>NC_062553.1:108359712-109005712 GCF_016906955.1 Phacochoerus africanus
CAGATGGCCAACAAACACATGAAAAAATGCTCAACATCGCTGGTTATAAGAGAAATGCAAATCAAAACTACCATGAGATATCACCTCACACCCGTCAGAATGGCCATCATTAATAAATCCACAAATAACAAGTGCTGGAGGGGCTGTGGAGAAAAGGGAACCCTCCTGCACTGTTGGTGGGAATGTCAACTGGTACAGCCACTATGGAGAACAGTTTGGAGATACCTTAGAAATCTATACATAGAACTTCCATATGACCCCGCAATCCCACTCTTGGGCATCTATCCGGACAAAACTCTACTTAAAAGAGACACTGCACCCGCATGTTCATTGCAGCACTATTCACAATAGCCAAGACATGGAAACAACCCAAATGTCCATCGACAGAGGATTGGATTCGGAAGAGGTGGTATATATACACAATGGAATACTACTCAGCCATAAAAAAGAATGACATAATGCCATTTGCAGCAACATGGATGGAGCTAGAGAATCTCATACTGAGTGAAATGAGCCAGAAAGACAAAGACAAATACCATATGATACCACTCATAACTGGAATCTAACATCCAGCACAAATGAACATCTCCTCAGAAAAGAAAATCATGGACTTGGAGAAGAGACTTGTGGCTGCCTGATGGGAGGGGGAGGGAGTGGGAGGGAGTGGGAGGGATCGGGAGCTTGGGCTTATCAGACACAACTTAGAATAGATTTACAAGGAGATCCTGCTGAATAGCATTGAGAACTTTGTCTAGATACTCATGTTGCAACAGAAGAAAGGCTGGGGGAAAAATGTAATTGTAATGTATACATGTAAGGATAACCTGACCCCCTTGCTGTACAGTGGGAAAAAAAAAAAAGAAAATATACTGACTAAACCCTCAAAAAAAAAAAGACAAATATAATAAAACCAAAAAAAAAGTTGAGCAAGATTATATTTATTCTAATATAGCTCTGCATCATTTAGTTAACTATTGAAGTGTGAGAAAGCCAGGCAATGCCTTTCAAGAGGCATTAAAGTATAGCTAATTAACTTAACAAGTTATAGTTGAATCATTAACCTGTGAACTGCAAGGTCAGGTAGTCCTCATAGAATTTCAGGAGAAAAACCCTAAAGAGAAAGGTTTTTTCCTTTGGTTATGCTGCTAGGTGAAAATAAACTAATACAAAAACACAACGGAAAGGATTTTTCCATCAGATATTTCTTAGACAGCCATGTAAAAGCATAGTCTGAAAATTACCTTAATAGAATACAACTAAACTCACAGTTAAATAAGTCTTGCATAGTGTGACTATTCGCTGTGTTAAATCTCTCACTTTACCTTCACAAGTGCTGAGAAAGCAAAGGAAGTGTAGACATACCAGATAACTTACACCATTTCATCAGATCCACTCATTTAGAATTAAGTGAAAATATTCATATTTGATTTAAATTCTCTATGATCAAGGGTTCAAGAGACAGTGGGAACAATATGGGCACAGGCCACTCTCAAATAGACTAAAGAGCTGACCTAAGTTTTGCTAGTTACCAATAAGAAACCTTATGCAAGTCATACAATCTTTCCTAGGCTCATATAATCTGGCTTGTATAGAAGATAAATGTGTAACCTGAACCATAGCATTCTTGTGAAGATTAAGTCAGCCAATGTCTATTAAACCTCTTCTATGTTGCAGACAGGATAACATGCAGTAATAGGTTGTATATTCTTGGCACAGAGTAGGCCTTTTATAAGTAGCAGCCATGAAATGATCATGCTATTGTAAAAATGCTCTGTTATTAAGGGAAGAATGTAAAACCATGTTTCTCAAGGAAACAAAGTTCTCATTTTTCCAACAATTATTTGCCAATGCATTAAAATATGAATGTAAACTAATTGAATTGTTATACAAATAATATATATTTTTTTAATTTTCCCACTGTACAGCAAGGGGGTCAGGTTATCCTTACATGTATACATTACAATTACATTTTTCCCCCAGCCTTTCTTCTGTTGCAACATGAGTATCTAGACAAAGTTCTCAATGCTATTCAGCAGGATCTCCTTGTAAATCTATTCTAAGTTGTGTCTGATAAGCCCAAGCTCCCGATCCCTCCCACTCCCTCCCACTCCCTCCCCCTCCCATCAGGCAGCCACAAGTCTCTTCTCCAAGTCCATGATTTTCTTTTCTGAGGAGATGTTCATTTGTGCTGGATATTAGATTCCAGTTATGAGTGGTATCATATGGTATTTGTCTTTGTCTTTCTGGCTCATTTCACTCAGTATGAGATTCTCTAGCTCCATCCATGTTGCTGCAAATGGCATTATGTCATTCTTTTTTATGGCTGAGTAGTATTCCATTGTGTATATATACCACCTCTTCCGAATCCAATCCTCTGTCGATGGACATTTGGGTTGTTTCCATGTCTTGGCTATTGTGAATAGTGCTGCAATGAACATGCGGGTGCAGTGTCTCTTTTAAGTAGAGTTTTGTCCGGATAGATGCCCAAGAGTGGGATTGCGGGGTCATATGGAAGTTCTATGTATAGATTTCTAAGGTATCTCCAAACTGTTCTCCATAGTGGCTGTACCAGTTGACATTCCCACCAACAGTGTGGATTTTTTCTCTTTTAATTTAAACCAATAAACTTTCCTCAATTTACTACTTTTGTTGCACCCAATTTTGCTGTGGTGTGTTGTGTTATTCAGTTTTATAAAATTTTTAGCTTCTAGAATGTATTAAAATACATGTATTATTTATGTGTTTCTAAATTTCTAA
The DNA here is from genome assembly GCF_016906955.1 of Phacochoerus africanus. NCBI lineage: Eukaryota > Metazoa > Chordata > Mammalia > Artiodactyla > Suidae > Phacochoerus > Phacochoerus africanus. The sequence continues at coordinate 108,362,470 of NC_062553.1, forward strand.
ATGTACAGTAAATTCTAATTTATCCAGTTATTTAATTATACCTTAATTGCCTTTGCAGTCAGAAAGAAGTCTGCACATTATATATTCATTGAAATTTGTTGAGGTATATTTTATGCTCTACTGAATGATTTTTTCAAAATTTCCATACGTTGCTGGGAAGGACATATATTTTCACTGTTAGGTATAGATTTTGCTGTATGTCCACTAGATCAGGCTTATTGTATAGTTTTGTTGACACTTTCTATATCCTTGTTAGTGTTTTGTCTGTTTAGCCTTTCAGTAATTAAGAGTTATCTTCCAAATGAAAGTAGATTTACAATTACTTCCTCTAGTTTAATCCATTAATCCTTATATATTTTGAGACTCTTTATTAGATGCATGTCTGTTTAGAGATGTTACAGTGGAGAAGGGAGCAGTTTCTTTTAATGTAGTAACTACCTCTATCACTAATGATATTTTTTGTCTTAAAGTTTTTTGCTTGATATTAATATAGCCAGATCTGATTTTTCAGGAAGGATATATCTGACATGTTTCTCATTTGCCAAATAAGAATATCAGTGTGATTCACTGCCAATTCTTCAGCACATATTAGGAGTGTGTTTTGGTAGCAGTAGATAACCTACCATTTTAGTTAATAATCTCTGGGCCATGATACAGATGGGTCTGAGAGAGAAAACTGTTTAACATCTAAATATCCTGGACTTTACGATGGTAGCAGTGATTGGAAGGTAACTGGGATTCTCTTTTGGGGAAGAGGTGTTCTGTGTGTGGAAGGAAGAAACAGATTTGAGGACCAGAAGAGCAGATCAGGCATAGAGAACAGTTTGTTCAAACATTTTCTTTTACTCCTGAGCATAAAAATTGACCATATTTGTAAACCACTACAAATTCCCCTAAAATCTCCCTTGATAACTTGCATGTTGTCTGTCTTCTCTTGTCTGCTGGCTGGATCCAAAAGAGTTGGTGGAGATTTCCATACAATTGAATGGAAGCTGGGCCCAGAATAATTGTGTGGTGCATGGCTTTCCTCCTGCTGCTTCTCATCCTTCTCACTCCCTCCACTCTGTAAAGACCTACTTTGGATTTTAAGGTGATCAAGAAAAATAATTTTATTATATGAAGTCACTGAGATTTGGACTTTGTTATGGCAAAGCACAAAGCAACCTAACAACCTGCATATAGCTGCACTGGTTTTCCCAGTGGGTGATCATTGTCTTTTAAGTGACTAGTTTATTACTACGTATTTTTAATTTTGATATATTTGGATTAGTTTATAATTTGTCACAACTTTATTGTTTTTAAAGTTCTTATGGATTTCTTATAGTAAAAATCTAAATTTTCTCTCTAAAAATACAAAAATATTTTATTATATTTACATTATGTTGATCTCTCACTGCACAACACACATCTTGATGGTTTTCCAGAATTTTGTTTCTGGATTCTTATGGGTTTACTTTTTCTCTTATTTTGATCTTAACTATTTTTTTTTGTTACTTATGAGTTTTATACAGCTATTTAGTCATTTTAGTTAGTATATATCTTAGAGCATCTCTGAGACTTTTCTTTTTATTGAGTAATTCCTCCAAAAGTTTCTTTAATGTGAATTTTTGTGAGGCAAGGCTTCCTAGTCCAGGTATTCTTAACAAAGTTATTATAATACCCTGACTTTCAAATGACAGTTTTGCTGGATATAAATTCTAGATTGAAAGTTTTTTCTTTAAAACTTTGAAGGTGTTGTTTCCTTGTATCTACTCTTTTTCATTTAAAATGTGATCTCTTTTTCTTAATAGAATTTTATAATTTTTCAATATTCTTAATTTTTACCATATCTAGATGTAACTTTTCTTTATATTTCATTTTGGTATATAGGGGATACTTTCAATCTGAAGCCTTTCATTTTTCTTTACTTCTGAGTGATTGCTCTCATTTAAAAAAAAAACCATTTTTTTTTCCTTTCTGTGATCTCTATTATACAGATATTGATATTTCTCCATTAGAGTTCCATATTTGTTAATATTTCCTTTATCCTCTGCTCTCTGAAAGAATTGCTCAATCTGATCTTTCAGCTTTCTTATTTGTTCTTTGTCTGCATCCATTCTATCTTCAAAAATCTACTGTTTTTCATTTAATAATTAATATTGCATATCTAATACTTTTCACATCTAATATTTCCAATTTATTAAAAGCCAGAGGTACAAGATGTATCTTATAGAGATGTATAAGATTTTATATATCTTATAAAGAGGTAGCACTGGAAATCTGCATAAGGGTCTCTTTGAGTCTATGCATAAGTACTGATATATATATACACAAGAAGAAACTACCCAAGGCCAAAGAGAGAATCACCAGAAAGCAGTAGGTCAATTAATTTCTGGAGTACAACTGACTGGGGATATTTGTACTTTTCACATGACAACAATCAGAATCACACCATATACAATGTAATTCATCTAATAAAAAATTAACAGGCAAGATTGGATACAAAACAGTGGAAGAGAAGGACCTTGAGCTCACCTCCTCTCATGAGCACACAAAAATCACAATCAATTGCTAAACAACTAACAATAAAAAAGACTTGGACCCATCAAAAGAGATATCCTACATCCAAGGACATAAAGAAGAACTACAAGACATTATGAGGACAAGCTCATGATATAATCAAATACCATACTGCCCAAGTGGGTGACACATAAATTGTAGATAATTATATCACAGAATTCTCCTACAGGAGTAAGAGTTTTCTGAGTCCTATGTGCATTCCCCAGCCTAGGGGTCTGGTATGGAAGGAGGAGACCCAGAGCATTTGGCTTTGAAGACCAGTGGGGTTTTATTGTAGGAGCTCCAAAGATTGGGAGAAACAGACTTCACTCTTGGAGGGCACATACAAGGTTTCATGTGCATTAGGACCCAGGGCAAAATCAGTGACTTCATAGGAGCCTGGGCCAGATCTACCTGCTGGACTTGGAGGATCTCCTGGGAGGCAGGATGGAGTTGTGGCTCTCCCTGGAGTCATAAAAGCTGGTGGCACACATATTGGGTACTGTTCATTTATATGAGTTCTGGCTAGATGCAGACATCTTGCTTGGGTACTTGGCACCAAATCCAGGCACAATCCAGTAGTCTGTAGGTTCCAGTGCTGGAACATCTCAGGCCATACAACCAACAGGGTTGGAGCACAGTCCTACTCATCAATAGAAAGACTGTTAAAAACTTCCTGAAGCCACCTCTAGACATGTCCCTTGACACATCCCTGCCCACCAGAGGGCCAGGAACCTAGCCTCACGCACCAGTGGGCAAGCACCAGACCCTTCTTCAAGTAAGCCAAATAAGCTCCTATACCAGCCTCACCCACCAGGGGACAGACACCAGGAGCAAGAAAACAATGATCGTGAAGCCTGTGGACTGAGTCTGCAAACACAGATTTAGAACCTACCTTGGAAACAGCTGGTCCCTGGCCCTTGGTGATGAGAGGGAGTATACTGCTGGGGTGGGACACATATAACATCCCCTACAGAGGGCTACTTCTTCAAGGTAAAAAAATGTAACTAACCTGTAACATACATAAAAATACAAATAGAAATTTTAAAAAATGAGATGTCAAATACATTCAAGCTGAAGGTAGAAGGTGAAACCCAAGAACAACTAAGTAAATTGGAGACAGGCAATCTACTGAGGAAAGATTTCAGAGTAATGATCATAAAGATAATCCACAAACTCAGGACAAGAATGATGTACAGAGTGAGGAGTTACAAGAAGTTTGTAGCAAAGAATTAGAAAATATAAAGAACAACCAGATTTGAAGAATACAAGAACTAAAATGAATACACTACAAGGAATCAATAGCAGAATAAATGAGGCAGAAAAATGGATCAGTGAGCTAGAAGACAGAGTGATGGAAATCACTATTATGGAACAGAATAAAGAAAAAAATAATTAAATGAGGATCATTTAAGTGACTTCTGGGACAAAGTCAAATGCACCAACACTCACATTACAGAAGGAGAAGAGGGACAGGAAGGACCTAAGAAAATATTTGAGAGATTAACAGCTAAAAACTTTTCTAACATGGGAAAAGAAACAGTCACTTAAGTCCAGGAAGGGCAGGGAGTCCCATATAAAATTAACACAAGGGGAAACACACTGAAACACAAAGTAATCAAATTGACAAAAATTAAATAGAAAGAGAATATACTAAAAGCAACAAAGGAAAAGCAACAACATTCAATGGAATTTTAATAAGACTATTAGCCAGATTTTCAGCAGAAACTCTGAAGGCCAGAAGGGTGTGGCATGATATATTTAAAGTAATGAAAGGGAAAAACCTATAACTAAGAATACTCTATCCAGCAAGGTCTCAATCAGATTTGACAGAGAAATCAAAAGTTTTACAGATAAGTAAAAGCTAAGAGAATTCAGCACCAACAAACCAGCTTTACAGCAAATGCTAAAAGAACTTTTCTAAGCAAAGCTAACCAGTAAAGACAACATACAATGAAGGTTGGAAATCATCCATACACAACTACGATATCAAAACTAGTAATCATGAGAGGAGGAGAGTAAAAATGCAGGATATTTAAAATATATTTGAAATTAAGAGATTAGCAACTTTAAAAATCATGTTTATATATAGACTACTATAACAAAACCTCATGGTAACTGCAAACCAAAAATCTGTAACAGATACACATTTTAAAAAGAAAAAGGAATCCAAACACAACACTAAAAATAGTCACCAAATCACAAGAGAACAAAAGAGGAAAAGGGAACAAAAAGTACCTACAAAAGTAAATCCAAAACAATTAACAAAATGGCAGTTAAAAAAATACATATTGATAATTACCTTAAATGTAAATTGATTAAACACTCCAACCAAAAGACAAACACTGACTAAATGGATATGTAAATAAGACCCTTACATATGCTATGTAAAAGAGATTCACTTCAGATCTAGAGACACATACAGACAAAAAGTGATGGAATGGAATGAATTATTCCATGCAAATGGAAATCAGAAGAAAGCTGGAACAGCAATAGTTATATCAGACAAAATAGACTTTAAAATAAAGACTCTGACAAGAGACAAAGGAAACTACACAATGATCAGGGGATTGATCCAGGAAGAAAATATAGCAATTGTAAATTTATATGCATTCAACATGGAGAACCTCAATACACAAGGCAATGTTAACAGACATAAAGAAGGTGATAGTAACACAATAATAGTGAGAGACTTTAACACTCCACTTACATCAATGGATAGATTTTTTTCAGCCAGAAAAATCAATAAAGAAACACAGGCCTTAAATAACTGATCAGAATGACTTAATTGATATTTATAGAACATACTATCTAAAAGTAGTAGAATACACATTCTTTTTAAGAAGTGGCTCTTAGAGCTTAGGGACAAGAGGAAAGAAAAGAGACAAGGTAGAAGATGTTCGTAAACCCTGATTATGTGTGCCATAATGAAGAATTGCCTCATTTTTCAAGCAAGTGAAGTATTTTGAACATGAGAGTGATATGGTTAAAATGTTATTGAGGAAAATTTCCTAAATCCCAGTAAGATTTTCTGTAGAATATATCAAAGAGTGATGAGATCAATGTGGTAGATGACTTTAGTGATCCAAACAAAGGTAGGAGCAGTGAGAATAAGGAGGAGTAGAAACAAGAAAGAAAGCTTAGAGGTCATCAGGATTAATCAAACAAAATGTGAAGAGGAGGAATAAAGTAGCATCATTCATGAAGGTGGACAACACGGTATGAAGATGCACAGTTCAGTTTGGGTCATGTTGAAATTAAGACTCCGCTGGGTCATGTTGAGATTAAGGGCTCCAGTCGGAGGTATTCAAATGTTTCACGGCATATGGGTTGTTGCAAAGGGGTGTTATGGATAACACAGAACCTGCCAAGCATGTGGTACTATAGAAAGAAGTGCAGATATTTATAAATCTTTCCTCTTCTTTCAAATCTTTCCTCTTCTTTCAATATTTTTAAGTTAAATTTATTATCTGTATTCTTAAAAAATAAAAGCAGTGAAGCAAGATTAAAAAGGAACAAAGAAAAAATGAGACAAATAGAATAGCCAGAGTTTAAATCTATTAGTATCAATAATTAAATATAAGTGATCTAAACGCAAGTATGAAGCAAAGATTCTCTGATTGAATTAAAATGTCAGAATTAACCATTATTCACACATAAAAAGTTACTCTGGACAGATAGATTAAAAATATAAGGATGGGCAATAAAATACATACAAATACCAGGGGGAAGGGAGGATGCAGAGTGGAAATTTTCTGCTTCCAAACATAGAATAGGAATTCTCTTGTGGTGCCACAGGTTTAGGATCTGGCATAGTCACCTGTAATGGCTTGGGTATCCCATAGCCTTGGAACTTCCATATGCTGCAGATGGAGAAAGAAAAAAAAAAAAAGAAAGGAAGAAAGAAAGAAGATAGAGTAACAGGGACTGGATTTATCATACCTCCCGAAACTATTTTAAAAATGATAATGTTTTTCAGATATTGAACATCAAAAGTTTCAGGACAGTAATTCCTGACAATGGGGAAACCGATTAGGTAAGCCTATGATTACTCAAGGTTACTGCCGGAGAGAATATCCATACCACAGAGGATGGAATGGGAAGCCAGGAGGAGACTCCAGCTGTCTCTCTGAGTTGAAGAGATAAAGCTAGGAGTCTAAGAGCAGAGGCAACAAGAAGTTTAGAATTCACATGGAAGAGAGAAGCGTAGATTGATACAGAGAGCATGCTACAGAGACCTGCTGAGAAAACCCCATAAATCTTTAGTTGAGTTCTAATCACAGCATGTGTGTAAAAATTCGAAATTAAATGGACAAAAAGAACCGTCTTTTGAATGTTAATCCTTTTCCCACAACCACCTTTTTACTTGCTTAATGATTTCTAAAGTTTAGGGAAGACATGCTTATAATGATAGAGACAGGTGCTATTCATGGGCTCAAGAATATAGACACTTCCTTCATCAATATCGATTTGGCTATAGTCAGAGCTATGTCCTTAGCCTGCCAACAGCAGAGACTATTCCCCAGAGAAAAAGTGAGCCCTCTGCTGACTGATTGTACTGGATATTTTCTAATACAGAAGGGACAAAGAATTGGCTTTACTGAGACAGTCATGGATTCTGGCTGTTAACAGGCAATCTCTATCCATAGTCCTTCTGCCAGCAACACCATCTGTGGACTTGTAGAACGCCTCATCCATTTGCAATGGTATCTCAACATCAGATAACCAAGCCAAACTTAAATGGCAGAAGTAGTATAGCAATGGGCTCACATCCATGGAATTTGGTAGATTTACTAAATTTTTCCAATACCTAGTATTAAACTATTTCATTTGGTAAACAGCCTACTCATGTTCACAAATTGTACCAGTTAGGAGACAAGAAAATGGAAAGAACAAAATCAAAATACTGGAAACAAGGGGATCTGTACTAGACATTTATGGAGGAATAATCCCTATAAAGTTTAGATATGCTCCTATAGGATGCTATATATGCCCTAAACCAGAAACTAGTATATAAGTGCCATTTTCTGCTTCAGAATTCCTAAATACAGGATGATGAGTGTCAATAAAATTTAGGTACAAAAAATAATGTTCCCAAGGATAGACAGCAATTAAATTGAGGCACTAGGATATGAACTTAAAACTGCCCATAGTCCAATCTCTTAACTGGATCTCTGAAATTACATGTCATTATTAATCTACAGTTATTACTATCTATATAAAGCCTATTTAACTTGTTTCAAAGGTCATCATCAATCTTTTTATGAAGAATGTCCTTATTTTTGATTAGATGTTAATAATTGTTCAACTCTGGCTTCAATAACTAATATGATAAGGCTTACTTGTCACAAATTAGAGATACATGTGCTTAGACAAGCAGCTATTTTGCTTTAATAATGCCTTGAATTTGCAAAGGAAAGGGAAACTTTGAAAAACTATCTTTTAGATCTATTATCTATCATCTTTCTAGGGTAGTAAGACCTGTCTGCTGAAAGGTCAGATTTTAGGCATTATTCAATTGACAGCATTTTATTAATAACTTCAACAACTGTATCTCTGACATTAAACCATCTTTCTTTGCACTTGGAAATTACCAAACATGTACCCTAAAGTGATGGTTTGATTTTAAGTATATTAACAAATTAATAAATGTAATTACTCAAAGGAAAATTGATTATAGATCATTGGCTGTTTTCACTTACAGGTCACTTTTCCTAAATGTTTCTTCTTATAAGTAAAAAGGTAACAACAGTTACTCTATTATGAAACCAAGTTGTGTTCTCAAATTCAGGGTTTATCACCTAGAACAGTGTTAGGCACAGAGTAGATTTTCAATAATTCTTAAGTAAATAAATGAATGGCTCAGATCTTTTATAATGATTCTCACTCTTTTCTCATTTCAATAAGCTAGTGTTATTCTGCTTGGGCCTAATGGTTGTTGCATCAAGACTGGTCACTTGCTTTTCAATGGAAAATTTATTACTAAGAATCATTCAGGAAGGCAGCTGCTTACTTTTCACTGGCTCAACTTCTTATATTACCTAGGGAAAAACTGGCCATATACCAAACTAAAACATTTTTACGGCCAGGTCTCTTTAGATGAGCAAAAATTATCTCTAATTCATATTATATTCAAAACTCACATACTCAAGTATGTCTTTTACTTCTTGGATTTTCAAGATAATATCAACCAAATTGTAATGATGACACAATAGGAAAGCTCTTGCATACATTACAGGCTGGTATGCACTCTTCTTTCATCCTCTCTAGAAATAAATAGAATTTGAATACATCTTTTAAGTTCATTATCTTAATATACGGAATTTTAATTCTTGAGTTAGCATGTATTTACTTTCTTTTGGAATTTAAAATTCAGTGAAAGCAAGGTGGGTTTTGTTTGTTTTTGTCATGAATCTTGCATAGGAAAATAGAAGAAAAGACATTAATGAACATATAATATTTAAGCACAGATGATTAATCATTTGGGAAGTAGATAAGGAAGTTCTGGGGTATTTTAAACATATTGATACCCTCTTTCACTCATCAGGGTGTTTCTAAACATTAGAACAAGCAAAAAAATCACAAAGTTAAAATAATTTTAAAGTGGATCCCAGCATGTAAAAATGAGAATAAAAAATTAAATCAGTTTTGGATATAGGTTTCTCTTTGTGGTAGATGGTTTCAGTATGTCTTAATAAAAGTTTCCCTTTACATTGATTACAAATGACTTAATCCAAAAGGCATTTACATAATCTACAGAACTATTACATTTTAAGAAAAATTGTTCACTTTTGTAACCCTGAAAATAATTATGTAAGAAAAAAATTATTACAGATTTTTTAAAGCACCCTTGTGCTATTCCTTCTTTGTTTAGTAATCTTTGTTTTGATTTAGCAGTATTAATGTAAAGTAGCTGAAACAAGCAGCTAATAACATAGAAGTGATATCAGGTAAGCTACTTGAGCTTGTTATTAATTGTTAATTGTCTTCTGATCCTTAAACTAGATACCTAAACTGAATAGACCACTATCAGCAACTGATGCAAATTATATAAATAGTGTAGGTTCCCAAACACAAGTGGATTACTACATATTTTATTGCTTTTCTAAATGTCACTGAAAAATTCTATGTAATCTCCCTCATATTCTAAAAGAGGTAGTGTCAAAATTTTTGTCCTATTGTAAATAATCAGAACTTATCTTACAATTTTCTTGATGGTTTGTCTCAGAAAACACAAGATTGTATTTTATATATTTTCTTTATGTAGATGAGAACTGGAGGAAATGTATTTTTATATTTTTTATAAAATATCAATAATCATCTATTCCAACCTCTTTAACTTATGCATGTTATATTTAGGGCAAACTAAACAATTTATTTTCCTCTAAATATCCAGCATTCGCATATGTTTGTACATTTGTATATTTTTACTACGTTTTCTGCCAATATCCATGTTGTCCAACAAATTCTATCTCTTCTAACCTAAAACTTTACTCTTCTGTGAAGCTTACTCTGATCCACATAGATAGAAATGACCCTTCCCTTTTCTGAATTTTCATGACGCCTTGACATCACTTTTATGGCCTATGTCTCATCTGTTGTATATTGTATTTAGCATTTCAGGACTCAGTATCACTTTATTAAACTAAAGAACATATTGGAAATGAAACCAAATAGGTAAAATGCAAGGTATTCCACTTTGGAGGGGGATCTCAAAAAGTGAATATAGTACATAAATAAATAATTATGAGACAGAGAATATGAATGGAAAATAGCCAGCTGTCATAGCTGGCGTGTCTTTATCTTAGAGAAGCTGATTAAGAAATAGCCATTACGTAAAAGGGGCAAAGTATACAAACTTCCAGCTATAAAATGCCTTAGTAATATATAGCATGGCGACTATAGTTAATAAATCTGTATTGCATATTCAAAATTTGTCGTAAGTTTTAAAAGTTCTCATTATGAAAAAAAATATGTAATTATGTGTGGTGATACATGTTAATTAGACTTGTGGTGATCATTTCACAATGTAAACAAGTATCAAATCACTATATTGTACACCTGAACTAATATAATGTTATAGGTCAATTACGTCTCAAAAAAAAGAAAAGGAAAGGAAAGACAAGATCCATTACAGAAGTAGGGACCTTTGAGAGGGAAAAAAAAAAAAAAAGAAGATAAAAGGAAACTATTTTTTTAAGACGTAAAGGTCACTGTACAAATGATGATTCATTTTACCTCAGTGAATGTAGAAAAATGAATTGTCCTATGAATTAAGGCTTTTAGAAAGTTATTTATTAATGGTGGGAAATTCTAGTGTCTTCCTCTATAGAAATTTTTTAGTAAGTATAGAATTGTATTTTCCTGAAACATTTAAATGAATTCTGTCTGAATACGAAAAGTGACCCTATAAGAAACAAACTTAATAGGTGCAGCCACTATCAACTGTATCTTCTTTATTAATCCTTTTCACACAGTCTGAGACCCAATATTGATAAGTACAATAAAATCCTATGTAATTTAAAAGCTAGGAAAATAGTGTCAATTTACTTGTTTGGTTAATTAAGGGTTAAAAAAAAGTCTTATGGAAAGTTATGCCCCCTTTTCTCATTGCTGAAATTTTTTTCCAAAACTTGCCAGAGCAATTTATATTTCATGGAATATAGCATTTGGATATAGCTGAAGCTTCAGGAACTTGCAGGGCATCAGGTTTATTAATATTAATGCTAAAATCCTGCATTTTTAGGCATTGTGCATTTGCTCATGATTCTATTTAAATGATTGGGTTAGATATTTTGTGTTCCGTATTACAGAAGCATTGATCCTATTTAACTATTCCATCTTTAGGCCACACACACACGCTCATCTATAAAAATTCATATTTAAAAGTGAGAGAGCTTCTGCAAATCACTAAAGAGGGGTCTTCAGTTTTACTATTTGAGTTAGAGATATTAACCATAAATAGGAAATTCAGGAGATAGTATTGACCTGCTTGCTTTGGCATGAGTGTGTGCAGAGGAAGTAAATCTGCTGACAAGCTCAGCTTCTCTCACTCATCTGATATGAGGAGACACTGAGTCAACAGAACAGAATTCCAATAGCTTCCCTACTGCAACACTCACGCCCTTCAGAGTGATACCTTTGTCCTTTGGGGCTTATTCAACTGCTTTAGGAAAGTGAGCGTGATAGCCTAAGCAGTAAAAATAGAACCGTGTCCAATTTGCAGAGGAGAAAAAAAGGTTAGATTTAACCTAAAACATTGCAACACATTACATTTTTTAATCTATTCTATTTTTTTTTTCTTGGCATATTTGTGTAAAGTTAAACCTTCTTTGGAAGATAATAATTTTATTGAAATATTGTTTTAGGATATCTGACTCCTTATCCTCTCTCACAAAATCATGAAGGGTTTAAAAATTTATCTCCCTATCTACAACTTAACAGCATGAAAAGAGGTGGGAAATACTAGAGCTCTTCTGAATTGGCAGCAAATCTACCTTTTACTCACTCATTCACCCACTCATTGACATCTACTCTCAAGAAATCCAAAGATAGGAATTGAGTCTAGTTAAATGACCACACTTTGACCTTGCCCCAGGGAAGTGTACTAGCATTTACTTATACATGTGGCATGGAGTTGTGTTAGAAAATTGGACTTGGAACAAGCTCATTTCAAAACAACTTGAGACTATGGTCTATTCCAATCTTTTGATTTTACACATAAGAAAATTAAGGCAAATGACTTAATGACTTAAAAAGATTACTAATAAATAATTAGCAGAGTATTTTCAAGAAGGAGGAAGTTAGATTAAATAATCTTAACACACTTTCAGTGATAGATTTCTATGAATTCACAGGAATAACATATTTTAGGTTCATTTTCTATAATATTTTAGTCATTTATTCTAATATTCAAGCATCTGCTATAACATAGGACTGTGCTAATTAGACAAACCACAGTTTTGACGAAACATAAGTCCTGTATGTTTGTCAAAGGATACAAACATGAAGTTACAAAGTAGTGTCAAATGTTCCTTAATATAGAGTGTGACCATACTGAAAAGGGTCGGCTAAAGAAGAATTTGAGGTGCTGCAGAAGCCCCAGAGAAAATATGGAGGAATTCTGGGTATAGAGCCATTTTCTTGAAAAATAAAAAGTGATTTGTGAGGAAATGAAGTGACTGAATAAAAAATGCTGCTTTCAAGAAATTTGATTAAGCAATGACAACAACAACAACAACAACGAGTTTCTGCTTAATGATGGGTGTCAAGGAGGGACTCCCCCACTCAACCTCCCACTGAATGGAAAAGGTGAGCATATTTATATACCATAAGAACGAACCTAGCACGCAGAGACATGAGTGATAGAGCAAAACACCTTTGGAGATGGAATGCATTGGATCCAGATTATTGGCTAGTCTTTTTAACAGAGAAAATAGGGTAATAAGGAGTAGATACTTGATACCCGAGTGTAAAGCAGAGTTACTAGCTAACAGAAAGCCAGGTCAGGCAGCGAGTAAGATGAGAGGGGTGAAGATTGCCTTGGTACTTGTGGGAGTTGGGATAGGAAGAAGAAATGGGAGAAGCAGCTGACTAAGGATGTGTGTGTGTGTGTGTATTGAAGGACCAGCAGAGATTAGAAAGCATGCACTTTTAGTACCAACAATAAAGCTCAGGATTGCAAGAGCTGATCAAGTGAGATGAAGACTGATGGTTTGAGCAGCAGCACAACAGTGGAGAATAAATACCTGGGATAAAGGGTTTGTAGAGAAAGTGTGAGAAGTTAGGAACCTCAGGATACCCAAAATATAAAGAAAGAGGTTTACATAGGAGAAAGAGAGGGAAACTAAAGGTCTCAATTCCGTCAAAGACCACGGATACATGGGAGAAGGGGATTAGATGAATACAGGGCTTTTTGGATATTAAGATTCCTGGGTTGGGGAATTTTCAGATGGTGACTTCCTGTGTGCTGTCTTGGAGTGTATAATGAACCACAATAGTGGTGAAAATGACTGGATTTGAAGATCAAATAAATCGTGTAACTAGGGGTTGAATAGGATCTCTGCTTGCTGTCGGAAATCATCCAGAAGAATGGAGAAAGATGAGATGGAAAGAAGAATGTAAACTGTGGGCCAGTGAATATGGTGGATTCATTCACCAGAAAAATGTCAAAAAGGGGGGAGTTTAGAGGATGGTAAATTTGGTTACTATAAACTTTAAAAGGATGAAGGGGTTTTTCTTTCATGCATATAGGGGAAAAATGATCTAGAACTGGAAAAAAACAAACAGGAGAATGCTGTGATTGCTTTAGGAATTTGGGGTGTGGGAGAATGAACAAGGCTATTTTTGAAAGGATACAGTGAAGTCAGGTATTTGGAGGTCAGCCAGGGTTCAGCTGAGGCATTGAGGAGAAATGTATAGAGAACCTGTCATATGCTTCCATCTGGAATATTACAATATGTACTTCAAGTTCCAAAGAGAACCATTTTAAAAACTCCTGGTGCCCTTTCAAGGTGATTTCTTAAGGCAGGAAGTGCAAATGCACATGTTTATCTCTGTATCTTCTGCCTAAGCAGGCACTGTATACTATAAACTCCTTCAGATCAGGGACTGTTCCTGTTTGTTGAATCCCAAGCATCTAATATACAGCTTAGCAAATAGCAGGCTCTTAATACTTGTGCCTGTATTATAGGTGACCCACATATATTTGTGGAATGACCACGTTATCCAGGACATAATATAAAGCCTTAACATTTTCTTGTTTTTGCCATTGAAGAATATAAGAATGAAATAAAGGCACCCAGCCAGTGCATCTCAAAAACTTGTGTGAGATGTCTTTAAATAATTAAATTACTATGAAACAGGTACTTTTTCTCCCAGTTTGAAATGCATAGTCATTTTTCTAAGTATGAGAACTTTCTATTTCTTTTCACATTATGGTGTTAATTCTTGGATTTTTATTTTAAAGGGAAAAAAAAGTTCAGTCAGAAAAATCATTTTTTTCCCATCTTATTTAAGCAGATGCCTAGCTACCACCCAGTCTCACTATGGACATCTATATTTTTCTCTTATGATTACAGCTATTTTGTGTTTTAGTGCTGACAGATTAACAAAATTCAAATTAAGTCTAACAGTGCTACAACAGTAACTTCTAAAAACAACCTTTAAAAAATCTAAGAGTCAATATTATTAACAGTGAACATCCTAATAAATTCTAGGTCATATGTGAGGCATTTTGCAGTTGATAATTTCATGTGTTCAGAATAACACAGATAACTTCAGTTGTTGGATACTTTCCCCATAACTAGGCTATAAAGTTATTCAATTTTCTCTAACACATATATACACTTAACTTCACAAGGAGTACACATGGTATCATTAATTTTACATGAATTTATGTAAGAATTAGCCCACTAATGTCAATGCCTGCATCCTTAGACTAATTTTGAGTTCAAGCACTAATTTTTCAAATATTCTAATATTTATAGAGTGCCTACAATGCACAAAGGAGCATGCTAAGATTTTTGTGAGGACATTGGGATTAAATTAACTTCAGATACAAAAAGTCCAATTTATATACTAAGACATGCCATTTCTTTATAAAACTGTAATGACCATTACAGAATACTACAATAATACCTTTATTTTTAATTACAACAATTCTGATAATTATCAATTTAAAAATATGGTTTGAGTACTGATAGTTTTTTCTTGACAAGTTTTGTTCTTTTGGATTTCTCCATTCTCTTATTTCGCTAAATTGTGTTCTATTATGCTATTGTATTCCCTTGAACTTGGCAGGATACAGTATGCAAATAAGTGCCTGCTTCTTGTGCATCAGCAAGTGAGATCTCCAAGCTGTCTGTTAACTTGCTGATTAAAGTTAACCCCAGCCAAACAAGAGAGCACATTAATTCTCACTGCAAGATAAATATCAAGGGGTGTTTGTATTCTTTCATACAAAGTTCCCATTATGAATGAGACAATTAAGATGTTACACGTATACCATGATAAAACACTGAAAGATTGATCTATGTTTCTTAAACAAATTTGCTTCTTAAAAAAAATCCATTGACTTTATTGAGATTAACCATGGAAAAGGCATTTATTGACACTGATATAAGTCATGAAGGTGCAAGGACAGTTTTTTGTTTTTTGGGGTTTTTTTTTGTCTTTTTGCTATTTCTTTGGGCCACTCCTGCAGCATATGGAGGTTCCCAGGCTAGGGGTCGAATCAGAGCTGTAGCCACTGGCCTACGCCAGAGCCACAGCAACGCTGGATCCAAGCCATGTCTTCAACCTACACCACAGCTCATGGCAACACGGGATCGTTAACCCACTGAGCAAGGGCAGGGACTGAACCCGCAACCTCATGGTTCCTAGTCGGATTCGTTAACCACTGCGCCACGACGGGAACTCCCACAAAGACAGTTTTAAGTCACCATGAAGTTAATGTATCTCCAGAACGTATACTATAGGCAACAAATTATGGTAGTGTAATTAATAAAAGGAATACATACTGCAGACTGGGACAATATGAGTTCAAACGGATTCCAGCAGTTGGGCAAATGACACTACCTTTTGGAGACTGCATTGCCTCACCTGGAAAAATGCATACAATTACTACCTCTTTTATCATTTCATGCTAGTTTTGTAATTCCCGTGTCTAGGCATCCACTGATTTAAACTTTGGTAATTTGGTAAAATGATATTTGTTACAGGCAGAATGACATTGCACCAAAGATAACCAAGTCTTAATCCCTGGAAGCTGTGAGTATGTTAAATGACATGGCCAAAGGGAATGAAGGTTGCTCATGACCAACCTTTAAAGAGGGAGCTTATTCTGGATTTTCCAGGTAAATCCAATGTAATGAGAAGGGTCCTCAAAAGTGGAAGAAAAAAGGCAGAAGAGGAGAGCCAAAGAAAGAGATTTGATAATGGACACCTGGTAAATGAGAAGGATCTGCATGTCTGGCTTTGAAGGTGGAAGAAGGGATCCAGGAGTGAAGGAATGCTGGTAACCTCTGGAATCTAGAAAACCCATGGAAGTAGATCCTTACCTAAAGCCTCCAGAAGGGAACACGGTGCTGCCCACACCTTGATTTTAGCCTGGTGTGATGGTGTCAGATGTTTGTGCTACAGAACTGTAAGATAATAAATTTGTGTTGTTTCAAGTCAGTATGATTTTGGTAATTTGTTGTAGCAACAATAAGAAACTAATACAATGCTGGAATTTTGAAATTTAAACAAAGCAAGCCAGCATTGTGGGTAAGAACTTGAGTTTTCCTCTATAGACTAGACCTATAAATTAAAATTTATACTATTATATTTTAACAATCAACTTACTAAAACTGTTTCTAAAGTATCTTTATTTAAATTTTATTTCATATACTTTACAATTATACATTCACTGATATTTCAGCACTGTCTACACTGGATTTGAACATGCACAGCTTTATAGAGGATTAAATGCAAAGCAAATATGAATGAAGTATTATATGTAAGTTATTTCTCAATAAAGATGAAAAATAAATCCCTTTTCTATATTAAAAAAGTGAATTAAGATCACTTTATTAAACTTTATGAGTTTACATAAAACTTACAATGAATACTCCATTATTGAGATGGGAGCTAAGAGTATGTTAACTTCAAGTTAATAATGTTTTAGCTTCCCGTGCTGAATTATAGCCTGAACATTTAATATGTAATTAAAATTATAATTATTAGAATTGTTTCCATTGGTTATTCTTTGGTGAGGGTATACATTATCAAACACTGTAAGCTACCAAGTGCTTTTTCATTTATAAAACAATACTTAAAATTTTAATCTCCAAAGAAAGACAATGTAGTCTCTTGTTAAAGTTGTAGTCCTGCTCAAGAAGACTAGAACTTTCAACTAGATCCTAATACCACATAATGCTAGGGTCATAAGGAGATATGGTATTAGGACAAGAAGTGTGTACAATGTAAAATCTAAATAGGCCACTATCTGCTTTGGCAGATACAGAGACAATCTTCAGAGAGAAGCTGGGATAAGCTGGTAAAATGAAAGGAGGAAATATTCCCTTCTTGAGTTTATAATATGGGCAGAAAGGAGAAGACAGAAAGTAAGGCAATAAGCAGATAGCAGGACAACACTGGGCCAAGATTCAAAGAGGCTACATGAGGCAAGTCTTAAGCAATGACATTAGGTAAGTGAATCCTCCTACACTGTTGGTGGGAATGTAAATTGGTGCAACTGCTATGGAAAACAGCAGGGAGGTTCCTCAAATAAAACTAAAAATAGAACAACCATATGATCCAGCAATTCCACTCCTGGGCTTATACCAGAGAAAAACATAATTTGAAAAGATACATGCACCTCAGTGTTCATTTCAGCACTATTTTCAATGCATGGAAGCAACCTAAATGTCCATTGACAGAGGAATGGGTAAAGAAGATGTGGCATATATATATACACACATATACATACATACATATACACACACACACATATATATATGTATGTATGTAGTGGAATATTACTCGGCCATAAAAATGAAGTAATGCCATTTGTAGCAACATGGGTGGACCTAGAAGTTCTCACATCAAATAAAGTTAAGTCATAAAGAGAAAGACAGATATCATAAAATATCACTTATATGTGGAATCTAAAAGAAGGATACAAATGAACTTATCTGCAGAACAGAAACAGATTCACAGACTTTGAAAACAAACTCAGGATTACCAAATGGGATAGGAGAAGGGTAGGAGGGATGGATTGGGGGTTTGGGAATGGCATGTGCACACTGTGCTATATGGAATGACTAGTCAACAGGGACCTGCTGTATAGCACAGAGAACTCTACCCAATATTCTGTGATAATCTATGTGAGGAAAGAATCTAAAGAAGAATGGATATGTATACATCTATAACTGAATCATTTTGTTGTATAGCAGAATTTATCACAACCCTGTAAATCAACAACACTTCAATAACACTTTAAGAAATGAAAATAAAAACTACATTATAAGGCTTTTAGAGGCTTGAATTATATTCATTATGTTCACCTCCCAGTCACTTATGTGAAGGGAAGAAGAATGTGCCACCCTCAAACATGCCTCTTTGGCAAAGGATTATATTGAGATTATTTTTGGAGAAAAAGTAGACACAGGAAAACTCTGAAAACAGAGAACTAGTTATCCTTTTGTAAAGGAAATTTACATTTATAAGGGAAATCTTCATTTGCAAGGCTGTCTCCCTCTCTGGACCAAGAGAAGATGACTAAATCACAATAAACTCTTATCAGTAAGAAGGCACCCACTTAAATCTACATTAAGAACCTTACCCTTGTTTACTGTGCTTTTCCTGACAATCTCCCTTAACCAGCCTCCTACCCAACAGCCCTTCACCCCCCAACATCTTTCCTTGGTCTTTAGCTGAAGATAGTATTTAAGGGGTTAGCCTGAACCCATTTCAGAGAATGTATTCATTTTCCCTGGGTATCTCCCATGCATACATGAGGTATACGTGTTAATAATCCTCTGCTTTTCTCTCGTTAATCTCTCAGTATAGGAGGTTCCTCAAGGAAAAATGATTTTTCCTCCACTGCATAGGCTAACTGCTATGAATCGGGATTGTAACATTCACACATTTAAATGTAAACATTTCCCCCCAGTGCAGTCAGATTGATTTCAGTGATGATTTTTCCACCCGTATGTAACTGGAAATTAAGTGATAAACTAGGGTGTATTACATATTTTAAGAGTTTACTTGAGCAAAAATTGATTTGACCCCAGCAGCACTAAACTGAAAGTGGCTAGAATTCCACTGATAGGATTCCAGGGAAGGACTTACATAAAGAAAATGTGGAAGCAAGAAAATAAATTATTTGATTGGCTATAGCTTAAAACCTAGTTGGCTATTTGTGATTGGTTAATATTTTTTGATTCTATAACCTGAAGCTATATACAGGCATCAATTTTGGTTTGCTTAGGTAGGGGGCTATGGCATTAAAGCCACAACTCAGTCTAATGGCCTCCTTGTTTAATTTAACAAAATCTCTTATCAATTAACACCATTTGCCTCATTGTATCTTAACATTGCTATGTGAATGTAACATTATTATTTACTTGACCCAGGGTTTTGAATTAGGGAATAGGAGCAGGCAAATTTACCTGACTATAGACATTTCACTGATACTAAGATATTACAATGATACTAAGCTATCATTCTGTATACCATGTACACATGTACACAAAGTAGTAGCAACAATCATTTATTTACTACATTTAAAATACTATTAATATATATTGTATAATATAGTAAAATGGCATAACTATAATAAAATTATTTTATTGACTATAACATACCAGGCACTGTAGGAAATAAAAAATTCCTCTCCTCAATCACTTTCTAGTGGAGAATCAGACAATAAACAACATAAATATAGTGATAAATAATGAGAAAAAGAGAAATGAGGGAGAATAGAGATGCAGATGGGCTTGAGTAATATTAATACTTAGAGTGGTTGGTCAAGGTTTTCTGGAGCAGGCAGCTCTAGAGACCTGAATGAAATGAAGGAGTAGACCATGTGGATCTCTCAGTGAAGGGTATTGTGGACGGAAAAACTATCAAGAGCAAAGGCTCTGTTGCAGATAGGTACTTAAAACATCAATGACGAAAGCAGAATAGCTGGCTAGAGTGAAGTGGGGAGGAAACAGAAGAAATTATAAAGGAAAGTCAGATGAGGTCTTGTAGGTCATATTAAAGTCTCTGGCATTTACTCCAGCTGGAAAATAAGCCATAACAGGCTTTTCAGCATTGGAATGACATGATTGGACTTATTTTTTTTTTTTTTTGACAGAATCCTGGCTACTTTCTTGAGAAAAAACTGCAGGGCTTAAGGTGAGAATGGGTCAAAGGTAGAAGCAAGGAAGACAGTTAAGAGGCTATTGGAATAATACCCATGAGAAATGGTGGTTAGACCATGGTAGTGGTAGAGAGAAGTTGATGATTTATAGACATATTTTGATAGTAGAGTCAGCAGAATTTGTCACAGGTTTGGGGGTGAAAAGGACAAAAGACTTAACACCAAGCTTTTTGGTCTATGCAACTAAAGGTATGGGGTCACCATAAATTGTGATGGGGAGAACTGCAGGAGGTTTTTTGGGGGGAAATGCTAGGAACTAAGTGTGAACATGGTAAATTTGAGATGTTTATTGAACATTTAAATGAAGATGTCACATAGGCAGATGGTCTGAAATTCAGGGAGAGGTTTAAGATAGAGATATTAATTTGGAAGTCATCAGATTATAGGCAACATTTTAAATCATGAGATTGGAAAAGATCACAAGCAGAATGAGTGATGATAGAGAAAAGAGATGAAAAGTAAGATGCCTGTGAAAAAAACAGAAACCAGCAAAGGGACTTAGAAGGCAAAAGTAGGTCAATGTGGTATCCTGGAGGCAAAGTATTAATGGGAAGAGAGAGACCTAATAGTGTCAGTTACTACTGACAGGTGAAGAAAGTTGAATATTGAGAAATGATTATAGTATTTAGCAATATGGAGATTGAAGGAAACCAAATATGTCTCCCTACAATTTGCCACTTTGACATAAGGGCAAACAAGCAATACAAGAAAAGCTTTCTAACTGTCCCCACACCCAAATCTATTTGCCTGAAAGCAGAATATACATTTTCAAAGACGTCCCTCCTCCTCTATCAGAAAGGACAGAAGTTAACCACCAGAGACAACTTGAGACCCTTATTCTGGAGACTGCCAGAGGACTCTACATGACAAAACTTCACAAAGCAGCCTTTATCCACTATCAGTTTCCCATGTATTTACTTTCCCACATTTTGCCATCCTTAAAAACCTAAAATGACTTCCTTTTAGGCTCTCATTTCTCCACAAATTTATTGTCTTTGTAGCCTGAATTTTAAGTCACCTCTTTGAGTTACTCATTTCTAGATACTCTCATGTATTCAGGCACGATGCACATGTTAATAAACTTTTTGGCTTGCTAACTGGTCTCTTATTTTAGAGCTCCAGCTGAGACTCTAAGATGGGGAATGGAACAATTTTCCTCTCCTACAAGATATCATGACTTTGATGATAGCTCTGACGTAGCAGTGGGGACAAAAAAAAAGTCAACGAAATATGTTCAAGAGAGAATACGAGGAAGTCATTTGGAGATCCAGTGAGTATAGAGAATATTTTCAAGGAGTTTTGCTTCAGTTATGAGCAGAGAAATGGTGTAGCAGCTGGAAGATAGAATTTTGGAAAGGAGAGGGTTTCTTTGGGAGTCTTTTGCTCTTTGTTTTAGGATGGGAGAAATAAAGGTATGGTTAGATGTGAGCGGTATTATGCTTTAGAAAGAGAAAAAACAATGTAGGAAAGAAAAGGGATCCTTGCTGCAGCAATGACCTTGAGTGGGAGATAGGGGATAGGATGCTAACTAGATGCACGGAGAGTTCTCTTATTGAACCAGGATAGAAGCTTGAGTTGACAAACACTGATTCAAATAAGTTGGTAGATATAGTTGTAGAAGACTGTCATGTCTCCTTTGACTGCTTTAGTTTTCTCAGTGAAGTTGTTATTTATCTGTAATGCACCAAGTGAAAAGACAAGGAAAATATAGATCTAAAGCATAGTAACAACAAGCCCTTCCCCATGGGTTTATTTCATTTAATTCTTCACTTAGCCTGTCAATTGTTTCTAATGATTCCAATGAGTTTTGAGCAGCAAAGGGGATTCATCCATCAGGATGGTATCTAAATACTATTTGTGCATTCAGTCTTTACTGCATAAAAAGAACCTAGAGCATCTTACAAAAGGAAAAAGAAATTCTAGACTCCTTGCCCTTATGAGATAGAGCATACATCAGCACAACTTCTTCTCAGGAGTGTAGATACCCCATTAAGATGCTAATTAAATACTTGTCTGGGAGAATTATTTGCCCTTTCTCTCTTTTATCTGTTTTCCCCTGCATTTGAAATCTAGTCTTGGCCTGCAGAATTTCAATTCACAACAAAGATATTCCTGGGAAAGCACAAAACTCTCTGGCAATTGCCAACAGTGCTGAAGTTCTCATTTGGTAGAAATTCCTTCCTAAATCCACCCAAACTGGAAATTTGTACTTAAAATGACTGGAATGAATTATACATGAGGAATATTAACTTCAAAACATGTAACCCTATGGCAAAAATGTTGTGAAGACCTCAGAGTATCAGACAGAGACAAATGTTTACATTCTGGGTTTTGTTTTTATGAGTGGGAGCAAAGGCTAGTTGCTATGCCCCATATAGGTCATTTATAATTACTATAATTACTATATCTTAGGCATTAGAATGAGTAACTCGGAATAAGGAAAGAAGGGCATGGTAAATATTACACATGGAAAATTACTGGTTTGAACTTCTTAATAAGCAGTAATTTAATACATAAATAGGTAGAATAAGTGGCCAGTTGTAGGGTTATTCCTAAACTAATTAACTAAGAGGTCCTTCTTGTATGTTTATGGGAACTATACTCATTTTAATATATACATTAGTTTGTTTCCTTTAACATATACTGTGGTCTGGGAACATAATCTATAAGTGGTAATCTTGTAATAATAAACAGCTAACCTGAAATATAATTACTTTAAAAATTAAGACACAAATAATGCAAAAACTAAATTATATGAGTCATTTTTCAAGAGGTGATTAAACTTGAGAAAAACACATAATTCTATTCGTATGCAAAGTGATCCATAATACTATGTTCTAATTTTGATGTATTAATAAATATAATGCTATTATTAAGATTACACCTAAAGTGTACTTTTAACTTCAGACCTTTTCCATATACTATTTTAGGCTTACTTTCTAAAAACATAATTGTGTTTTTCTTATAGAGAACATCTCAGAGTGACACTAAACATATTGATTAATCATCCTAAATACCTTTAGTTTCTCTGTTTAGTAACTGATGTTTCAGTGTCTCACTTGACTTCTATTAAACCTAGGTACAATAAGATATTATATTTAGTGTTGATAACTGTAACAATATGTCTGTATTAACTAAATCAACAAACTTCAATTCTAATATGATATTAATTTAATACTGAATATTTCCCAGTTTACGTGAACCTAAAATTAATTCTGGCTAGTTTGTTCCCTTCCATATTTTGAGAATTTACATATGCACTTAATTTCCTTTAAGGCAATTAAGTAGAACTCATTTACATTTAATTTTTGATAATAGCATCCCAAAATTAAGACATAGATGATGTACATACAAACTCATAGACACAGAGACATCATAGCTTCATTTTTTAAGCTTAGTCATTAGTCAGGTATTACAAATAAAACTCACTAATTTATAAATAAGTTTTGAAAAGACTTCTTTCCCCATTTTTTTTTTCTTCAGTCTCAGGATTTAGAGATGGTCTAGATAAGAGTTCTTGAGAGCCCAGGTCCCAAGGCACAGGGCAAGAAAATCAAGTTCTCCTAGAAGGACTTATCCCCTCAAGATCAGAATTCTGAAAAGACGTTTCCTCAAGCTCGCTTTAAAAAAAAATTATATATGCAAAAAGAGTAAACCAAAATAATCTCAGTCTTTGAAGGTTTCAAAGGGAGGAAAAAAGGCCACCTTGAGAGGAGAAGGTAAGGGGAAAAGACCAACCAAGTCTCTTGTCCCTTACCAGGTCGGGTCACTCTGGCCAGTTGTCCACGTCAGAAGGAGACAAGGGACCAAAGGGTCCCAGTTGTAGCTGCTGGGTCTGATCCATCAGCAGGCAAGCTGGTCCTCAAGTACCCTGAGAGGTCAGGATGTCATTCAAGGCAAAGAAGGGATATCCCACCAGATTTGTGAATTCTAAAAAGATTTTTTTTCCAGGCTAGTTTTCACTAATAACTGCATATGCAACAGAAGAACCCATTTTGACTATTTTTAGAGCAAATTTTTCCTTTAATATTCAATTAAGTAGATACTTGCAAGTATAAGTTTTGTACATACATAAATATGGCTGAGGTGTTAGTTGGAGGCTGGCTTTCCGGTTCTCCTTGATTTTCTGTTTGAGACAATTTCCCATTTTAAAACTGAATTTGTCAGGGATAAAGTTTACTAATGACATTGTGTGCTGCTTGAGAGCTTAATTCCTCTGGGTTTTAGCCCAGAGTTGCTTCAGCTCTCTCTTAAGTGTCTCGGGTCTCCCAGTGGCATCTAGGACACTACGGGTGCTCAGATTGCCAAATGGCCAGCTGTTATTTGAGTCCCAGGTGCAGCTAGTTTTATTAATGATCCCTATGGGATCACTGCAACAGCAGTGAGGACTCTGCCCTTCACCAACCCCATTAAATTTCTTGGTCACTTGAGAAAACCGTAACTGGCTGGGAGGAGTCTTGTCTCTTTTTATCAGAACAATGCTCTCATATAGTATTTTCACCTTTATCCCGACAAATTCCATTAGGCAGCCAAACTGAGGAAAAGTGTCAGATCAGCCTCTAACCTAAATACCCAGCCTGGACCCCTCAATCTCTTCCAACTAAGCCAACCTTGGTATCTTAGTCTTTGGTTCATAGATATATGTTGCCTTCAATCTTCTCCAGGGGACTGCCTGATGGAATTTCAGAGATTTTCCCAGATTGGCTTTGTTCTTTTTTTTTTTTTTCTTCTTCTTCTTTAAATGATTTTTATTTTTTTCCATTTTAGCTGGTTTACAGTGTTCTGTCAATTTTCTGTTGCACAGCAAGGTAACCAAGTCACATATACATTTTTTCCCTCACATTATCATGCTCCATCATAAGTGATTAGATACAGTTCCCAGTGCTATACAGCAGTATCTCATTGCTTATCCATTCCAAAGGCAATAGTTTACATCTATTAACCCAAAATTCGCAGTCCATCCCACTCCCTCCCTTGCCCCCTTAGCAACCACAAGTCTATTATCCAAGTTCATGATTTTCTTTATTGTGCAAAGTTTCACTTGTGCCATATACTAGATTCCAGATATAAGTGATATCATATGGTATTTTTCTTTCTCTTTCTGACTTAACCCACTTAGTATGAGACTCTCTAGTTCCATCCAATGTGGTGTGGTACCTCACTTAGTATGAGACTCTCTAGTTCCATCCAATGTGGTGTATATATACACAATGGAATACTACTCAGCCATAAAAAAGAACAAAATAAGACTTAGTTTTTCCTTAGCTCACAAAACTGAAGCCTAGGCTAGAACCTCTGACAAAATCTTTTCTAGGGTATCATCAAATGGAATTAAATATGCACAAAACTTAAAGCAAAACCAGAATCCTCACCAGCCAAAAGGAAGCCACAGAGTTACAAATGAGATCTCCCAAACAGAAAATCCCCTAAATGGAAACCAAAAGTTTCCACCCACTAAGCCCGGGACCTTAGTCCCAGTGGTGCCTTACAAATGGGATCTCCCAAAAGGAAAATCCCCAGATGGGAACCAAAAGTTCCCCAGAAGGACAAGATCTAAAGAGCCTCAGAGTACATGCCAGGGGACTTACCTAGATGCTGGCAGAGGTATCACAATGTCCCAGATGCTTTTTTTCTCCTTCCCCAAAAGGTTTCTTGAAGTGGGAAGTTTGGGTCGGCAGGAACAGAGAGGAAGGAAAGAATTGCTCCCCCAAGGCCAATGGGGCCTCAGCAGCTACTGCAGTGGTCCTTGCCTTCCGACCACTTTTCCAGCCAGGAGTTCCAACTTCTGAGATGACCAGTTGGGTCTGCTTGGGGCCCCAACCCGTGGCAGGAAACTCTCAGTGATCTGGCCTCTGAAAGAGTCCTCCAACCCTCTGCACACCTGAAGGGAGACTGGCGTGGAGAGAAACCTCAGAGTGTCTGATCAAGCCGAGAGCCCTGCAGGGCTGCCTGCCCACAGGCAGATCCCAGGTAAATCCCCAAACTTTGTTGCCAGAATTTGGCTTCTGTCTGCTGGTGCCAAATTGAAATGCAAGGTCAGAGTTTTGGGTAAAGGAGAAAAAAAAAAAAGCTTTATTGCTTTGCCAGGCAGAGGAGGGTCACAGTAGGCTAATGCCTTAAAGACTATGCCCCCCAGAGAAAGAATTGAGAGGATTTTTATAGTAAAAAGGAGAAAAACAGGTTTTCAGATAGGAATCAGGATTGGGACAAACTTGCATTCTTCTTTCTTTGGGGGAATCTTAGTCATCAAAGCTGGAGTCAGATGTTCATGATGGTGGTCTTCCAGGTTATTACCTAGAATAAGAGTACTTGCAAAAAGGGAGTTATTGATCAGAGATTAGAACAAACTAGGAAAGTTCCTGAAAATATCATGTGCTAATAATCTTTAACCCACAGGCAATTTTGCTTAGGGTACCTAATCTTTAGCTTACAGGTGATGTGTTTAGGGTGCAATTAAGTCAGGGAGAAGGACAAGGAAGGACTCTAAGCTGTTCAAGTTCAAAGTATTCACTTCAAAAAGAAGCATAAGGAATATAATTTTTCTCTCAGGGGTATGAGGCACCTGATCACAGATGACCATTAATATAGTAAGCAAAAAAACCCCACAATTGATGCAATATTCATAGAACAAAAACTTATCTTGCTTATTTAAAAATATTCAGTTCCAGAAAGTTTATTATTCAGCAGTAGTTTGACACTTTCCAGTAATCAGAATTTATACTCCATGGATTTGTGGATACTGATCTGGAGGGAAAATGGTTCACTCACAGTTTTGTTCACTCAATAAATATGGGTGGTTATATTCTGTCATGTAGGAGAGGAAGCTCACAAGGGACAAGAACAATATGTACAGACAGAAGTAGAAAGAAAAGAAGAAGAGAAAGAAGCCTGAATTCACTCAAATTTGGTTACAGTCCAATATGGAATTGATTCTTGCCTTGTGTTCCATGAGTGATGCCAGAATCCTCATAATAAATTATACTCATGTATGTACAAATACACATATATATTACACACATGAACACATACAGTCAATCCTTATTCACGGATTCCATATTTGTACTTTAGTCTGCTCACTAAAATGTATAACTCCCAAATCAATACTTAGGGTATTTTCTCACATATTCAGCAACATGCACAGAGCAGGAAAATTTGAGTCATCCAATGTGCTTGTTCCTAACTGAGGCCAAACAAGCGATAGCTTTCCCGTTTTGGCTCTCAAGTGTCCTTTTGCACTTTATTTAGTGACATACTTTCTGCCTTTTTGTGCATTTTGCTGTTCAGTTAATGATTAACCTCTCTATTCAACATATTATTCCCTTTCTTGTCCCAAATCTCTTCCCTTCAAGATTGAAGAGTAGCTAAGGAAAGGGGGAATTGAAACTGATCAGGACTCTGGGGGATCCTCCCAAGTGCAAAAGCCTTTCCCTGTCCCCCATTTCTTACCTAAAGGGAAAATATTTCAGACTCTTAGACTTTCCCTGATTTCCGAAGGGCAGAATCAAATAGTTACTAATTAGATGAGTGAGGGAATGCTGAAAACAAAGGAAAGGCAGTTAAGAAGCAATAGTGCAGTCATGGGGTAGAGTCCTGGTTGCTCCTGAAGGGATATATCTAGTGATCTGATAGAGAGCTCAAAGCTCTTCTACAGAAACTAAGCCCCCCCACCCCCAGCCCCCTCCCTTCAGGTAGAAGATGGTAACTTCAGGCTGAGCACAAGCATGTGGACCCCAGACTGGGTAAAATCAGAAGGTTGATGACAGATTCCTGTAACACCATCTTGTTGCCTCACCACAACCAATCAGAGGAGGGTTACAAACCCTGGAGACCTCCCCGAAATTTTGCCTGGCACCAGAAGCCATTCTAATGATCTTAAAAATCCCTTTTGTGATAAAGAAGTAAAAACTTTTATTTGGCGAATGTTTAGGACTCCTGGGCCACTGCAAAAACCCCCTTTAAGTGGAGAGCAATAGCCATTCCACAGGAGTCTCAGAGGCTCCCAGCCTCTCATCGTCTACAGGAAAGAACTGTAATGGATGCATTTTGTTTCACTCTTCAAGTTATCTGTTTACCTCTCTATCACTCTGAGATGTTTGGAGATGAGTGAAGGATGTATAATTTTGTTAAGTGAATGCTGAGTGTGAAACTAGTTTTTGAAGGTTGTTGCAAATTGTTTTTAAAACCATTAGATATCAAAAAATGATTTCATTATGTTAAAAGACAATACTGGCTGATAACATTTGACAAATTTAAAGTGTAAGTTGTGGCATTAGTCTTCAAATAATGAGGATATAGGAAAATATCTGTACATGGGTAGGCTGAACTTACCTCTCAGATTGTTGTGAAAAGTATAGGCAATAGAAAGAAATAATTATAGCCTATATTGCTGTTTTGCACAAGTAAGTTACAAACGTGTGTGGGACAAACATTAGCAAGACGATGTTTATACCTTGCTCTTTAATAGCTAACCCTATAGTTTCCAGCTTGTGTGAAAAAATGGCTTGTCTCTATTTTCAGAAGACCTTTTGTATAAAAAAACCATGTTGCAACAGCAGTTTTGTACCTAGCCACCTGAATCATCATCTGTACAGCTTTTCCTTCCTAAATTCTCAGCTCAATATTTATAGTTAAACCACATTAAATTTTTCATTGGAAAGTTTGCATCTTTAAAGAGCATTCTCATATTTCATTGCTGTTGGTTTAAACTCTGATGCTGGCTGCTTCATTTTTTATGTCTTATATTTTAATGTTTATGTTCTTACCCAGAGTTGCTTATGGTTATGTTAAAATTGCTACTTAAAATAAAGTTTATTAAGTGTCTTCCATGACATATGTATAGACACATATGTCTATACTATATATTTAAATAGCTGGGTTGACATTACATATATGTGAGAGAGATGACATTTATTGATTGCCAATTATATCAATTACTAGGCAAAGTACTTAATATAATCATTTGGTGTAAGATGGCCTTAGTCTAAGGTGTACTTCTAGAAAATGAAGAGGTGGGAGCAGTGCAGAGCACACAATAAAAATATTTTGCAGGCTTCACCCCATACCATGCTATGTCTCACATATCTAAGACAGTGTGATGTTTCTTAATACACTTGAAGATATGTATTTCTCACAATCTTTATTAAATATTTCTAGGATTATTCTTACAATTCTTTGTTCTCCTACTGGTTTAGGGTAATCCCAAGAATAATTTAAATGGAATAAAAATGAGATTATCTGGCATTTAACAAAGAACATTCTTTAGACACCCACAGTAGATAGCATACATAACATTGCTTAAATACATGGCCAAGATTTATAGAATAGTGAAAATTACTATGGAATAAATTGTAAACTTCCCAGAATATACTTTGTAGCATGCATTGATTTTTTACCACACTCTAGGAAGATATTTTTGTTTGGTTTAAAAACACATTTTTTAAACTCAAAGTTTAAGAGAAAAAAGTACTCATTTTAATATATTTTCCTTGGTGGAGATGAAAGGGCATTGCACCCTACACTAAATTCCAGCCAAAAAGAAATTTTTTACAGTTTGACAGATATCCCATTATTTTTTAAGACGCTGTGTGCGTCACAGTATGAGAAATTCTTTTTCAAGTAAAATTATTCAGAAACAGAGAAACCATTTTTTTAAAGCTAGAGCTTTTCATACTATAATTTTCTTAATTCTCTCCTTACTCTGATTACAAAATTTATTGAATAAAAGACTTCAATTGAAAGTTTACTGAATCCAATAAAAAAAAAAATGAATCAGGGTTAAGTCGAACACATTTGTGATCTGTATGTCCTCAGAAGTTTTGTGTGTTTTCCCACTTCTTCCCTGAGCCAGGCCCCACTGAGGACACTGACCTCCAGGCTATTGAGCAGGAAAGGACTATTGAAGGCCTCACTTAGTATGGTAGATATGAGATGGCTGAGGAGTTGCTTTCACCCACAGCAGGGACTAGGCCCCTGTTGACTGACTGGTCCACAACACTTACTGCAGTAAGCTCAGATTTGTCTTAAGTTATTGCCTTCTTTGCCTCTCAATGTATTCAGCTCCATGAATAAAACCCTAACCATTTGGTATGGACAATATTACAGAATGCCACTAACAGTAGGGGTTATAGAATATGCAACTAAAACTTCAGATGGTTTCAGCTATTATCTCTTCATTCAAAGTTCACAAAATTATATTAGACGCATTTGATTCTTCTTCATTCTTGTGGAACTATGCACAAACATCATATTGTCTACATAACTTGGAACTTTCAAGCTACAGATACAACCTTTTAACACACTATGAACAGAATGTTTGTGTTCCCCTGAAATTCACATTGAAGCTCTAACTCCCAATATGATGGTATTTGGAGGTGGGGCCTTTGGGAAGTAATTAGTTTTAGATGAGGCCACGAAGAGTAGTATCCTTATTAGAGATCTTTCTCCACTACATGAGGACGCACTGAGAAGGTGGTCGTCTGTAAGCCAGGAAGAGGATCCTCAGTAAGAACCAAATCTGCAGGCACCTAGATCTTGGACTTCCCAGATTTCAGAGTTTTGAGAAGTAAGTATCTGTTGTTTAAGCCACCCACTCTATGGTATTTTGTTATAGCAGCTGGAGAAGACTAAAGACAATTAGTCATCATGGTTTTACCAAGCTATAATTTAAAAATAAAAACACCTGAAGTTTAGGATCATACCCATTTAAAAAAATTCATGATCATTTATTTTTATTTTTACTGAAACTACATTTATGTTCATCTTTCAAATTCAGTGGTAATGACTGCTAGGTCTGAATCTTTAGTTTAAAATTCCCATTGAACTGCAACCCTTCAGACCATCTGCTGTATTTACTCCAATGGATACAATGTCACCATCAAAACATATTGGGCTAAAAGAAAAAATAAATCCCCCCCACCAACACTTCTCACAAGCATTACTGTCTACCAAGCTTTCAGGCTTCCATGGAAAAATCTCACTCTCTCAACTTCTTCACTTAATCACTTAGATGTTTTTTATCTATATGCCTGAATTACTGAATTTCTAGCACAGGATTTAATCCTTATTTATAAACAGTTTTACAATTTTAAGTATTTTTTCATATACAAGTAGCATTTTTTTCTACTTGTTTTGTTAATTAGGTTATATAATTTTATGACCAGGAACCTAAATTTATTCTGTGTCTCCCCCCAGCATTTAACACAGAAGCAACTAACAATGATCAATGAATTATTTTCTGATTAAGACAGCCAACTTCAAATGTGTGTTTTTCAGATGTTAGTTTCTACTCATACAAGTAGATTTTAAAAGTTTTAGAGGAATGTAACATATTGTTAAAGAATTATTGAAAAATCATTTAACTGCATCAGTTATCTCCCTTCTAAACTCCAAGCAAAGGAACTTTTTTGTGGAATATCTATGTTTAATTAAATTGAAAGATGCTAATGATTCTTTGGTCATGTCTTTGTCAAACATCTGTGATTGTCCTCACACATTCATTCTTTAAAGATTTCACTCATTCTTGAATACAGGATATTGCTTGGAGATTGAAAATAGAAAATGAGAATTATGATAATAATAAAATCTTAACTTGAAAATTGGACAAGTACAGGTTTATTGTTAGACATAAAACTGTATTCAAAGATGTGTGCTCCCCAGATATTCTGACCAAGTTAATGACTACTGTTCTCAATTAGAAATTGGTTTTTCATCTTTTAGTACAGAAGAGAATAAAAAGTTTAGTTAATACATAATTTAAATTCATAGAATCATTAATATATAAATTACAAAAATAGAACATATGAGAACCAAAGGGGAATACTTTATAAAAACACTTATTAATTTCAGAAATCAGTTGCACTCCTGTATACTAACAATGAAATATCAGAAAAAGGAATACAAAAATATGATATCTTTTAAAATTGTACCCCCCAAAAATCAAATACATGGGAATACACCTAAGGAGGTAAAAGACTTATATGCTGAGAACTATAAAACATTGATCAAGGAAGTTAAAGAAGATGTAAAGAAATGGAAAAATATTCCATGCTCCTGGGTCAGAAAAATCAATATTGTAAAAATGGCCATACGACCCAAGGCAATCTACAGATTCAATGCAATCCCTATCAAATTACTCATGACATATTTCACAGAAATAGAACAAACAATCCAAAAATTTATATGGAACTACAAAAACCCAGAATTGCCAAAGCAATTCTGAGGAACAAAAACCAAGCTGGGGCATAACCCTCCCAGGCTTCAGGCAATATTACAAAGCCAAAGTCATCAAGACAGTGTGGTACTAGTACCAAAACAGACAGACCAATGGAACAGAATAAAGAACCCAGAAATAAACCCTGACACCTATGGTCACTTAATCTTTGACAAGGGAGGCAAAAACATAAAATGGGAAAAAAGATAGTCTTTTCAGCAAGTATTGTTGCAAATCAATGAAACTAGAACACACCCTCACACCATGCACAAAAATAAACTCAAAATGGCTGAAAGACTTAAATATAACACAAGACACCAAACTCCTGGAAGAGAACAGAGGCAAAACAGTCTCTGATATCAACCTTACAAATGTTTTCTCAGGTCCACCTCCCAAAGCAATAGAAATAAAAGCAAAAACAAACCAGTGGGACCTAATCAAACTGACAAGATTTTGCATGGCAAAGGAAACCAAAAAGAAAACAAAAAGAGAGTTTACATAATGGGACAAAATCATTTCAAATGATGCAACTGACAAGGGCCTAATCTCTAGAATATGCAAACAACTTATAGAACTCAACAGCAAAAAAGCCAACAACCCAATTGAAAAATGGGCAAAAGACCTGAATAGACATTTCTCCAAGGGAGATATACAGATGGCCAACAAGCACTTGAAACAATGCTCAACATCCCTGATTATTAGAGAAATGCAAATCAAAACTACCATGGTACCATCTCACATCAGTCAGAACGGCCATCATTAATAAGTCCGTCCACAAATAACAAATGCTGGAGGGGGTATGGAGAAAAGGGAATGCTTCTGCACTGTTGGTGGGAATGTAAGCCGGTACAACTCTATGGAGAACAGTATGGAGGTACCTTAGAAATCTATAAAATGGAACCACCATATGACCCAGCAATCCCACTCTTGGGCATATCTCCAGACAAAACTATATGTTCATTGCAGCACTATTCACAATAGCCAAGACATGAAAACAACCTAAATGTCCATCGACAGATGATTGTATTAGGAAGATGTGGTATATATATATGCAATGGAATACTACTCAGCCATAAAAAAGAACAAAATAATGCCATTTGCAGCAACATGGATGGAACTAAAGACTCTCATCCTGAGTGAAGTCAGAAAGAGAAAGACAAATACCATGTGATATCACTTACATGTGGAATGAATATATTGCACAAATGAAACTTTCCACAGAATAGAAAATCATGGACTTGGAGAACAGACTTGTGGTTGCCAAGGGGGAGGGGGAAGGAGTGGGATGCATTGCCTTTGGAATGGATTAGCAATGAGATCCTGCTGTGTAGCACCTGGAACCATGTCTAGTCACTTATGACGGAGCATGATAATGTGCGAAAAAAAATGTATACATGTGTGTGTGACTGGGTCACCATGCTGTACAGTAGGGAAAAAAAATTGTATTGGGGAAATAACAATTAAAGAAAAAGATATCCAATCTTAAAAAATAAATAAATAATAAAAAATCATCTATATTTCAGATATTTTACAGATATTTTCCTTTTTTAATACAAAAAAACTAAGAGCTACTAAATGTAATTACCTTTTATTTAAGGGAAAACTGCAAACTGAGCATGGTTCATTTGTTCAAGGACACACAGAACTGGTAAAGAGCCAAGAAGGACTTTGAATTTGAATGATGTTCTGAGTCCATATACTTTTCTTTACCTAAGACAGCTCATCCTCTACATTTAATCTTACAGAAAAAGAAGTTCAACTACATACATATAATTGAGTACATGTTCTGAGTGCTTACCAAGGATTAGGAAGAGAATCAAATCCCTATACAGATTAAATATGCTTTTGAAAATATTCAAACATTTCAAGCATATCTTAGGTATTTTGCCGCCATTTTACAGATGTCTCAAAATTAGTCTAGGGTTACTTTACCCGATAAATAGGCAAAGGAAGAAACAAAGAAAAACCAATTTAGGAGTTTAAGTAATGCCTTAGAAAGGAAACAATAAGGACCACCCCTTCTACCTCTCTATCTCATCTGCCCCGTTTAAAAATTCAGGTTTAAGTGACCGCAACAGAATACTTTTGAAATTGAATTACACAACAATTATTTACACACTATGCCAGAGAGTGGGTACCAGAGACCCATACCAATGCTTCCAAGAAAGGCTAACTGTGTCATAAGATAAAGGGCCTGGTACTAAAGAAAGAGCCTTGAGAGAAAGAATTATAGCTTAAGCAGAGGTCAAGTACATGTGTCAGTGTAATATTGCAACATATTTTCCCAAATGAAATAACCAAAGAATCTTAGTAGTAGGTAACTTTGTTATATTCTTTCAGCAAATCTAATTAAGAATTATAGAGTGGTTATTCATTTTATAATAGGATGGTTTTTTAAACATCAATAAAGTAAATTCTTGCTGTTCTTAGCAATTCAATTTATAAAAATTATTTGTGTGTAACCATTTAGCCATATGTTGAGGTAAGAGGCTGAATTGGAAATGAGACCCCTTAAGACTGCTAAATTCTGTATCTGCAGTTCTCTGCTTTGTTTCACAGCCTCAGTTTTCTAACCTGAAAAATTAAGTTACTTATCTATGCATCTAATAAAGAAAGTGATGAACTTGTATTATCAGGACCCAGAAATCATAGGCCAGTCCTAGTCACAAATCTAAGTCAGTCTTTACTTACTATGGAAAACACTTGTCAGGGAAACCTAACACATACCAAATAAACTCCTCCAATTTAGCTTTGGCTAATTTGTCCGACTCTACACACTAAGCCCTGTTAGCTTTACGAGGAAATCCCTGATCTCTCAGTCAGTCATGCCCTGTTTCGGGTTGTCTCTTCTAATGCTCTATAAAATATGTTCTTGCCTCAAATCCCTCAGGAAGGGTGCTCCAGTGCTTGTGAGGCACTATACCCCCCAGTCCATGGATTTTCTCTTGAATAAAGGACATCAGACTCATTACTAAATTGGTCTAGTCTTGTCAGTTGACAAAGGCATGTTCATACCTGTGAAACAAAGTCAGGATTTCCACTCCTCTACTAATTTGGATTGTTTTTCCTTATCAAATACCTTAGTAGGTACAGCATAAGAACATTTATATTTCAAAAAAGATGAAATTATTCAAATTTTATTTTACTTACTGGTGTTGGAACTGTGAACTGGCTCAGGTTTAAGAACTTAACAGATTTTTCAATCTTCTGGAATATTTGGAACAATATCTTTAAACACTTCTAAATAGACAAGCAAAATATCTTAAAGGGGATTTGTGTCCTGTGTTCTTTGGTACCACAAGCAGATCCCTGAGCAATAATACAGCATTGTAAACACCCCCAAAGCTACATGAAAGCTACAGTGTGCTAAGTCTTTTCAAAAACATTCCTAAGAACAGTATAAATTTTATGCAGCTTTCTAAGATCTTAAGAATAATTATGGACACTGCTGTAAATAATTTTAGAATGCCTCCAGCTAGATAGCACAGTAACTTTTTCCCAGATAATTTACAAATCCATGGAATCAACTTTGTGCTTGTAATTTTATAAAATGAACTCAATTTGATTTAAAAACACTAACATTTCCTTTACAGGTATAAGTATTATGTGACAAGGGAAGAAAACAAAAGGAAAGTGCAATAAAACAGTGAAAGGCAGTGATGTGTAGGTGGGGAGATAAAATAGCAAAAAAGCAAAAACTGTAGAAAACTCAAAAGAAAAAAAAAACCACGATCTCTAAAATGTGAAGTACTTACAAAATGAATCTAATAATCATAGCACATGTTTTTCTCCTAAGACTGGGGGCATCTAAATATCACATTATCTAAGACAACATGGAGAAAGGGAAATAAGGCCTGTGACTGGTTCTTGATAATGAAGTGGTATTTGTACATAAAATTCAAGAGCTTAACTTCTCCTTTTGCATAACAATTAGTGGTAGGTAGAAGTCTAAGAGGCCTCCACCCAATATTCCCACCCACTACATACATCATACAGCTTATGTAATCTTCTCTCCTAGAGTGTGGTGGTGGGACATGGGAGGTGGGCTTTCACTCCTGTGATTAGGTCACATTAATAGATTCTGCAGGCGTCGGGGGCGGGGGGGGGGTGTTATCAGTGATTGTAAAAGGATAGTATGGCTAAGTATGGATTTTTTTTTTTTTATGGTGCTTAGCTAATGTTAGGCAGAAAGGCAGAAGGCAACACAAGTGAATTAACTTTATACAAAATTTCCAGTCCGTATGGTAAAAAGCAGGCCAGCTTTCAGAGCAACCACAGGTGTTAGAATTCAAGGTGAGAATTTCAGAAACGAGAGAAAACCAGAGGGTGGAAGCCCCAAATTCTGTTGATAAGCTCTCTACAAATCTCTGGCTGACCCTAGAAATATACATAGGTAGGAAAGATCCGATTAAATATAAAAGAACTAAACTGAGATGTGAGCTGCTTCAAGAGATATGTTGTAGTGGAAATCCAACCATACACACGTATGCATCTAATAAGAGCTTAATGCACATAAAGCAAAAATTCAGGAACAGGCAATTCTCTAACTGCAAGGACTTTTAACAGTCCTCTCTGAGCAATGCAAGAACAACTAGAAAAAACTCAGTGAAACACAGATGATCTGAACAACACCATGAATCACCATCACCTGTATATTTACTTCCTGTTGGTTGTGCAGCAAATTTCCAAATTATTTAATGGCTTAAAACAATTTGTTATCTAATAGTTTGAGAGATTAAAAGTCCAAAATGGGCTTTACTGGGTCAAAACCAAGATGCTGACAAGGCTACATTCCTCAGATGGATAGAATGTGTTTTCTTAACTTTTTCCAGCTTCTAGAGGCTTCTCTAGCCATCTTTGGTTCATGGCTGCTCCCTGCATCTTCAAAGCCAGCAGCTTAGTATATTCACACTCCTCTCTAACATGGTCATCAAATTGCCTTTTTTCCTGTCTGACCTTACTACCTCTCCCCCCTTTTATGAAGGGCCTTGTACTTCATTAGACCCTCCCAGTGATCCAGATAATTTCCCCACCTAAAAATCCTCAGTCATACCTGCAGTTCTCTTTCGCCGTAAAAAATAAGAGTTTCAGGTTCTAGGGATGATGTTTACATCTTTGGGGCACTACTCTAGGTCCCATTACAAAATTGATTTTTGAGTGCATATGGTAAATACACCAAGATGATCTATATGTTGGGCCATAAAAAAGACCCAGTTCTTATTTCAATAAATAAATGAAACCATATAGTTTATTTTCTGACTACAATGGAATTAGAGAACAGCAGCATATATCTGGGAACTGCTCCCTCCTCCCCCATACTTTGAAATTGTTCAGAATACTTCTAAGTAATATATGAAGCATAAAAGAAATTAAAACCAAAATCAGAACATTTCAAACTGAATGGTAATGACAACATAATGAACCAGTGCCTAAAGAAATATGAATATTTTAAATGCTTATATTTAAAAAGGCTAAAATCAGTGACAAAGAGAAAAATAAATTCAAAATAGGAAATAAATGAAGAAAACGTTATTGGGGAAAAAAAAGCTCAAAGCAAAGAAAAAGGAGTTTAAGATTAAAAGAAAGTACCACTCAATTTTATATTCAAATCCTTATTCAAATATAAAGGCAAGAAAAAACATGTAATTCGTAAATTCTGAAGGAACCTAATTTGCATGAGGAACTCATGAAGAACTCAAGCCAATCAGAAAACATAGGTATAGTACTGGCTGGGAACATAGATTTAATTAACTGTAGGACTAACCATAAAAATAAAAATGATAACTATGGAAGAAGAAAATTGAAGGAAATGGGGATGAAATATTCAAATTTTGTCACTCCTTAGACTCTATGTAACAAAAATGGAGGATTAAATGTAGACACCTACAGTAGCTATCCACACAACAAAAACACAATCTCCCTGATTATCAGAGCACACACATCAGAGTAAAACAAATGGTCGATATAGTCAAATACATAAAAAGTTATGAAACCAGAAATCATGAATAAAATATGA
Organism: Phacochoerus africanus; assembly: GCF_016906955.1. Taxonomy (NCBI): domain Eukaryota; kingdom Metazoa; phylum Chordata; class Mammalia; order Artiodactyla; family Suidae; genus Phacochoerus; species Phacochoerus africanus. The sequence goes on from NC_062553.1 coordinate 108,401,143, forward strand.
TAACAGAACCAAAAACAAACGTCTTGTTCTCTCACTACACAAAATATACCAAACTCACCAAATGTTGTGGGTTGGGTTTCCTCGATGCAGAGTCAGAGAAGTTCAGGCAATTCATTAAAGATAAGCGTTCAGAAGAAGAGTGAGAAAGGCAGGAGAAGGTAAGGATTAAAACCTAAACAAGTATGTGGTTGCAGCAAAGACTAATTTCAGCTTAATTCCACAGGAAAGTTCTGAAACCAAAAGTTACACCTCAGTTAACTCCCTTTTGAGGCTAAGTGGTTAAACTTTTATACCCTATGTCAGTCAGTCATTGGCTGAGATCTGCCTCGTCAACAGGAAGGGGGGATATGGAGGTCACTCCTAGCTTGATGGGTGAGTTGGCTTCAGCTGGGAGCAATTAGGCAACTGGAGGATGGGCATCTGAGCAGGGTATCAAGAGCACAGGCCATCCCCCACACCACCCAGACTTACTTGCTTCCTACATTAAGTACATTCCAGGCACAGTTTCCCCAGGATCCTGCTTGGTCATATTTCTGGGGAAATCTACAAGAAGAGGTTAGTTGGCCAAGTTAAAGCACCAACAGCTGCAGCTAGTCCCAAGGCTCTAAGTGATACTGATAATCTTTGTCTCCTGCCTATGCTACATAGTGGTCGAAAAAACCTGGACTTTCCCTCTCTGTCTCTCTTCTAATAGATTGAGTCACCCTGTTTACTTTTGTGGTGCTAAAAGAGCGAGTTTCTTCTCTTTGAGTGAAAAGCAGAGGAGTAACACATCATAGCTACACGTGCAGGGACTGATGGAAATTTGGCATGATTAATGATTCAGGAGCATATCATGTAATGTCAGTCAACATATCATGTATTGTAATATATTAGCAATAAGTCATTTATATTTGCCATGATTCCATACTTAATGGTCACTCTTAGAGAATCCCTCTCCTCTTCAACCAGAAGTTCTGCCAGTCTAGGTGATGAAGGACCTAAATGTGCCACCCCAAAATATGTTTCTTTGGCATAAGGATTATTTAGAACAGATATTTTTAAGAAACTAGAAATACAGGAGAACCTCTGAAAACAGACTAGAAGTTTTCCTTCTGTAACGGAAATCTACTTTTAAAAGGAAATATTGCTTTCTCCCCTTCAAAGCCCAAAACCCACACATCGTTTTTCTTAGCTGAGGATGGTATATAAGCCTCGATTTTCTGAATGCCTTTTGAGTCTCATATGTTTGTGGAGCTCTTCTATGGACATACATAATTAAAATTGTTTTTATTTTCCTCCTATTAATCTGTATTTTATTATGGGAGGCAAGGGCGGGTCTCAGCCAAGAACCTAGGAGGATCAAGGGAAAATTATTTTTCTTCCTCTACATTGACTTGGATGTAGACTGAACTGACTTTCACCCCCAACGGTCTGAGTTCCTGATTACCATGCCCTTATGAGGATGTGGTTGTTGTACTTGCCCAGTTACAACTAAGCATGGGAGCATTGAAAACACTCAGCTGAATTCCAAATACATTCCTCCCTGCCTATGTCTTACTACGGCTTCACAATGATTAAGGCCCATTTCCCCACCAGAATAGTGATCCTCTTTTTGCCCACTGGCTTACTGGTGTGAGGACAATAAAGTGACTCTTGCCATGTTCTTGGTGGCGGCATTCCCCTTTTCAAAACCAAGACCACTAGTCTTAGCCTAAAATGATGGAATAACAAGCAAAAATTGTGAATAAGTGACAGGGCCATTATTATTCTCATTCCTGGCTTTCAGGTCTAATATATTCTACTATCTGAGATAATACCATACAATGTGTAAAGTATATGCCATATATTGAAAGATAGTGCACCAACCACACAGTGGGTCATCTCCAAGGTAACATCTCAGCTGTACTTTCAGAAAGGTGCTCCATCACTCTGAGTCCAGTGGATAGATGTGGTAAGTGGTAGAACGTGCATATGGTATGACTAGTTATGTGGTGGAACCATGATCCCATGTTTGTGGTGCACTGCCATGACTCTTGCTGAAAAGTGAATCCCTTAGTCTGAAAGAATGTTAAGCTAGACCCATCTGGATAGATTAGATATTCTGTGACCCCTTAGGTAGTGTACAGGCTGAAGTACTGGAGACAAGAAAGAAAAATCACTCTCTGGAATATAAGTCATTTCCAGTCAGTATGAATACCCTTTCTAGAACTGAAAAGTAAGATTTAATCAACTTCCCACTAGGTGTCTAGTAGGTCTCCTTGAGGAATTGTGCTATATCAGGGGCTCAGCATTGGTCTCTATTGTTAGCAGATCAGACCTTTAGCAGCAGAAATAGCTAGATCAGCCTGAGTGGGAGAAAGAGGTGAGGATGAGAGGGAGCCCATGTTTTTGTTTGCTGGTTGGTTGGTTTTTGAAGCCCATGTTTTTAGCATAGCTTCTCTCTCTCCCACCTTGTTCACTTCATTCTTGAGCCTGACTGGGCTGGGATGGCTGAGGTCAGAGGAGAGCTGGTATTTATAGTCCAAATCATCCTCTTGGTTGTTTAGTACTTCTCAGATTATCCTCTAATTGGCATTCACATGTGATTAAAAAATATCTTCATACTCTGTTCCAACTCCCATAGGTCCACATACATACTTCTTCTTCAGATATTCTTTACTTGACCTTCCAATTTTTTTCATCTCAGGATTCTGACTAACCAGTTAAGACATTTCCAATGCTTACAAGTCTGTGTAAATTCTCGGGTCACTTCTCTATGCATACAAAGGAGATTATCAGAGGCACTGCCCCAACCCTATCCACAGGGAGGATTTCACTTTCCTATATACTCCAAAAATGACAGATAATAATAGTGACATCATGGTGCAATTTTCTCCTTGATCCTGCATGAAAGGATGATCAGTTTGTGTACCAACTTGAGCTTTTTTCTCTTCTATCAGCTAGTCGCAAGATGAGTTGTCTCAAGGAAAAGGTGTCAATGCAATTAAGCAACAGAGGTAAGTATCACATATTTATTCAGCTAACCTGTGCCCTTTGACATTCTTGAAACTGATCACAGATGTGCCACTTCCATTTTACTCTGAGATGATGCTGAGCCTACCCAACTCGGGGAATTCTAATAGTACTTGCTCATGATTGGATATTCTAGCCACAAAGTCATTCAAAATTCAATGGTCATCCACTCTGTTTCTACTAGGACCCAATATAATACTAAGAGATGCTATTGGGTTGCAGAAGGCATATCCATGTCTCAGACTCAAAAGATCTACACTAAAACTACCATAGTAGGGCTCAAAATGGTGACTTTACCATCGATACATTTCATACTCATTGGATCTGGGTCATACGGTGAAAGAGGCAGATTTCTTGCTCTGGTCCCACTCAAAACTGGTTTTATCAGGAGTCCTAGTTTTAGAAAATGCTCCCTTCTAAAACTCAAGGAACCCACAAGTATTGCACACACACACACATACACACATACACACACACACACATATGTATTTTAGTAGTAGTAGAAGTTACAAGTTGCAAAAATGTATCCGTTATTTTGGAGGGGGTGTCTGAACATCCCCCAGACCATGGTTCCCTAAAATCTTTATCAATGCAGGTCTAGTTTAACCTAAGAAATTTTCATATTCTACTTTTCCTTCTTCCTCCAACATTGAACTTCACCTGATTAACTATCTGATCCTTCAGATTTTGGCACAATCAGCATTGCTTTAAGTAGCTGACATCCAACTAATCTTCCTGGGTCTTTCACAGCATCTCAGAATACCATGCATTTTCCTTCACAACACTTTTCACTTGCAAATTTACATTTCTTTTTGCGCTTACATTTCTTTGTGGTTCATGTTTCTCTGATCCAGCATATAATGTGGCTTTTTTTGTTCCCAATTGTTCAAAAATACACTTTAGATAGTGGTTGAAGAGGTACTATATGGAGTTTGGGGATACATAAGAATGTCATCTTTGTGTTTTCACAGTTACATATTACAATGAATATCTTTTATCCTAATAAAAGTCCTTGATTCAAGACTGATTTCTCCTGTGCCAGTTTGCTTAAAGGCAACATAACACTTTTAAAGAGTATTACATATGTATAATTAAATTAGAAATTCTGATCTGTTATAGATAAACTAGAGTAAAGTGAAAGGAAATTAAATCCCCTTGGGCAAAATGCTGGCAAATTAGTTGACAAGTAAGCTTGGTATCTGAGAGGAAGGAAATTAGCTCTTGGGGCCTAAAGACAAAGTTAAGTCTATTGGAGTTATATTGCCATCATGTGGTTTCTGCAAGAGAGAGAACACTTTTAAATACAGACATGTAGTGTAGAAAAGTATGTGGCATCTATTGGAAAGGTGACATTAAATCTGAATATAGGACCTCAGTTTTTTAATTACAGATATCATTTCTGTAAAAATGTAATTAATCCATTTTATTTATTTATTTTTTTGTCTTTTGTCTTTTTAGGGCAGCACCCGTGGCATATGGAAGTTCCCATGCTAGGGGTCAAATCGGAACTGTAGCCTCTGGCCTACACCACAGCCACAGCCACAGCAATGCCAGATCTGAGCCATGTCTACAACCTATACCGCAGCTCATGGCAGCGCCGGATCCTTAACCCACTAAGCAAGGCCAGAGATCAAACCTGCAACCTGATGGTTCTTAATCGGATTTGTTTCTGCTGCATCATGATGGGAACTCCTAATTAATCCATTTTATCCAAAACTTATCTCTGTTCTATGACTTTTACTAAGAAAAACAACACCCTTTAGTTTTTCTTCTTCTGTCAGGAGAAAATAATAACAGTTTTAAAAAAACTAAAATTATGATTCATGTGAATTAAGTAACAAATATTAATAAAGCAAAATAGAAGAGGAAGATATAAATCACATTAAAAGATAAAAACCAGAATCTATACAGAGGGAGTTCTCCCATGAAGCTAATAAAGCTTCAGCTTAGGGATTCTTAGATTCCTCTCCTTGATTTTGTACTGGCAATTTTTAATTCATTTTCATAAAGATGGCCTCTTGAATTCAATAAACTTCAGGCTCCACAAAACCTGGACCTGTCTCTCTCTTTTTTGTATCACTGCTATCCAAGTTAGATGATAAATTCAACACACATAAAACTCTGCTCCAGATGCTAGGATTAGAGATAAAAAGTCCTGCATTTCAGGAAACACATAGTCAACAACAAGTTCGCAGTTTAGGTGACTACGTTCCTTTTTTTTTCTTTTTTTGCTTTTTTTGCTTTTCAGGGCTGCACTCATGGCATATGGAAGTCCCCAGGCTTGGAGTTGAATCAGAGCTGCAGCTGCTGGCGTATGTCACAGCCACAGCAATGTGGGATCAAAGCCACATCTGTGACCTATACCACAGCTCACACCAATGCCAGATCTTTAACACACTGAACGAGGCCAGGGGTTGAACCTGCATCGTCATGGATAATAGTTGGGTTCATAATCCACTGAGCCACAGTGGGAACTCCCTAGATGATTATCTTTTTTTTTTTTTTTAAACACATAACTCTTCAGAAATTCAGAATTTAGATGAAAATAAAGGTGTTTTATATCTTATAATGCATGAAGAATTAGGAAATGTGATCCTTCATAAATTTTTCTATAACTTCTATAAACTTGCTAAACTTTACAAAAATGATAAGAAATGATGACCCAAGTCACAGAATCCACCCAGAATCAGAGCCTGACTCCCTTCACCAGGCCAGAAAAACCATATGTAGAGATAATTTCATTGTAGTTGAACACTTTAAAAACCTGGAAATTTCAAAATCATATCCTACAAAACAATGATTCTTCCCTCCTAAAATTATGCCTCATCTGACAAGCCTAGTAAATGCTGAAATCATAAATATAACCTAAATGTTCTTCATTCCACAGCCTTCCATAAGCATCCAGCTTTTTAATAGCTGAGTACATTTGTGTAGCTCCATCCCATTTCCTACAAGAAATACAGAGCTTTCTCAAATTTCTGAAGATATATGGGTGCAGGCCATAGGGATTTTACTCAGTAATGATTATTTCAAATCCCTGCTCTCAGACCTCAGTTCTTAACTGCACTTACCCTATTGCTCCTATAACTTTTAAACTCTATAGAATATTATTTTCAAAGATGTATGATTTTAATTTCTCCTTTAATTACCAAAACATCACTAACATAAGCTAGTTTGTGTTAAAAGACTTTAACTAATGGTTTGTAGCAAAAGGGCAAGAAGGTATAAAACAATACAGAACTAAAAACATTTTAATGGTATATGTCAGCTTTCCTAAAATCCTCTGGGTGGTTGCGGCACAGTAATTTCTCAATGACCATCATTTTCCTCTGGACCTGGTCAATTATCTTATTGATGAGGTATATTCTCTCTCTCATTAACCTTTTCCAAATTCTTATTTAACCAGAGTCCTAATAGTCCCTAGAATAATTTTTATACATCAATTGTATAATAGCTACCAAAAGTCCTCTTTTCCATTATGCAATAAAATTTACTTCTTTTAATTCAAATTTTTTCTTCTAGATTATACCTAAATACTCACCCTCATCAGGAAATCTGTGAAATATTTCCAAAGAATACCAGGGTTTTGCAAATCCCTGTTTGAAAATAAAAGATTTACTTTGACACATGTACCATTGCTATTTTCATGCATTCCAACTCTAGTTCATCCTTTTAAAACAATTCACATCTTACCATTTCTATCATTGTCTTCTTCCTAGGAAATCAATGCATAGTTATTAAGTCATACTGCAAAGTTTACTTAAATTAAAAAAATTATTGGAATATAGTTGACTTATAATGTTGTATTAGTTTCAGCTGTACAGCAAAGTAAATCAGTTATACATATACATACACCATTTTTTTCTCAGATTCTTTTCCCATATAGGTTATTATAGAATATTGATATTTCTTTGTGCTATACAGTAGGTCCTTATTAGTTACCTATTTTATATATAGTAGTGTGTAAATGTTAATGCCAAATTCCTAATTTATCCCTCCCCGCTGTTTCCCCTTTATTAATGTAAATTTGTTTTCAAACTTTGTGAGTTTGTTTCTGTTTCGTAAATAAGATCTTTTGTATCATTTTCTGTTAGATTCTACATGTAAGTGATATCATGTGATATTTGTCTTTCTCTGACTTTCATCACGTAGTATGATAATCTCTAGGTCCATCTCTGTTGCTGCAAATGGCATTATTTCATTCTTTACTGTAGCCAAGTAATATTCCATTGTATATATGTACCACATCTTCTTTATCCAGTTCTCTATTGATGGACATCATGTTGATTCCATGTCTTGGTTATTGTAATAGTGCTGCAACGAACACTGGAGTGTCTGTATCTTTTAGAATTATGGTCTTCTTTGGATGTAAATCAAGGAGTGGGACTGCTGGATCATGTGATAATCCCATATTTGTTTTTTTAAGGAACCTCCACACTGTTCTCCATAGTGGGTGCACAAATTTACATTGCCACTAATAGTGTAGGAGGCTTCCCTTTTTCCACACCCTGTCCAGCACACTTAAACTTAATTTTAGTTAAACCTTAATATTGTGTTTGCTGCATTTATCTTGCCTGCAAACAGTTTTTAAAAACCCACTCATAAAATACATAGCATTGGTACTCAATAAGTTCTGGTTGATTTAACTATACTGTGTTTTAATGATTTCTAATCTGGATTTTTCTTATCTCCTCTAGAAAGTTTTAGCTAACCTAAATAGGTTAGAGACCCTTGACTACACTCGTAGGACATTTGCGTATAATCCATAACAATTACATCATCTATTCACAGGTGCAATGGGATCTGTAGAGCTTCTTTGGTGAATTTTGGAAAATTTTCAGCTAGCATATTTTCAACTATGGCTTTTGTACCATTCTCTACCTCTGTTCCAAGACTGATTACACAGGCTTTAGAACTTTTCACCATGATTCACATTCCTTATACTCTTATCAGTAATTTTCACTGTTTTTTTTTTTTTCTCTCTGTGCTTCAGTCTGGATAGTTTCTACTGTACCTGTCTTACAATTCATGAATATTCTCTTCAGATGGATCTAATCTGCTATTAAACCCAACTATTGAGTTCTTAATTTTAGTTCTTATAATTTCTAATCATAAATTCTAGGAACCTGTGGAAATTGTCAGTGTATCCTCTGTTTTATATATATATATATATAGGTCTTTTTTAGGGCCACACCTGCAGCATATGGAGGTTCCCATGCTAGGGGTCAAATAGGAGCTGTAGCTGCCAGCCTATGCCACAGCAACAGTGACGCAGGATCCAAGCCATGTCTGCGACCTATACCACAGCTCATGAAAATGCCAGATCCTTAACCCACTTAATGAGGCCAGGGATCAAATTCACGTTGTCATGGTTGCTAGTTGGTTTGTTAATCACTGAGCCACAACGGGAACTCCCTAAGATATATTAATAATAGTTCCTTTTAAATTTTGTTTGAAAATTTAATCTCTGTTGGATTTGTTTCTACAGTTAACCCTTTTACCCTTCTTTTTAAATTATTTTGTCCTGATTTTTAGCATGACTCAACATTTTATTAGATGTTGGACACTGTTCATTAGAAAATATATAGGAAGATGTTTTCTTCTTCCTAAGACGGTTAATCTCTCCTCTAGCAGTTAGTTAGGGAGTAAGCAAATCACCATAATCTTATTGAGTATTCTTTTAGGATTTGTTCAGGCTGCTCTATTTCAGGCCTTTCTGGGCTTTTCAGGGCAAGGTTGAGATGCTCATCTCAACAGGACTTGAACTCTAGCCTCTTTATTTTATCACCAAGTGACTGCAAAAATGTTGGCCCAGGTCATTAGGCTTCTGGCTGCTATTTTTTGCGGGGCTTCTTGGAGTTTCACTCTGGGACTGCAGGTTTAGAGTTGTATGTAAGAGAGATTTCAATAAATTCTAGACCATGTTTCCCAATAGTTTTCTCCTCTTTAGGATGCTGTAATTCAAATCTCAACTTATTTAGGTGCTTCAAGCTCCACCATTTATTTCCACAGAGAAAAAAATAAGACTACCACCACTGCTAGAACTCTATGCCAAACAGGGATTGGGCAGCACAACAGATTTTCTCAGATTAGCCTTAAGAAGATGAAAAGTCAAGTGTAAACAAGTTTAGGTAATCAACCAATAATTGAGTCTCATATTAATACAAAACTAGACACTCTTTACAAGAAGACAGCAGAGTCTAAAGACTTGACAACATTCTATCCAAAATCTCCAGTATTGCAAAATATTACAACGCATGAAAAGAAATGGGAATATGTTACCTGTAGATAAGCTGTAAGGCAATTCATAGTAACTCTGAGGTAACTGAAAGGTTGGATTTAGCAAAAATGGCTTTCAAGTAACCATTAAAATTGTGTTCAGTTCATGAAAGTATGTTCAAGGAATTAAAGGAAGAAATTAATGAGTAAATAGAGAATCAATGCCGAAAATGGGAACTATAGAAGTACAAATTTTTGAACTGAAAAGTATATATAACTTCTCAGAAACCATGTAAACAAGAAAAGCGGACTGAAATATTTAAAGTGTTGATAGAAAACCCTATTTAAAATTAGAACTCTGTATCCTGCAAAATTATCTGTCAAGAAAACTTTTTCAGACTAACAAAAAGTGACATAATTTGTTGCTCATAGACCTACCCTGTAGAAGTAAAATATTAAAAGAAGTTATTTACAAAGATTAAAAAAAAAAGTATAGGTCTGAAACTCAGGTCTACATAAAAAAGAAAGAATATCAAAAAAGGCATAAGAGAAAATAAAAACTCTTATTTTTCTCATTCTTTCTAAAAAATTTATTAAGATTGATTTATAATATTATGTATGTTTCATGTGTATGTTATATTTCTACTTTTGTATACTCTATAGCATACTGATCACCGAAATTTTTTTCTAAATGACACCACACAGTTATCCCTGTTACTCATTTCACCCTCCTCCTCTGATAAACACTGCTCTTTTCTCCTATTTACTTGTTTTTGTTTTGTTTATTATTTTTGTTTATATTTTAGATTCCACATATAAGTGAAATCATACAGTATTAGTCTTTCTCTGATTTATCTCACTTAGCATAATGCTCTCAAGGTGCATCCATGTCGTCGCCAACGGAAAAATTACATCTCATGGCTGAATAAGAAAAGAAGAGGGTCACATGGCCATGATTATCTGCAAGATGGTATCTGGAAATTAAAATTTTAGCAGAGCACTTTGCTGACCTCTGTAAAAATCAGGGTTATTCAGTTTTATATTTTTTCTTTGTCCAACTTCTACAAATTATCCTTGTGAAAACTGTCATTTTTACCTCAGTTTTCAAATATAGGAGCATAAAATGGTTCAAAATAATGTCCTACTATTTTTCAAATGTTTGTTCTATTAGAGTCAGAGCCCTTTATTCATTCCTAATTTTGATTATTTGTGCCTTCTCTTTCTTTTATTCTTTGGATGATTGTGCCAGCAGTTTACCTTATTTAATTGTGTTTTCAGAGATTGGTGTTAGAGAGAGAAATATATTCTTCATGCTATATAGTTCAACAAGAAAAATATTAGGGGATAAAGGTGAATTTTCTGCCTTCATTTTCCAATGTATTAATTATAATTTCAATATTTAATATAGTATTAGTAATTATTAATATATTAATAGTTATATTCATTCTGAAATTTTAATTAAATTTTAAATATTACTAAATATTAAATTATGAATGTTATTCATAGAAATACACAGTAAGATTACTACCTTCTGTGAAAGATGTAAATTTTTAGCACTCTATGATTGCTGTTTCTCTTCCCAATCCTTATCCTTATTTTTTAATTTCTTCTCATTATTGGTATTGATTTTTATAGGAGCTAAACATTAAATAATCAAACAAAAAACATAAAATAATTATAAGCAAGCTCTTGGGTTTGACATTACAGTAGGAACACTGGGGTATAATTTAACCTTAACACCATTTTCAAATCACTTACTTTCAGTGGATGCAGTTGTAACACAAATTCATTCAGTTACGCTCAGTTTTATAATCAAGTATTTATCATGTACTATAAGCTTTAGAAAATAGACCTAACTGCCCAAGAGCACTATTAATTAGATGAAAATGTGTGTGTGTGTGAGAGAGAGAGAAATTTGTGTTTAGTGTGTGACAATACATGGCCCCATTGTTCTGTCTCTTCTAATTTCAAAAATCATGGTTCATAATAAAAGGCTAGAAATACAAAGAGAGATGATAGATAGATTATAGATAGATAGATAGATAGATAGATAGATAGATAGATAGATAGATAGATAAAGATAAGATAAGATAGAGGATAGAGTCAAGGTTTCTGGAATACTGAAACTATTAAATGACATTCAGCCTTAAGTCTAAAGTATGATGCAAAGTCATAAATTTCTGCTGGCACAAATATTATCAAATCTCTATTTGGAAAAATAAATAAAGCTCTGTAAAAATAATTTTTCCCTTTTCATTCCCAGAACATCTAGAAAGAATACGTAGTTAAACGCATTAGGTTATTCATGGAGACGTTTAAAATGTTTCTTTCATTTCACTCTTCCACACAGGCTTTTGGCTTTATCTAAAGAGTGGAGTGAATGCCTCCCATGGCTACACTCCGCAGTACTTTGTAAAATCTACTGCTTGAATTGAACATCATAGGTTTAACACCTCAGACACTTCAGGGGGGAGAAATCCTTCCCTTTCTAAGTAAGGGCTATCTTCTGCTAGCTCATAGAAACATTACAGAAAACAGAAAGTGTCAATAGAACTGTCAACTAAAACTAGTGCTCCTAAGATGCTAACTATTCTGTAAATTGTTTTTGACATTTGCTTATGAGCTATTATACATTGGTGCTACCTAAAAATGTCCTAGCTTTATAAAAATGTTCTAAATAATCCACTTTATTCCTGAAGGTACTTCTTACTTTATATTCAATTTGTAATAACATTCTCAGATGACCTACATGAAATTAAGTCAGATAATAACTAATCACCTCTAAAAAGTGCTATCATGAGTTTTCCTCTAATGTTTCTCTATAGTTTCCTTATGTTACAAGTTCAAGATTCTCTATGAAATTCCTTAAGAAAGGTCCCATGGAGTTCCCGTCGTGGCGCAGTGGTTAACGAATCCGACTAGGAACCATGAGGTTGCGGGTTCGGTCCCTGCCCTTGCTCAGTGGGTTAACGATCCGGCATTGCCGTAAGCTGTGGTGTAGGTTGCAGACGCGGCTCGGATCCCGAGTTGCTGTGGCTCTGGCGTAGGCTGGTGGCTACAGCTCAGATTCAACCCCTAGCCTGGGAACCTCCATATGCCGCGGGAGCGGCCCAAGAAATAGCAACAACAACAACAAAAAGACAAAAAAAAAAAAAGGTCCCATGATAAAATAAGTTTTGAAAATGATCTACTGACTATCTATCTTTAGTATAAAATATGAAAGTCTGAAAATAATAAAGATATAGAGAAAAAATACTTATGGTATTCCAAAAATACTTAACCAAATATTCTTCTTTACATTGTACACCCAAATTAAAGTCATGGACATCATGTGCCACTGATACTTTAGTAAATATGTTTTGGAAAATAATTTATGCTTCTATGAAATTTCATATTTATATATACATTTTAAAGACTCTAGAGCTGTTTTAAGAACTATATTTGATTACCTGTTTTTAGAGTATACTATGATAGAAGATTAATGAAAATTACAAACACACCAACATGATTATTCTGTTAAAGACCTAAAAACAGGATTTTTCTTGAGGCACATCATTTTAAGGATATGGCATTGTCACTGCAGTGGCTTGGGTTGCTGCTGTGGTGCTGCTGCAGTGACTTAGGTTGCTGCTTATGGTTGGGTTTGAGTGTTTGATTCCTGGCCAGGGAACTTCTGCATACTGCAGGCACAGCCAAAAAAAAAAAAAAAAAGAGAGAGAGAGACCTAAAAACAATGATTAGGGCAAAACTCTACAAACTAGGATGTGCACGTGCGTATTATCAAATCTAATATGCACAAATCCACTTAGAGTTGAACAATACGGCAGTCTTGTAATGACAAAGTTAAAATCAAAAGCAGAAAGTGGCTGAAATAGCACAATTAATTCATTCGCTATTCACTATAATGGCTCTATTCTCTATCTAGTATGTTCTTGTTGCATGCAGAGTGACTGGTGTAGGGTAAGTATGCAAGAAGACCAATTATTATAATTTAATTTGTAATATCAAGAAAAAAAGCTCAAAACTGGATCATGCATACATTTTTTTATGGGAATGCAAAATGGTATAGCTTTTCTGGGAAATAGTTCAATAATTTCTTAAAAAGTTAAACACATATCTACCATTAAATTTAGCAATCCCATTCCTATGTATTAACCCAGAAAATGAAAGTTTACATTCACACAAAATGCCTATGTTTATAGCAGCTGTCCTTCTAATGGCTCCAAACTGGAAATAACCAAGTGTCCTTCAATGGATACATGGATAAATAACTGGTACATTCATAATATGGAAGCGTGTACACACACACACACACACACACACACACACAGAGGAATACTACTAAGGCATAAAAAGATGAAATCTTGTCATTGATGACAACATAGATGGACATTAAGGATATCATTCCAAGTTAAATAAGTCAGAAAGGGAAATACAAATAACATATGATTTCACGTACATATGAAATACGCAAACAAACAGAACAAATGAATAAACCAAACCAAACCAAACCAACACAGATATAGAGAACAGAGCAGTGGTTACCAAAGGGACAGGTCTTAGCGGGAGGGAAAATGGGTAAAGGGAGTCAACTGTATAGTAATGGATGAAAACTAAACTTTTGGTGGTGAGTATCGTGGAGTACATACAGAATCAAAATATATTATTGTACATATGAAACTTATGTAATGTTATAAGCCCATGTTACCTCAATAACAAAACAAAATAAAAGCACAAATTATTAGCAAGCAAGCAAGCAAGAGTAACCAGAGTCAAAAAGTTGCTTACTATGTGATTCCACAAAAAAGAAATTTTGAAACAGGCAAAGCTATAGAGAACAGAGAGGTGGTTGCCAGAGATTAGGGTTGCATGGTGAATTTAATAAAAATTAAATAATGTAAAGAAACTTTTGGAGATGAGGGATCTGTTCTGTATCCTAATTGTGGTGATAGTTACACGACTCATTGATTTGTCATCTCTCACAGAATTGCAGGGGAAAATGAACTATACTATATGTAAGCTGAAAAAATAGTATATTAAACATACCATATATGATTAACAATAAAAAACTAAACGGATGGTGGTATAATATTTATTTAAAAGTAGCCATATATATATATACATATATATAGCATAATACCTTTTTATAAAATTATATACTGAAAATGAAATAGTTATTAGAAATACATAGAAATTTGAAGAAAATTCAAAGAAAAGATGGATTTCTTGCATCCTCAAACTAAATCCGTGGACAAATAAATTAATATTCTCTATCAGATAGCATATGCAAACTGTTATCTTTTGAACGTGCGTTATTTTTTCAGGACTGGGCTCATTATTTTCCTTATATACACAAAGTAACCCAATAACAAGAACAACAACTGAAAAAGTTGAGGGCCATCTGCATTGAGGAAAGAACACTAAAATAAGACCTTAGGCAATTCACACTTTGTGCCATTTATCTGCCGTGTGGGCGTCATTTACTACCTCTGGGGACTCAATGATTTCTAAAGCCCTTTATCGCTTGATATTTCTGTGATTCTAAGGTCAGAAGCCTTTCTCAAATGCTGGCTCTTCCAACACATTCTTTAACAGCAATTCACAGATATTCCTTTCTTGTTATCTTCATTATGTGGTAAAACAATCCAGTTTTGCTCCAGTCAGAATTGTGGCCAACTGAGTGTAAAGCCATAAAACACTCTTAGTCTGTGACCTAAAGGACATAGAAGATCCAGAGTTCACAGACTCTAACTCTTGAAGCCACTATTTTGTATGACATTTAGATTGAGCTTTCAAGGCCACAGTTAAAAGAGGAACACTTAATTTAGAAGGAAAGCTGCTGTGGACAGCAATATAAAGTTCACAGAGAAAAAGACTGGTCATCCTTCTCTGATTTATTTTTATGTTCAGAGAAGAAGTAAAGATAGTGAGGAATTACTCAAAGAAGATTTCTAACATCCTATCAGCCCCTAACCCCACATTGTTTACAATTTATTTAAGAAAAAGCAAACAAAACTCCCCTTTCAATATGAGATTTGAATCTATAAAGAGATAATATTCTATAGGCAGCAATGTAACTTGAAGAATTAAAGAAGTAAGGCTATCCTTTCACAAGTGGTATTGAAACTGGATACCTTACAATTCAACCTCAGTGGCCATTTTCTTTGGCAAATGAGAATTAAAATAAATGAGACTTGAGGACACCTCTTTAATCAGAATTTTCTTTTTAATCTATTATGATTACTCATAAGGTTCTGAATGAAAAAAATATACTCCAGCACTAAACTATATCAATAAATAAATAAAAAGTAAGTTTGAAAACTGCAACTCTAAAGAAGAATGAGGTGAAGAAGAACATGGTGTTAAAGAGGAGTTACCCTTTTGCTGTTCATGAAACTTGAGAATATAAAAGTCAGGCTAGAACATGCCCCTCATTTTCCAAGATGTGACAGAGTACTAGGTTAACCTCCAAATAATCTATTCCACAGATTACAAACAACATAGCCCTTTCCCCTGAGGCCTCTGCCATGGAAGGAATGTCCCCACCAAGCTCCATACACATGTGGAAGGTTCCACTGTGGGCTTTGGGCAGGTGCAGCTCCACAATGACTTGAAAGTAGGGCATTCTTGACCCTCTTGGAGAGAGGAAATTAGTGGCAGGTGGACAGTCTATGATTGGAGTTATTAGATGCCCTCACCTGAGTGAGAAAGCTTCCTCCACTGGAACCTCAGGTGTCTGACAGCCCTTTGTGACACCAAGATAACTTATGGTTGAAAGAAACATTGTCAGATAACTTTTACATTGAAATTTTGGATTATATCTCAAATTTTAATTAGGAAAACAAAACTCAGAGGAATAAATTGTGCAGCCCCCCAAAGAGACACAAAAAGGTGGCTCAGTGCCTAAGAATTCACAGAAAGGAAAACAACCTGGATCCCACTGAGGATATTACATTTAGTCGTCATGTCTCCTTCGAGTTCTCTTGGCTGTGACAGCTTCTTAAATTTTCCTTGTTTTTGATGACCTTGAGTTTTGAGTAAGATATTTTGTAGAAAGTCTTAGTTGAGTTTTTCTCATATTAGATGGGGCTTAAGGAATTTTTTTAAAAGGAAGACGACAGAGGTAAAGTGCCATTGTCATCCCATATCAAGAGTACATACTATCGATATGAGTTATTACTGTTTATGTTAACTTTGATCATTTGCCTGAGGTCTTAATTACAGGTTTTTCCACTATAAAGTTATCCCCTTTTCCCCAATACTGTACTCTTTGGAATGAAGTCACTGGGGGCAGCCCACACTTAAGAAGAGTGGACTTGTGTTCTTGAGGGTGGAATGTCTACATCGGTTAACTGGAATTCTATAGAAAGAAACTGGTCTCTTCCCTCACTTATTAAATTTACTTATACCACACCAAAAAACAATATAAAATATACTGACTTGTTAAATGCACTTGGAAAAGTGGCTAATGTCTACTATGCTGTGCCCTATTGCTTTTATCAGTTGAATCGTATGCTTACCAAGAATCAATTGCACTTTTCTCAAGACCTATTACATCACTGTAATTGTCACTGTAATTATGTAATTTAACTGAATATTTAACTAATATATAAACAAATGAATATATAATGAAAGAGTCTTTTCTATGAATGCTTTTGAAATTTTCAAGAGTTGTGAGTTGCTAAAATAGTCCCTGTTCAATTAAAGTAGATAGGGCAACTCTTAAAGTATGGAAAATTTATAAAATATAGGAATTCCTGAAGACTTCTTCTCACTCCACTTTCAGGAAAGTAAAACTGGATGCATTTTATGTGTGAGAGACGCTCTAAGGAAAGGCCTTCTCACTAAATTGACTGATAAATGCACTTTTATTTTTAAACTAAAATAAAATGTTTAAGAGATTTATACATCCTTTCTTTTTTGTTACTTCAAATAACATTTTCAAACAATCGATCAACAATTGTATCTTAAGGATTGGATAAGATGGCTGTTGCATTACATGTCAGAAAAGGAACACTTGTAAGTGGAAATTTTCTGGCATTAGATAAGATGAATGAAAGAAAATTTGAGATTTTTTAAAAAACAAGAAAAAGAATTTCTGCAATATAACAATATGCAAGGAAGTGTGGTGCAGTTTGTATCAATACAACCTTAACGTCTGTATAATAAGCATAAACATGAAATCAAGAACACACAAACAATTCAAAATTTCAGTTCCTAGTAATGATTTTGCAACACTCAGAATGCATTAAAAAAAAAAAAGCTGTTTCTCAATTAGAGCAGCAGATTGGAGTTTGGGAAGTCTTCACTCCATGCATCTCACTGTTAAGCTTCTCTAACAGCATCAGGTAAAATGAATCAGGTAAAGCAAATGTTGTTGGTGCCTCATCCAGCTTCCATTTCCCTGGATGCTGCTCTCATTAGCCAAGTGTTGTGAGTGATGTTAACTCGTTCCTTCCTTCTTTCCTCCTTCCTCCCTTCCTTCTTTCTTCCTCCCTCCTTCCTTCCTTCTTTCCTTCCTTATTCTTTCTTTTTATGATCACACTGTGGCATATGGCTAGGGGTCAAATTGGAGCCACAGCTACAGGCCTACACCACAGCCAAGGCAACAATGGATCCTTAACCCACTAAGCCAAGGCATCCTCACAGAGACAAAATCAGGTCCTTAACCCGCTAAGCCACAGTGGGAATTCCTGCTGCTTCCTTCTTGAAAGAATTAACCTCAGCCAAATAGAACCCACCCAGCTTAGGGGGCTATGATCCTCCTAGCTACAGATCACAAACAATGATTAAATGGCAAGAGGTATTCGAAAGTCAGGTTTAAAGTATTAGAATGAACCAGGAGAGAATTCTAAAGTAGATGTTTAGGCTGTTGAATCAAGAAGAGAGCCAATCGCTTCTCGGCCTTTTGGCTAAGATCAAGTGAAGAAGAGAGCCATATAGGGGAGAGTTTGTCAACATGAAAGCTTGGACAGAGTTCCAGTATGATTCCGATATGCTGCAAAATGGCTCTTGAAAGCAGTGCCTCACTGTAAGTCTGTGCCAGACTTGTAGGCAAACTGTGGAAGAAGAACTCTAAAGGCTCAAGGGAATGGGTCCGCTTGAATGAGTCTACTAGATAAAGATGGGCAAAACCTTAGCTCTCTGTGTTCTTTAAAAGGAATTGCAACTGGTTTCAATTTTAGATGTGTTCACCAACTTACACAGATGAATTGGCAGAGGGTGGAAGCCTAATGGCTAAAAATCATTGCTTGATCATTAAGCCATGAAGACATAGAAGCAATCCCTAGGAATCCAGGCTAAACAATACAAACAAAATAAGAAAATCTGAACAAATACACTGGTGGCCACCATGGAAGATATAAATAGAGGGTCTTGGCTAGTTCATATTAACAAGTTTCTGTACTTGGCCACCCTAGTTCTTTTAAGGGCTCATGAGCAGAAGAGACATGGAGGCAGGGATAGATACCTTGCACAGGCTCAAAAGTATGGGCTCCCTTTTATCAAGGTTCCTTCTTGTACCACTGCTGCTGAATTTCTGATCTACCAGAAAGAGAGACCAACATTGATTCCTCCAAATTGTGTCATACTTCAAGGAGACCAAACAGTCAATTGCTGACAAGTTGATTATATCAGACCTCTTCCATTCTGAAAAGGCAAAGATTCATATTGACCAAGTTTGACACATGTTTTGCATATTGCTTTGCCTTCTCTGCTTAGTTTCTCAGTACTATCCAAGGACTCCTAATATCTGATCTACCAACAAGAGACTCTGTGAAGCACTCCGTTGACTAAAAGGCCCTACCACAATATACCCTGGATCCACTGGTTCTACCACAAACTACAAACCACACCATCTATAAGTTACCAAGCATAGTGGAGGAACCAGCTTGAAGATAATATGCTTTAATAATAAGATTTTAACCTTCAGAATGAGATATATGCATATTAAAAAAAATTACCATTTTATGGTGCTATGTCCCCAGCAGATAATGACATTGGTTCCGAACTGCTTAGCAGCTTCAAACAACACACTTTTATTATCTCATATTTTGTATGATTAGGAGTCTGGGCTCAGCTGAGTCCTCTGCTTAGAGCTTCACAAGGCTCCAGTGAAGGTGTCAGCCAGGCTGCACCCTCATTTTGAGACATGACTGGGGAAGAATCTGTTTCAAAGTTCACTACATTAATTTCCTAAGGCTTTCATAAAGATATAACTGAGGTTGTTTAAAAAATGGAAATTTATTGTCTCAGTTATTTACTTTCTTTTTATGGCCTCACCTGTGGCATACGGAGATTCTTGTGCTAGGGGTTGAATCAGAGCTGCAGCTGCAGGCCTACACCACAGCCATAGCACTGCTGGGTCCAAGCTGCATCTGCTACCTACAGTGCAGCTTGTGGCAATGCCGGATCCTTAACCTGCTGAGCAAGGCCAGGGATTGAATGTGCATCTTCATGGATATTGTGTTGGGTTCTTAACCTGCTGAGCCACAAAGGGAACTCTTATTGTTTCAGTTCTGAAGGCCTGAAATCAAGATGATGGTAGAGTCATGGTCTCCCTGAAAACTGTAGTAAAAAATTCTTTCTTTGCCTCTTCTAGTTTCCTGGCATGCTTTAGTATTCCTTGGTTTGCAGATAAATCATTTCGATTTCTTCTTCTATCCTCAAACTGTCATCGTCTCCTTATGTATCTGTCTCTCCTCTCTCTTGTAAAGACACTAGTCATACTGAATTAAGGGCCTACCCTACTCCAGTTGACCTAATCTGAACTAATTACACCTGCAATGACCCTATTTCCAAATGCTATCACATTCTGAGGTACTGAGGGTTAGCACCAGAACATAACCTTTTGGAGGGACATAATTCACTCAGTAACACTCACATTACTGGAGAATTCATTCCCTCATAGTTGTAGAACTCGGGTCTCCAGTTTCTTGATGGTTGTCAACTGGAGGTTGCCTTTAGCTCTTAGAAGCCTCCCCACAGTTTGCAGAGGCTGCTTGCAGTTTCTCAGCACTTGGGCTTCTCCAAAATGTCTGCTTGCTCCTAGCATCATGGAGAACCTCTCAGTATGGTCATGGAAGCAACATCTATACTCCTCTCCCCTCCTCTCCAAAAATTTATGTCTACATGGAATCTCAGAATGAAAACCTATTTGGAAATAGGGTCATGCAATAAGTTAAGATGAAGTCCTACTGGATGAGCAAGGGTCCTAAATCCAGTAAGAGGTATCCTTATAGGAAGGCCGTATGAAGATACAGAGACCCACAGAAAAAAGGCCATGTGATAACAGAGGCAGATACTGAAGTGATGCACCTGCAAGCCAAGGAAAGCCAAGGATTGTTGGCAATCACCAGAAGCTAAAAAGAGGCAGGCAAGGATTCTTCTTAGACCCTTAGAGGGAGCAGTTCTGTCAACACCTTGATTTTGCATTTCTATCTTATAGAAATGTGAGCTAATAGGTTTCTGTTCTTCTAAACCACCCAGTCTGTAGTTATTTGTTACTTTAGCCTTAGAAAATGAAAATATACCCTGACACTGTGCTATATTCTATTGGTTAAAAGCAAGTCACAGACCCCATTTATAACCAAGGAGAGAATTACACAAAGGTGTGAGCACCAGCAGGCAAGCATTATACGGGGACACTATGCCTCTTTCGTGGAGGATACCTTTCGTCCTCCACAAAAGAGACAGGAATATGAATAGCACTCCTACCCAAAGTTTCTGTGATCTCTCTAAAGAGTTTGTGCCTCACTTCCTGTGCCTTTAGACTCTGTGCTTCTAGAGGCCCTAATGCCTAAAGCACAAATGTTTCTACCAAGGGGACATGATAAGAGTCTTCCTGAACCTAAGGCTTTTGCCTGGTCACTTGGGACTTCTCATGCCAGTAGGAAAGTAAGCAGAGAAAAGAGTTACCATACTGGCATGCTATTAGGCCTTGTCATTGTTAGGAGGTAGGACTGTTGATAAATAATAGCAACAAGCAGGAATATTTTTGTCACTGAAGTGATTTACGAGGCTGTGTCTTGGTATCTCATGGTCAGTGAAAATTATAATAAGAAGTTTCACAACTGCAGCCTGATAAGGATATGGTAACTTGGGCCTCATGGTGAATGGTTAGGATCTTTGTTCACCCAATAAACAGGTCAAATAGCATGAGCCAAAGGGGAAAGGAATCTAGAGTGTGTCATGAAGGACAGAGATGCCGAGTATCAGTTATAATCTCAGGAGCAACTAAACCATTAGGAACCATAGTTCAACCTACTGACTCTCCTTGGCAAAGTTTCCCCAGGAATTATGACTAGCTATAGTCCTGGAGAAGCTGTGCCTGGATGGACTGAACTTAATGTGACAAGCATGTAAACATGGGGACCTCAGTGGATACAACTGGTGTTCTGACCAGCTCCCCTTTACCATCTAGTGCACCCATGCTCCAGGTTACATGAGGATTGGCTTTCAACAATGAACAGGTACCCCTTTTCCAGAGAACTACCTTTGGCTAAATAAGAGTCTCCTTGCAGTTTCCGTCGTGGCTCAGCAGTTAACAAACCCGACTAGTATCCATAAGAACTTGGGTTCTATCCCTAGCCTTGCTCAGTGGGCTAAGGATCCGGCACTGCCCTGAGCTGTGGTGTAGGTTGCAGGCACAGCATGGATCCCACATCACTGTGGCTGTGGGGTAGGTCAGAAGCTATAGCTCCGATTTGACCCCTAGCCTGGGAACCTCCGTATGCCATGGGTGTGGCCCTAAAAAAGACAAAAAAATAATAAGAGCCACCTCGATCTGTTGGATATGCCCTTCTTACTCCTCCCTCTTCCAGACAGAATTATGAAGCTATGATTTCAAGAGCTGTTCCAGAGTTCTTCTGTGAGATCTGACTAAAGCTAATCTCCACCTGAGAAAAAGTTCTTGCTTGGCATTTTTTCCCCCTTCTTTTATTCGAATTCGTGTTTCTAACCCTTCTTCTCTTGTGAACAATTTCTTAATAAATCATTGAACAAGAATTCTTACCCAAGGCTTTGCTTCTAAGGAAACCTCTCTAAGACCTGGGCCATTAATTTTTATTTGCTTATTAGAACGTTCCAAATTATTTTTCCATTTGCATTATGTTGATCACTATTAGTTCTCTTTTTAAAGTATATAACACATCCAATTCCTACTTTTCTGACTTTCTGGATTTCTTATGTCATCAAAAATGAACAAAAACACAGACTTGGATAATTAAATACTGTGGATATTCAATTAAAAAACAAAACAAAACAAAACCCCAATTACGTCTATTAGAATGTATGTGCATGGATTAAAGGTTTTTATGTTATTTGATGATGCTCCCCTTTTATGCAACATGTCCCCTCATAGAGGGAAGATGTGCACTGCTCAGAAGCTATGGAACCATTAAAGATAAAGGAGTTCAAACTCAGTTCCTTGGGCTCCTAAGCGGGAAGCAGTGGTTTCAAGGCATTCACTGCTGAGTTGCAACAAACTCCCTTTGTTTTCCTATGTCTAGATACTGTGTTTTAACACTTCTGGAGCATCTTAGGAGTATGGTTCAATTCCTTCCATAACCTGCTTGTGACAGCAGTGTGCAAACACTTGAAAGAATCTAGCATTAATACTGAATATGTATCTACTTCGGTAAGACTTTCAAAATTACACCCATACGAAAGTATTCAACATTCATTCTGCCAACCTCAAAACTTTCTCTGGAAATTCCATGCTGACCACAATCAACTCTTGTACTTTTATCTTTGCATTCAAGCCACAAGGGCAGATCCACAGCAAGCTTTGTCAGAGAAATTGTGAGATAGGCTCACAAAATTACTAAAACATGTAAAGTGACTTGCTAATGTTCCCTACAAATTGATAAGGTTCTCACTTTATCTGAATATGTACCTTCTACCAAAGGAAGAAAGCTTGAGGTAGGGTGAAACTGAGATGGGGTCACAGAGCTGTGACATGAGATTGGACCCAGAGACATGCAAAAGCCAGCTGCACGAGGCTAGGACCCCATGCCTTTTTGGAGATTGTTCTAAACATTTTTCATTGTTTCTAATACAAATTAGTGACTGCTTGGGAGTGTGTACTTGGAGATTACATGAGTATATTCATATTAGTAACAAGAGATGGGCAATTTTGCCTGGAATTTAAGCAGGGTCCTTCTTTTGATGCCTTACTTTCTGACCCATGGGTTGAGCAGGGAGGCTCAACTCCCACGGACTGTCTCTCTAAAACTTTTGTTACCACTCACTAAGGCAAAGCTTGGTGCTGAGTCACCACTCCTGTCGACCCATTTTCAGTCAAAAATTTGCATATTCTCAGTTTCTTTTCTACCTAAGTTAATTGCATTATGTGCAAATTTAAGACGACACTCAAGTTAATTTTGTCCCTGACTTTGATTTACAGATCTTGGCAATAAACGCTTCCTTACAATATGTCTTTAAACTACAGTGGTTTTTCTGGTCAGGTTCTATGGTCCCCTCTGCATTGTGCACGTTTTTATAAGACCCATGACTTAATTAAAAATCTTTAAGGACTCTCCTAGAATGGATCATGAAAACTTGACATATGTATCCTTACTACATTCCATGCGTTCAAAGACTTATTCTAAAACTAGTAACAAATCATGTATCAAGATTGACACATCCTTGACTTTCAATCCATACACTAGTTTTAAGAACAATGTCCTGGAAACCCTCTAGAACTTGAAGGGTAGCAAAATATGCCATCCCAAAATATGCCACCTTGGTTTATTGATTATATTGAGTTGGTTTATTGATTATATTGAGTTGAGGGCACTTGAAAAAGTAAATGCAGTGAGAGACCTTCTCCGTACTGCCTTTATATGCCTAAGAAAGAGCTTCCAAAAGGAATTTAATTGGCATAAATCCCCTCCATGGATGGGGATTTCATCAATCAGCAAACACTGACTCAACACAGGAGAGGAGACTACAGGATAGCACCACACTCAGACAAGCTTTGTCACAAACTATCATTCCTCTCCTCTGTTCTCCTAAGGGCCCATTAATCATTCTTAAAAATTATTTCCTCTCCCCTATGAGGCCTACAGCTCCCTGCTCCTTTCCCTATTAATATGGCATGTAAGCCTAAATTCTAAGCCATCTCTTCCAGTTACTCATTTTCCCCTGGGTATCTCCCATGCGTACAGGAGGTACACATGTTCATAAATTTCTGTTGTTTTTCTCTTAACAAGAGTCTTACTATGGGGGTCTCAGCCAAGAATTCAAAAGCATAGAGCGAAAATTATCCCCCCCACACACACCACCATAAGCCTATGCTTTGTTTCTCAATTTTCACACTTAAAACTTTTGCCTTATTTTCCATGGTTTAAAATAATCATCCCCAGATGTATGCCTCTCCTCAGAAACTCAAAAGCACTTTAGATTTTTGGACCTGGAATAACAACAAAAACAGGGGCTTCCAACTGATTTAGGACTGATGGTTTCAAATGATCTGCCTAGGATACAAAAACAGCAGCCTCCTAACCATGTCTGCTCTGGCCCATCTCCCTTTTTGCCACACCAGTAGTGGACATGCCTTTCACTTATTCTGGAAGTAATTCATCTTTAAAAAAATGTTTAATAATCCTTGCCAAATTGGAATTTCAAAACACTATACAGGTGATATCTCCTGTGGGAAGTTCTAAAGGAAACCAACACAGTAAACTTCCAGCATAGCATAATTCTCTTTCTCTGGTTAAAAGAATTTATCACAAATACTGTTCTTATAAAATGATTGTGGCTGTGAAATTATTACTAAGCATACCACGTACTTTACTTGAAAGCATTTCTTTTCAGTTGAGATATAATTGAAGTACGATATTAGGTTAGTTTCTGAGAGCATTTTCTAAGCTAAATGATAATTTGTGCTAAGACCATATTTCCTCATTGGCACATTCCATTAACAATTTAAATGATACAATGGAACATTTCTTCCTTCAGAAATAATGAATATGTTGATATAGAAATAGATATGAGTTTAGACTTAGATACATATCATACTGAACAATCTTGGACAGCAGCATCCAAGTAGCATTCTGCTACAGATCATTCTAGCATTTTTGCCCCTATTAAAGAAAAAAAGAGAATTAAAGTCTATAATCATATGATAAAATCAGCCAGGGAAACTGACATATACAGACAGACCTTTATTTAATGTTTGTTATCACTGAGGGGTAAACATATGAAATTGGTTTTCTATTCTATTATTTTTTTAATTTTTATCCAAAATGTATACAGTTTGGAGTTCCCGTCGTGGCTCAGTGGTTAACAAATCCAACTGGGAACCATGAGATTGCGGGTTCGATGCCTGGCCTTGCTTAGTGGGTTAAGGATCCGGCGTTGCCTTGAGCCGTGGTGTAGGTTACAGATGCGGCTCGGATTCTGCATTGCTGTGGCTCTGGTGTAGGCCAGCAGCTACAGCTCCGATTGGACCCCTAGCCTGGGAACCTCCATACGCCATGGGTGTGGCTCTAGAAAAGTCAAAGAAAAATGTATACAGTTTGATTTTAAATACTTGGAGCACTTTATATGGTCACCCACTGACTATTGGTCATTACTTTCATCATAGACTCTTTCTACAACTTCTTATCCTTTTAGCCAGTTCTTCCCATTTGGTCCTATACTTGGTTTGTGTTTTGGATTGTTAATTAGTAATCTTTGTATAGTTCTGCTATTGGATAGGGGCCAAAGTGTGTGTGTGTGTGTGTGTGTGTGTGCGCGCGCGCATGTGTGTGTGTGTGGTGTGTGTGCTAGGGTGAAGCATAGGATGGCAATGGGAATAGAGGGGCAATTATATCTGCGATGAAAAATGGAAGATAGGAGTTCCCATCGTGGCACAGTGGTTAACGAATCCGACTAGGAACCATGAGGTTGCGGGTTCGGTCCCTGCCCTTGCTCAGTGGGTTAACGATCCGGCGTTGCCGTGAGCTGTGGTGTAGGTTGCAGACACGGCTCGGATCCCGCGTTGCTGTGGCTCTGGCGTAGGCCAATGGCTACAGCTCCGATTCAACCCCTAGCCTGGGAACCTCCATATGCCGCGGGAGCAACCCAAAGAAATAGCAAAAAAAAAAAAAAAGAAAAAAGAAAAATGGAAGATAGAAGAAAGTCTTATAGTGACTTATTCTCAGGATATATGTATAAAAAGTATTAAGCACCAGCGAGATTAAATCCTGCATGATTATTTCTAGTGTATATTTATACTAAAATAACTTTTCCACATTGTGCTGCAATATGAAAAGCAATTTTCTGTATCCTAGGCTTGTTTTGAAGTAGTCTTTCACATTACATTGACCATTGCCTGCTGAAATGATAGCAGTGTATCCTTGATCTGGCAATCAGAAGAACCCTTCTTAGGTGATTCTGCCACAAATAGTGAATGACAAACTCCTGCTTACTCAATCTACTCCTTGTCTAGTGAGTCTATTTTTGGTTTTTATGAGACTGATCACCTTGAAGATACTGGGACAGAGTTGTAAAAAGGCTATAAATTATAAATAGAGTATGGGCAGAGTTCAGCATGTTACTGAAAACTAATGTATATAGAAATTATTCAAAATTAGAATATTCTCTAACACCATACACAAAGATAAACTCAAAATGGATTAAAGACTTAAATGTAAGGCCAGATTCTATGAAACTCCTACAGGAAAACACAGACAGAATGCTCTTGGACATAAATCACTGCAACTCTTGTTTGATCCACCTCCCAGAATAATAACAATAAAAACAGAAATAAACCAATGAAACCTAATTAAATTCAAAAGCTTTTGCATAGCAAAGGAAGCCATTAAAAAAAAACAACAACAAAGATAACCCACAGAGTGGGAGAAAATCTTTGTAAACAATGCAACCAACAGCAGCCTAATCTCCAAAATATACAAACACATATAACTCAACAACAGTAACAAAAAAACAAATAACTCAATTGAAAAATGTGTAGAAGACCTAAATAGACATTCCTCCAAAGAAGACATACTGATAGCCAATAGGTACATGAGAAGATGCTCAAAATCACTAATTATTAGAGAAATGCAAATCAAAAATACAATGAGGTAACACTGATCAGAATGGCCGTTATTAGCAAGTCTACAAATAACAAACGTGGGAGAGGGTGTGGAGAAAAAGGAACCTTCCTTTACTGTTGGTGGGAAAGTAAACTGGTACAACCACTATGGAAGACGGTATGGAGGTTCCACAGAAAACTAAATATAGAACTACCATATGATCCAGCAATCCCACTCCTGGGCAGAAATCTGGGGAAAACTATAATTAAAAAAGATACATGTACCCCTATGTTCATTGCAGAAGTATTCACAATAGCCAAAACATGGAAACAACCAAAATTTCCATCAACAGAAAAATGGATTAAAAAGATGTGTTGGAGTTCCCGTCGTGGTGCAGTGGTTAACGAATCCGACTAGGAACCGTGAGGTTGCGGGTTCGGTCCCTGCCCTTGCTCAGTGGGTTAACGATCCGGCGTTGCCTTGAGCTGTGGTGTAGGTTGCAGACACGGCTCGGATCCCGCGTTGCTGTGGCTCTGGTGTAGGCCAGTGGCTACAGCTCTGATTCAACCCCTAGCCTGGGAACCTCCATATGCCGCGGGAGCGGCCCAAGAAATAGCAACAACAACAACAACAACAACAACAAAAAAGACAAAAGACAAAAAAAAAAGATGTGGTACATATACACAGTGGAGTACTGCTTAGCCATAAAAAGGAACAATTTAATGCTATTTGTAGCAACATGGATGCAACTAGAGATGCTCAAACTAAAAGAAGCCAGAAAGAGAAAGACAAATACCATACAATATGACTTATACATGGAATCTAAAATATGGTACAAATGAACCTATGGACAGAACAGAAACAGACTGACAGACATGGATGACAGACTTGTGGTTGCCAACAGGGATGGGGGAAGTAGTGGGATGGATGGGAAGTTTGGGGTTGGTAGATGCAAACTATTACATTTATTTATTTAGTTAGTTAGTTATTTTCTACTGTACAGCATGGTGACCCAGTTTCACATACATGTATACATTCTTTTTTTCTCACATTATGTATTCCATCATAAATGACTAGACAGAGTTCCCAGTGCTACACAGCAGGATCCCATTGCTCATCAATCTCAAAGGCTACATTCTGCATCTATTTACCCCAAATTCCCAGTCCCTCCCACTCCCTCCTCCTCCCCCTTGGCAACCACAAGTCTATTCTCCAAGTCCATGATTTTCTTTTCTGTGGAAAGGTTCCTTTGTGCCCTATATTAGATTTCAGATATAAGTGATATCATATGGTATTTGTCATTCTCTTTCTGACCTACTTCACTCAGGATGAGAGTCTCCAGTTCCATCCATGTTGCTGCAAATGGCATTATTTTGTTCTTTTTTATGGCGGAGTAGTATTCCACTGTATATATATACCACTTCTTCCTAATTCAATCATCTATCAGTGGACATTTGGGTTGATTCCATGTATTGGCTATTGTGAGTAGTGCTGAAATGAACATGCAGGTGCATGTGTCTTTTCAAAGGAAAGTTTTGTCTGGATATATGCTCAAGAGTAGGATTGTTGGGTCATACGGTAGTTCTATGTATAGTTTTCTAAGATACCTCCATACTGTTCTCCATAGTGGTTGTACCAGCTTACATTCCCACCAATAGTAGGAGGATTCCCTTTTCTCCACACCCCCTCCAGCATGTTATTTAATAATAATCACTTATTAATGATGGCCGTTCTGAATGGTGTGAGGTGGTATCTCATGGTAGTTTCGATTTGCATTTCTCTAATAATCAGGGATGTTGAGCATTGTTTCAAGTGTTTGTTGGCCATCTGTATAACTTCCTTGTAGAAATGTCTATTCAGGTCCTTTGCCCATTTTTCAATAGGGTTGTTGGCATTTTGCTGTTGAGTTGGATAAGTTGTTTGCATATTCTAGAGATTAGGCCCTTGTCAGATGCATCATTTGAAACTATTTTCTCCCATTCTGTAAACTGTCTTTTTGTTTTCTTTTTGGTTTCCTTTGTTGTGCAAAAGCTTCTCAGTTTGATTAGGTCCCATTGGTTTGTTTTTGCTTTTATTTCTGTTGCTTTGGGAGGTGGACCTGAGAAAACATTTGTAAGGCTGATGTCAGAGACTGTTTTGCCTCTGCTCTCTTCCAGGAGTTTGATGGTGTCTTGTCTTATATTTGTCTTTCAGCCATTTTGAGTTTATTTTTGTGCATGGTGTGAGGGTGTGTTCTAGTTTCATTGATTTGCATGGAGCTGTCCAGGTTTCCCAGCAATACTTACTGAAAAGACTGTCTTTTTCCCATTTTATGTTCTTGCCTCCCTTGTCAAAGATTAATTGACCCTAGATGTCAGGGTTTATTTCTGGGTTCTCTATTCTGTTCCATTGGTTTGTATGTCTGTTTCGGTATCAGTACCACACTGTCTTGATGACTGTGGCCTTGTAATATTGCCTGAAGTCTGGGCAAGTTATGCCCAGACTTGGTTTTTGTTCCTCAGAATTGCTTTGGCAATTCTGGGTCTTTCATGGTTCCATATAAATTTTTGGATTGTTTCTTCTAGAACTAGAGCAAACTATTACATTTAGAATGGTTAAGCAATGAGGTGCTACTGTATAGCACAGGAAACTATATCCAATCTTTTGGGAAAGAACATGATGGAAGATAGTATGAGAAAAAGAATGTGTATATATATTTTTATGACTGGGTCACTATGGTATATAGCAGAAACTGACACAACACTGTAAATCAACTGTATTTTAATAAAAAAATAAAAAATTCTTCAAAAACATTTAATAGAATGATGATTCCATGCTTCATAGTAAATAGTTATTAATAACATTCTTATCAAAACAGTGTGTCAAGTTAGAAACCTATCTAGAACTGCCTAAGAAAATAGGACAGACAGTTACATTTTACAACCAGGATGGAATTAAGAATCTTGTAGAATATTTTGCACTGTGAGGGAGAGAGATCTAGAATGGAGTAATATGATGGGTGCTCGTGGTAGCCCCTCCGACCAGAAGCACAAGAGTCTAGTTTGGATGAGGATTATGGCAAAAGAGAGAAGAGAGTTTGCCAAAGGGAAAGTGATGAGAACTGATGAAAACAGCTCTCCTTTTGCAGCTCAGCTTACAGTTTGTTTTTGTGAGGTCAATCACAGTGAATAAATGGAAAAAATTAAAGAAGGGAAAAATCTATATTTATGTTTAGCTTACTTTTTCACGGACCTGCCATAAAAATGTTGGTATCTATTGTGCACTGTATCTGTATTCCTACAAAATTCATATGTTGGAATCCCAGTCTCCAATGTACAGTATTAGGAGATAAGGCCTTTGGTGGGTGAGCATGTCATGAATGGGATTAGTGTCCTTATAAGAGACTCCTAAAGATCTCTCTCTTTTTCCTCAGTCATATGAGGATACATCAAGAAGAGCACAGTCTATGAACCAGGAAGTGTGCTCTCACCAGACAATGATCTGATAATGCCTTGATTTGGGACTTCTAAACCTAAAGAACTATGAGAAATAAATGTTTGTTGTGTATGTCACTCAATCGATGGTGTTCGTTAGAGCAGTACAAACAGACTAAGACAGTGTATAATGTTAGAAGTTACTTGAGACCAGGGATTTTATCTATTTTGATTCCTGCTATCTTGCCTGTGCCCAAAATAGTGCTTGGCACTTAGATATTATTTGGTAAACACTTGTTGAGTGTGTGAAAATGAATGAGTGAATGAATGAATAAATGCTGCTAGATACTATAAAGTATTTCATATATGTATGAAGAAAGGAATTCACCTCTAACAAACTCACAAGTTCTCTACACAAAAGGCCCATCTGAAAATAAAAATATACACTGCTAGAGAGTATTTTATCACTACCTCCTAATTAAGCTTTATGCCAAATAGAAATAAATGTATAAAATGTCGTTGTATATGCAGCCAGCATACTATCTCAAAAAACTCTTCTAAGTATAAGAAATATAGAAAGTTCTGATAGGAGAGAAATAACATATGTTCTGAAGTAAGACTGCTTGGGCATAAATTCTGGATTCCCTGCTTAGTTACCTTGGGCAAGAGCACACTAATAAACTAAACCTTAGTTAATAAAAATGTAAACTACAAATCATTTCTCTGTGTTTCTATATTCTTAAGATTCTCTAAGCAAGGTTTGCCAAACTTTGCAGATCAGGTACTCCTATCCTATTTTGAGCATGCATCCCAATATATGTAACCCTATTTTAGTTTCACATTACATCCATTTGCAAATGTATTCATGTATTGTCAACCTCTTAAAACATGCAGAAAATTAGAAATACAAAAATAAGTGACAAAGACACATACACAAAATATTCTATTTCAAATTTTTACCCTCAGTAAAAATGTGATTAGTAAGAATGTAGTTTTGTGAGAATTATGTGATTTAACATGTTATATTTAATTAAATATTCATGGATTTTACTACCTTGTGACTGAAAAAGTGCTAATATCAGGGGAAGAAGTATCAGCTCTGTCATTCTCTTATTGTGTCCTCCTTCATATATGCGTGAATTATATACAACTTTTTTTCTTGTGCTACATTTGTGGTGCTTATCTATTTTTTTAAGGATTAGCATAGTTTACATAAAATAATATTATCTATAATACGTTTAAGTGGGGATGGAAAGGTTTAAATACTTAGCAAAATTTTGCAAAAGACCAAAAAGTAAGAATAACACCCTCAACACATTAGGATGCTCTGGAGATATTAGGGATGTGGAGCTTATATGAGAATCTGACTTGTAGAGCTGATGAAGATGCCAGCTTTGGTACATAAAGAGTATCAAAGACCAATTATTTCTCATTTTAGGTAAAATTAAATATAAACAGAACGTGTAATATTTGCCCCACTCCAGTCAATGCTGTTTATGTCTGACTTCGATACCACTGCTCTACTGGGCATAAATGCTTCTTTCCCTACCCTTGTATTTCTATCATTGCATATTTTATTATTAATATATTAAATTACACTAAAAAGAAGCAAGTAGGTCTTGCATACTAAATAATATGACTGCCACACAGATCCTCAGAGTGTAAATCTTAGAAAATGATTTTCAAAATGTATATACAAATTAATCTTGTGAGGCTTCATGTAGATTTGATTCTGTGATTATAAGTGGAAATGTCTTGCATCATAGCTGAAGGAAGCATCAACTTAACCTCAATAGATGAACACAAAATCCATTGAATTATGGAACTATTGAAAATAATCTTAAATGTATTTTCTTTCCAGTAAAAATGAAAGTTATTTAGGAAAGTAGAATACAACATGACATGTCATTTGTCTGCCTCATGCACATTTTCCTACAGCTTCAAATGGTGAGCTTCTATAGGGCTTTGCAATGACTCCTCCAGATGGCTCATGATTTTTATATAAACCTGAGTTTAAGACCAGGTCTACTATTTAAGGCAATGTAGTTTTGGCCAAAATTTTAAACCTCCGTGGACCTCAATTTCCTAGTCAGTAAAACAGGAATACAAAAAAGAAGTTATTCATACCAAGTATGAACTTTGAGAGATAACATAACTAAATAATACAGCACAGTGCCTGAACTTAACTGCCTCGTCTCCTTCAAGTTTCTGCCACCATCAGTGCCTCTATGGCAGGAAGTTGACCTCTATCAGCCTGCTGTATTACCAAGTGTCCAGCAGGTCCTAGTCAATGGGAGACACTCTGGGAAGCTGGGAAGGTGGAAGAAGGAAGGCTCACCCCTTCCTAGCCCCAGGCTTTGGGTTCTGTGGCATCCACAGCTCTTCCAATGGCCTCAAGTGCCCCCTGGACAGGCTTGGTTCCAGCTGCAGTGTGATTCCAACCAAAGGACTCTACTAACTCACTGCCCACTGTCCTCTGACGTAGGGGTGATTCTGCAGCTGCCAATCAAGTTGCCTCACTGTTTCATTTACTGTCTTTTGCTCTTTTATCATTTGTGTAACAAAACCCTCTTTCTTAAAATCTCAAACACTTTCTGCTTTCAGGTTAGACCTAGCGTAAGTTTTCTGCTGCTATGCACCAAATTACTCAAATATAGCAGCTTAAAAGAACATTCATTTATTATCTCACAGTTCCCGGTCAAAATTCCACAAGGGCTTGATTGGGTTCCCTGCCTATGAGATCATGAGGCTGAAATCAAGGTGCTGGGGCTGGGGTCTTATCTGGACGCTCTGGGGGAAGGATCTGCTTCCAAATTCATTTTACCTTGTTGGCAGAACTCAGTTACTTGCAGTTATAAGTCTTCCTTTTGTTGTCAGGAGGGAATGCACTCAGTGTCTGCTTCCCTCAACCCTGGCCCCTCCATCTCAATAATGGAGAGTAGTAGTTCTTCATGTCCAATTCCTCTCATACTTGGACAATATCTGAGGTCCTCTCTGCCCACAGCTGGAGAAAATTATCCCTCCCTTAAAGGGCTTAAGTGATTAAATTAAGCCTACTGGGGTAATCTTTCTATTTTAAGGTCAACTGATTGGTAACATTAATTGCATTTGCAAAATTCCTTTTGCCCACCCCACCCCCAATCCGGATAAGGTAATTTAATCAGGGTAACAACACCAGGGAAGAAGGTCATCATAGAATTCTGCCTTCCACAGACCTTAAGTTATCTATCGCTTCTGGTATCTGCCAGGTTTCTGTCCTTGAGCCAATAATTTAACCTCCACAGGCCTTAGATTCTTCATTTATAAAATGCTTGTAAAACAATCTGATTGCTGACATTCTAGTTCTGCAATACTACTGTTTTGTGTCCGAGATCAAGACTCTTTGGGGCAGCAGGAAGACTAGTGTAGGGTTTGCTGTCTTCTCTTGTGTCACTTTCATGAGGGAGTGTTTTGATTTCACCTTGGAAAAAAGAGAATTGTGCTTTCTAGCAACATATCTTAAGTATATCACAATGAAAATGTTTACATTTAAATTGTATAAACCTCGGGAGTTAGTTTAGCCGTGAGTTGCTATTTCTTCTTTTGGTGTTGCCAGTGCTGCTGGAAGTTCTGACATGAATCAGTCAGCCTCCCGCCATGGTGTTTTGATGTGATGGTGAGCTGGAGACTGCAGATGGGTGGGTGTCGTTAGAGAGAATTCAGTCTCAGATAACAGTGCCAGCCCTGGGGATCTCAGACATGCCACGTAACATCTCTGAACTTCAGCTCTATCATTTGTAAAGTGAAGAAATTAGAACAGGGGGTCTTAGAGTCCTTTAAGTTTTAACAATGAATGATCTTCCTCCATCTTAAATTCTTGGCTGTAATAAAATATAATGACCATATGTATACTGAAATCAGTTTATTAACTTCTGAGGTAGAAAGAAAGCTGAGTACTTTAAGAGGAATCATTTGGAAAGTTATTTTATTAAATAATTTCAGTGTATACTTTTTGGATATTATCATTCTTTTTTTCCCCATAGATCTAGTCTTTCTAGATTTTAAAATATATAGTAACATACCATCAAAAGGTAGTCATGTAATGCCCTCTTCTGGCTAAAGATCAAAGTGCACCCTTTCTCTGCCATAGCAGTATCTGAAAATTTGCATGTTCTCAATTATTTTCTATGTATAAACTTTTTAGTACCTGTTTCAACAATTTTTAGCCTATTTAATCCTTACCAACTATAAAAATAAATGTATTCTATTAATGATGTACACATTCACCTGCTTAACAATTCAATTTATTAAACAAAGTTAACCTAAAATAATTCCTTAAAAGTCTTGGACTGTAATCTGTCTAGTTGGGATATTTTTACTTACCAGATATACATTTTACATTGCATTTATAAAGGACAGAGCAATATATAAGTTATAAAACAACACGGTATTTTTATATTTAATTTTTCAATATATTTGAGTTTCTGCCTCTAGATTTATATGGGAGTTAGTTAAATGATTTTTGTTGCTCCCTAGTCAAGGCAAATTCTCTGTATTATTATTTTACCATAATTGTTCTTACAGTTTTAACTATCTAGAAAAGTGATTATCAGCCCTTAGGGCCACATCAGAATCACTTGGAGGTATGGTGGAAAGATTAAATGTTCTCTAATGATGAAATGTGTGGTATTCGTATTGGAACACTTTCATAGTGTATTTATATATATATCTAATATAGCATATATTATAGGATATATATATATATACACTACCATATGTATTATATATTTTTTTTTACATCTATAATTTCTTAGCAAAATCTGGACACTTTTGAGGGTGAAGGAATTGTTATTAACAATTATGCCAGGACGTTGCCTTAAGCTTAGGGTATTGAAGTTGAAGCAGAAGTTGGGTCACTGTATTGATGTTTTACAACGTACCAGTTAGAATAATGGGAAGCTGAGAATCACTGCTGAAATTCTATTTTTGGTTTTATTTTAAATGATGTTCAATTTTTAATTTCTACTGTATGCCAAATAGAAATCATCTTCTCCTTGGATACAGATGGCCTAGTTTCAAATCCTGATAAATTACTTAATTTTTCTCTTCCTCTCTTTCCTCATCT
Organism: Phacochoerus africanus; assembly: GCF_016906955.1. Lineage (NCBI taxonomy): Eukaryota > Metazoa > Chordata > Mammalia > Artiodactyla > Suidae > Phacochoerus > Phacochoerus africanus. Next base: position 108,436,896 of record NC_062553.1, read on the forward strand.
GTATGACGGGAATAATAATAGTACTTATAGGGCTGTTACAAGGATTAAAGAGTTGACAATAACTAAACATGTGGTTAACATTTAGAATAATACCTGGAGCATAGAAAACTTATTATTAATAATAAATTGTTAGTATCTGTGAGTGAATGATAATATATTTGAATTTTTATAATGTATGAGCATTTTGGAGGTTATATGTTTATTTCAGGAAAGCACTTATGGTAGGCAGCCTCTTAGCAAGCCCCCCTGATTCCAGGCATTCATGCTATTCTGTAATCTCCTCTGCTTGAGTGTGGGCTGGACCTATTTATAATACACAGGAAGAAACAAAGGCAAAAGTGGTAGGATGTCACCACTGAGATTAAGTCACAAAAGACTCTGACTTGCGTTTTGCTTTTGCTCCCTCACTGTTTTTCCTCTCTTGGATATGTTGTTGTAACTAGCCATATGGAGAGGCTTCCTTACCCATGTGGTAAGAAATTGCCTCTGGCTAAAAGTCAGCAACAACCTGGAGACTGACAGTAGCCATTTCCAGTAGCAAAAGGCAAATTGTAGATATTAAAGAATCAAAATAAAGAGTGGAAAAATAGGATTTCTTCTAAATATTCCTCCTCTGTCCATAAATAAAATCATCAGAATTTCCAAATTAAAAAATAGCTAAGGTTGTGTTTTTGAAATGAGGAGATATTTAATTATGAACAGCCTTAATAGGAATTCGAGCACAGAAATTAAACTGAATGTGTTTTGAGACTAAGCCCATAATCCTACAGTTTCATGTCAGTTTTACCACTTGATGGAGCTATAATGCCAGATAACACTTCAAAAACTGCAGTGTTTACATGGAAGCAATCTTTTTGAGAAATGTAGGCAGAATGTATAATCCTAGTCATTAGTTTTAAGTGTTCATTCCAGTGATTACTCTCTATCCTCAACAATTATTTCTGTAACATGTCAAAGGACTGCTGGTGGAAAATAATTTGCTTGTTTCTAATTTAGAAAATATGAGGAGGATATTCCTTGGAAAATACTTAACATATTTGTAGTAGGAAAGATAAAATCTAATAATAAATTTAAGGATGAACATTAGGTCTTCTAGATGTCACTGTCTAGACATATAAAGGAAAACTGAATCTTCTTGGAGAGCAAGGCCTATGAAAGATTCTTGAGTCAAACAGAGGTGGATGAAGACTGATTTTTGCAAAGAAGAAAGAAGACAGAGTGGACGTGTTGGTCACAGACAAACATAAAAGACTCATAAAAGATTCATCATCTAATCCTTATGGCTCTTTTCCCTATTCAAATTATTTATATTTGGTAAACAGGGGTCCCCAATCCCTTATCTGAAAACTTTGGGGCTGACTATAGAGTTTAAAACTTTCAGATTTTACAAAAGGAATACAGTATTTATGCCATATAGTATGTGACACCCCCAGTCACATCTGAGGAGGCACCCTTAAATAAACATGTTGTCCCAAGCTAGGTTCCACAGGAGTCAGACTTTGAGACAGGTTCAGGGAAGGATGCAATCATTGCTATGGCCTAATCCAGACCACCATCCCTGAGGTATCTGAACCCCAGGTCACCAAGTTCTTCTCATGAAAAGATACCTGAACTTTTCCCTTGATCATCAAAACTTGGCAAGGGCGCACCAAGAATTACCTCAATGATCATCTGAATATCAGACACATTGCTTGCTGCCCCCTTTGTATTACTTCCATTGGTGGAAATGATTTTTCCTACCAAGGTACTAACTTCATTCATATTCTGGTCACTTGCAAGAGGAATGTGAAGTGCCTGGGAGGCATCGCTTAGCTTATAGTTCGATAGGGCTCTTATTGCATCCTGGGGGAAATACCCCTTTTTGAATGAAGAGCCCTCAGAGGGACAGGGAAGGGAAGCACCAATTTGCCAAGCGAGTCACTGGGAGAGATAATAAACAGAATTAATCCTGTTTCTGCATGTTGGTTTCTGGACTTACACATTCTACTTACTGGAGACACAGCATCACATAAAGACCTTTGAATGAAAATGGACACTATGTCCTGAAGGAATGGATTCATTGTGAAGTATCTTCTCTCAACTTGGGCTTTACCTTAGCCTTCGGCAGGCCAGCAGCTTCTGAACGGCACTGTGTATAATACAACTGCTGGGTCATGTGTCATGGGCCATCTACAAAATCCTTTTTCTGCAAAGTGGGTCCTTTAAGCTGATATAATATTACATGGACCTTTGTAGTGATGAATCATATGTTGTATAGACCCTAGGACAATGGCGCTGGCTAGAGCTTCATGGGTTGGAAACGCAAGGCCATAACTATAAAATTTGTCTGTTCTTATCAAAATGAATCAATATACCTTCCAAGCTGGAAGGAGTCCAATGTATTCAGCTGTCCTCCAAGTGACCAGTTGGTGCCATATGGACAGCTTAGCAATGATCTCTATTGCTGGCAGGTTGTACATTTCATGGCTTTAGCAAGTAGAATCCCATACTGTTGGCCCATGTGTAGCCTCCATCTCTGTCATCAAAGGTACTTATTTTATGTGCCCATTGTATCAGCACCAGGGTGGGTGATGACAGAGGCTGGTTTATGTAAACTGGCCAATTCAATTTTATTTACCAGGGTGTTTAGTGCTGCTTTCCTGGTGAAGATATCTGGTGGACATTAACATGTGATATGAACATCTCCACAGTGCATGACCATTCTCATACATCCACCCCATGTCTCTACCCAGAACACTTTGAAACTGATCTTTCAACATTTCTCTTTCCAGGCCTCTTATCAGCCAAGCCACCTCCCTTCGCCCATCATTCTATATGTATTTTAAGCTTGGGTTATTTATCTGTCCACACAAAATGAATCAGCAAGGCACTCTCTGAACCTGTCCATTGGGATGATTTCCTGTAATCATTGTCTTACCCTGAATGAGGCTCTAGTGCAGCCATCATCTGTTTCTGTCTCGTACCTACATCCCCAGCTTGCCCATTCATGAACCCAAACCCTTCCATAAGCTGATTGTAAGGGATCTTCACTGCGGCCATAGATGTGAGCCGAGGAAGAGGCACTGGTGTAAACGTGGTATATTAACATGGGGGTAATTATGATTAATTGCACCCATGAGGCTTCTGATGGTGAAGCAATGCCCCTTGGGCTTTACTGTTTGGGAATTTTATTAATTTCTACTGTTACTAGTGAGCTTAGTCTCATGGCACTTCTGCCCCAGTCTGCAGAAGACAGCCACCACCTGAATTCGTAATGTTGGTGCTCTTCTCACCACTGCCATCCTTATTGTATTGGAAAATCAGGTGACATCTGGGCTCTTTAACTTACTGGCTTTGTTAATAAAAATTAACACCATAAACGTCATTATGAAAGGTCAAATAAATTTCTGCTGCCAAATGAACTTGCAAAAAGAAAAAGAAAAATAACTATTGGATGTCAGAGATCTTTGGATATTTGGAATTGTGAATAAGGGATTGTCAGATGGACAGAGGAAGTAGCAGAGAATTCTCTCTGTGGGAGTCCCATGATAACCCTTTATAAATAAGGTGTTACATTACTATACCCAGAGTCAGCCATGTATCAGTGATACTTTTCATTCTCCACATGTGCCCATTCTCCTGTGTCCATTCACATACCTCTACTCCTTGAACCTGATCTTTTACTCTTTCTCTGTCCAGGATCCTGATCAGCTAAGCCATTTGCCATTGCCCATTAATTTCATATATGTAGTAAGCTTGGCTTAGATATGGCAGTGGGCGGTAATTCCAGAACAGGGGAAGAGATGGAAGCAGATTGGATGCTGGGGTCTCGTGTCACAGCAGGTCACTGCAACCATTCACCTATGACTCGGGACCAATGTGGGACAGGAGGAGTGAAACAACTATAGCAGAAAGTTAGAGGAAAGACTGAAAACATCCTCTTTACCTGGTGGCCACTCTCTAACAACACAAATAATGGTTATGATGAGATAGAATAAAACATGAGTTTGGTTATTTTAGAATGCTTATCAGAGATGTGGTAGAAAAAAGTTTCTAAGAACTCTTCACTTTTCATATATGCAGACTGCTGTCACCTTCAACTCAATTTATTCAAAATCAAAGAAAACAAATTCCGAGAAAAACAATGGTCAGCATGCCAACATTTATGTTTCTAGCACTCACACATTTTTCTTAGTCTCAAACTTTGAAACCATCTATGACTCTTACATCTATTTAGATCCTACACTGACCCAACTCCTATCATTCATCCCTTAAAAGGCATCTGACACTTACTCATAATGTTTTGTTTCCATCTCTAGCTTTTGACTGTGGACCCCTGTCTCACTTTTTGACTATGGAATAATAATCTAGTTGAGTTTTCCCTGTCTAAACAAGCCTACCTACCACTGTAAGATTAGTTTTCCTGAAAAACTATTTCTAATACCTTATTTTTGGCCAAAAACTATAAAAAATATAAATAAAATTTTCTTATTAAATACCCTTAAACAATTTTAAAAAGAAAGCTCCAAACTAAGAAAGCATACTAACAACACATTAGAGGGATTGGTGTTAAACTAGCTACCACTATGAGAAGGGATGCTTCAATTTAGAAGCAAAAGATAAAATCTCCATGCCGCAGGTATAGCCCTAGAAAAGGCAAAAAGACCAAAAAAAAAAAAACTCCAAAGAAAAATAGGAAAACATAAAGAGGTAATTCACAAATTAAAAAAAAAAAAAAATATATATATATATATATAAGCAGACCATATACATGAAGACGTGCAGGTCGACAGTAATAAAAGTGCAAATAAAAATACAACTCACCTTTATGTGCTACCCAGAGAGGGGTCCACAAGCATTGTTCTGGGTTCCCATTGTAACTTAAAGGAAAATTTTACAATACCCAGAGCCCTGGATAGTCTGAAAACGAGGAAGAAGAATCTCCACAAATTCCTTGCAGCAGGAACCCACTTAGGTAACACCAGCTTTGACTTCCAAATGGAACAGTACATCTACAAACAAAATAAAACAAAGAAAAAAGAAACAATGTCATCTACATCATACATCTGAAAAGAACCTGCAAAAAGCTTTCACTGGCAGCTTGTGTCTTTGAAAACCCAGCTGATATCAGTGTCACATCCTCCAGGAACGCTGGCTACTGAGCTGTGCTGAAGTTTGTTGCTGTCACTGAAACCACTCCTATTGTTAGGTGCTTAACTCCTGGAATCTACTCCAACCAGATCTAGGCAGCCTTCTGGGAGCCATGATTTCTGGTGGTTATTGATCCCAGGGCTGACCACCAGCCTCTCATGCAGGCATCTTATGTTACCTGTGTACAGTCACTGAGCATAGACAGATGCTCCTCTGCACTGTGTGGACATTGCCATCCCGTGCACCAATAAGGGAGCTCACTGAGTAGAACAAGTGTGGTGGATGCTTGCCCAGGAAGTTCTGCACATGCATAGTACCATCTCCTGTGAACACCCTTGGAAGGTCATGCTTAATCTCTTCTTCTACAGAGGTCCCAACGAGAGTGAAAAGGAAGATTTGGCTGCTGCTTTAAAGGCTATGACCACGGAGGAATTTCAGGGTGAATGAACTGCTCTAGCTTCCAAATTTATTGCTACTCAATCCTAGGTCACACACGGGTGTGAGGTTGGCAGGTGATCTCTATGCCCATCCAGCAGTTTCCCACTGAAGACTGGAGCACTCAGCCTGCCACTGGAAGACTGGACTGCAGCTCCCACTGCTTGGGCCACAAATTGGATAGGAAGAGCCACTGAATGATCTTAAGTTGTTCTTCTACACTCTCTTAAACAGGACATGGAAATAAGAGTAATGGAAAATAAATAGTTTAAAAAAACTCATTATTACTTGACTCTCGGTTTGGTTAGATTTAAAAGAATGATAATATCCATTACCAATGAAGAAGCTGGAATAGAGACATTCTCCTGAACATTGCTGGATTGAATGTAAATTGATGCAACTTTTCTAGAGAAAGATTTCATAATGTTTTCAAAACTGAAAAACACATATGCTCTTTGATTTGGATTTACATCTTTAGAAATTTATCCTAAGAAAATAATTGTGCATTTGCCCACATATTTATGTATAAAAACACTTTTCTCAAATACACTTTTGCCTGGAGTTCCTGTCATGGTGCAGTGGTTAACGAATCTGACTAGGAACCATGAGCTTGCAGGTTCGATCCCTGCCCTTGCTCAGTGGGTTAACGATCCGGCATTGCTGTGAGCTATGGTGTAGGTTGCAGATGCGGCTTGGATCCTGCATAGCTGTGGCTCTGGCATAGGCTGGCGGCTACAGCTCCAATTAGACCCCTAGCCTGGGAACCTCCATATGTCGCGGGAGCAGCCCAAGAAATGGCAAGAAGACAAAACAAACAAACAAACAAACAAAAAACACTTTTGCCTGAAACATGAAATGAGAGAAAAATAAATATAAAAATGGTTTTAAAAACTGTATAATAGCATCTTCTGCTGCGGCTCAGTGGTTTAAGGACCCAACTAATATCCATGAGGATGAGAGTTCAATCCTTGGTCTCATTCAGTGGGTTAAAGGATCCAGCATTGCCTCAAGCTGTGGTGTAGGTCTCAGATGCGGCTCCGATCTGGCTGTGGTGTAGGTGGCAACTGCAGCTCTGATTCAGTCCCCAGCCTGGGAACTTCCATATGCCACAGGTGTGGCCCTAAAAATAAAATAAATAAATAAATAAAAAAAAACCCTGTATAATCTCCATATGGTAGAATGCTACATGCAATCATCAAAATGATGTAGGAGAATAGTATTGTAGACTGGAATATTGAAGACACAGTATTAGGTAATAAAAGCAAATGAACAACTAATATGTACAGGTTAAAATCAATTTTAAAGAAAATTAATGTCCAGAAATAGACGAAAAAAATCTCAAAATACATAAACCAAAATGCTAGCAGTGGTTTTCTCTCAATGATAGAATTATGAGTGACCTTTCCTTTTTAATTAAAAATGTATCTTCCAAAATATTGAATATTTTATGTTGAATGAGTTTCTAATTGTAAACACAATGACTATAACTGTCATGCTAAAGGGTCTACCTGAGGACCACACTTTCCATAGATTCCAAACATGGGAGCTCATGCTCCCACCATGTCTCCTCATTTCCCCTCCCTCCCACACAAACAACCTGGGTTATAGAATCAATACAACCCACTTAGTCTGAGGGTTCTAGCGAGGAGGACTGATGCTTTAGCTGCACGATTATCCTCCAGTATTTGGGTCCCTGGCTCTCTTCAAAATGCAACTTCAGGGAAGACACGCACAGTAATGTGAACCAGGTAAGCTAAAAGCCAAATCTAGCCAGATAATTAACAGGTAACAGATTTTTGGAGTTAGATTTCCATCAGATTCAATTGAAGCAGTTATCTTTAAGAATAGCATTTTCTTTCTGCTGTTCAAAATGAAAGTATTTTTATAAACATTTTCTCCTGCCAGCTTATCTCTAACTGCACTTAAGAAACAGAAAAGAAAATTATTTAATCTTGTACCAAGTTCAAAGAATAATCAGTATCTTCTACCTCTTGTTTTAGGTTTTTATTATATTAAATTATATTCTCTTGGTATAAAAATATTTTTTTAAAAAAATCCCAAACTAACACATAAGCAAGCAACAAGCCTATCAACAAATAAACACAAATGTAGCTAATACATACACATTAGGTAAGACAGGAATGGTATTTCTGAGTTGTTTAATCATGAATGACAGCAGGTATTCACACACAAAAAAGTTCCTAGAACATGCTCAATCTTTGTTTTTAAGCACAAGATAACTTTTTATTTAACTGTACAGGTATCACAGTGTTAAAAAAGCATATTAAAATATTAAAAAACAATAACACCTGGTGTACTTGATTAAAACCAGAGGAAAACAACCATGTTTATGGGAGGCAACAACTGACAAAAAGCACCCTGGAGTGCACTGACAATTTGAGGGGAGGCAAGATTTTTCTTTCTTTTTTATTTGCAGCTGAACCTGTAGTATATGGAAATTCCTGGGATAGAGGTGGGATTGGAGCTGCAGCTGCCAGCTTACACTAGAGCCACAGCAACGCCAGATCTGAGCCATGTCTGCAACATACACCACAGCCCATGGCAACACTGGATCCTTGAACTCACTGAGCCAGGTCAGGGATTGAACCCCCCATCCTCATGGATACTAGTCAATTTTTTTTTTTTGTATTGTGCTTCTGAGTGATGTTTATTTTTATTTTCTTTATAGCATAAAATACATATATTTAAACACAATTACATTCACACAGATTATTATATCATGGATCTTAAGAAACAGATTAAGTGACTCCCTCTGGGGAAGTGGAATGGAAAATATGCTGAGACAAATAGGAAATTTATTCTATACTTTATCCCATTTTGTATGGCTTTCATCTTTACTATTTAGTATTATCTATTACATTTCAATTTTTCTTTAAAATTAGCATTATATTAAAATTGTGTATATTATGCAACTAAAATTTATAAAGAAGAAAGCCTTATATACCATTAAATATTTTATATAGCATAATAAAAAGAATAACTTAACTGGTAAGAATAACAAAAATAATACACCCTCTGAAAATAAGTAAAATATAAAAGGCATAAATTGGTTAAAAAACAGTGTAACTATATAAATATGTCCTCATAATTTGTTACATGTTATTGATTCTTCAATATAGGCATTACACCATTCTAGGTGGTGTGATAAACAAGACATTATAGACCTTACATTGTACCACGGAGAGAAATGGTTATTAATAATATAATTGTAGAACTGTATTATTTAATTGTACAGTTGCATTCTATCACAAATTCCTTGATAGAGAGGAAATCAGAATCAGATCTAAGAAGACTTCAGCATTCCAAGAATGATGTCAAATGACCTCCTTCATGGTGATTATGTGCTTATTTACTATGAGATATATTTCTTCTCCAGAGATTCCTTGTTTGTGTATCAATTGTAGATTTTTGGTTTGCAGTTATTCTGAAGTTTTGATATAAGAGTCTATATGTATATGAGATTGTTTTAAGTTGTTATTCTCTTAATTGCAAGTTCATCTCCAGTGTCCTGCATTTGTACCCACCTCTTCTCATGATTTCTGATTTTGGTGGTATAATTGTGCATGGATGATTTCGTATCTTTACTGTATATATACCTTTACTGGTGAGCCTTGTCATTTGTGGAATTTTTGTTTCCTGTTGCTGTCTTTTGTTTTCTGCCTAGAGAAGTTCCCTTAGTATTTGTGGTAAGGCTGGTTTAGTGTTGCTGAATTCTCTCAACTTTTGCTTATCTGTGAAAGTTATGATTTCTCCTTCAAATCCAAATGAGAGCCTTGCTGGGTAGAGTAATCTTGGTTGGAGGTTTTTTCCTTTCATCACGTTAAGTATATCATGCCACTCCCTTCTAGCCCGCAGAGTTTCTGCTGAAAAATCTGCCAATAACCTTATTGGGATTCCCTTGTATGTTATTTGTTTCTTTTCCCTAGCTGCTTTCAAGATTTTCTCTTTGTCTTTAATTTTGGTTAGCTTGATTAATATGTGTCTCGGTGTATTCCTCCTTGCGTTTATTTTATATGGTACTTGTTGTGCTTCCTGGATTTGAGTGAGTGGCTCCTTTCCTATGTCAGGGAAGTTTTCAGCTATTATCTCTTGGAATATTTTTTCTGTCCTCTTCTCTCTCTCTTCTCCTTCTGGCACCCCTATAATACGGATGTTGGTGCATTTAACATTGTCCCAGAGTTCTCTGAGACTCTCTTCATTTGTTTTCAATCTTTTTTCTTTTCTGTTCTGCATCCGTAATTTCCACTAATCTGTCTTCCACTTCGCTTATTCATTCTTCTGCCTTCTGTATTCTGCTGTTAGCTGCCTCTAGTGAATTTTTTATTTCAGTTATTGTATTTTGCATCTCTTCTTGTTTAGGTTTTATATCTTGTATTTCTTTGGTCAGTGTTTGCTGTAAGTTATCCATCTTTGCCTCCAGTTTATTTCCAATGTCTTGCATCATCTTTAGCATCAACAATCTAAAGTCTTTTTCCTGGATGCTAAGAATCTCATCGCTTAGCTGATTTTCTGGGGTTTTTCCTTTCTCTCTCATCTGAGTTATAGTTCTCTCTCTTTTCATTTTTATAGGTTTTTGGTGTGGTGACCTTTTTGTAGACAATAGAGTTGTAGCGTCTCTTACTTCTGGTGTCTGCCCCCTTGTGTGCTGAAGTCAGTATGGGGGGCTTGCTGTAGGCTTCCTGATGGGAGGGGCTGATGCCTGCCCACTGGTAGGTGGAGCTGATTCTAATCCCTCTGGTGGGTGGGGCTTAGTCTCTGGATGGGATTAGAGGCAGCTGTATGCCTGAGGGGTCTTTAGGTAGCCTGTTTACTGAGGAGCAGGGCTGTGATCCCACCAGGATTATTGTTTGTCCTGGGGCTTCTCAGGGCTGACTGACGAGTGGGGCCAGATTTTCCCAAAATGGCCACCTGCAGAGAAAGGCACGCTACTGAATATTCCTGAGAGCTTTGCTTTAAATGTCTGTCCCTCACAACAAGCCACATTCACCGCTGTTTTCCCAGGATGTCCTCCAAGAACTGAAGTCAGGTTTGACCCAGATTCCTATGGAGACCTCACTCTGCCCTGGGACCCAGTGCACATGAAAGTCCGTATGCACCTTTTAAGAATGGAGTCTCCATTTCCCCCAGTCCTGTGGAGCTCCTCCACACAAGCCCCACTGGCCTTCAATGCCAGATGCTCTGGCGCTCTTTCTCCCAGTGCCAGATCCCCACACATGAGGGTTTGATGTGGGGCTCAGAACCCTCACTCCTGTAGGCGAGTCTCTGTGAATGGGTTAGTTTTCAGAGACTCACCTAGTTCCCTGTGGAGCTTCCCACCTGGGAGGTATGGGGTTGTTTATATCACGAAATCGCCCCTCCTACCTCTTGATGCGGCCTCCTCTTTTTCTTCTGGAGTATGGTATATTTTTTAAAGTTTCCAGTCCATTTGGGTGGAGATTGCTCAGCCTTTAGTTGTGAATTTTGTTGTTTTTAGGAGAGAAGTTGAGCTCCAGTCCTTCTATTCTGCCATCTTCCCGAGTCTGTTCACTAGTCAAATTCTTTTTTTTTTTTTGTCTTTTTGCTATTTCTTGGGCCGCTCCCATGGCATATGGAGGTTCCCAGGCTAGGGGTCGAATCGGAGCTGTAGCCACCAGCCTACGCCAGAGCCACAGCAATGCTGAATCCGAGCTGCGTCTGTGACCTACACCACAGCTCATGGCAACGCTGGATCGTTAACCCACTGAGCAAGGGCAGGGACCGAACCCACAACCTCATGGTTCCTAGTCAGGTTTGTTAACCACTGCGCCATGACGGGAACTCCACTAGTCAAATTCTTAAACTGCTGAACCACACTGTGAACTCTGGAGGGTGATCAAGTTTCAAAGTCTGACCTATAAGTTATATGGACAAGTTTTCAAAATTTTAACTCTGTAGGTATATCCAGAATTTATATAAAACTTTAAAAATGTGCATTCTCCTGTCTGTCTTTAATGTATCTAATGATGACGAACTGGAGGTAGAAGTGCTCCTTCCAAATTACAAGTAGGATCGTTTCCAAATTCAAAGAAACAGCTATTCTTCAATGTGTCTTAGTTACAGGTGACTGGTTGAGCCAGGAAATGTACTCTCTTGTTGGTGCAGCTTCTTAGCCTCCTGCTGCTTTTGCTGTTAAGACCTCTTTAACATCAATATCAACTGTTTGCCGGCAATTGTGGTATGGGTGATACATTCAATGTCCCATTTTTTTTGCTTCAAGTTTCAAATACTCTTCAAGGGTTTTATTCATCAACTTCTGCTTTGTGGCAGACTCTTGAAGCTGCTGAGTTCTTCTGCATGGATCACATAAAACTAGGGCTTGAAGACCTGCTGCTGATTCTCTTCGAGTTGTTCCTGCTGTTTCCTCCTGGAGACATCTACACTGATTCCTGACCTCTTCAATCTAGTCTTCTTCAATGTCTGAATTCAAAGTTCTCTGTGTTGCTTGGTTTTTCTTCCAGTTCTTTCTCTTTGCCTTTTTGGTGAACTTTGTTGCCCCAAAAATATGACTTTCTTCTTCCTTTTTCTCACTAATTTTTGAAGCAAATTAATTCAAAAGCCTAAATTCTTCACTCTCTTTGTCTCCTTGGAAGTCAGGGTTCTCAAATGTAATTTTAAACCATCAAAGAATATGAAGAAGGCTCTACTTTCTTCTTCCCTACAGATTTTTTGTTTCTTCTTCTCCTTCTCAATTAATGAACGTGCATGTTTCTTCTGTCTTTTGTCAGACCTTATTTTCCTATATCTTCATAAGCAAGTGGATTTATCATGAATTTCATGAGTCTTATGAAAGACAAAGAGTCTTATATACATGAAAACTCCATGTATATGTGCCCGGAGAAAAAGTGATCCAGTAAGATGTGTGAGATCTAAATTTTTAAGGACTTTCTTGGTGACAAATTTGTAATCATCATAATGGTGCTTCCTGTATCCTCTCCTAATCCTTCCATCAAGTTGTTTAAGAAGAAACACATCAATTGTGAGCAGAACCCAAAACTAGACCACTGGTTCATTATAAAGGGATATAGCTCAGGCACAGCCAGATGGAAGAGATGCATAGGTCAAGGTAGTGAAAAAGGGCATGGAGCTTGCACACCCTCTCCTAGGGCACCCCTTTCCTTGATTCACTCTGTTCACTAACCTGGAAGCTCCAAGGATAGCATATTTTTGTTAACCAAAACATGAAGCATAGATGTAATATATAAAAGTATAGTGAAGTGAAGCAGTATATTTTAAATTAGAGTTGCCTCTGATAATCTAGGACATGTGATAGTCTTAGAGATGTCATCAGAAAGTGGTGGGAAAATTGCTTTTCTTTTTATGTTCATTATCACTCCCAGGCATTCAGCAACAATGAGAAAAATCAGGGTAAGCTGCTCTTAAGAATTTGAGGACAGGAGTTCCTGTTGTGGCTCAGAGGTTAACAAATCCGACCAGGAACCATGAGGTTGCGGGTTCAATCCCTGGCCTTGCTCATTGGGTTAAGAATCTGGCATTGCCATGAGCTGTGTTGTAGGTTGCAGATGCGGCTCGGATCCTGAGTTGCTGTGGCTCTGGCATAGGCTGGCAGTTACAGCTCCGATTCAACCCCTAGCCTGGGAACCTCCATATGCTGTGGGAGCAGCCCTAGAAATGGCAAAAAGACAAAAAAAAATTTGAGGACATCTATGATAAAGTACTTCTTAAAAGTAGCAAATGTATCAACATTTTCATAATGAAATCATAGGACTAAAAAAGGATGTAACTTTTAAAATGCATTCCATATGCTAGGTATCTTCTTATACATTAACTTCTTGAAGCTACATAGCCATTCCATAGGATATATATAGAAAAGAATTTAGTCTAACTACTTTAGCAGAAATACTAAAGGAAATTAAATGCCTCCTAGAATCTCTGGGAGAGCTGGAAGAGAACCAGACTTGGATACTGCACTGACAGGAATAGCACAGGAAGGAAAAACTCCTGAATATACCTTAGACATGGAAAGTATTCTGAGAAGTTAAAAAGCAAGAAGAAAATCATTATTAATGGCATCATGAAAAAATACAAGTACATTAGAAAACATTTAATATCTTCTCTCAATTTTCAGATGATCTTCACAAGGACTGATCTTCATCCAATTTCATGGCCATTGTAGGCACTCAAACACAATGTATGTCCTTCACACTCAATTACATTAACTTCAATTCTAATGATGTTTCAGCAAATTTTACAATTACAAGATGCTCAGCAAAATAATTTAGATATCAGCTAAAAGGCTAGAATAGATTTATTATTTTCTCACAATAATTTCCTCCTCCCCACCCTTGTCAGGCATCCCCCTTGGTAGGAAAGATATCCTCTTGCTTCAGTGACATGGTTTAGGCATGAGGCTTGCTTTAGACAAGTATGAGTCTCTTGTGTCAAGTGTGGTGTGAGTAGATGTGACATAAATCTGACTAAGTAGAAGTTTTAATGCTTTGCCTGGGTTGGCTCTGCCTTATCTAAGCTGTTGTCCTCTGCCATGAGAATATCATGTCTCAGAAGGTGGCACCTCCTTTAGAATGGATACCGGCCTGAGAGAACTCAGGGTGCTGGGCTAAGCCTAGTGAAGACCAGCAAACAACAGCTTTTAAGCTACCTCTGCATCAATAAAAAATGTGTACTGAAGAAAGTGCCTGCAATTTTGAGTTTTCTCCACTAGCCAAAGTTGGACAAGACAAGGAAACACAATTTTTTTACGTTAGGGTCAAATTTAGATGTTACTACATTTAAAAGGAAAAACCCTAAGATTAAGGTTGAATGAAATTTGCTTCCAGATATTATCCCTAGTAATTTATTTCTTCCAGCAAAAAGACCTTATACAAAAGAAGTATATTTTATAGTAAAAGAGAATGAGTACTGTGTATATCATTTTTTATATAATATACGAACAGCTTTAGGGAATTTCCTAAGTTTCATATTATAACATATTAATCATAATAAGTTTCAGATACAAATACAAATAAAATTGAATGTAAAATTCATAAGTCATGATAATTAAATTAATTTGCTTTGAAACAGTGATAAAACTTCTGTAAACTAAACATTATTATTGCTGGGTATACTCATATATAAGACAAGAGTTTTCTTTTCTGTAAACTATTAACCCTCAAATAAGATGATACAGTTACTTTATATCCAAGGTCTTACAAAGTCAACTTACTGCCGATCTTCTTCCTAAATTTTATATAATCAAATACTACTTGGAGAAGAAGATACATTAGTCTGAAACCACATATATCAATACTCGTATTAAATGATTAACTGAATAAATAGGTGAGAAAACAGGAAAAAACTTTAATACAGATTTCATTACTCTCACTGGCATGACTTTACAGTTGCAAGTACCTGCATGTGAGGCTTCCAAAGTTGACTTAAATAGCAAAGCAGAAAGTGTGGTTATGTTAGGGAGATCATAAATGCACATACATAGAATAATATAAAATATTGTAATAATATTTTGTGATTTTATGTTCTCAGAATAAATTTTCCAGCGAGTATAATATATAGTGATCCAAATCATGTTCTACCTCTAAAAATGTGGACAAAATTATGTTCTCTCAACAAATAGGATTTAACAAGCAACTCTGACAGTAAGGAGACTACTTCATAAGCTACTTATGAAGAGCCTGAATGAAATATTTTCAACAAATGTTAAAAAGCATATATCTATATAAATAATTACATAAATGCTTTTAAATTTATTTTTATAACATGTACTAAATTTCAAAGTTAATATTTTACAATTATATATTTATACTTAAATATCAATATGGTATAATTGGTTAAAAAAAAGTGACAAACCTCCTTTTGGACCTTCTCCTTGGGAAAATGAGAGATGGCTTTATATTTGGGGTTAACTCTTAGTTAAGAATGCATGGTATCTAACTCCATTCTGAACCAATTCCTTTTAATATTTACTAAATATTATCAATTTATCTCACACACTTTTCCCACCCAAGATCACTTCACCCATTTACTCATCAATTAACCAGTCTAGAATGTAATTTATAAGAGGAAATGCCCATGCCGCCTAATTCCAGAAGCCTAAAGATTCAATGGTAAGGCAGAGATCTTATCTAATCATTCTAGCATGTTTGATTTTTTTTTCTTTTGATTAATGAAGAAGCAGCTAGAATTTAAGAGACAAAGGGTAAGCTGTCGCCTCAGAGTTAGATCAACCCTTTGCTAATTAAGACACTGTTGGGCCCAATTAGACAAGTAATGATTCGACTACCGTCATTGGTAAAGGGAGGCAGCTAAATTGGTTTCCTTCAACCACCCCAATTTAAATTGAACCTTCATTAAAACCACAAAGGCACATTATTTTGAAAATGGCCCAAAAAAAAAGTGTATATAATCTCCTTTTAGATCTTTCCTCCCATAGTTCTAAAGTAAAATTATAGGGTAGATTTTTACTAATAAATGATGACACGCAAATAGAAATACTTTCCCATTGACTTGTGAGTGGATTAGTCAAGCCCATGTGGCTTAATCCTTCCAGAATAACATTTAGGAGGACTCTCAAAGTTATACTAGGAACTTAAACCCATGTCTTCTCCAGGAAAACATGGCAGCAATATGATAATCCAATGATTCCCTTGGAGCCTATCTACAAAAATTAACTTCGACCCCTTCAGACTAGCTTGTCCCAGTATTCTGATCTAACATCAGATCCTTAACCCACTGAGTGAGGCCAGGGGATTGAACCTGCATCCTTCATGGATATTAGTCAGGTTCTTAACTTACTGAGCCACAACAGGAACCCCTCTACTCCCACTTCTGATCTCTTTTCCTGAGCAACCAATTCTTATACCAAACTAGTCATTCCCCAGCTAATCTCTTGTATCCTCACATCTGTGAAAGATGTGTCATACATGCCTGGCAAATGTGCTCTTGAGCTTCGCTCTTTGAAGCATAGCCTGTGGTCACACATGGCTGTGGAAGAGCTGACTAGAAATGCAGACTCTCAGGCTGCACCCTAGACCTACTGTATCAGAATCTGCACTTTTAAGAGTAACCCTAGGTGTCTGGTTTGCACTTTAAAGTTTGAAGAACATGTCTCTTGGGATTTCTTTGTCATTACTCTTTAGAACAACTGTTCTTAGTTCTTGATGCACGTTAGAATCACCTGGGGAACTTACAAAATTCCTAGTGCTGATGCCCAGGCCACACACACACTTGTCTACAGCACAATCACTGGAGGTGGTTCAGGCATGAATATATTTATTTATTTATTTACTTTGTCTTTCTAGGGGTGCCCCACAGGATGTGGAGGTCCCAGGCTAGGGGCTGAATCAGAGCTGTAGCCGCTGGCCTACTCCACAGCCACAGCAATGTCAAATCTGAGCAGCGTCTTTGACCTACACCATGGCTCACTGCCATGCCAGAGCCTTAACCCACTGAGCAAGGCCAAGGATCGAACCTGTGTCCTCATGGATGCTAGTCAGATTTGTTTCCGCTGAGCCAGGACGAGAACTCCAAGCTGAGTATATTTTAAATATTCCCAGATTATTCCAATGTGCAGTCAAGAGTGAAACCCTTCAGAGTGAATCAGAATCACCTGGTGATATTCTCAAAACACAGATGCTGGCATTCAAATGTCCAGAGTTCCTGATTTAATAGGTAAGGGCTGGGACCTAAGGTGTATCTTGAACAAGCTCCAAACTGCTATTTGCTGCTGCTCAGCTGGCCATGCTTTGAGAAATACAAGGGGGTGTGACTCAAACATGGAAATTTCAAAAATCATTGCCTAGGAAAAAGCATTAATCCATCTCCAACCTATCTCCTGCTATTATCTTATAAATAAATAGATGAATTCAACATTTAGGAGCCTTCTGACACCCTGAACTTCTTTACTCTGAAATCCATATTCCTATTGTTCATCAGAAACCCAATCACAAAGCCATATCATGGCTTTTTTTCAGCACCCAGAACAGTTTCAACTTTTTAAAAAAAGGCGAACTTCATACTGGATAGAAACACTTGAACACAATCCAAGAACCATCGGCAAGGACTGTTCTTTTTGGATTTTTCATCTCACTAAATGACATCACTGTTTACCTTGGCAATGTAATCCAACATGTCCTAGAGCCATCTCTGACTCTTCTCTCTCGCTCTGTTTTTTTGGAGTTTTTTTTTTTTTTGTCTTATATTTTACTGTACCCAGCAATAATAATAATGCTTAGCTCACAGAAGTTTTATCACTGTTTCAAAGCAAATTCATACTAAATATCATGATTTCTGAATTCTACATTCAATTTTATTTGTATTTGTATATTAAATTGATTATAATTAATTTAAGTTATAACATGAAACTCAGGAAATTCTCTAAAGGTGTTCATATATTATATAAAAGGTGATATACACAGTACCCATTCTCTTTTACTAGACCAAGGCCCCTATAGAAAATACTTCTTTTGTATAAGGTTTTTTGCTGAGAGAAATAAATAACTAGGGACGATATCTGGAAGCAAATTTCAACCTTAATCTTAGGGCTTTTCCTTTTAAATGTAGTAACATCTAAATTTGATCCTACATGTACACAAAAAAAACTGTGTTTACCTGTATCTTATCCAACTTCTGCTAATGGCAGCAAACTTCCCTTGCCAGTGATTGAATCATGCCACAGCACCGGATCCTTAACCTGCTGTGCCACGAGGGAACTCCATCTTTTTTTTTTTACTTTACCTTATGTCTAGTATGCTAACAAGTTCTGATCATTTCCCTGTAACACTCTTATTAATATCTTCCTCTTTCCCTATTAACCAAGACAATCAACTTAATTTGTTTCCTCACAGATGATTTTATCTCTCCCTATCCGCATTCACTCAGACATTGATGGAATTGTTAAAATACAAACTGCTTGTCACACACAAATCTTGTTTCCACAATTTAAGATATCTCCATTACACATAAAATAAAGTCTAAAATAAATAGGGGAGTTCCTGTTGTGGCTCAGCAGAAAAAAGAAAATCACTAGTATTCATGAGGATTCAGGTTCAATCCCTGGCTTGCTCAGTGGGTTAAGGATCCAGTGTTGCTGTGAGCTGAGGTATAGATGGCAGACACGGCTTGGATCTGACATTGCTGTGGTTACATAAACAGCAGAATTATTATCAAATAGTAATTCTCTGTCCTTCAATATTGTTACTATGCCCTCCTTAAAATATATATAAAAAAGAGAACGAGGGAAAATTCTCTCTTTAGTGTTCACAGGGAATTCTTTTCCTTTAGTTCCTATGGATTAGACAATCCCAATAATGCCATTAGCACACTGCAGTATTTCTCTAAAAGAATAAGTTCCAAGTCAACAATCAGAATTCCAAAGCCATATTTTATAGTCCATTCCTATAATGAGAAAAGGGTAGGAAAATAATGGGGAAAACTTTTTTTCTCATTAGGTAACAGCTATATTCCTGTGACTATCCAAAATAATAAAAAATAACCACCTATTCTCTGTCCATTTCAAATACAGCTCTTTCACATACATTTTTATACCAACATCAAAACTGAGAGAAAATTTTCCTTTTTTTTCCAGTTGAGCAAACTAGACACAGAGAAAGTAAACAATTTCCATGTCAGATACTTAGTGACAGGATTAAGATACAGCTAGCAGTCTGCTTTTTAACATCTCAGAAGACTTTACAGTTAATGGCTACTTTCCATTTCAGTGATGTGTATAGTCTAGAGCAGGCTGAGAGTGTGGTAAGTGATAGAATGCTTGTTATCCTATTGAAGTCCAGAACAAGAGGACTCAAATGCAGAATTAAACTAAAGCCAACTTGATAGAAGAATATCAAAATAGCAAAATTTCACAAATTCTAAATTTACAAAATTACTAATTAGCAAATTAGTAATTTTACGTGTTTAGTATGACTAAATAGTAATTTAGCAGACAAATACATTTCAAGAATAAGTGAATCTTACTTCTTAAAGGGTTCATTTGTTATATTCCATAACTGATTGTCAGCATGAGTCAGAGTAAGAAAAAGACAACACTAACTAGTTCAGAAGTTACCCAGATAATATTGTGATATAATCACATAAATAGTTAATTCAGAAATAGGAGTTCCCGTCGTGGCTCAGTGGTTAACGAATCTGACTAGCATCCATTAGGACACAGGTTCGATCCCTGGCCTTGCTCAGTGAGTTAAGGATCTGGCATTGCTGTGAGCTGTGGTGTAGGCTGCAGACATGGCTTGGATCCTGCGTGGCTGTGGCATATGCTGGTGGCTACAGCTCCAATTCGACCAGTAGCCTGGGAACCTCCATGTGCTGTGGATGCAGCCCTAAAAAAAAAAAAAAGAAAAAGAAAGAACCACAATATTTAGAATTTAGGTGAGAAGAAAGAATATAAAATATATATGAACATCATAAAGTTTATTATATCTTTCCGTGCTTTAATAGTAACAGTAGATTAAATGTAATTAGGCATTTACTTGATGACTCAGGGTGATTATTTTATATCAATCCTGTATTACAATACAGAAACACTTCTTCTCTTCCCCTCCACCCTTGACTTGCTACTATGTGTAAGCTGTATCTCGCTTTTGGCCAAAAATTCTGGCAGGTATTTATATTGTTTTCATTGCTCCCAAGACTTTTGTTTCTCTGTAACATATCACCTATTTTTGCTGTCAGACTTTTGTTTGTTTGTTTCTTTATTATCTCATGGCTCATTTCTACTCCCAGTTGTAAATTAGGATGGATTTGAGGATTGTCAGGATATTTCAGGAAACCAAACTGTAAAACTATCAGAAAAATGCTGTCAAGTATAGAGATTTTCTCTTTTCATTTTCACTTGAGAAACTAGTGTGGGTAGTAGGGGGGAACCTAGTAAAAGAACAGGATTTGTCCCAGTACAAGAAGGAAGGTCAGTCACGCTGGAGGTAGAACCACAGAGGGTCCCTGACTTGGCATACAAAAAGCTTTCTTGGACTATTCCACATATCCTGGACATGGGGAAATAAATGTGATTTTGTAGGTTACTGAGACCTGAGGGTTGCCCTATTGAAGAAAGAAAAAAAACTTTAGAGCCTGAGACCAATCCTGAATTTAGGGGTAAATTTTTAAGAGAGCCACTCTGAAAAGATAAGGATTATACCCCAGATGCATATAAGACTAGCAAGACAGTCAGCCAATGTAGGCTCTTTTAGAGGTTATAATACATTTTCTTAAACATTAGCATCTAATCTTGGGTTTCCTGTCCATCTCCCCTACCACTATTTCAGAGTAAAATTCCCGGTTATCATGAAAATTTTGCCAAGTCATACCTTTTGTTCTTGATGCAGTTAGGAGAAATCATGGGAGAGGGCAGTTAAGAGAACTGGGACTTTTGCTACATGACAATCACATGATAATGGGAGGATAGGGCATGAGTGTTCTAGGGGGGTAATCAAAGTGAAGCACCCTGGGCAGCCCTGAGAATGGCACGGAGAAGGCAGTGTGGAGAAGCAACTACCACCTGGTTGGACTCAAGGTATGTGTGAAATACACCTTTTTCACTACTTACTGTACACTGAACAATGACCCTTAATAAAAGAGGTCACAAGTTACAATTAGAAACATGATAAATATATTTTATAACTACTATTTGTTTCATTAATTTCATTTACAGTGTTTTCTTAATTTGTTCAAGAGCATTTCAGAAGCCTGAGGTTGCTATAAAGCTCTTATTTGTTTAGTGGACACTTTTAGCACCAATACAGTCAAGTAGGTTTGCTAAAACTAAGTAAGAGATAAAAATCTGAGGTGCTCTGGAAAGTGAGTATCTGCTGCCCTGGATCCACATGATTAATAACCATATACATACACACACACACACACGCACACGGACACACACACACACACACACACACAAACGTGGACTTCAGAAAGAAAGAAAGAATATGCAGTCTATGCTGTAAATCATTTCCCTTTCTTTATAATGTGCTAATTTAGACATTTGCTGGTTTAAATATCCTTATCTATTAAGGGATACATTATGTTCTTCCCAAGCAAATTGTTGTAATAAATATTTAAATGTCTAAGGTGGATTACAGTACATTAAGGTACATTTTAAGACCACATTATTTTTCTTTGGGAGCTCTTACACTCTATTAGGGAAGTACAGCCTGGCTGCTATTAATCATTAACTAGAATGAATTGAAGAACCATCCTGAAACTGCAACACAAGGATCAGCTCTCTACTGGGAATTAGAAGCTAGAGTAAGAGTTTGAAATTAACCCCCAAATTTTGGTATCTCTGAATATGTATCTTTCAGAATGGAGTGTTGCTCTTTTTGTGTCGATAGCTGTGCTGTCTAGTATGGTAGCGACTAATCATACATAGTCATTGGAATATAAATTTAAGTTAATTGCAATAAAATAAAATTAAAATTTTGTTCCTCACTCTCACTAACCATATTTCAAGTGCCCAACAGCCGCATTTGGCTAATGGCTACTATGTTGAACAATACTAATAGAGAATATTTCCATCATCTCAGGAAGTTCAATCAAACAGTGCTGGTGTATAGAATGATTTTCCATTTTTTCTTCTCATCTACACTGCTCAGGTACACATTAAAATGTAAGCCATTATTGCAACATTAGAGAATGGCATATCCCAATACTCTGGCTAGCTGAAATGGGAAGTTTAGTGATACAAACACGTCCTTTCCCCTTTTATTCTTTCTTGGACTTAAGATACAATACTGTACATGCTTTCCAAATGTATTCCGTCCTTCTGTTTAGCTAAGTTATGACCATTCCTCTCAGAAAATGCAATCCAGTTGCTTATTCTCTGCCTATTCTGGGATACTATTTCTTGGATTTGGTCTTGGGGAATGATAACATACTATTTGGTAAATAACACACAAGAAAAATGAATTCCCCTCCTCTGCCAGGTAATAGAAGAACATAGAAAGACATATATTTGCCCATCATGGCAACATCAAATAGTTCCATGAATTAAAGATCATTGCACTAAATCAAGTCACTTCTGTGAATTCCCAATGAGTATTAAATTTAAATACTTCTCAGTTTCTCATCATATGGCCATCAGGACAAACATAAGGTCTTTGTTGGTATTATTTCCTTTCTCTTCCCCCAGGTAATCGCATTTTGAAAATGTAATTAAGATTAGGAATTGCCTTCATTTAGGCATAGATGTGTTTTAGTTAAACAGGAACTCTTAATATAACCAATTAAGAAATGCTTTATATATTTGAAGATGAGAAATCTACTAACTGGTCTGAGGCATCACATTAATGCAACGGACAGTGGACAGTGAGCTTCCAGTTTGAGTACCAGCCCATTATAGCCACAGAGATAATGAGATTTTTTTGGAGTCCTGAGTAAGTGAAAAACCACCAAGACTTAGGTTTTCAGGGAGTTCCTGTTGTGGCACAGCGGTAACTGACCCAATTAGTACCCATGAAGATGCTGGTTTGATCCCTAGCCTCACTCAGTAGGTTACGGATCTGGCGTTGCAGTGAGCTGTGGTGTAGGTCGCCAATGTGGCTGGATTCCATGTTGCTGGGGCTGTGGTGTAGGCTGGCAGTTGCAGCTTTGACTCAACCCCCTGGCCTGGGAACTTCATGATACGGCAAATGCAGCCTTAAAAAGCTAAAGAAAAAAAAAAAAGACTTAGGTTTCTACAGAACTGTTGAAAAAAAGAAATACACCAGAGGTTTATCTGTGGAGTACTTGTGCCCTGAGCATGCAGCAGTCAGGATTTCTGTCAAGATTTGACAACAATGCTATCTGATAGTCATTAACTTGAATTATCAGCATGTCTTAGAAGCTACTGAACTTTCTGGTGACTTTTATTCTTTATACAGTCCTCTGTCTCCATATGTACTTTCTTATTAGTCAGATTATGTTACCTTAACTGTCTTCAGAAGTCTGGATGATCCAAATACACAATGCTATCTCAAATAAAGAACACAGGACTATCATTGAATAAATGTCATGTTGCATCCAATCTGAATACTAGGCAGTTAAGATGTGACATATCGTTAATATTATTTGTATGAATAAATTACTTAAATATGGTCAAGAACACACAAGGAACACATCCATACAGGTCACAAGTACTACTCCTACTGATAGAATATTGGGGAGAAAATGAAAGGATAGCTTAGGGAAGCCACCTCGGGTAAATCTGTGGAGAGACCCTGCCTCGTAGGACCTCTCTCTGTTAGACTGCCTAACATATTCACATCACTTCATGATGATGCCTGAGGTATTTCCAAGAAGAACTTTACTGGGCAAAAAAACCCAATTCTTTTATAACATGCAATCTTCTCAGAAGGATCAAATGATCAGCACCATACGCTAGTAAAAATTATTTCAACTGGATTGTTCTTGTACAGGGACCTTGCTCATGTAATCTAAACCATGGGAACAATGGGATGTTGAACATAAAAGCAGGAGAATTTTATTTATTCTATAGTTTAGAATAGGTAGGTTTTGGGAGGTCACTTAGGAGACAGTAACAAGGAGTTGCTGTACAGTTGCTCTGCATATACCACATCTGTGATTTAGCAGGCCCGAGACCCTATAAGTTAGCTCGGGGAATCAAGGAATAGCAGGAAACAGACAGTATTGACCCTCCATAATAGCCCCACATGTGCTAATACTCATCAAGCACCTTAATCACTTAGCCTTAAAAAAATAATAGAGACCTGTTTATTGGGAAAAGAACCAACCCTTCCTTATATGCCACATATGTTAAGCCAATATATATACCATATATTTATATGTGTGAAAGTTGTTATAAATTAGAATAACACAGTTTTAAATCAAATAGTCCGCTAGAGACAAATATATCCTCATAATTTAAAATTTTAAATGTAAATAAAAATCACCATTTTTTATATAATGGAGGGTTGGTACAAGAAAATCAAAGGTAGCTGAATCTGTTGTTGCCCAGCTTTTGATGTTCTATCGATGGGCTGACATTGTTTGAGTAATAAATAGAATGTTGATAATTTATAAATGATTGTGAATTTATCTCATAAGATTTATTTCTTATCTTACAGCAAAATCACTATGCTGTAATAATCAAGATATTCACATAACTTTTTGCTGCTGTTGTAGGCAGAAATCTAAGGCTGTCCATCAAGGTATCTTAGCCCCTACTGTAGCAGGGGCTCCTATATATTGGATTGAACCTAAGACTAATCTAGGTATTGCTGTGAAGGGATATTGCAAATGTAATTAAGATGAAAAATTAGTACAGTATTATGAAATACTGTGTTTACTCTACTCCTTAAGAAAATGAATCCATAAATACTTTTAATTGGCACATGTAAACTGTAATGTGTCCAAAAATGGTGAATGCAAATAAACAAAAAGAACACTCCCTGAGGAGTTCCCATTGAGGCTCAGCAGGTTAAGAACCCAACTAATATGAGGATATAGGTTCGATCTCTGGCCTTGCTCAGTGGGTTAAGGATCTAGTGTTGTCGCAAGTTGTGGCACAGGTTGCAGATGCAGCTCGAATCTGGCATTGCTGTGGTTGTGGCTGTGGCGTAGACCTGCAGCTGCAGCTCTGATTCAACCCCTAGCCTGGGAACTTCCATATGCCGTGGGTGTGGCCCTACAAAGAAAAAAGAGCACTCCTTGAGGAGATTAACAGTCATTTCAAAAAATGGTATTGGGTCTACTAGGAGCCCCATGGAAAAATCTGAAGTGCAACCATACATAAACATTAATTCCAAGTAGATATAAATGTGAAAACTATAAATCTTTTAGATGGTTAACATGAAAATTTATCTTCACCAACTTAGGGTAAGCAAAATTTACTAAACAAACACACCAAAAAAGCACAAACCATAAAAGATTGATAAATTGGACTTGACTAATATTAAGAACTGTTTATCAAAAGATGCCAATAAGAAAGTGGAAAAGGTAAGCCACAGAGTGGGAGAAAGTATTTGTATTACATGGAAAAGGACTGATAAATATAAAAAATACACTGAGAATGATTAAAAATCAATAAGAAAAACAGACAATCCAGTTTTAAAAGACTTCAAGATAATTCCCCAATGGCCAATAAATATATGAAAAGATTATCAATGTCATCAGTAAAAGGAAATGCAAATTCAAATCACAGTTGTATGTTATTGCACATCCATCAGAATGGCTAGAATTAAATAATAATGAATGTTGGTGAGTATATGAAGCAATGGGAACAGTCATGATCTGCTAGCCAGAGTGTAAATTGGAACAAACACTTTAGTAGACAATATGCACTTGCACTAAAACCTAACAGTCCCATTTCTGGATATAAACTCATCATAAATCTGTATATACATTCCTCAAAAGACCTGTTCAAAAGTGTTTAGGGCAGCATCATTTCTAAAACCCCAAAGTGAAAATATCACAAATTTCCATTAGCATTAAAATATATGACTAAATCGTGACATATATATACAATAGAATAATATATAGTCACTAAAATGGACAAAGTACTTAGAACAACTTGGAAGAAATCTCACAAACAAAATGTTGGGCAAATGAAATTCAGCACAAAAATGAGTTTGGACGGTGTGATTCCATGTATACAGAATTCAAAATTAGGAAGAACTAAACTATTCTGATACAAGTCAGAAGAGGGTCTACCTTTGGGAGAGGAGGATGATGAGTGGGCAGGAACCTGGGGAAGCTTCTGAGCTGCTGGTGATATCCTGTTATATTGATCTGGGGGTGTTCACTTTGTAAAAATTCACTTCACTGTACACTTATGGTCTGTGCACTTTAAGTATATTTTGACAAGAAGTTACTTAAAGAAAGAAGGAGAACACCATCTTATCTTCCATTGTTCCCTCAACACCCCAAATACTATCAATGGCAAAAACCATTTGGACTAAATGAAGATTCCACGTTCAGTTGGGTATGAAATATAAAGAGAGCTTAAGCTCTTTCTATTTTATATTGAAATACATAGGTACATAAAACATAAGCAATTTTTTTTTCATGAAGTTGCTTGGCACTCCTAGGAAGGGCACACTTCACTGTGGAGATCTTTGGTATATATGAGGGATCTGTGGAATTGAGTGTTCATACCACACTGGTCACAGTGTGAAAGGAGGGTTCGGTCTTCTCATGAATTCATCCCTCGGTTCTTGTCATCCCTGGTGCTTCTCTCTGATCTGTCTCCCTCAGCGGTGTCATGTCAAAAGCAGAGGTCTACATTTATTGACTCAACTTACTGAGCAGAGCTTTATAACAAGAGGAAGTAAAATATTCTTACGGGTTGTTCATCATGTATTATTTCATATAAATACAGAACTTTATTAAATATTTGCACTTAACTGAATCTGTCTTTCTACTCTATCCTAAATTTTTGAACTACTAATGAGCTGTTCCAAAGACTGGGAATTCAGTAATATTACAAGTACTGGAGTTCAGCTTTCATTATGGATATTTAGGGCTTTTATGACTGGCCTGAGAACCAAACTCTCATTTGCAACTTAGTTTATAAGGAAAAATATGTTCTAAGTTTCACTGACCCACAAATGAACCTTGTGGAAAATATCAATTTGTAAATTAGGGTTTTCTTATGTAATTGAATTGTGGAAAATTCAAATAACAAATTTTTTTTGCTATTTAAATAACTTAAAATATTTTTAACATGTCTCATTTAAAAATAAAATGTATTGTTAAAATATCTCAGGAATGGCATAAATAGGGCCTACCTTCTGAGATTAAGGTAAATTAATCAATAGACTTCAAGCTAGGATGGAGTTGATGAAGTCAGGAACAGAATGGTAGACTAAAATTGACAGTTTTTCCCAATTCAAGGAAAATATAAATGGAATATAAGATTACAAGTGAATCTTTATTGTTTTAGTTGGAGAATAGCTTTAGACTCAGTGAAATGCCAAAATGAATGAAAAGCATCCTTTTTAAAGTAGCGGTTAGAGATTCAAGCCAGGCAACATTATTTCTTCTTAATGTTTTATTTTATACAATTTAGTAGGATTCCTTGACATTTAAAATCTCCTCAATCTCTTTATCAAAAATAATTCAGTGCAGATACTTGAAGTAAAGCTTTTGAGATCAGACCTTTATTAAAATCTTAATGCTACTATTCACTAGTGGTTGATTTTGCCAAATTCTTTACCTTACTGGGTTATCAGTCTTCCTACCTGTGAATTGAATCCCTCTCCTGGCCATTGTCAGGATTAGAGATAGCCCATTTTAAGCAAGTGGCACAATACCTGATATATGGGAAATGTTCAATAAATAGTGTTCTCTATAAATCTTTATATTTAGTGTGGAATTAATGTTGTCACTTTCATTTATAGTAAGGGAGCGCAAAAGGTTAACTTGGGATCACATGTTGTACTTATTGATGTTTAAATTATTGTATTCAGCTGTAGGAAAATAAAAATCCTCCATACAAAGGAGGATTTTGTATGGATAAATCATGATTTCATTCAGAAAATTGGAGGAAGTAAATGTCTTATTCAGTAAATAGAAGTTTCTGAAAAAGCAAGGCAACCCTCCATTATGTCTTCCATGCAGATGACATAACTCAATGGACCTTGGAAGAATCAGCTTACCACATTCTTAAAGAAATTATTACACCTAATCATGAGGGGATGGCTTACAGGGGAGTCATTGATGTTGCTTCTTTTGCTTTTGCTGCTTTCTCTGAAACACATAAGATATACACCTTAACATCTGCACTAGTAATAGATTTTAAATTAAAATATAGGGAGGAAGAGGAAAGCATTTATGCTTTAGTTCAGCTTGAGGATGAGAACTGAAGGAAAGAGAAGTGAAAAGGACAGAGATGAGTCATAGGCACAACTGTACCCCATATTTTTGAGAAGCCAAATGACAACTGGTAGAGAGTAAGTCAAGGTTTTCAAGTAGTGCCAGGAGTCATGGTTTTAACTTTAAAAACACTGATTGTTTCCTCAGAACTATGGGGTTACTTCACATCTGAGTATTGCCCTTCTGGGCCACTCAGCTCTCCCTACCAGATGTTAGCTATTTCTCCATCCTCTTCCAAGCTCTTCACACTGCCCAACATCATACCTCTCCATGCTCCCCTTCTTTTCACTCTAATCATCCAGAGAGTCCTTGACTTCCTGAAACTCATTGGAAAACTAAATAATTCCATAGGTTATTTTGTTTTGATTTTCAAAAGTAGGAGGGTTTAAAGACTACTGAGGTAAGGTAGGCAACAGAAAAGAATGAAAACGGAGGCTGTGGGGTTGGCATGGGATGACTATCATATATGCTGAGAATAAATTCTTTAGCCATCTGTGATTGCAAAGACAAGCTTTTTCAAATATGTTAAAAAGAATTTTCTTTTTACCTGCATGATATTGAAGCTGAGATGTCTGTTTCCAAAATAATTTTTAATGAAGTCAACCCAAGAAGAACAACTTCCCATAGTTTGATGAACACTCCATCATCTCTTTCTTAAAATAGTACAGAACCATTTAAAAATGGCTGTATCAAACACTGGGTACTGGAAACTTTGCTGAGGCTCTCATTATATTTATAACAAAAGGTTCGTTGTGGCAGCAAATTGAGTAATAAATACCTGTTTTCTGCTCTCCACCCACCTTCTTTTCAGTTTTTGTTTTTGTTGTTGTTGTTATCAAATTGTCCCTTGGCAAAGATGAGCATTTTTCTCAATTTGAAGCCAAGTCTTTAAGTCCAGTCATTTTAAAATTTTCAACAATGTTGTTATTTATTAACTAGTTATACTTCATACATCATACATCTATCATATGCCAGTCTGCAGACTGCAGGACAGTGTGGGATTGCTCCTACATGTTTCCATGTGAAAATGATTCTCTGTCTAATCTCTTGCATCTACAAAATACCACTTCCAACTTGAGTGATTTTGCTGATGTTACTCAGTGGAGATCAGGAAAGTGAATTCAGTGTGTGTTGTTAAGTTAGCAAACACTTTGCAAGTATCTAGGCAAAGTAATGATATATAATTATAGGAAATCATATAGCATTTCCGTTTCCAACTGAAATAATTTTTTTTCTTTTTCAGATTTTTACTGTATAAATTATCACAGAATATTGGCTAGAGTTCTCTTTGCTATACACCACATCCCCAGTGACCAGTTATTTCATATACCTTAGTGTGCATATATATGCCAATCCCACACCTCCAATCCATCCCTCCCCCCAACATGTCTCCTCCAATCAAAATTTTATACAGCTCTGCTTAGGTTTACTCTTTATAAAGATGAGAAGGAAATGATATAGGCATTTCATAATTATAACTTTCAGAGATTTATCCAAGAGCATTTTCTGGTGGGTCTCAGAAGAATTTTTGAAATATATTCATCTACTAGATATACAAGTAAATGTCTATTCCTGTATGGTAAATAATGGGTTATTCATCCCCTTTAGGAAACCATGAAATTTCACTGGGCTACTCAAAATAATGTTAAATTTATGCCCATTTGATTCAATAGATGTCTTTGTTTACATTGCAGGAGCACATGGTGATATTTATGTAAAGTGAGCCCTAAAATGAGTCATTGTATATAACATGTTGGGATGCTTGCTTCTCTGAGCAGAGGCTGTTACATATTTTATCCATAAGTATAGATTTTTTCCTAGTTAGTGCTAGCTTGCCTTCTAAATATTTTCCTGAAGACACATTATAGGCAGCTCTAAGATAAACATATATATGCCAACATGAATGAAATACACACTAACAGACAATTACTCATGTTAGTAGCTAAACAAGTATGGGCAATTGCATTGGACTATTCATGGGAAATATTTATACCAGGAAACAGAGATAGCTCATGTCTCTCTGTATTGATTTCAGTGGTTGCTACAGGAGCCAGGCTTGCTCATAACTTTAACAGGCAATTCATACAATTCACTCTACATGTTAGTTTTTTTAAACCTCCACCCTTAATCCATTTAAAACTGTTTTCTAAACCTATCTCCAAAAAGAACCCTCCATTTAAAAAAGATCATATTTCCATGTTCTTGGCCCTTTCTGACATACTTGATTATTTGCGCAGAGGGCCAGGAACTTGATATTTCTTTCTTAAATTTCTCTTCCTTTTCAGTAGCAAAGAAATCTCAGGGATATCCTCCCCCTTAATTATTTTACCATGTTTCTTTTAAAGGAAAAAGTAGTAGCCTTTTTCTGCAAATATTACTCCATAGAACTTTGGAGACGTTTTCACGGTAGTTCTAAGTTCTTTCAAGTTTAAAAGAAACATATTTTCGGAGTTCCCGCCATAGCTCAGTGGGTTAAGAATCTGACTGCAGCCACTCAGGTCACTGTAGAAGTGCAGGTTTGATCCTCAGCCTGGCACAGTGGGTTAAAAGATTCAGCATTGCCACTGCTGTGGCTTGGATTCGATCCCTGGCCCAGGAATTTCCATCCGCTGCAGGTGCAGCCATTAAAAAGAAAAAGAAAGAAAGAAAATAAATATATTTTCCTTTAATTGGTCTTATCGTATTTTTATAGATCTGACTATCTGACTTTCCAGAAATTTCCAGGTAAAATCCTATATATGTTCCAAAGAGGGGGAATAATTTCTGACTTGGTGGTTTAACTTGGTTTATACACTATAAAATAAATAAAGCTGCAAATTCATTTCTGTAAGTTTTTTTAAAAGCAGTTAGGAAAGCTAGTGAGCTGCTCATTTCAAGATAAAGTATTTTTCATTTTTATTTTCCTAAGTAGAGATTCTAACCTTCAAAATTTTGGAGGTAAATTTTTACTTTTTTTCTTATTTGTTTTTCTTTTTAAGGCCACAACTGCGGCATATGCAAGTTCCCAGGCTAGGGGTCGAACTGGAGCTGCAGCTGTAGCTGCAGGCCTATGCCCCAACCACAGCAACACCAGATCCGAGATGCATCTGTGACCTGCACCACAGCTTGTGGCAATGCCAGATCCTTAACTCACTGAGCAAGGACAGGGAGCAAACCTGTATGCTCACAGAGACTATGTTGGGTTCTTAACCCGCTGAGCCACAATGAGAACTAATTTTTACTTTTTTGATACAGGTTTCTCTTAAAAGCTGTGGATTTCTATTCATAGAGAAAACTTAAAAGTTAATTTTTATTTGAATACTTGGTGATATCATAAATTAATGGAATTATTTGAACACATATATTTAATTTTATTACATATTTTAATTGCACTGTGATATTTCTGAAGTATTCACTGCATATTTTTTTCTTTTGCTTTCCCAAATAGACTGCAAACATCTGACAATGTCTGCTACATTACTGCTATTTAATTTCCGTGCCATATCTCTCTGTCAACTCAAAATATCTTCTTGGATGTCTAATAAGCATCTTAAATATGATAAGCTCAAATCTGAACTATCTAATTCCCAATTCTAGCCTTAAAGCCCTTGGAGTTCCCTTCGTGGTGCAGTGGTTAACGAATCCGACTAGGAACCATGAGGTTGTGGGTTCGGTCCCTGCCCTTGCTCAGTGGGTTAACGATCCGGCGTTGCCGTGAGCTGTGGTGTAGGTCGCAGACGCGGCTCGGATCCCGAGTTGCTGTG
The DNA here is from genome assembly GCF_016906955.1 of Phacochoerus africanus. Lineage (NCBI taxonomy): Eukaryota > Metazoa > Chordata > Mammalia > Artiodactyla > Suidae > Phacochoerus > Phacochoerus africanus. The sequence goes on from NC_062553.1 coordinate 108,469,034, forward strand.
GCTCTGGCGTAGGCTGGTGGCTACAGCTCAGATTCGACCCCTAGCCTGGGAACCTCCATATGCGTGGGAGCGGCCCAAGAAATAGCAAAAAGACAAAAAAAAAAAAAAAGCCCTATCTTCCTTTTCTATTTTAGTGAGAGACTAATTCTTTCTTCCAGTTTTTAAGCAAAACAAACAAAAACAAACAAAAAAACCTCAGACTCATCCATAACTTTCTCTGCTTCTCATATCCCACGTTTAACCTCTCCATGTATCCTATCAGCTCATCCTTCAAAATTTATTCAAGACTTTACGACTTTTCATCACCTCCACTGCTACAACCATCCTCCTTCACCTGAGCTCCTGCAAGTCTCTTCAGAGCAGTTGTTTTACCTTCATCTTTGTACAACTATAATTTTTTCGCAACAGAACATCTATAGTAAAACTTTTAAGAAACTGTAGATCTCATCACTGTTCTGTGCAAAACCATCCAGTGCTTATCATTTCATGCACAGTTCAAAGCCAGTTCCCTGCAAAGGCCTGCACATTCCTCCTGGATCTGACCACCCCTCCCCACTGCTAGGAACTCACCTATGTCTCCTCCTCGTTTATGCCACTCCTGCCACTCCAAACTCCTTACTGCTTTCACAATAGGCAAGTATGGTCTCTGAGGATATTTGCATTTTCTCTTCTCCTCTGTCTGCAATGTTCTACCCTAAATATTCACTCACTCACTTTGTCATTTCCTTTAGTATCTTCTTAAATATCTTATCAGAGAAATCTTCCATAACCACCCTACAAAAAATAGCATACACTTTCCATCGCCACCAGTCTCTAACCCCTTACCTGCTTGCTTTATTTATTTAGGATTACACTTATTACCATCTGAACTGTCGTGTATCTCTTAAAATTTGTTTTGAGTTTGTCTACCCCTACTAAAATATAAACTCTATGAGAAAGGACTTTTGTTTTATTTACTTGTATCCCAGTGCCTGGCACATAGGCTCTTAATAAGCATGAACTGAAAGGGTTTGAATGAATTGCACAGTGCTCTGCTCAGTAAACACCACCTGGGGATTACAACCTATATTCTGGGTTGAAATAGTCATGTAAAAAGTATTAAAAACGGTTTCGCCTGTCTTTAGAAAACCCCATTTTCACAGATTTTTTTTTTTTCCTAAGGCTGCACTTGTGGCATGTGGAAGTTCCCAGGCTAGGGGTCGAATAAGATCTGCAGCTGCCAGCCTATTCCACAGCTGTGGCAACGCTGGATCTGAGCCACATCTGCAACCTATATTGCATTTTTTGGCAATGCCAGATCCTTAACCACTAAGTGAGGCCAGGGAGCAAACCCACATCTTTCCAGTGACAATGACGGATCCTTAACCCACTGAGCCACAAGGGGAACTCCTCACATAATATTTTAATGAAACTTGGGTACACAAATCATCAATATCTTGGTTAAATGGTTCTTACCCTGACTTCTAAAACAAACAAAAAAACCTCTGTGCTCATCGTTATTCCACTAGAAATTTGCTTTGGTTCCTATCAGCAATCACTCTTGTTCACTTGCTCTTTCGATCTTCATTTGTCAGTATTAATACCTGAACAGCTTGCACTCTACAGAAGTAAAAAATTGAAGAGTAAAAGATAAAGAAAATGTATGCATAGTAGATATATTGAGCAGAATTATTGCCAAATACTCTAATTGTATTGGTTCAGAACAGATTCTGAACTATTTCTGGGGAGCTTCTCACCTAACAGCATGACATTCTTTCTGCTTTTAATAGTTCTCCATCTCAAGAGTTTACTTTGATCATTTCTTATTAATTTTCAGTTGGAAGGATTGTAGTTACAAAATTTGTTGAACATTTGATTACGGATCAACTTGATGACTATGTAGAGTCACATAATATAAGAATCCGTGAAAGAACACTCTGCTTTATTTTTGAGACTAAAAGCACCGTTTTGTTACATGCGTTTATATTTTTCTTGGCTTCTGCTGGGAGGATGTTCTAGTTCCTAGTCATATCACACTTAATCCTCATTAATCCCTTAGCATTCTGACCGCTCAAATATTTAATTTATGATAATAATCTAAAATCCAAAGATTTACATGAAGACTCACAAAAGAAAAGCGTTTGTTTGTTTTTCATTTTCCAGGTTGTCCAAGTCAGGGAAAGTGGATTCTGTACTTAACACTGGGCCATAAGTGCCTGGTTTCCACTCAACCTTAAAAAAAACTATGCTTAAAAGACTGGTCCACTGTACAATTATTAAAGATTAAATAATGAACCTAAAAATCTGTTAGGAATAGCCATATGAGTTATTTATAGTAAAGCAACTAATAGACTTACTCAATTTTCTCTTTGAATTTTGCTTCTAAACTCCCTCTTCAACATTTATGTTTAACTATTTTATTGAGGAATGAATTTATATTAATCATGATAATTTTTAGGCTTCTATAATCTATAGATTTCTATAAAAATTTTTTATTAAAAATGCACATACGAAAGAATATGCCATCACAAGCAAAATATTCCATTGCCTGGAGTAAGACTTTTCCTACTTGGTAAACATATATAAAATACCTACTTTTTGTACTATAAGGATTTCAAACATACTGGCACAGCCTTCAATTCCCAAACACAGAAGACTATTTCATTTACTACATCTATTACATATATGATTATGAAATAACATTGAAATTTGATATGTTAAAGAGTAGGCACCCTTCTTTAAGTATAATTATTTTTACCCAGAACAATATAATTGGGTCTATAATTATTCATTTACGAATGAGATTTTTGGGGGTCTATCTATAAAGCGATTTATCAATTTGGAAAAATTTGACACTACACTTTGTTCTTCCTAGTGTTAAATGATCTATTCCAAAGCTAGAAGTAAATATATTTATGATGAATTTTAGAGTCTAAAGGTACTTGAAGAGAGATAGGAATACTTTTTAAATGACTGTTTTCTAATATTGCAGACTAGAAATAGTTTTCTACTGGTAAGTTCTCCTCAAATCATCAAATGATAACAACTTTTATTCCTCTGGCTCAGCAGGATTAATGACTATTTTTCAAATGGGTCTTTTGAGATCAGTATAGGCTGGAGAAAAATATTTTACTAAACCTTCTCCGTCTTTCTCAGTAGTCGTAGTCTACTGGAGAACATACAGTGGGAGTCAGGACATTTGATTCATATCAGCCATCCATTTGGGATGAATTTTAAATTGTTGGGGCCCTGACTTACAGGTCAACTCCATTATTTTCCCATTCTGTAGGTGAAAAACAGCCTGTTTTTTTTTTATTTTATTTTTTAAAGGGTAATTAGAATTTGGAGTTAGGTAGGAATGCTTTTGTGGCCACTTTAGTAACTCAGACTTGGTTGTAGAAGCTTGAGAATGATTTGAAGAAAAGTGAACCAACTAAACATTTCATTTTCTGTGAGAAGCAGTGTGACATGAAAAACTGAGAGCCTTGAAGACAGACTAGGAAGTGTCTAACCTTGGACACTTAGCAGCTTGGCACCTTTGTTATCTTGGACAAGCCCCTATTATCACCACCATGTGACTACTATCACTGCTAGGAGAGTTACACTTCAAAAAACTTGCTCAATCACAGAGATTGTAAAAAATAACTTCTCTGTGTCTCAAGGATTTTCTCCTCTTTATTGTTCTTCCAACTGAGAATGTATATTTTTTTGTTTTAAGAATTACAATTTCTATAAACAAATTTATAAATTTGGCATTTGGTAGAATGTCAAAAATTGAGTACTCTTCTACCATTAATGGTTGGTATTAGGAAACTCATGGATAGTCCCTAAGTCTAAAGCTACTGGATTCAGCTCACATTTAATTATAATAGTGGCAAGAATTTTTTCACAAACTTAAAATTTTCTGAAATCTAAGCCGCTGACCAGGAGTTTAAGGTTACTTATTATAAACCAGTTTCCTAAAGATTATAAAATGGAGCCATGTGTACACATTTGACTCACTATTTGTTGAACTTACTGACTCCACATATACAAGTAAAAAACTAAAGATTTTTGATATCTATTATTTTTAGTGAATTATAGTTAACAATATTGTATTAGTTTCAGGTGTACAACACAGTAATTTGATATTTCAATAGATTATACTCCAAAGTTATTATAAATTTTGTTATTATAAAAATGTTGACTATGTTCCCTGTGCTGTACATTACATCCTAGTAATTTATTTATTTTATACTTAGTAGTTTGTACCTTTTAATCCCTTTCACCCATTTTACCCCTTTCACCTTCCCCTCTGGTAACCACTACTGTGTTTTCTATATCTGTGGGTCTGTTTCTATTTTGTTATATTTTCTTATAATTGTTCATTTTATTTTTTAGATTCTACATATAAATGATTAGCTACAGCACTTATTCTGTCTGACATTTCACCTAGGATTATGCCCACCAGGTCTATTCACATTGTCACAAATGGCAGAATGTCACTTTTTTATGACTAAGTAATATTCTACTGTAAATCTTGGCAAGGATATGGAGGAAAAGGAACTGTTGTTCACTGTTGGTGGGAATGCAAATTGGTGCAGCCACTATGGAAAAAGTATGAAGTTTCCTCAAAAATTTGTTATTTTTTAATGAACATTCTGGATTTGTAAACTTGTATCTGAAACTCTGATTTGTAAAATCTCCAAGAAAAATGGAATGAGTTCGGGAAAGAAGAAAATATGTTTATTTTGTAGCTTTTATGTCCCAGGAAACCTATTAAGCATTTGAATAGCACCAATCTAAATAATGAAAGACATAAACAGTATAGCAATCTCTATAACAGATTTTTAAAATATAGACAAACACATTTTAAAGTTTTTGCTATTCAAAAATTTTTAAGATTTCAAAACATATAAAAGGGTGGGTTTAAAAGACTACTCTAAGATTCTTATTAGGAACCTAAAATGAAAATAACGATGAACAAGTGTTCATCAATCGTTGAAGCCTTTTATCATTTGCTGCTCAATTGGATTTGTGGTGCGAGCTACTTTTGGAAAAATTTTGGCCCTGAACCTTGGATCTGTGCCCTCAAATACGTAACGACAGATGAATAAAAAAAAAATTAGTGTGCACCAATCTAGGTTTTAGAAATGATGCCAATCCCTGTTGTAAGAATTTATTCGAATTCTGGTAGATATTTTTAGTTGCATTTAGTGTCAGTCTAGGTGAGGTGAGCTGATCTTCCAGGAACCACATATCCTTGTAAAGGATGCTAACCCAAGTCCTAATGACCCATTTAATCACTGTTTAAACAAAGATCTTCATTTAATACACAACATAAAAAGAGTTCTCTTTTTATATATTTTCCAGAATTCTTAATTTCAAAGTCAGTGCTACACAGTATATATATTAGGATAAGAAAAAGAGACTTTACAGAAGAATTTCTCATAGAATACACATCCGATGCTATGAAACAAGGGACAATCATGGAACTTTTGCTGGTTTTGTTCTGTTTCATTTTAATATTCTGTTAAAAACATTTTGAACAACCCAGACTTCTGGGAGTTTGGGGTTAGTAGATGCAAACTTTTGCATTTGGCATGAATAAGCAATGAGATCCTACTGTATAGCACAGGGAACTATATCTAATCACTTGTGATGGAACATGACGGAGGATAATGTGAGAAAGAGAATGTATATATATGTGTAACTGGGTCACTTTGCTGTACAGCAGAAATTGGCAGAACATGCAATAAATGAATTGGTATCTGTAAAAAGAATCTCTTAATATAGACTAATGACCTTACAGATTTACAGATACCAATTCATTTATTGCATGAATCAAATTTTATTTTTCATCTACAATACAGTAGGGGTATAGCATTTGTTTCAAAAAAAAAAAAAAAGAACTCTCAAAAGTCATTTTCAGCCCAACTCAATCTTACAGTGCTATTGCTTTCTTAATAGTCTAAGACAATTAAAGGCTTTTTAAAGCTAATAGCTTCAGAAATGAATTTAGCTCCATGTAACCTAACTACACAATTTTCTCCAATTTGCAAGTACCACACATTCAGCAGTATCTCCCAGACACCTTACTGCCAGAAATCATGCAATTACATAATATTAGGAGTTAACCTTTCATTATGTTGAGAAAAGTTAAAAATAACTTGAGCACTGCATTAGCCGTTTTTGATAATTACATGACTCAGAATGCTACTTCATTTCCTTGAGTCTCTGTTTTCTTATCAAACTTGAGAAGTGTTAAGGATTAAATGAAATGACATGTTTGAAAATACTCCATAAGTGTTGAGACCATTGTTTTGTGAAACATGAAACACCACGTGTCCTTGCATGGTTGTAGTTTGCATATATACACACACCACGAAAGGAACTCAATTAGGGCACATGCTCTGATGCCTTCCAGGGGACTTGGAAACCCAGCACTGGGGGTTTGTATATAGTCCATCAACTTGGTTCTACTCCCAGCAGTTACGGCCACTACTCTAGAATGGCTTAGGAGAAAACCCTCCAATAAGACAAGAAAGAGATGGAGACGCTTTACCCTAGTTTATGGTTTAGCTATAGGGTGATTAAGAATTACCTTTTTGGGAGTTCCTGTCGTGGCACAGTGGTTAATGAATCCGACTAGGAACCATGAGGTTGCGGGTTCGGTCCTTGCTCAGCGCCGTGAGCTGCGGTGTAGGTTGCAGACGCGGCTCAGATCCCGCATTGCTGTGGCTCTGGCGTAGGCCGGTGGCTATGGCTCTGATTCGACCCCTAGAAATAGCAAAAAGACTAAATAAATAAATAAATAAAAATAAAAAAGAATCACCTTTTTGTCTTTCCAGAGTCGAGAAAGCCTGGAACCCACTTTTCCCAAGTTGTCTTTTCAGCCTGATACTAATTTAGGTTTCACCATTGAGCAACACCACACAATAGGTGGAAGGTGAAAGAGAATCAGTGCCATTTTGCTCTGGTAGCAATAGGCTAGGTGTGTGAGCATAAGACAGACACGAATGTTTTTCCAGTGGCTTCAGGTGTTCTGTGAATCGCCTGTGTCAATGCTATAGGCAGATAATAGGTCTGATTATTTCCTTGCTATTGTCTGCAACTTCTAAATTTCTTGTAAGTCATTGATGCCTTTTCCAACTTTTGTTTTTCTAGCTTTTACATGCACATAATTTGTTGTATTAATATCTTCCTGTTTTCTTTACAAAACCCTGACAGACACAATATCTCATTTGCCTAGATATTCATGAGAATTTCTTTATCAATTACCTAATTCCTGCATAACACATCACCCCAAAATTTGGCAGCTTAAGGTGACAATAACATTAAACTAGAAGTCATTTAAAAGCTATCTAGAAAATCTCCAAACATTTGGAAATTAAAATATTTTAGAACAACTCTTTAGTCATAGAAGAACTTGAAATAGAAATTAGAAATTATTTCCATCTAAATGAAAGTGAAAACACAGCACCTTTGTCAAATTTGTGAGATGTAGATAAAACACTCCTTATAGAGAAATTCATAGAGCTAAGCACTGTATTAGAAGAAAAGGAATGTTGGAAATCAATGATTTCAGTTTCTATCTTAAAATGTTGGAAAAAGAATAGCAAATTAAATCCAAAATAAGCAAGAAAGTTAATACAAAGAGCAGAAAACCAAAAAAATAAAACATGCAAATAGAAAAAAATAAACAAAAGTAAAAGCTGATTCTTTGAGAAGATCAGGAAATAAATGTTTAGCCAGATTGATTAGCAGAAAAAGAAGGCACAAATTACCATATCAGGAATATTAGAGGATGTAACTACAGGTCTTATAGACATTTAAATAATAACAAAGAAAGATTATGAACAACTGAATGACAATAAATTTGACAACCTAGATGAAATTCATTGACAGGCACAAACTTACCAAGGATCATCGGGAAGAAAAACTAAGCAGGATAGTCCTAGATTTATTAAAGATGTTGGATTTGTAGTTATGAACTTTCCCACAAAGGAAATCTGGGGCCTGTATGGTTTCGCTGATGAATTTAACCAAATATTTAAGAAAGAAATAACAATTTTACATAAATTCACCCAAAAGATTCAGGAAGAGAGAATACTTTACAACTCATTCCATTAGCCAGTAATTTTTTTTATATCCAAGAAAAAGCAAGAATAAAAAACCATGACCCCACCCACATAACTTAAAAAAACAATGAAAATGTCATAACTTTTAGCAAATCTATTCCAAAGGTTTATAAGAAGAATAAAACATGATCAAATGGAAGTTATCACAAAATTACAAGTTTTGTGAAAGAATTAATCACTGTAGTTCATATGTCCACAGAGTAATGTGTGTGTGTATGTGTGTGTGCGCATGTGTGTATTCTGCATCTCATTAGTTATAGAAAAGGCATTTGACAAAAATCTATTAGCAAATAAGAAACAGAAGGAATTGCCTTTACCATTATGAGGAAAGACTGAATGTTTTACCCCCAAACATCAAGAACAAGGTAAAATGTCCATTCTTATGATTTCTATTCAACATTATTCTGGAGATTCTATTCAGGGCAGTAGGCCACACAAAAAATTATACATACACACACACATATATACATATATGAAAGTATTCTGATTAGAACTAAACAAGCAAAACTATATTTACAGATGATCTGATTGTGTATAGAGAAAATAGTAAGGAATTTATAAAAACAATAGGGAGTTTAGCAAGGTTGTATATTACTAAGTAAATGTAGGGGAATCAATTGCTTTTCTATATGCTATTAATGAGCTCTCTGAAACTGAAATTTAAGATACCATTTAATAGAGTATCAAATAATGAAATTCTTGTAGATAAATTTGTCAAAAAAATGCAAACCTGTAAACTGAAAACCACAAAAACTTCACTGTGATAGAGTTTAGAAAAATAAACCTGAATAAATGGAGAGATGCACTGTGTTCAAAAATAGAAAGCTCAGGAGTTTCAGCTGCAGTGTAATGGGTTAATAATCTGACTGCAGTGGCTTGGGTCACTGCACAGGTGCGCTTTGATACCCTGGCCTGGCACACTGGGTTAAAGGATCCAGCATTGCAGCAGCTGCGGTGTAGGTCAGAGCTGTCACTCGGATTCAATCCCTGGCCCAGGAACTTCCATATGCCATGAGTGCAACTATTAAAAAAAAAAAAATAGAAGGTTCACTATTATTAAGATATCAATTCCCCCCCATTGAATCTATATATTAACTGCCATCTTCATCCACTATCCACCCTGCAAAAAATCCTGAATGTCTTTTTGTAGAAATTCACATACTAATTATAAAATTCATAAAATGAATTTGATCTATAAAATCCACAATTATTTTGAAAGAGAACAAATTTTTAGGTGTAAAACCTAATTTCAAAATTTATTATAGGGTAAGAGTAATTAAGACAGTGTGCTATTGGCATGGGAGATCAATAATTACATCAATGGAATCAAAAAGAAACTTCAGAAATAGATCTATACATATATGGTCAATTGATTTTTTTGTCAAATTATTTTTGATAAAGGTGACAAGGGGGAAAGAATAACCTTTTCAGTGAATGTTGCTGGGGAAATTGATTAGCTATGTGCAAAAATATGAATTTTAACCCATACCTTATATGAAAATTCACTCAAGATTAACTATTAACCTAAGTGTAAAATATTTTTTTTCATAAAATTTTTAGAAGAACACATAGGAAAATATCTGTGACCTCGGGCTAGGCAATTTTTTTAGATACAACAGTAAAAGCAAAATTCCTTAACTGGTGTGTAGTCAGATAGTGAACGGCTGAAAACTGGCACAGGAAACCACTGATGGTGGTGGTGGTGAGAAAAAATATTAAGGAAAATCTATAAAGTTTTGCTTTTTATTCTCCCTGTTATCTTTGGATAATTGTTGCTTGCTTGCTCTTTATTACTGGAAAAATTGGCAGCAACACCCCAGACTACTGACGTTGATTCTAATGAATTAATAACCAGGGAGGGGAAAATCCCTGCTGGGGTGATGGAAACAGGACAGATTATCTAGGCTTTTGCTTCTTTCCTACTTCCCTTTTCGCACCTCAGAGTTGGAATTTATTTCTCCTTAAGGGTTTACAGCTAAAACTGTGATCAGAAAATTTACCTGATGCTGAGCAAAATTAAAATATAGTAATTAAAGCTTTCAGACTGTATTCAGAAACAGAATCCACTAATGTAGTCTATATATGAGATCTACTTAAAAACACTAAATAGGACGAAAATAAAAGGATGGAGATATATATATATATACATATATATATATACACACACACACACATATATACAGCAAATAAAGCTAAAAAGGAAACTGAGGAAACAATATCAGTGCTTGATAAAGAGGTTTTAACTTAAAAAGATATGATAACAGTATTATTCCTGTGAAACTTCAATAGGGCAAGACAATGTATCTTTCATAAACATATGCCCATCCAAACCTATGGACTCCAAATATATCAAAGCTACAACTAAACAGCAAGAAGACAGATATAAATCAACAATTTTAGTTGGTGGTTTCTAGAATATCTTTCTTAGAAACTGAGAGAATAAGTAGACCAATAAAAAAAAATCGATATTGAAGTCTTGAAGAATATAACGAAAAACCTTGAGCTAGTATATCTATCTATCTATCTATCTATCTATCTATCTATCTATCTATCTATCTATCTATCTATCTATCTAATCTATCTACCTACCTACCTACCTATCTATCTATCCATCTATCTATCCTGCTTTACTGAACACACAAAGGTAAGCACATTAAATTGATTAGTAGAGCTTCCTTTGGAGTACTAGAGAGGAGGGCATTTTAGTGGGGACATGAGACAAGAGGAAATAAAAATGTAAGTGACTGAAGTCAGAGCAGGACATTGCACAGACCCACTGATGATGATGACGCTGTATCATGAACTGAGGAGTTTAATTCACACAACTCTCTGAGTCTGAGATCCAAAGGAGATTAAAATAAACAAAGAAAAATACAGGGAAGGAAGTACTGTTTAGAAATCAATGGCTGTAGGCTACTAAAAGTCTATATACATCTATGCAACAAAGTGACTAAATTTTTTCCCCTCCTTTTCTGTTTAATCTTCAGGCTCTCATTTTCCTTGCTCTTTTCAATTGAACTTAAATTTTCTTAAATTCTAAAATAAAATAATTTAATAATTCTTCTTTGAATCTATGCTATTCCAGGTCTAGTCTCTTCTTCTCAAAGATTCTGAGAAGAGTAGCTTATGCCCAATGCTCTATTCCCATACCTCTCATTTATTCTTTAGTCATTGTAAGAAGGCCACCAATCCTCTGACCTACACTTGACATATATCTCAATATTTTAATGTTTACATATTTAATTTTTAATATATTTTATCTATTTAATGCACTGTTTTTTAAACATACTAATATCACATTTACCAAATTATTTTCCTATATAAGATAAGAAGTTTCTAAGGCCACCCCATATACAATTCATTTTTTCATCTACTCACTTAGCAAATACCTTGCAATGTTAAGTATCACAAAATAGCAAATGAATAAAGAGTTTTCTATATAGATGTCTAAATAAGTTTTTCCATATAGATGTCTTGCATATGTTTATTTAGATGTTTAAGATACCTCTTAGTTTTTTATTTGATTCTATTTTTCCATATAGTACTTTATTTTTTTATTATTATTTAGTGATTATGTTGATGTCAAGAAAATTTGTTGAACTCTTGTATCTTCAAATAATCTATTAATTTTGTTGTTTTTTCTGGTAGATAACCATATAATCTGTAAATAAGAAATTATCTCTATCATTTAGTATTTAAACTTCTTCCTTTTTCTTTCATAATGGCTGAGACCTAGAATTCCAGTATTATCAGTGATAATGGGCTTTTTTCCTCCAACCCTTGAATAAATTGAAAAATGTCCTGATTGAAACAAAATTGAGAAGTTGGTACATTTTCTTTTTAATGCCCCAATTTACCTCTTTTTTTTTTCTTTTTTTCTTCTTTCTTTTTTTTTTTTTTTTCCTGGTCTTTTGTCATAGTCACTCAGTCTGGGTTTATGCACTGGCCTCACCACTCATGGCTTACATATGCTGAGGTGTACATTGGGAAAGACATTTAGCCACTCCAAGCTTCCAGTTCCTCATCTGTAAAATAGCAAATTCAGAATATTTGTCACATAGAGCTGTTAGGAAAATTTAATAAAATAAGGCTTTATGTAGTTGCTTGGCCCACCATCTCTAAGAGCTCAAAAATTATTGCCTTATTACATAGCAGTCCCTCCAGTCCTCTTCCTACTTTCTTTTTCCTGTTCTATACTTACTGCTCATCACATGGAAGGTTATCAGATCTCAGTTATTTAAGTCATGAGTCAAGGTTATTAATCTTTATCCCACTTCCCCTGAAATGTCACTACTGAGGTCTAGATTGTGACCTGATAGTCCAGACTGGGGATAGCAGGGATTAAAGCCAGAAAAGATCTATCTATCAAGACAGCCAATAAATTGGTTTTGCAGAGTTAGAGGGGTGAGAACTTGGGTTGAAGATGCTTTTGGTAGAAAACAAGCAAACATTTTCCTAGGCAGTAGAGTAGAGCCAAGGAAAGAACAGAAAGAATTTGAGCTAGAAGGCAAACTGAAATATAGACACAGTAGTCATTTACCCTGGAAGCTTGGGGGTTTATTTAAAGTCCCACAAGGACTGGGTATGCACAAGGATGCAGGACTGGGCAAATCCATTCTAGAGAGAGACAGAGACTAGGCCTTACAAGGGGACACAACAATAGAGAGTCTTTCTTTCACTTTGCTGCCAACAACACAATGTAAGAATGTAGCGCCCTACATGAAGCCCATATCCTTCAGGTGAAGCTGGTCCATTCCAAATTCCAGGAGAAGGGTTGATTGGGCTAAAAGTGGCCCCATCTCTTTTCACATTGGTTAGTGGATGTGAAGCAACCCACAGAATTTTCCTGGCCTATGTGAAGGTCTGGCTCAGTAACTGACTTAAGGGTCTTTCTTTGCTAATAAGAGGCAAGTGAAGGCATCCTGGGGGTTTGGGGAAAGAGGTTTTCTCATTCTCTAATCTGCTTTGTTGCCAGAAACCAGTCCACTATACATTTTGAGATGATGAGGTGTGGGATGTGAATTCTAGAAGTGCTACAGCTATTTTTCCTTTTTATTGGGAAGTCAGTTTTAGCAGAGAATGCTATTTGATCACTAAAACCTGTTTCCTGTTCCTCCCGGGGGCAGGAAACATGGTTTCTATAACTCTCTGCATTTAATCATACATCCATGTGACTAAATTCTGGTGACTGCAATGTAAACCGAAGTGTTTGTGTCACTTCTGAGCAAAGTGATAAAAAGTAGGTATCCCTGCCCCAGCCCCTGCTCTCTTTTGCCTGACTGTGGAGAGCTCTGAGGACTCATAAGAGCATGGAGCCACCCACTGGAAGGAACCTGGGTCACTCAATGACAACTAGAAAGCTGCTCAATCAGAAACATTCTGAGATGATGATGTGAGCAGGAAGTTAATCTTTTTGTGTAAAGTCTCTAAGAATTCCGGGCTTACCTACTGGAGTGGCAAACAAAATTTTTGCCTTAGAATTAAGCTAATGGAAGGAAGATAGAGTAGAAATGGAAAAGGAATGCGGTCCCTATGATACCTTTGAGCTGCCAAATCAAACAATCCCTGAAACCCTGAAATTATATCCAATCTTCCAGTAATGGGAACAAGTAAATCCTCATTACTGTTTAAATAGTGTGTTGGATTTTCTGCTTTTAGCCAAAAGCTTATTTTGTGAAGAATAAGACAAAAACCGATCAGTGGACACAGGAAGGAAGACCAAGCCAAACCACAAAGAACAAGTCCAAACAAATATACTGGACAGAGCGAGAATTCAAGATGATCAAGGTTCTAGCAATAAAGTGATACAGCCTTTCTGACACTGAACTGCCAAGCTATGAATCCATGGATCTTTGTACTATTTTTGTGCTGGTGGACCAAAGTCATCCAAAACGCTGGGTTACAGCTGAGACTGTAGGTGAAGGTTAAGTAGCCCCAGGTACAGGGAAGTGTGTAAGCAGGAAACCACCTTCCCATTATGCCAGACATATAAATCAGGAACTGGCTGGCTTGCAACCAAGAGGAGTCTACTGCTAGTAGCTGATAAGCATAGAATATCCTTTTAAATGTCTGTTCTGCACTAGTGATGAGCTAACCTGCAGATCCCTGCCAGTCCAGCCCTGTTATCTCTTCTATTTATCTTTTATATACCTTTTCACATATTGGTAATTATGAATATTTCATTCTCTCTCCAATATTCCATATATATTTCTTATACATTTGATTTTTTTATTAGTATAGTCTATACTATTTAAGTCTCTTATACACTGGTATGCATATCTCTGCTCCTTTGTCATTTTAGCCTCTAGCAATAATACTAATGAGAAATTTTGGCTTTGTGATACATGCTTTGCATTATTAAAAATGAAAGTTTGATTTTATAGTAGATCTTTCTTCAACAATGAAAAAACCTTGATTATTTCAAGCAATCGCTAAGGATAGTGCTTTTTGCAAATTCAGGGAGAATGGGTCAACAGTAATAAAGATCTTTGTATCAAAAACAGCATAAGGAGAAAGGACAAGATGGCGGAGGAGTAGGGGGACACGCTCGCCCTCTCCCACAAACACAACAAAAAAAAAGCACATCTATAGAATAAATGACTCGCACAGAACAGCAACCAATTGCTGGCAGAAGAACCTAAACTCCAATAACGGCAAGAAGTTCATGACATTACGGGGCAGAATAGGAGAAAAGAGGAGAGTGAGAGAAGGTGAATCCGAGCGGGATGGGCGCTCCCGAAAGGGAACTGCGGAGGAGGAAGGGATCCCGCACCCTGGAAAGTCACCTACACGGGGGAAAGATCAAACGAACCGGAGGAATCTCCAGATGCAGAGAAGAGTGTAGCAGTAAGTTGGAGTACGGAAAAGCCCATCAAGAACCGAACGGACCATCTGAACTATGGGCACAGTCACCAAAAATTGAGATGCCTGGGAGGGGGCTGGGCACCGAGACCTCGGCTCCAGAGGTTAGTCCCTGAGAAAGGGCCGGGGGACGCCTGGGTGGGGGCTGGGCACTGAGACCTAGGTTAGTCCCTGGGCTGGGGGGCGGGGCGGAGCGGAAACTGCTTCGGAGGTCTAGAAACCATTTGACCGGGCAGAGACTGCCTGGGAGACTAGAAAACAAAGCTGTCACAGAGGAAGAGAGCAATACTCTAGGGGCGGGGAAGTGGAAAGCTGCATCAGAGGGAACCTGGGAAAAGAGCCTGGTCTGAGCCCGTGCTGGGGAGGGGAGAGAAGAAGGGGTGGGTCCCCATAGAATACCCCCCATGCCACAGCAAGCTTACAGGCCCGCTAGCTAGCTGAAAGCTGTGCTTCCCAGTGCATCCCCTCCTCCCACCCCCGCCACCCCCTACGCTCTCTCCGAACCTAGGGCTGCCTGCCATCCAGGAGGGCTGGCTTCAACAATTGCCTGAAGCCTACCACCACAGGGGCTGTCCCTGCACAGGCCTGCTTGCCCTTTGGAGGGGCTACACTTCCGCAGAGTAGCACCAAACACCACCAGCCCCCGAGAAAAGGCCTGCAGCCCAGAAAAGCTAGAACAAGCCTAGCCAGGCAGTGAATAGATCTACCTAATTCCCAGATGGTTTTTCTGCATCAGGCTGCCCCGGGGAGGAGCCTCTTCGGTTTCCAACGGCCCTGCTACCCGCCCAAGCCCCCAGGGGGTGTCCTAGTGGATCAGCTGTGTAGGACGGCCAGCTCCAGGCAGGACCCCCTACAGCCCAGAAAAGCTGCAACAAGCCTGGCCGAGTCGGGAAAAGATCTCAGACCATCCTTCTGAGTCCATCTGCCCCAGGGAGGAGCCTCTTCAGTTTCCAACGGCCCTGCTACCCGCCCTAGCCTCCAGGGGGTGCCCTAGTGGATCAGCTGTATAGGACTGCCAGCTCCAGGCAGGATCCCCTACAGCCCAGAAAACCTGCAACAAGCTCGGCCGAGCCGGAAAAAGATCTCAGATGGTCTTTCTGAGTCGGGCTGCCCTGGGGAGGAGCCTCTTGGGTTTCCAGTGGCCCTGCTACCCGCCCAACCCCCTAGGGGGTGCCCCACTCCCACGGAATAGCTGCTCAGCACCACCAGGTCCCTAGAAGTGCCCCTGCAGCCCGGAAAAGCTGCAACAAGCTTGGCCAGACTGTGAAAAGATCTGCCTACATTCTCAGGCCATCCTTCTGAGTTGGGCTGCCCTAGGGAAGAGCCTCTTAGGTCCTCAGTGACCCAGATAGCTGCTCCAGCCCCCAGGGGGTGCTGCACTCCTGAGGAACAGCTGCCCAACACCGCCAACCCCCTGCAAGAACCCCACAGCCTAAAAACACCAGAGCAGGACCTGCATGACCAAGGGAAATCTGCTACCATCGTGGTGTGGACCTCCCAGTCCTGTCTGCCCTCAGGAAGTCCTCCTTTGCTTCAAAGAAACACTGTTAGCCCCATCAACACTCCAGAAAAGCCACACTACCTCAAAAAAGATTGACCAACAACGCCAGCCCTCAGGAAATATTCCACGGCAGTGACAAGGCAAACACTGCCTGATAACGGAGAGTACAACTCCCTCAGGAGAAAGAAAACAACAAGCAAGATGAAGAAGCAGAGAAACCACCCCCAGTCAAACCAACAGGAGAACTCACCTAAAACAGTCAACAATGAAACAGATCTCAGCAGTCTGACAGACCTGGAGTTCAAAAGAGAAAGAGTGAAAATACTGAAGGAATTAAGAGAAGATATGTACAGTAATGCAGATACCCTCAGAAAGGAACTAGGAAATATAAGGAGGAGCCAAGAAAAACTAGAACACTCATTTGCAGAGATGCAAACGGAACTAAGGGCAGTAAAAACCAGAATGAATAATGCAGAAGAACGAATCAGTGATAGGAAAATAGAATAATGGAAATCACTCAATCCGGTCAACAGACAGAAAACCGAATCAAAAAACTGGAAAGCAATATAAGAGACCTATGGGATAATATAAAGCAGGCCAATCTATGCATAATAGGAATTCCAGAAGGAGTAGAAAAAGATAAGGGGATGGAAAATATATTTGAAGAAATTATCGATGGAAACTTCCCAAATCTAAAGGATGCTGGGTTCAAGATACAAGAAGCACAGAGGGCCCCAAACAAACTGAACCCAAATAGACCCACACCAAGACACATCATAATAAAAATGGCAAAAGTTAGTGATAAAGAGAGGATCCTAAAGGCAGCAAGAGAAAAACAGAATGTTACCTACAAGGGAACCCCCATAAGAATATCAGCTGACTTCTCTACAGAAACACTACAGGCCAGGAGGGAATGGCAAGAGATATTTAAAGTGCTAAAAGGAAAAAATATGCAACCTAGAATACTCTATCCAGCAAGAATGTCACTTAAAATAGAAGGGGAAATAAACATTTTTTCCAACAAACAAAGAATACTGCAACACAAAACCCAGGTTAAAGGAAATATTGAAAGGGCTTCTCTAAACCAAAAAGAAAGGAAGGAAAGGGAAGAAAAAAGAAAAGAAAAAAAAAAAAAAGAAGAAGAGGAAGAACTAGTACTGAGGAAACTGCAATCAGAGAGCAGTCACTCAAATAAGCCAGCATACAGATTTAATCATGAACAGGCCTCAAACAAAATAAAATTAAAAAGAAAAAAATAAAAAAGAGTCATCAAAACCATAAAATGTGGGCAAGGGATGTTAGGAAGAAAATAACCCTTTTTGATTGTTTGTATGTTTCTCTTCTTAATTTTAATATAGTAATATGTTTGAACTTACAGGACCATCAGGCTAAAACACACAATTATGGGAAGGGGTTAGCATACTTAAAAAACAGGGCAACCACAAGCCAAAACCAAATATTGCATTTGCAAAAAATGAAAAAAAAAATACACTCAAGCAGATAATAACAGGAGACCATCCAACCAAAAAAAAAAAAAAAGAAAGAAAGGAAGAATGGAGAACCATAGAATCAACTGGAACACGAGGTTCAAATGGCAATAAATAATCATCTATCAATTATCACCTTAAATGTCAATGGACTGAACACCCCAATCAAAAGACACAGAGTGGCTGAGTGGATAAAAAGGCAAAAACCTTCAATATGCTGCCTACAAGAAACTCACCTTAGGACAAAGGATACATATCGATTGAAAGTGAAAGGGTGGGGAAAAATATTTCACTCCAATAGACATGACAGAAAAGCAGGAGTCGCAACACTCATATCAGACAAAATAGACTTTAAGACAAAAGACATAAAGAAAGACAAGGAAGGACACTACTTAATGATTAAGGGATCCATCCAAGGAGAGGATGTTACTATCGTCAACATATATGCCCCAAATACAGGAGCACCCAGATACATACAACAAATATTAACAGACAGAAAGGGAGATATTGATGAGAATACAATCAGAGTAGGAGACCTTAATACCCCCCTCACATCAATGGACAGATCCTCTAGACAGAAAACCAACAAAGCAACAGAGATCCTAAAGGAAACAATAGAAAAGTTAGACTTCATTGATATCTTCAGGACACTACATCCAAAAGAAGCAGAATACACATTCTTCTCAAATGCTCATGGAACATTCTCAAGAATCGACCACATATTGGGACACAAAGCGAATCTCAATAAATTTAGGAGCATAGAAATTATCTCAAGTATCTTCTCTGACCACAATGCCATGAAATTAGAAATCAACCATGGGAAAAGGAAAGAGAAAAAACCTACTGCATGGAGACTAAACAACATGCTACTAAAACACCAATGGGTCAATGAGGAAATCAAGAAGGAAATTAAAAACTACCTTGAAACAAATGATAATGAAGACACAACCACTCAAAATCTATGGGATGCTGTGAAAGCAGTGCTCAGAGGGAAATTTATTGCAATACAGGCCTTTCTCAAAAAAGAAGAAAGATCCCAAATGGACAACTTAACCCTCCACCTAAATGAATTAGAAAAAGAACAAAAAAGGCCTAAAGTCAGCAGAAGGAAGGAAATTATAAAGATCAAAGAAGAAATCAATAAAATAGAGACTCAAAAAACAATAGAGAAAATTAATAAAACCAAGAGCTGGTTCTTTGAAAAGGTAAACAAAATTGACAAACCCCTGGCCAGACTCACTAAAAAGAGGAGAGAAAGAACCCAAATAACCAAAATTATAAATGAAAAAGGAGAAATCACAACGAATACAGCAGAAATACAAAAAACCATAAGAGAATACTATGAACAACTATATGGCAACAAGTTGGACAATCTGGAAGAAATGGACAATTTTCTAGAATCTTACAGCCTGCCAAAACTGAATCAAGTAGAAACAGACCAACTGAACAGACTCATCACTAGAAATGAAATTGAAGAGGTCATAAAATCACTCCCTACAAATAAAAGTCCAGGACCAGATGGCTTCACAGGTGAATTTTATCAAACATATAAAGAGGAATTGGTGCTCATCCCCCTTAAACTCTTTCAAAAGGTGGAAGAAGAAGGAATACTCCCAAAGACATTCTATGATGCCACCATCACCCTCATTACAAAACCAGACAGAGATACCACCAAAAAAGAAAACTATCACCCAATATCATTGATGAATATAGACGCGAAAATTCTCAACAAAATCTTAGCCAACCGAATCCAACAACATACCAAAAAAATTATACACCATGGCCAGGTTGGGTTCATCCCAGGTTCACAAGGATGGTTCAACATACGCAAATCAATCAGCATCATACACCACATTAACAAAAGAAAAGTCAAAAATCATATGATCATCTCAATAGACGCAGAAAAAGCATTTGACAAAGTCCAACATCCATTCATGATCAGACCCTCGCCAAAGTGGGTATAGAGGGAACATTCCTGAACATAATCAAAGCCATTTATAAGAAACCCACAGCAAATATAATCCTCAATGGGGAAAAACTGAAAGCCTTCTCACTCCAATCTGGAACAAGACAGGGATGCCCACTCTCACCACTGCTCTTCAACATAGTTTTGGAAGTCCTAGCCACAGCAATTAGACAAACCAAAGAAATAAAAGGCGTCCATATAGGAAGAGAAGAGATCAAACTGTCACTGTATGCAGATGACATGATACTATACATAGAAAACCCTAAGGACTCAACCCCAAAACTACTTGAACTGATTCATAAATTCAGCAAAGTAGCAGGATATAAGATTAACATTCAGAAGTCAGTTGCATTTCTGTATACCAGCAATGAAATATTAGAAAAGGAATACAAAAACACGATACCTTTTAAAATTGCACCTCACAAAATCAAATACCTCGGAATACACCTGACCAAGGAGGTAAAGGACTTATGTGCCGAGAACTATAAAACTTTCATCTAAGAAATTGAAGAAGATGTAAAGAAATGGAAAGATATTCCATGTTCCTGGATTGGGAAAATCAATATTGTAAAAATGGCCATACTACCCAAAGCAATCTACAGATTCAATGCAATCCCTATCCAATTACCAATGACATTTTTCACAGAACTAGAACAAACCATCCAAACATTTATATGGAACCACAAAAGACCCAGAATCGCCAAAGCAATCCTGAGAAACAAAAACCAAGCAGGAGGCATCACTCTCCCAGACTTCAAGAAATACTACAAAGCCATAGTCATCAAAACAGTGTGGTACTGGTATCAAAACAGACAGATGGACCAATGGAACAGAATAGAGAATCCTGAAATAAACCCTGACACCTATGATCAATTAATCTTTGACAAGGGATGCAAGAACATAAAATTGGAAAAAGAAAGTCTATTCAGCAAGCATTGCTGGGAAACCTGGACAGCTGCATGCACATCAATGAAACTAGAACACACCCTCACACCATGCACAAAAATAAACTCCAAATGGCTGAAAGACTTAAATAGAAGACAGGACACCATCAAACTCCTAGAAGAAAACATAGGCAAAACACTCTCTGACATCAACATCATGAATATGTTCTCAGGTCAGTCTCCCAAAGCAATCAAAATTAGAGCAAAAATAAACCCATGGGACCTCATCAAACTGAAAAGCTTTTGCACAGCAAAGGAAACCAAAAAGACAACTTACAGAATGGGAGAAAACAGTTTCAAATGATGCAACCGACAAGGGCTTAATCTCTAGAATATATAAACAACTTATACAACCCAACAGCAAAAAAGCCAATCAATCAATGGAAAAATGGGCAAAAGACCTGAATAGACTGTTCTCCAAAGAAGATATACAGATGGCCAACAAACACATGAAAAAATGCTCAACATTAAGAGAAATGCCATGAGATATCACCTCACACCAGTTAGAATGGCCATCGTTAATAAATCCACAAATAACAAGTGCTGGAGGGGCTGTGGAGAAAAGGGAACCCTACTACACTGTTGATGGGAATGTCAACTGGTACAGCCACTATGGAGAACAGTTTGGAGATACCTTAGAAATCTATACATAGAACTTCCATATGACCCCGCAATCCCACTCTTGGGCATCTATCCGGACAAAACTCTACTTAAAAGAGACACGTGCACCCGCATGTTCATTGCAGCACTATTCACAGTAGCCAAGACATGGAAACAACCCAAATGTCCATCGACAGAGGATTGGATTCGGAAGAGGTGGTATATATACACAATGGAATACTACTCAGCCATAAAAAAGAATGACATCATGCCATTTGCAGCAACATGGATGGAGCTAGAGACTCTCATACTGAGTGAAATGAGCCAGAAAGACAAAGACAAATACCATATGATACCACTCATAACTGGAATCTAATATCCAGCACAAATGAACATCTCCTCAGAAAAGAAAATCATGGACTTGGAGAAGAGACTTGTGGCTGCCTGATGGGAGGGGGAGGGAGTGGGAGGGAGTGGGAGGGATCGGGAGCTTGGGCTTATCAGACACAACGTAGAATAGATTTACAAGGAGATCCTGCTGAATAGCATTGAGAACTTTGTCTAGATACTCATGTTGCAACAGAAGAAAGGGTGGGAGAAAAATGTAATTGTAATGTATGCATGTAAGGATAACCTGACCCCCTTGCTGTACAGTGGGAAAAAAAAAACAGCATAATTTATCTGAGAGAATTATATCACACCTTAAATTCTATTCTGAAGTTTAACAGAGGAGCTCCCGCTGTGGTGCAACAGGATCTGTGGACATCTCTGCAGTACCAGCCCCAGCCCAGCACAGTGGGTTAAAGGATCCCAGCACTGACATGGCTATGGTGTACGTCACAACAGTGGCTTGGATCTGATCCTTGGTCCAGGAACTCTATATAACATGGAGCGGCCAAAAAATAAAAAATAAAGCTTGATAGAAATGACTTATCCTTTCCTTGGCTGTATTGTTTTATGAATAAATTATGGTGAATTTTAGAGTCCTTAAAATTTTTTTTTAATTGTGTTATCTACGACTCTAGTAGCTCAGCATATCTTTATAATTGTAGCTGCAAGTTATCAAGATAATAGCAGTCTACTATAGTCCTAAGGAAGGACTGGAAAGGATCCAAATGTACACTTTTTCATGGTTAACCATGAAGAGGATGAGGAGATACAATCACTCCCAAATCTGGAAAATGTTTGAAGCTCAGCAAGGCAAAATTTCACACACAATCATCTAAATTTGTTGAATACAAATATAGGAATATAAATATAATTCAAACAACAGTCCCAGACTACCTTGCAGTAAATCAAGGATGTATTTTGAGGATGTGCCAAAGAATAGTTTTGTTCTTGGACTTCTAGTAAACTAGCTGATATTAGATGTGATCGGTCCCCTCAGGTAACTTAAAAGACCTTTTTTAAGGATGTAGTACTCCTAATAGGGGGGAAAAAAAACCCACAATACAATCAAATGAAAAATAAAACCAAACGTAAAAGAAATGAATTGTTTTAGACAAAGCACAGACTCGCTAGGAAAACTGAGGGGCTAATTTTTCTTAAAAAAAAAAATATATATATATATTTGTCTTTTTTGCTTTTTCTAGGGCCAGACCCGCGGCATATGGAGGTTCCAGGCTAGGGGTCTAATTGAAGCTATAGCCGCCAGCCTATGCCAGAGCCACAGCAACACCAGATCCGAGCTGCGTCTGCAACCTACACCACAGCTCACGGTAATGCTGGATCCTTAACCCACTGAGCGAGTCCAGGGATCGAACCCACGACCTCATGGTTCCTAGTCGGATTTGTTAATCACTGAGCCATGACAGGAACTCCTACATATTTTTCTGTACCTGCAAAATCTGGACGCTATGGGTTCAGCAGGTTACCATGAATCAGATAATCATTCTACCTGCTACTCATGATTACAGCTTAACTATAATCAAAAGAAAAACTTTAACACATTGAAATGATTACATGTAGGCAGTTTTTCAAATCCTGTTAGTAAACAGAAAATTGCCTAAGGAATCTTTTATATTACTTTTGCATAAAATAGCAAAGAATATTTTATTCATATTTTTTTTTACATGGAAAGACTAAAATCCCAGATGAATGTCTAAATAAATTTTGAGTGGAAGAAGAAGATATTTTAATATACTATAATGGATTTGAGCAACTGAATGTGACCTTGGTTTAAAGCTATTAAAATAAAGGGATTGTGGTGGAGGAAATCTTAAAATTAATCTTAAGTAACAAAGAACAGTTCATTGTTCAGTTCAACCAAATACAGGAAAATATTTTCTAAAAATATTCTTGAATTTCCAGCTAAAGATTTTTTTAAAAAAAGAAATAAATGTTTTAGAACACTTTCCAAATATCAGCCTGATAAATGGAATTTTGACAGCAAAAACTTGATCCTTAAGCAAAATAAAAACCTTGATTTACCTTGATTCACGAGCTTGTCTTCAACTAATATAAAAAGCAGAAAGCATTGTAAATCATATTGTACATAAAGAAACTGATTTCATTATTGACACTTTCCAATTTTCCCATACATAGATGGAAGAGTTACAGATTTAAGAAATAAACTGCAAAAAATTAAGTTCCACTCAAGATTTTAGAGTGTTAGAATATCTCAGTGCTGAGCTCACACCTCCTTCATGAGACAGTATTTTAGATTTTGCAGAAGAGCTCTTATCCATTACTTTCCTAAGGCAATGATATTACTGCGTGTGAACACTGCCTGGTTTAAAGAATTGAAAAGGGTGATTGTAAGGGTATTTGTTCAAAACTGGAGGGATTCTTCTTTCTGCATCCAAGTCCATTGGATACTTGGTTAATGTGAAATCATGGTAGGTCTTTCTCCACTCTGAAGCAAAATATTTATTTTCTTCTACTTTTAGCTGAAGAAACAGCAAACTCTAATATTTTTCTTAGAAGGAAGCAGTAATTATCACCATTTATATTCTTGTAATACTCCATCTTTTGAAGGCAGGTACAACGGACAGAATGTGTGCTTCCAAAATTCATATGTTGACTACCTGATCCAAAAATGATAGTGTCTGGAAATGAGAGATGATTTGGCTATAGAAATGGAACCTCTTATCTTGTTTATAATTCACCAGTTTATGGGATTTTGCCCTAAGAGCCAGAGATAAGACAAAGTGTACGAAGAGCTGGCCTGCACACACATTGAGGCCATGGTGTTCTTCTGTTAAACATAATCCCACAGACAGCCAGCATCAGAGAAGGCCACTCTGTGACCACGGTGAAGTGAGACAAAACCAAAACCAGTCCGTGATCATGTTTGACCACAGATACACACTAGGTCACTATGAAAACACCAAAATGACCAAATACTTCCCTCTCCCAGCTGACATGAGTGACTGTGACTTTTTAAATGTTAAAAAAATATATACTAAATACAGCTTTAGCCTCACTCTTCTGGCTTCTGAGATAAGATATCCAATCATAGAATTACTCCTTCTTTCTGACAGCTTCCCTGTACCTTCCCCTACATCATCTACCACAAACCCAAATCCTACAATAAGTTTCTTCTACTTCTTATTGAGGAATCCCATGGCTCCCATGGTCTCCTGTTCTGCAGCAAATATCAATATACCAAGTTTATTTGACTATGGATATGTTCTTAGTGGTCTTTGACTAATGGGTACCAACTTACGTCATTTGTCTCTGCAATGTACTAAACATATTTCATTTTTCAGTACAACATTATATTTGATTAACCATACACAATCTAAATGATTTGAAAACAAGGTTCTATATGCAGATTCAAGAAGTTCAAACCTCAAAGGCTGTAATCATCTGGTTTACTTTTCCAGTTAGCATTACTATATCTCTGCCCTGTTACACATCAATGAATGTAATTATTCAATGTTGCAAATATTTAATAAAGTTTTGATTAATGTAAGGCAAGTTAATAACATAGAAATCAAGTGATGTTTTCATACCATTGGATGGTATAAACTCTGAACAACAAAAGAGCCCAAATTCTGACCTGCCACTCATTATCAATCCCACCTTGTCTCCGAATTAGTTACACATAAAGAACATGAGCTGAATAGAGATAAAATGGCCTTTTAACTCTTAGCTGAAAAGGTATCAGTTCAGATTTCTGGTAACAAATTAGTTGATACACAGAATCTACAGAGTCTAAGCCTAAAGCTTGAGGGGATCCCCAGACTGCTCTTAAATATTAACATCGGGATCAACACATCCAGATGGGTCTTAGTGGTGAAAAAAATGAGACCGAGAGATGGGGACAGGAGGGAACGAGGGAGAGAGAGAAAGAGAAAGGCGTGGGTGGGGAGGTGAAGAAGATAGATATTGAGAGCGAGACAGATACTTGGGTCCTGTAAAATAAGTTGTGTCCACTTCTGGATAAAACTACATGGTACCAAAAAAAAATAAGAGGTAGAGTAGCCCACTTTTTGGTAAAATATGGCTCAAGTGACTATCTTATAGCCTTCTCCACAGATGAGCACCTCCTTTTACCCTTAGAGGAGCAAGCAAATTAGAGACCAGATCATCTGTGTTCATATCCCAGCTCTACCTTTTAAAAGCTATGGTGCTTTGGACAAGATGCTTAGTATGTCTATGCTCTTTCCTCATGCATGAATTTGGGATAATAAAATTACCCACTTCATCAGGCTTTTGCGAGGATTACATCAATAAGCATATATAAAGTAGTTGGAACAATACCTGATATATAGTAAGGGAGATGTACTAGATTTTCCCTCTGTTGATTATTCACAGAAATCTAGGAAGGGAATGTGAACCACGTATGGGAAAAATGTTGACAACTTCAACCTCTCCTACACTCATTTGGTTTTTAGAACCCAGCTTATGATCGCCTACTAGGGGGATAATGAAGGCTGAGAATATGAAGCATACCAAGGTAATTCTGTTTTCATCCTCTTAAATCTACTCCCCTAAAGTCTACAACTGCTTCTTTTGTAGATATTCCCAGGAAAAGAGAGATGGGAAGGTTTTTTTGTGCCTCAGAAATGTGTCTGAACAGACATCAATTAGGTTACCTCCAAAGTTTCACTATACACGAGATTGAAAAAGATCACTCCCTAATCTATTATAAATTTCAGAGTGTGCCTAGGCACATTATTCAACCCCATTCACTAGAAGTGGTTTTTCAACTTGCACCATATGGTGGCTTAGCTCAAATATAATGCTAGTCGAATAAAAGTACCAAAAACTAGGATCCTCTTTTCCTTATTAAGATTTCACAGAAAAATTAAATTTAATTATTCTATTAGGTTTAATAAAAATAAACTTAAACCTAAATTCCAAAATTATCATCCCCTCAATTCTTCTCATTCTCAGGAAATATGTTCTAAATCAGAAACTTAGTAGAATTTTAATTTGTTTCCTGGTATCTATCCCCAGAATCATTAACCAGCATCTGTAACATTTTAAAGGATGGATTAATTCAATCCCAAATCTCACATTATCCCATTTTTGGATATCTGAATGTTAACAGAAACTAAAAGACTATCCCAAAACTAGTCCTTTACAACCCCCCCCAAAAAAAAACCTCACGAAAATAATGCAAGTTCTTAAAAGAAACCATTTCAAACAAAATGGTGGTATCAGCAAGGAATTCAGCTCTACTGGCTTATATCAAAACAGAAAATGTGCTGTCCCTTACAGCAGAACAATCTACAATGCTTCTGGATCTAAGGGCTCAAACTGTGTCATCAAGTCTCTCTGTCACCTGAGCTCCTTATTCTTCCTAACAGGATTCATTACGTTAAAAAAAAAAAAATTACTAAAGAGAAAACCTTAATTAGAGTTGGATGACCACCAGGGGGCGCTCTTAAATCCTAGGAGGATAGCCGAGCCCAACAGGAAGAAAAGACTTCTCTTCCAAGGACTCAACCAATGAAAAACCATGGAATCTTGGTTGAATTTAGTCCTCCCAACTTCCTTTTTCCCTCTATAAAAGCAAACTTATACATGGCTCCCCATGGTTGCAGACTCTGAACTGCAATTCTCTGATGATCCCTAATAAATCTATCTTTGCTGGTGAAATATCTGGCCATCTATTTGTTTTACGTCAATAATTCACGGGCAGGCTGTTTAATATGGGGACCTCAGCAACTTCAAGTTTACAAAATTCTTCAAGGTAGTACTTCCAGCAAAAAGAGATCTGTTCTTTCAAAGAGTTACAAAAAGAAAAATCTTAAGATTTAGTCTCATTGTACAGACATATCATATGCTTACCAAAAATCAAGGCAGAGATATGATACTTTCTGAAAAAATGGAGAAAAGATAAAAGAGAAAATCTTCTTGGTTTAACATTATCCAAGGTATCAATCTCTACATATCAGTTGTCCAGGATTTATAATAAACTCATACAAGGGGACATTCTGTTAAATAATTAATTTACTGCCATATGTTTCCACCATGTAGAATCCGTAACTCCGTGCTATTGCTGTTGAACCTTCATAATCTCTGCCTCAGGGGACCCAGCGAGAATTAATGGCCTCTGTATGGACTTTGTTCCCAAATCTCATGGTAGCCAAAGCCCTTTGCTCAACTGTTGGCATTTTTCAACTTCCCGTAATGTTAGAAGCTAAATTTGGAGCAATGATCTCTATGTTAGTCTTCAAACATGCCTCTTTTTCTTTTTATAAACTTATTCCTGAGGCATTATAAAGTACTTTGTCCCTCCTTATCTCTGGCTATAATGAGACCAGACTTTCAACAAAGAATGATCCTGGATTCACAGGCTCCATTAGATCACTTTGCAAAGTGCATCACCAAGAGGAGTATTAAGCTTCTTTGATGTCAAGAAATAGAAATCCATTCAAATAAACACCACCTGGTCCACTTGGGCTTCTATAACAAAACACCACAGACTAGTGGCTTATAAACAATAGAATTTATTTTTTAGTCATTCTGGAGGATGGAAGTCTAAGATCGCAGTTCCAACATGGATAGTGAGGGCCCTCTCTGAGACTCAGGCTTCTTTTCGCATCCTCACATGGCAGAAAGGGGAAGAGGGATCTCTCTGGAGCCTCTTTTATAAGGGCACTATTCCCATGCAGGAGGGCTCCACCCTAATGACCTAATCACCCCAAAGGCTCTGTCTCCTAATAATATAACTTCGTGGGTGTGGGGGTGGGGAGGTGGTTGGGTGTTAGGTTTTCAACACACAAATCTGGGAGAGACTGGGATACACAAACATTCAGACCACAGCAAAGAGGAAGTTTACTGAAGGGATATGGGGGCAAAGCACAGGGAGCCTTGTGGAGGTGAGTCATGCACTTCAAAGCTATCAGGGCCCAAGGGAGCCACAGTTTCCATCTCTCAGGGGTCATATCATTTCTCATTGCTCCTTTCTTGGCGTGTCTCCTCCTACTTCTTGCTACAAACCATCTTAGCATTAGTCACAAAAATCACAGGGCTTACAATGGCCAAGATGGCCCTGCATCCTACTCTCTGGAGGCCTTGTTTCAGATTGGCTCAGAGGACTTCTGATTGGTCACTGGTCATTCATTGCCTGTTATTCTTGGATTCTCCTCTCCTTCCTGGGCACATGTTACTCACAAAGCTGACTCGACTCTACTGTACATCAGGCATTGCTGGTGTGGGAAGTCCCTAATGAAGGGGAGGAGCATAAGGAATAGTTTCCTGAAGTGGTTGACAATTATTTTTAAATGAATGATAACAATAAATAGGCTATAATGGTTATTTTAGTTTACCCCAACCAAGCGCCAAACTTTGCACTGCAGTTCAAGATTAACAAACATAACTTTGAATTAGTCACATTTTTTTTTTCCTTCCCTAGTTCCAAACCTAAATACAAATGGCTGAAGTCAGGAGGATGAGAGTCACTTATAGGGTAAGTGACTCAAATTTAAAAGTTTTAATGACTTTTACCTTGGATTTATACAAATTTTTATCTCATTATTTGGAATAATTATTTTGTCAAATAACTAGAATTTTAAATTTAGAAAAATGTTATGCAATGCATTTATAAAGAAATGAGGTTATAGGGAAGAACAAAAACAGACATCACCATGGTAACTAGATTTTTACACATGCCCTAATAGCACTTTTGCGATAAATAACAAACATTTAGTGGAAAAGAGATAGTCGTAATTTGAATAAGACAGATAACTCTAACTAGTTATTTGTTTTCAATGACATTAAAAAGAAAAACCAAACACAACAGTCACAAAAATTTAGGTTTTTTCTTTTATGCCCTTTGATTCATGTCCATTTAAATAATCAAGTAGTTGGAGATAGGAATATGCTGTCATAATAAAGCAAAATGACATATTTTGCATGTTTGACTGTGGACTATTTCTTATTCCTCTCAGATGTAGAAGTAGAACATGAACAAATATAAATGAGAAATTCTTAACAGAATTAGGTTGCTTTTTAAATAAAATCACTCCTAGAATTTTGAGAGCTTATGTTGCTCCAGGCAACATGCCAAATGTTTTACAGACACGATGCCGGTTCATTTTAAGAACAACTCTGTGGCGGACATGTACTATTGTTATACTTCACATTCTACAAATGAGGAAACTGAGGACCACAGAGATGAATTAACAGATAATAAATTGTGGAGCCTGGAGAAGAGAATGAAGAAAGAAGGAAAATGTCAAGGGTGACTGAGAGGAGGGGTTTCTGAAGGCAATGGCGGCATGGAGAGAATAAGCCCTTGGCTAGGGTGAACATTTTTAAATAAATATCTTGTTAAGTCAGGTGTTGGCATAGTAGAAATTTCCCATACTTAGTCTTAAGGAACAAGCTATAGGATATGTTAATGACAAAGTTTACCACACAACCTCCTAAGTGTTGAAGTACTTCAAAAGGAACTTCAAAAGGAACATGTTATATAACTTTATTTGGCATGCAAATTCTTCAAGCACCAAGATAACCGCATAGAATCTCCTACTCATATAATCTTGGGCGAATCCCTCAAACTATCTAGTTATCAGTTTATTTATCTGAAAACTGAGTTTCTAAGGGAACTGCAAACTCTAACATTCTATAATTTTATGGGGATTTTTTTGGTTCGTTTCAACTCCCTTTCACCCTCATTTACTTTCCTAAGAAGTCTGTTCATAAGTCTGTTTATTCTATCAGGCATTTGGCTTTGTACCAATGTGAAGGAATTCACTTTTATTCATATTTAAATAACTGAGAAGGAGAGTGCAACTCTTACGAAACTAAAACTCATATGAAACTATTTACATTTTCTCTGCTTTGAAAAGTAAATACATTAGTCTGTTCTTTAACAACTGGCTCTCATAACCAGCTGTGGAAATAATAGAAAAACTATGTCATCTGTATAGTATTCTTTCCCAAGAAAATGAAGGTCACTTTGAACAAACAAATGCTATTCTGTGACAGGTGGGAGTACTCTGAGTCATTAAAACCACAGTAAATTTGAAGCACTTTAAACTTAAGAGGATTGGGAAACAAATACAAGAGTAAAATCCACAGAATTTAGAATTACCACAGATCTTTAGAAAGAGTTTATCAAACACTGATTTAAGAAAATGGAACTGTAGCTAGCTATTCTTAGTCTTAAGGAAAGTATACTAGAATACTATCTAGCAGGCATTTGGGTTTGATTCTAAAATAATTTTTAATATGCATTCTACATCTCCATTTACCATAAAACTACCATCACTGAATTTAGTCATGAAAGGCTTTTGTGAGGTGATCAGTAAAATACTTATCAGCAAAGCCATAATTTGTCTTAAAAGTCCAGACTGGAAATAGAGGATTCTCCTAGAGGTGGTTTCCTTTGTCCTAAAATGTAGTTTAGAGCCTATTTAATTGTATATGGAGATCTTACTAAAGCAGAAGTGCTGTCCTTCTCTCCCTAATACTTCACACTCCTGGACACAATTAGGCAAAGGTTTACAGTCAAGAATTACTAAAAATATTTCAACTGTTTGATTTGTGGCCAACCTGTCTTTTGATTAGATCAGCATTATTCAAACATGATTTCTGGGAAAACAGATTTCCTTCCTGCAGTTTTCAGATATTATCAGTGAACATTTACTAAGGTCCAAAATAGATTAGTTAAATTATTTGTTTTTAGGTTATTTGGTAAAAATTTGTGCACATTACCTTATGCCATTTGGTAGATACAATTTCCTTGAAACAAGAAAAGTGTTCGGTTTACCCAAAACAAAAACAAACTCATAGATACAGAGAACAAATGGGTAGTTGCCACGAGGGGAATGAGGGCAGGTGAAATGGGTGAAGGGGATTAAAAGTTATAAAATAAATAAGCCATGGGGATGTGATGTACAGCATAAGAAATATGGTCAGTAACATTGTAATAACTTTATATGGAGACAGATAGTTACTAGATTTATCATGGTGACCATTTCATAATATATGTAAATGTCAAATCACTATGTAGTACACCTGAAACTATCATAATATTGTATGACAATAATGGTTCAATAAAATAATAAATAAAAGCAATGGAAGAAACAAAAACAGAAAAGGATTTGGTTTTTAGTAATTACAATATTTTCTAAAGCTCCTGTTTTCAAGAGAAAAGCTGTTGGCATTCTGTAGAACTAACGGTCTTAGGATCATACTTTGGAAAATGCTAGTAAGAGCTACAAGATTAAAACATCTTTAACATGGCATTAAAGGTCCACCAATGATTTATTTCCATCTCTTTCCATGCTCTCAAAAATGCCCTACATTTCTAGCCAACACAGCCCCTAGAGATGTGACTTTCTATACTTTATAGTTATGAAGCTGATCTGGGGTTCATGTGTGTATTCACTTGCTAGAGCTGCATTAACAAACAGCAGACTGGATGATTTAAATGAAAGTAATTTATTTTTCCCAGTTCTGGTGATTAGATGTCCAAGATCAAGGTGTAGGAAGACTAGTTTCTTTCGAGGCCTCTCTCTTGGCTTGCAGATAGCCACCTTCCCACTATGTCCTTGCATGATCTTTCTTCTGTGGGTGTGCCCCTGTGTCTGAGTCCAAATGCCCTCTCTTTATAAAGACACCAATCAAATTGCATTCGGGCCCACCTATACGACCTCATTTAATGTTCCTTCTTAAAAGGCCCTTTAAAGGACTTTTGTACAATCACATTCTAAGGCACTGGGGGTTAGGACTATAACATGAATTCAAAGAGGGGATATATTCAGGCCATAACAAGGTGTAATATACTCCTTCCCTGACTCTACCCCCGGCTGCTTTAATATTTTCTCTTTATCACTAGTTTTCAGAATTTTGCATGATGGGCTTTGGTGTGATTTTCTTTGTGTTTATCCACTTGGGCTTTATTATGTTTCTTGGATCTATGGGTTTATAATTTCTATTAAATTCAGAAAAATTTTGGACATGTTTTTCTTTCACATATATCTCAGGTCCTCCCTTAACTGCTGGATATTTATTTCCACATATTCTTTTGTATCTCTGTGAACTGTAACTGAATTTTGTGCCCCTTTTTTCTAGTGTTTTTATTAGCCTTTTTACCATCAATTTTTAAAAGTTTATTTGTTAACATTAGTTCTTTTAGATATTGCATTAATTTTCTCCCAGTTTATCATTTGCCTTTTGAATTTATTTGGTGTTGTTTGGAGTTGGGGGGGGGGCATGCAGAAGTATTCCAGAATTTACTTATTGACTTTTTTTTTTCACTATTTCCTTATCTTTTTTTCCTACCTCTCCACCTCCCTATTTCTACTGCTTGGTAAGAGGAAGCATCCAAAACTAAGAATAGAAAATAGGACAAAAGGCACTATAGTAGTCTTGACTTTGGCTACCATCTCATTTATTTTTCCAAAAGTTGATTTCCCACCAACAGTCACAAGTGAACTTATATTGACAAGATGTAGGTCACATGTGAGTCACTACTATTCTACCCGTTGAAAAATGGAGCAATATAAAAGAGGAAACAAATACTATTGCACAAGCCTGAAATGAATTACCACTCATTGGAAGGTGGAGTGGACTGCTTACCTAATCCTACAGACATGCTCTGAGGGTAACAATTCTCAAGGGATCATATTCTCTCAGCTGTAGGTTAGTGACCCAGCAGTCAGACTGGAACAGACATCCCTGACTTTCAATCCACTACCACCAAGTTTCATTCTTAAAAAAACATCAATGAACAAATCAAGTACCTGAATGAATGAATAAGAAACACAAGTTAAAGTACAAAGCAAAGATGATATGTTGAAGTCAAGCAAATATGACATTAATGGAATATTCTCATCTATATAATCTCAACACATTCTTATTTGTCCCAGAAAAAGAAGAGCCCAAATGCTAAGCTTCTTTGAACCAATGTTTCTTTTCCTTTTTTTTTTTTTGTCTTTTTAGGGCTGCACCCACAGCATATGGAGGTCCCCAGGCTAGGGGTCAAATGGGAGCTGTAGCTGCCAGCCTACACCACAGCCACAGCAATGCAGGATCCGAGCCACACCTGTGACCTGCACCACAGCCATGGCAATGCCGGATCCTTAGCCCACTGAGCAAGGCCAGGGATTGAACCTGCATCCCCATGGATACTAGTCGGGATCGTTACTTCTGAGCCACGATGGGAACTCCCCAATGATTAACTTTAAAGATGATGATATTTAAAGCAAATATACTACTTTTTATAAAACTGTAATTCAAACTTAATATACCTTATTTCCTAACACACACCCTTTTGAAAATGAGTAAAAGCCTGAAAATTTCAGAAACATGATTCTAAGTCAGAAAGTCCTTCTAAATTTGCATGTGGTTTTGATTTATATTCACATCTATTTCAATATACAACTTAACTCAGATATTTTCTGATTACATTGCATCCAACTTAGCTTGGTTTTTATGCTTGTTATAAAATATATTTCAAAATTAATACTTTATAAGACTCCAAAGTGCAATTCTAATTAATGATTTGGTTACATGTGGTTTGCTACAACTTCTAGTATATTTTCTGCTTAAGTTCTACTAATAAATATCAACTCACTCTTAAGTGAAGTCATTTTCTGACATATCACACTACAAAATAATTTCTTATAGTGATAAATAGCATGCTATCCCAGGAAAATGTTTACCACAACATGGTGGAATGACCTTCCCCTAAGGTCAATCAGAAACAAGGCTGGCTATCCTAACTTACGATATAAGTCTTCTGTTAAGGCAATGTTAAGTTCTCCTTAGATTGTGCACAATACTTGGTGAGATATCAGAAAGGGATGTAGAGAGAAGATGAACACTTAGTAATAAAGATTAATAATATTCAGTGCAATATTTTTAAAAATTCAAATTGTTTTTAAAAACATGACAAACAAAATATCAAAATTTTAAATAAAGACAGACCAGACTCTGCACTTACAGGATCTTATCTTACTCAATTCACTCTACTCCAAACTCTGGTTCCAGTAAAACTTTATTTATAAAAGTAGATTGATGGCCTACAGATATAGCATGACAATTTAATTTTTTTTAAGTATTCTTTATTTTAATAACTGTGTTTTTTGTGCTCCCTTAAATAATGCTCCTGAGACAAGTGCCTCAGTCACTTCATTCTGGTTTCCACCCTGGTGTACATATATATATCAAACCCTATTAAATGTACACTTTAAATATCTTCCATTGATTTTACATGAATTATATTTCAATGAAGTTATTAAAAATAAAAATGAAAAAAACTTTTCAGGTATAAAGCTATAGGTACTCACTTTTCACTCCTATAACTCACTAATCTATTAGCAAGTCATAAATTTTACTCACTTGTATTTGAGGAAAGTTTATCTCTTTTATTTCCTTTTTCTTTTCTATAAAGATATAGATCATGGTAGGGTACAAGAAGAAAGGATTTATGATTATTTCCTGACAATGTTATTGTGTTCTAGTTGGAATCAGGCTTATCTATCTGAGAGTGACAGAAAAATAGCAGTAGTTTAAGCAAAGTAAGGCTTATTTCCTTTTCTCTTCTCTTTCTAGGTTACAAACTTCATTCTTTTGGCCTAAGTGGGTGACCGCCAAGCTCCTACAGCAAAATAAGAAAAAAGTAAAGAAGAGGGCAAAGGGAACATTCCAGTTGCCCCTTTGGGAAGGTTTTTGGAAGCTACTAAAATATACTTTGTTTTCAGTCTTTCCACAGATTTTAATCACATGAATACAAGCTTAGATACAAGGAACTTAGCTTCAAGGAGATTGGGAAATTATTCTGGGTGGCCATATGCACATGTAAACATTTTATCATCATGGAATTGGGACTTACCTCCCTCATTTCCCAAAGGAGGGAATTTAGTTCACTACCTTGGTATTTTCCTGAGAGTAAATAGACTATATTTCTAATCAAAATCAAAAGTAGTTTGAATTTGCGGGCCACTGGGAGTGAAAAGTGGTGATGGTAATAAAATGGGCTCTCTGCTTTGAATGCAATAATGCACAAGAAAGTACATTTCAAAGAGAAATAGTTACACTGAATGGTTAAAATGTCACTTTAAGATCCATATTTAGAAATTCTAAACTGTATATAAAACTAAGGAAGCTATTTTAATAATACTTAACATTTACATCTGAAAATTTAGTTATTTCTCCCAAGAATAAAGGCATACTTTTCTGTTCTTTCTCTTTTGATTAAAAACTCTTTTAAGCTGACTAAAATTTACATGTTCAATCTAACATTTTTGGGGGGGAGATTTATTGACAATGACTAACCTGTTTAAATGTTATACTGTAAACAACAACCAGTTTTAAGGATATAACTGAGGAGATCAAGATGGTGGAGTAGGAGGACACTGAGCTCACTTCCCACCAAGAACACATCAAAAATGCATCTACATGTGGAACAATTCTCACTGACAACTAACTGGAGACTTACCAAGGTTGTAAGAAAGATGCAGATGGAGTCAGGTAATAGAGAAAGAGAAGTAATCAGGTCAGGACCTGTTATAGAGGCTCACAGATCCTTCTTGGAGAGTGAGTATTTCAAGTCACATTTTTAGGCACTCAAGCCCTGTGGTCCAACATGGCGAAGACAATTCTCCTTGTCTGGTTTGAAGACCAGTGGGACAGGCAAAGGCTATAAGAAACTTGGACTCCACTCATGAAAAAGTGCACACACCCTCTTGCTTGCTCTTGAACAAAGCAGAGGAAGAGTGAGACTGCCTGAGATTCTAGACAGTGCCTACTTTGGCACCTAATGATCTTTAGCACAGCTTCCTACCAGGATGAAGGCTGCCATTGCTGAGAAAAGTATGCAGTTGTAGGGAAGTGAACTGGTTCAGACACAGCACTAAATCTGAATGGCCTACAGGTGGCTATTGCTGGTGCTCTTGGCGCCAGAAGATTGGGATCATTCTAGAACTCTGGTGCGTCTGGACCACACAGGTGTGCACCTGCTCTGGCTCCTCTTGCTCTAGCACTACTCCTTTTTGGAGCAAAGGTGCTAATTCTGGGAGAGAGTAGAGCACCCACTCAGAGTCAATGGAACAAGCTCAGACCTTACCCTTTGGGCTTCTGTTTTAGCTTATAGGAGATTCACTTCAAAAATAAAGACAAACATAGACAGAGAATGGAAAAAGATATTTCATGCAATTGGAAATGACAAGAGTGGGTAGCAATACTCAAATCAGACAAAAAAGACTTTAAAAAGGCATTATATAACAATAAAAGGATCTATACAAGAAGAAGATGTTATCCTTATTAGCACTTATGCACCCAGTACAGGAGAACAAAACGTACAAAGCAAATATTAACAGACACAAAGGGATAAACAACAATAGTAGGGGACGTTAACCCCCCACTTATATCAACGAATAGATCATTCACACAGAAAATCAATATGGATATGGTAGTCTTATATGACACATTATACCAGCTGGGCTCCATAGTTATCTAAAGGATACACCATCCAAAACCAGCAGAATACACATTTTTTTCAAGAGCACATGGAACATTCTCTAGCAAAGATCACATGCTAAGCTGCAAAACAAGTCTCAACAAATTTAAGATACAAATTATATGAAGTATCTTTTCTGACCACAATGGAATGAAACATTCAAAACTCCCAATGAAAGCCTCCTGTGCACTCACTCACAGTTGAATAAGGTGACTGAATCATATCCTTTTATAGTTAACAAATATTTAAGGAAATAACAATTATTTTTAACTTTTCCTAAAGAATTTTGTCATGGTTAACTGATGGCTTTTTATTGGACTGATAACATCCAGGTGCAAAGTGTTAGATATACATTACTCAGATTGATACTCTTTTCACGCAATATACTATAAAAATCAAAACGCAAGAACTGTGGTGTGTTACCCAAAAGTCCAGGCTGATAAAGAATGAGAGGCACAAATATTCCAAAGTCTGGTCTTCTGGTTATGTTACTTCCTTCCTACAAATATGTATTACTATATGTAATCTTTGTAAATGAATTCTACATTTAGTAAAATTTCAAAACTATGTTTAAAGAGTTATTCTTTAAAAAATCTAGTTTTCATATGAAACACTGAGAGATTTTACACAAATTTACCAATGCTAAGTTCTCATGGATATGCTTTTGTTCACCTATTTTTCTACTTTCCATCATCAGCTAAAGTATTATGCAGTCAGCATGTTTAAAAGAAGCCATATCATTCTCACACAACATAATGCCTTTGAAATGAAACCTTTTTTAATATGGAAAGAGGGATTTATTTGCCTCCTAAATTTTAATAAGCACAAGTAGACATGTTGTAAATGAAAGAGAATAATTTATGGCTGGAAGATTTGGTAAGTTAGAAATCAGGATCATTAAAATAAGAATCAATAACCAGGGCAAATCATCAAACAGATTTTCTATTTTTACTGTTACTTCTCCTATTATTACATATGTTTAAATAAAATAAATGATTAAGATATAGAAAATAAATATAAAGGGCAGTTAGAAGGTAGAATGACTAAAGGTGGTGCTGTCTTTATCTCAATGTCATGCAACGGATATGGTGGCAAAAAATTTTTGTAGTTTGAGGGAGTTCCCATCAAGGCTCAGAGGAAACGAATCTGATTGGCATCTATGAGGACGCAGGTTCAATCCCTGGCCTTGCTCTGTGGGTTAAGGATCTAGCGTTGCCCTGAACTGTGGTGCAAATCACAGACATGGCTCAGATCTGGCACAGCTGTGGCTGTGGCAGACAGCTGTAGCTCCGATTAGACCCCTAGCCTGGAAACCTCCATATGCTGCAGATGTGTCCTTAAAAAGACCAAAAAAAAAAAAAAAAGTTTTGGGAGTTTGAATGGATGAGTTCACTTCAATCCTGGAGTGTCCACATGGGTCCTAGCCTATGAGCCTGGACCTTATCTACTATTCTCCCAGTACTTTATTAATCTGTTTCCAAGTAAAGAAATCACATTACTCTAAATATACCAAGGAAAATTTTGAAAATAATTTGTACTTTTAGTTATATTCCTCTTTGAAAAGCAACAAAGGCAATTTAAATTAAGAATATAAGATAAATATTTAAAAATAAAGATTGCCTAAACAGTGACTCTCTATCCCTAAATATTTAAAGATGTAGAAAGAGAATGTCTTTATATTAAGTTCTTTAACCTACTTCTGAGGAAGGTACACATGACGCAGATTCATCATCTATAAATAAAACTATTATAACCTAAATTCACAAAAACATGGAAATCAAATATATGCAGTGACTTCAAGGCCTGTGTGTTCATCTGACAAATACCTATCATATGCACAGCAGTTATTAGATGTATGTGAGAAAAAATGATAAATTAGACATGGTCTCTGTTTAATAAAATATAGAAGCAAATTTTAACGTAATGTTTATGGAAATTTCTAAATAGTTTGCTTTCATGAATAGCATATACTTGCCATTCATTGATGCAACTAGTAATGAGGAGATAGGAAGAAAGATTGGATTCATACAGTGTGTTTCTGTATAAGGTGGTAAGTGGATGGTAAGAAATATACTAGTTATTAAGGTATGCCAAAGTTAGTCATTTCTACTAAAAATATTTTAAAATGAGAGAAAAAAAGAAAGAAGAAAACATTTACTGAATGCTGATCATTGCATTATCTCATTTAATTAATTTATAAATGAAAAAACTAAATGAGAGAAAGGTTAAGTGACAAAGAATATAAGCAGTGAGGTAGGGATTAAAATTAATATACTGGAATGACAAAACTGCAACAATGTTTTTCCTCAAAGCTCAGTCTAGTCAAATTCTTCTGGGTTCTTCACATGTCAATATTACATGTCTTCTCCCTGAGGCCTCTGAACGCTGTGACAGACAATCACATACTGGGGTGAGTAGAAGACTGGAGAAGAGCCTTAGATAACCTTGGCAACTTTCCCAGCACTGTCAAGGTATGAAAAATACCTGCCAACTGAATGTCATTACTGGTTTTTATTATGGAATTGGTCATGTGTGAGGCAGGAAGAAGAAATGGGTGCTTTTAACATCAAAGGATTTCAGCATTCAACTGGACCGTTTACTTTGACTCTAAATTGACCTAAAATATATTTAAATGAAGAAAAAAAATAGTATTACTGATTAGGAAGAGTGATGACTTTTACCCTCATCTTTAAAGTAGTTCAATCACTTTCAGTAACATCTAATTTATTGACCAGCTCTTTCCTCTGAAGCTAAAACAAAATGAACTTGGCCGAATAAATTAGTTTTTCTGGTAAGTAGAATATTGTCTTCCCAAAGATGTTCATGCTCTAATTCCCCAAACCTATGAATATGGTATCTAATATGGCAAAAGGGACTTGAAGATGTGATTAAAGTAAAGACTTTGAGATAGGAGATTATTTTGGATTAACTGACTGAACCCAATCCAGTAAGTAACATGTGTTCTGCTAACTCAGAGAAATGTCATCAGAAGGGCTTGACCCACTGCTGCTGACACTGAAGATGGCAGAAGGGGCCCAGGAACCAAGATATTTAGGTGGCTCTAGAAGTTAAAAAAGTCAAGAAACTGATCTCCTCTAGTTTTCAAAAAAATAATTAGCACTGCTGACACCTTTAATTTAGCACAGTGAGACCCATGTTGTACCTCAAGCCTACAAATAAAAATATATTTGTGTAGCTTTAAGCAATTTCCTTGGGATAATTTGTTAAAGTAATAATAGATATATAAATAATAATAAATGTAAGCAATATATAATGTATCTATTTATATACAGTAAATATAAGCAATAGAAATAGTAATAATATTGACTAGTATATCATTTATGATGCAGTGGTATATTCAAAATAAATATAAAAAATAACCCTTAGACCATAACTCACCTTGCTATAAGGAGCAAGGCTTCCAAAAATGAAACAAAAGATAATATGAATTATTTTGTATACAAGTATTCATTTAACTGATTCAGAGAAAATATAAGACTTCAAAGAAAAATGTGTTTGAATATTTATGAGAGCCCATGGAATGAGATAAGGCTTCTCCTACAGGAAATATGGGTTATATGGAAGATGTGAGAAAGATTTCCTTGATAATGTTGACCATAAAGAACAGCTGGCTTTAAAAGAAGTCTGTGAATTCTTATTTCTTTACAATTCTTTCAGATCAGAGATGAACAGTAGTCTTTTTTTTTTCTCAAAATAGACAACTTAGTTTGATTGATAATGAGGCCCTGAAGAATATTTGAGATAGAATCTGAGCTCTTGGTTGAACTTAGTTGATTAATTAGAGATGTATATTAGGGTCCCAGGAAACAAAGAGGCTTTTCCTGCTTAGTGTGGATATTAACAGGGCTTATAATCAGCTTGTATGTACCAGCTGATGAAATATGGAACTATACTGACCTATATCAATTACTTGGGTTGATCAAGAGTGGCTCCCTAATTCCCTAATGCTTCACTGTTACCTTGGTTACTTGGTTTCTACGCAAAAGCCCTGAACCATCCCTAACCTAGCAACTAACTCACTGATGTGTGGTGCAGTGGTCATACTGGTTATTACATATTTTGAATTTTATTTGGATATTATATTGAATGAAGGTAGGGTGATATAGTAGATGATTTTTTAAGGTCTGTTTGAATCCTATGTGTATGCAATACCCTAAACAAAAAGAATATATTTATATATACTTGGCTAAAAGAACATACTAATTAGTGTTGCTAGGTATAGTTTATTTGGAATCACATGAAAATGTAGCTGTATTAAATTTACTACTCAGGAAAAGCCTACTAATTACCAGCATGTAAAAGCTCTTGGTATGAGCACTTTATAAAATGCTTAGCAATGACCTCACAATAGTAGCAGGAGTTGGCAGATACATGCCATTGAGCTTTCTCAGGCCAAATAGTACAGTTTCTTGGCATACTTAGAAAAAATGCTAAAAATGGCATTTTCCATGTATAAAGCAATGAGAATGGAATGTCTTTTTTGTTACTACCATACATGGAAGGCATCCAGAGTTTCTTAAAAACAGATAAATTTGTTGTGGTAGCTAGACACAATACCAACATATGGTGGCTAGAGAAGCAGGCATTTAGAACATAATTTAAAAAATAACACTTCTATTAGCAGTCATGCTGGGAGAATGTGTGACTATATTTCATTCATGACCCTACAAAAATAATTAAATACGGAAACTGCACCATATCCAGGTATAGCTGCTGTTCTCATCCATGGTCTTATCTATAAGGTCATTGTGGACTTGCTAAACTAGCCAAAACATGACAGTTTCTGTAAGAAATGGACAAGATGTCAGAGTCTATGTCACTTTGCAATATCCCTTCTGTCTCCCAAGCCTGTGCAAAATTTACCTATTCCATGTATTTACCCAGTTTTCTTTCAAATTTTCCACCTTACCTGAAATCTTTGAGCAGTCTGTGCAGAAAGCTAGTGGAATAAGCCTAGGATCTATC
The DNA here is from genome assembly GCF_016906955.1 of Phacochoerus africanus. NCBI lineage: Eukaryota > Metazoa > Chordata > Mammalia > Artiodactyla > Suidae > Phacochoerus > Phacochoerus africanus. The sequence continues at coordinate 108,511,349 of NC_062553.1, forward strand.
ATACAGATCTTGTGCCTAGGATCTATCATACAGATCTTGTGCCTAGAATCTATCATACAGATCTTTTGATGAGTATGGAAGAAATACTCATCAAAATAATAAAAATAAAAATAATGCAGAATTTTCTCCATAAATGATAATATGTGAATTGCATTGTTATTGAATCTAGACCTGAAATTTCCCTTACTTATGGAAGTACTTTTGGTTTGAAAATATGTTAAGCCTGTGAATTTTAATTCTGGCATCAATCACAGTTTGACTTGTATTATAATTAGTTGTGCATATGTATATTTTTCTTATGTCACTGGGCTTCTTCTGGATAAAAGTTGTGGTATGTCAACTTTTATTTACCAAGAATATAAAGTTATTTTTGGAAGGTGATAGTAAGCACTCAAGACATTTTTTTTCAATTGAGCTGAATTGAACTAAATTTCATTTTCAAAGCTTTATGATACAACCTTCTGCTTGGGCCATGCCCTGCATTGCTTAAGCAGGACAGTATATCTGAATCTAAGGGTTTTACATGGATTTTTTTTGTAAATTCTAGGCAAACTAAAATGTATTTTCAGAGCTATAGCTGTTGCTTTTTATTTTTTGTTACTACAATATTATTTATAACCTTAAATAAGAAAAAAATATTTATAACTAAGCATATTTACTTTTCCTTTCAGCTCTCAAAACTGTCCACTCAAACACAGATAGTATTAAAGAACCTAGGTTTGAGCCTAGTATTTGTTGCTTATTAGTATGATGTTAAACAAACTTAAGGTTTAAAATCACACTAAATTTTTAGGAAGGGAAAGTTTGTCTAGATAACGTCTAGTGTCTCCTGAAATCTAAAGTTCTTTTATTTTCTAATGTCATTTTGTGTTTACAAAATCCAGTAAGATGGGGGAGGGGAAGTTAGGCAAGCCCTTCAATTCCGTCCCCAGCTTAAGAAAAATAAAGTTATATTTAGGTATTATTACGTATAATTGTACTTTCCTGTGCATGAGGTGTAGGCAGGTATTAAGTTCCCTCTTTCTCAAGGAGACAAATGGAAACGCAAAGATAGCAAGAGATTTAAACAAGCTCATTTAGCCAATGGTAAAAATAGGAGTAGACTGGATTTCTTAAACCCAAGTCTTTTATTTGACAAATGACTTGTTTTCATAAATACAGCATTATTTTTTATCATTACTCTATTTGACAGATTGCTTCAACTCCACCTAACGTATTTTCAACCCTCTTTCATAATGCTTTCCATCCAATGTTCTTTATCTTCCTTTTTCTTTTATACTCTTCTAATGTTATTTAATTTTCCATTTCTTTTCTTTCCTTGAGGGAAATCCTAGAAGCAACTGTCTAATTATTTTCTCCTTTTAACTGTAATTATAATACTAAAAGTTAAGGTAAATACACATTTGATGCCACATTTAACAACATCCAATAAAGTCTATATTTTAATGGACCTTGAGCTAAATGAAAATACATAAATCCTTTTCCCTTTTCTTTCTATCCACTGTAAAGTTCTACTTGGAGTCACTTAATCCGGGCTGAGGTGAGACTTTTTAAAGTAACTGAATGCTAATCTGCTCTCCAATTAAACACAATATTTTACAGCAAGAATTCAAACTGAATACCTAAATTCCACATGAAATGGAATAAGAAACATATATTCTTGAAATAACAGAGGACAAGTGAAGATATAAAAGGAAAGAAAGGAGCAGGATTTAGGAGTTTAAGAAACAGTTTGACATAACAGTAACACGCCTTTGTTCTTTTGAGTACTTGGTGATTGTTTTCTTTTGGATCCCTATCATTTAAGAGAGTTTTCAAATTTTAGAGAAGCAGAATCCTCTGGAGAGTTATTAAAATACAGATTGCTAGGCCCTACCCCCAGGGTTTCTGATTCAACAGGTCTGGAATGAGGCCTAGAATTTGCATTTCCAATTGGTTCCCAGGGATGCTGATACTGTTAGTATGGGTTGTATAGTGGCTTCTATCTTAAAACACTTCTAAAATCAGTTCCTGTTCTGCCTTCAAAACTATGCAATCTCTATTTTTTTCTGGACTTAGATGATATGAGCTCTCTTTTTAGGGTGTTTCATTAACACTATTTAATTGTTTTTAGTGAGATCTTAAAGCAAAGGTCAAAGTTTTCTTTAAATTCTGGCTGGATGAATTAACAAAAGCAGACTGGCTGGAAACTCATATACAAATAGAATCTTCAATCACTATAACATGAAATAAGTACTGAGACATGTTAGCATAGTACCCAGAGAAGAGTTAGGCTACTTTCACAAAATTCAATCATTACAGACTCCTGAAAAGACCATCAGAGCATCATAGAAATTATAACACAGGCATACACATTATGACATGATTTTGAAAGTTCCCTGAATATATAATTTGAAAATCATAATGGTATAAAGGTGAAACCGGTGAAACCAGCAGATTGCTGAAATGTTGAACCATGTATTCATTTTATTCAATGTGAATTCAATAATTTGTTATACCAATAAAAAGAAAAGATTTACTTGTATAATTATTTTGACTCCAAGTACATCATCAGAATTCATTGAATTCCTTGATTATAGCATATGAGCTGTAATTATTAATCAAACTTGATTACACTAAGCCTATCCACTCCCAATAAAGAGCCCCAGCTATAAAAACTTTCAAGTATATATATTTACTGCTTTTTCTTTTACCCAATTTACAGTGTATGACTATTAAGGAGAAATTCTAAGGCAACTCAAAAGGCAGAAAAAAAGTTTGAAGAGATAGAGTAACATCAGAACCAGATTCAGATATGGAAGTAATGCTGAAATTGTCAGACCAGAAATTTAAGCCAACTATAATTACTATGCTAAGGATGCTAATGGATAAAATAACATGAAAGAACAGATGGGCAATATAAGTGAAGAAATGAAAATGTTAAGATAAAAACAAAAAGAAATTCTAGAGATCAAAAACGCTGCAACAGAAATGAAGAAAGTCTTTGTGGGGTTATTAGTAGGCTGGACACAGGTGAACAAAGACTCTCTGACCTTGAGGATAAGTCAATAAACACTTCCAAACAGGCAAGTAAGGAGAAAAAAGACTGATCAAAAAATGGAACAGAATATCCAAGAATTGTGGGACAAATACGAAAGGCATAACATATGCATAATGGGGAGACCAGGAGAAGAAAAAGAAAAGGAATATTTGAAGCAATAATGGCCGAGAATGTCCCCAAATAGTCAGATACCAAATCAAAGTTCCAGAAAACTCAGAGAATACCGAGCAGGATAAATACCAAACAAACAAATAAACAAAAAATTGCAAGCAGGCATACTGTATTCAAACTGCAGAGAAGAGAAAATTTAGAAATCTTTAAAAGAGCTATAGGAAAAAAAATACTACCTATAGAGGATCAAAGATAAGTATTGCATCTAACTTCTCAGAAACAATGCAAACAAAAAGAGAGTGGAGTGAAATATTTTAAATGTTGAGAGAAAAAATTGCTCACCAACTTAGAATTCTGTATCCTGGGAAATTATTCTTCAAAACTGAGGGTGAAATAAAGACTTTCTCAGACAAACAAAAAAAATTTTTTTTGTCTCTTTAGGGCCGCACCACAGCTTATGGAGGCTGGGTCCCAGGCTAGGGGTTGAATCAGAGCTGTAGCCACTGACCTACACCACAGTCACAGCAACACCAGATCCAAGCCGTGTCTGGAACCTACACCACAGCCTACGGCAACACCAGACCCTCAACCCACTGAGCGAGGCCAGGGATCAAACCTGTGTCCTCATGGATGCTAGTCAGATTTGTTTCCACTGAGCTACAACTGGAACTCCTACAAAAATTGAATTTGTTGCCAGTAGCCCTCCCTTGCAAGAAATGTTGAAAGCACTTATTGGGAGAAGGAAGGTAATATTGGTCAGAAACTCAGATTTACCTAAATAATGAGCATTGGTGAAGTAATAAGTAAAGATAAAACATAAACTTATTTTTCTTATTTTTAGTTGATTTAAGAGATACAACTTTGTCTAAAATATTAATAGCAAAAATGATTTGATTATATATACTTTTCATATATATGTTCTGAATAAGTGAAATGAATGACAGCAATGATCAAAGGAACTAGAAGTTAAGAATTAGAGTTATTAAATTTTTAGTTGAGGTATAATTAACACATGTAAACAACATTAGTTTTAGGTGAACAGCATAATGATTCAACATTTATATATGTTGTAAAATATTCACCAAATAAGTGTGGTTAACATCCATCACCACACATTTGTTTTTCTGAGAGAAGTAGGCAAAATGTCTCTTTAGAGCTTAAATACATTGAATTTTAAAAAACAAGCACTGAAGGTTCATTGCATGTATAATTCTTGTTCTTGCAATGAGAATTTTCTTTTTTTCTGCTTTTTTAAGGGCAACACTCTGGGCATCCAGAGGTTCCCAGGCAGGCAAGGGGTTGAATTGGGGCTACAGCTGCTGGCCTATACCACAGCCATGGTAATGCAGGATCTAAGCTGTTCTGCAACCTACACCACAGCTCTTGGCAACACTGGATCCCTGACCCACTAAGCTAGGCCAGGGATCAAACCTGCATCCTCATGGATACTAGTTGGATTTGTTTCCGCTGCACCACAGTGAAATTTTTATGACTACTCTCTTTGCTACTTGCAAATGTACAATAAAGTTTTATTAACTATAGTCATCATGCTATACATCTACAGGATTTTTTATTTTTTAAGTGAATAACTTGTACCTTCCTTTACCCATTTTGCACATCCTTACCATCAATCTATTCTCTGTTTATTTTAGCTCATTTTTTTAAGATTCCACATATAAATAAGTTCGTGTGAAATTTGTCTTTCTGTCTGACTTATTTCACTTAGCATAATGCCCTTAAGATCTACCCATGTTGTTAAACATGGCAAGATTTCATTCTTTTTTATAGATGAACAATATTTAATTGTATTCGTATTTGACATTTTATCTATCCATTCATCTCTGAGTGGACACATAAGATGCTCCCATGTCTTAAAAATTGTATATAATGCTGAAATAAATATGGGGGTGCATGTATCTTTTTGAATTAGTGTTTTTATTTTCTTCAGATAAATACCCAGAAGTGGATAGTTAGATTATTTGGTAACTCTATTTTTATTTCTTTGAGGAATCTCTACTCTGTTTTCCATATTGGTTCCACAAATCTACCTTTCCATTAACAGTGCATAAGGATTCCCGTTTCTCCACATCCTTGACAAAACCTATTCTCTCTTGGAGTTGCCATCATGGTTCAGTGGAAGCAAATCCAACCAGTAACTATGAGGTTGTGGGTTTGATCCCTGGCCTTGCTCAGTGGGTTAAGGAGCCAGTGTTGCCATGCACTGTGGTGTATCCTACATTGCTATGGCTGTGGTGCAGGCCAGCAACTGTAGCTCCGACTTGACCCCTAGCCTGGGAACTTCCATATGCCATGGATATGGTCCTAGAAAAGTAAATAAATAAATAAAAAATAACCTGTTGTCTCTTGTCTTTTTTGATAATAGCCATTCTAATAGGTATGAAGTGATATCACATTGTGATTTTGGTTTGCATTTCCCTAATAATTAGTGATATTTAGCATCTGTTCATGTACCTGTTGGGCATGTGCATAATCTTCTTTCTTAAAAATGTCTATTCCAGGAGTACCTGTCATGGCTCAGCAGAAACCAACCTGACTAGTACCCATGACAATGCAAGTTCGATCCCTGGCCTTGCTCAGTGGGTTAAGGATCTCGTGTTGCCATAAGCTGTGGTGTAGGTCGCAGATGTGGTTCAGATCTGGGTTGCTGTGGGTGTGGCATAGGCCAGCAGCTACAGCTCTGATTTGATCCCTAGCCTGGGACCCCATCTCCATACGCTGCAGGTGTGGCCCTAAAAAGAAAATATATAAAAATAAAAATTAAAAAATAAAAAATGTCCATTCAGATCCTCTGCCTATTTTAAAATCAGACTGTTTATCTGCTATTGAGTTTTTTGAGTTCATTATATATTTTAGACATTATCCCCCATATTAGATATATGGTTTGCAAATGTTTTCTCTCATTCAATAAATTGCTTTTTCATTTTTATGGTTTATTTTGTTATGCAGAAGCTTTTTGATTTGGTGCCATTCTACTTGTTTTATTTTTATTTCTATTACCTTTGGTGTCAAATCAAAAAAAATTGCCAAGACTGATGTCAAGAAGCTTACTGTCTATGTTTTCTTCTAAAATTTTGATGGCTTCATGTATTACATTCAAGTCTTTAATCCATTTTGAGTTAATTCTTGTGTATGACATAAGATACAGTGCAGTTTCATTTTTTGCATATGGCTGTCTAGTTTTCCCAACCCCATTTGCTGAAGGGACCATTATTTCCCCATTGTACATTCTTAGCGCCTTTGTTGTAAATTAATTGACCATACATGTGTGGATTTTTTTCTGAATTCTATTCTGTTCCATTGATCTATATGTCTGTTTTATGAAAATATTATACTGTTTTGATTACTATAGCTTTGTAATATAGTTTTAAATCAGGGTTCTTTTGTTATTTTAAAGCAATCTACTTCTAAAATGATTTAGTGTTATTTAAAGATGGACTTGGAGTAATTATAAATATGCATTGCAATCTCTATGGCAACCACTTGATAAAGTAAAAAAAAAAAGTAAAACTGATAGGCTAAAAAAAGAGAAAATAAAATCATATAAAATGTTTAATTTTTTAAAATCACAAAGGGCCAAAAAGAGTGGAAGACAAAAATGGGAACAAAAAGAAGTGGAATGAATAGAAAATGTTAACAGTATGCTATGGGTTAACCCAAGTATATCAGCAATCATTCTAAACATCAGTGGCAGTGGTATAAATACACAAATAAAATGACAGATATTATCAGAATGGATCAAAAAACAAGACCCAGATATTCCAGAAAACAGAAACAGAAGAAGCATTGCCCACTGACTCTAGGAGATCAATATAACTCTACAAAATCCAGATCAAGACATTGCAAAAAAAAAAAAAAAGTATAGAACAATACCTCTCACGAACATAAATTAAAAATCCCAAACAATTTATTAGCAAATTGAATCCAATAATAAAAAATTGTATATCATATTCTAGTGAAATTTATTCCAGGTTTGCTGTAGAGGTTCAGTAGCTGAAAAGTCAATCAGTATAATCTACCACATTGACTTCTTTGAAAAGAAAAATCATAGGATCATATTAATTGGTGCAGAAAAACTGTATCAATACTGTATCCAGTATTTATCCATGTGAACAGCCCTCTGATGTAGGAATTGTACACAAAATATACAAAGACTCTTAAAACTCAACAATAAGAAACAAACAATTCAATTAAAAACATCACTAATCATTAGGAAAATGCAAATCAAAACCTCAAGGAGGAGTGCCTTTGTGGTGCAGTGGGTTATAGATCCAGTGTTGTCACTGCAGTGGCTTGGATTGCTGCTGTGGCATGGATTTGATCCCTGGCCTGGGAACTTTCGCATATAGTGAGCATGGTCAAAAAAATTAAAAAACAAAACAAAACAAAACAAAAAACCACAAGGAGAGAAAAACACATCATACCTGTCAGAATGGCTACCTTCAAAAACACAACAAGTAATAAATGTTAACAAGGATGTGGAGAAAAGGAAACGTTGTGCACTCTTGGTGGGAATGTAAATTGGTATGGTCACTAAAGAATACAGTATAGAGGTTCCTCAAAAAATTAAAATAGAGGAGTTCCCGTTGTGGCGCAGTGGTTAATGAATCCGACTAGAAACCATGAGGTTGCGGGTTCGATCCCTGGCCTTGCTCAGTGGGTTACGGATCCAGCGTTGCCGTGAGTTGTGAGCTGTGGTGTAGGTTGCAGACGTGACTCGGATCCCGTGTTGCTGTGGCTGTGGCGTAGGCCAGCAGCTACAGCTCCAATTCGACCCCTAGCCTGGGAACCTCCATATGCCACGGGAGCGGCCCTAGAAAAGGCAAAAAGATGAAAAAAAAAAATAGAACTGCCATATGATCCAGTAATTCTGCTCCTGGGTACATACCTGAAGAAAATGAAAAACTAAATTGAAAACATATATACACTTCAGTATTCACAGGACCATTCTTTACACTAGTCAAGATACAGAACTAACTTAAGTGTCCATATAACAGATGAACAATGAAGTTGTGGCATGTATACACAGTGGAATATTACTCAGCCATAAAACAATGAAATTTTTCCATTGGCAACAACATGGATTGTCCTGAAAGGTGTTACACTTAGTATGTTTTCATTTATATCTAGAATCTAGAAAATAAAATGAACAAATGAATATAACAAAATAGAAACAGCCTCACTTATTCAGAGAACAATCTAGTGGTTACCACTGGGGAAAGGGAAGGGGAGAGGAAAACATTGGGGGAGGGGATTAAGATGTATAAACTACTAGGTACAAAATATATGTTACAAGGATGTAACATATAAATCACAGGTAATACAGCCAATATTTAAAATAACTTTAAATGGAATATAATCTATAGAAATATTCAATCACTATGTTGTATACTTGAAATTAATATAACATTGCAACTAAACTACACTACAATTCTAAAAATTAAATTAAAAGATAGGCAAAAAATCTGAACAGAGGAGTTCCCACTGTGGTACAGCAAAGTGAATTCAACTAGTAACTATGAGGTTTCAGGTTCAACCCCTGGCCTCATTCAGTGGGTTAAGGATCCAGTATTGCCATGAGCTGTGGTGTAGGTCACAGATGCAGCTCAGATCCTGTGCTGCTGTGGTATGGCACAGGCAGGGTGCTGTGGCTCCAATTCGACCCTAGTCTGGGAACCTCCATATCCCTTGGGTGCAGCCCTAAAAAGCAAAAAAAAAAAAAAAAAAAAAAGTCTGAACAAAGACCTCATCAAAGACAACATAGAGATGGCAAATAAGTGTGTGCAAAAATGCTAAACATTATTAGTCAATAGGGAAATGGACATTACAATAATAATGAGATATATCAAATACTATTACAAACTTATTTAAAGGGCTAAAAAACAAGATACCATCTGCTGACTGGGATGCAGAGCAACAGGAACTTTAATTCACTGCTGTCGGGAATACAAAATGGTATGGCATTATTTTGTTCTTTTTTTATGGCTGAGTGGTATTCCATTGTGTATATATACCACATCATAGTCCACTCATCTGTCGATGGACATTTAGGTTGTTTCCACGTCTTGGCTATTGTGAATAGCGCTGCAATGAATATACGGGTGCATGTGTCTTTTTCAAGGAAAGTTTTTGTCCGGATATATGCCCAAGAGTAGGATTGATGGGTCATGTGGTAGTTCTATATATAGTTTTCTAAGGTACTTCCATACTGTTTTCCATAGTAAAACAGTTCCATACTGTTTTCCATAGTTGTACCAATTTATACTCCCAGCAACAGTGCAGGAGGGTTCCCTTTTCCTCACACCCTCTCCTTTGCAGCAACATGAAGGGTACTAGAGACTCTCATACTAAGTGAAGTAAGTCAGAAAGAGAAAGACAAATACCATATGTTTCCATCTACCATATAAGATCACTTATATCTGGAATCTAATATATAAAACAAATGAAGCTTTCCACAGAAAAGAAAATCATGGACATGGAGAACAGACTTGTGGTTGCCAAGGAGGAGGAGGAGGGAGTGGGATGGACTTGGAATTTGGAGTTAACAGATCCAAACTATCGCCTTTGGAATGGATAAGCAATGAGATCCTGCTGAATAGTACTGGGAACTATATCTAGTCACTTATGATGGAGCATGATAATGTGAGAAAAAGGAATGCATATGTATATGTGTGACTGCATCACCTTGCTGTACAGTAGAAAATTGACAGAACACTGTAAACCAGCTATAATGGAAAAGAAATCATCAAAAAAATGGTATGGCCACTTTGGAAGACAGTTTGGAGGTTCACAAAGCTAAATATAGTCTCATGATATGATCCAGATATTATACTCCTAAGTATTTAGCCAACTGATTTGAAAACTTGGGTCTACATTAAAAATTTGTACATGATTGTTTCTAACAACTTTATTCCCATCTGCCAAAAAATGGAAGCTAATAAGATTCAATAGGTTAATAAATAAACTATGATATATCCACACAATGGAATTCTTTTCTGCAATAAAAAGGAAGTGCTATCAAATCATGAAAAGACATGTATGTACTTCAAATGCATATTGCTACATGGCACACAGTAGTCTGAAAATGCTACCAACTTTATGGTTACATTTATATGACATTCTGGAAAATAAAAAACTATAGATCAAAACAGTAAACAGATCAGTGGTTGCCAGAGGTTAAGGTGTTGAATAGTAGAGCATTGCGTGTTTTTTTAGGGTAGTGAAATTAGTCTGTATAATAATCTTATGGTTGCTACATGACATTCTGTATTTGTCAAAATTCATAGAACTTTACAGCAGAATGAGTAAACCTTAATGTATGCAGACTTTAAAAAATCATTTACAGGTCAGAGAACCCCAGCATACAATATTGTGACAAAAAATAATCTAACTATATTACAAATGCATGAAACAGTCTCACTAAAAGAGTGAATGAAAAGTTGTTGACCAAAGTAACTTTGAAGATGAATGGAATCTGTAAGACTGATGGCAAAAGGAACTTCACATAAGTATAAAATTCTACTTGATAAAGTCATTTCCTACAGGAGTATGGATTAACAAATTTTATACCACTATCCACGTGTACTGGAACTGAATAACTAAGTAAGTGGATGGCAGATGGTAGGAGCCAGGTTTCCCACTGTTGGAATGGGAGATTTCAGACAAGCAAGGGAAGAAATCCTGAATAATCCATGTGGTAACTGACTACTGTCAAAGACTATATGAGCTTACTTTTTAGCTTAATGTGGATATAGAGGGACACATCAATACAAATATTTTTAGATATATAAATGTTTCTATTAGCTGAAAGTGTCTAGAAGCAATGGCATCCTAGTAGCAACAAGCATACTAACCCCCAGATTTTGATTTCTAGCACCTCTCTGTGATAAAGGAACCTAAGATTCTTGGGTAAATGGTTTATTCTAAAACCAGGACATGCAATATAGATGAACATAAAATATCTCATAGTGTCAGAAAGTACTTAAAACAATGATGGGGGTATATCAAAAAGATACTATGGCCAACTAAAAGAACTTCTAATGACCAAAGCTAGAACAATTAGAGCAATAAATAATATTGTATTATTTATTTTAAAATAAATATTCCTGAGTCCATGCTGATACTAAATAATTGAGTGAAATGAGACAACTCTTCCCCATAACTGAATTGTAAAAACATTGTAAATCAACTAAACTGCAATAAAAAGTAGATTTATTTTAAAAAGTATGAAAAAATATGAAACATTAATATCAATAAATATGCAAGAAGGTATAACATTTTATAACTCCTTTTAATGTAACATATCAATCTGAATTCTTCCTAAATATGTTTTTTCAAACACACTGGACTCAAGGAAAGCCATATATACTTAAGAATCATGACCTTAGTATTACTTATAAGACCATTTACTCAGAGTATAATATTATAAGTCATGCTGCCCTCTGAGTCAGTCTGTTCCAGGAATAACTTTGCAAGATAAGCCTAAGTTTCAGAAAAAAACTTCTGATTAAAGAAAGGACATGAGTGCTCAAAAAATATCCTGTGCTTTTTATTTCCATGCCAAATGGAGAAATAATTGTCTAGTAAATTGTGACCCAGAGAAGTTACATGAATTCCTTAGAGTAATCTATTAAGTCAGTGGCCTAATCCTTGTTAGTTCATCTACTTTATATTACTAAATCCCTTATGCCATAATCATACAAAAATCACTGAAATATAATTTGATGACATCAAATAAAACTGGGTACATTAGAACCTAAGAAATAAGAGATCTTCACTGAGGGCCTCACAGGAGATCAGGGCACATGTTTTGTCTTCTTTCAGTACTTCCCCCAACACCTCACAATGTCAACTCTGACTTCTTTAAAAATTTGAAAAGTCTAGTTTCCTGAAGCAAAAGTAATGAAATGGCATGACACCCTTGAAGCCCTATAGAAATATTAAGTCTACTTTGTGATAAGGTTAGCCAGGAGGTAAAGCATTCAATATTGCTCAATTATCCCCATCCATCTGTTCAATGTGGAAAAGTGACCTTCCTTGTCATCTTTCTCTCACTAAAAAAAAAGCAGAGAAAATTCAGTAGGTGTAACAAAAGAAAAATAATAAAGGGAGTAGATTATTATTAAGCCTCATGAATAGTCCTTAAAAATGCTTCTGTATTTGGAATCTAAATATGAGAGAGTACTGTGGGACAAAAATAGTTATGAAACAAATATAAAAATGTTATTTTTAAAGCCTGAAAAGAGAAGCTTAACTTGTATATCTGTTTCAGCTTCTGTTTTTCTTACCATTGTTTTGTGATATAGACTTTATAGGGGTTACATCTGGTGAAAAGATCTTTTAAAAACTCTTAGGTCCATTATGTTCACTTCTTGGTGATGAAATTATATTTTCAGGTGACCTAGGTGAACTGTGATTTTAATACTTCTTTTAAATAACCAAAGTTAATAAATTAAACTTTGGAGTTAATTGAAGGAGTTCTAAACCTTCAATATTTTTCTGGGTTTTATGAAGTCCATAAAATGTCTTTATTTTTTTCCCGTGAGTTGTCTTTCTGTTAACATCATTCACTGATTTGCTTCCTTTCTTTCACTGTCTGCTGGAAGTCATTATTATGATGTCACCTTTTAAGTTATTTTACCAACTAACACCAGACCAATTCTATTATTTCCCCTCTCTTCACAGTTTAATCTAGACAATTCTTTCTTTGTTGACTTCATTCCTTTTCATACCAGGACCTTTACCCTCTTCTTTAAATCTGCAAATCATCCTTTAACTTCATGGAGTTCATATTATACATTCGGGTTAAGAACTTAAAACAGTGTTTAATATAAAATTTCATTTTCACCTTGCTCAACTTAATTTTTTTAAATGATTTTTATTTTTTCCATTATAGATGGTTTACAGTGCTCTGCAATTTTCTACTGTACAGCAAGGTGACCCAGTCACAATACATATATACATTCTTTTTCTCGCATTATCCTCCATCATGCTCCATCATAAATGACTAGATATAGTCCCCAGTGCTATACAGCAGGATCTCATTGCTTATCATTTCTGAAGGCAATAGTTTGCATCTATTAACCACAAATTCCCAGTCTATCCCACTCCCTCAACTTAATTTTTTAAAGCTACATGGCCACTTTTAGTGAAGAGTGTGAAAATCTGGTTCATTATAATTTCATGAGTGAATAAATAGCTTTAATAAACTGAAACTATACTAGAAAAGAGATGCCTTAAATATGACATGCATTATTTATACTATATCATACTGATGGGCTGATTGACAATGCTCACACACTTGCCAGGTAATAAAATTAAATGAATGCAGCACATGGTGAGGCTGGTCCAAAAAGATTGATGGGAGACCTTAAGTTGAAGTTTTCTTTTTGCTTTAAAAGCCAAAGTAGATTAACAACTAAATATATAAAATAGCCTTTTCTTTCTTCCTATTACTCTCTAGTGTAAAGTTTCCAAAAACTAGACCATGGTTGCCTAGCTTGTTATAATCTAGAGCCAAAATTATTCCTCTCTTTTCAATCATGTGTCTGTGCGTATGCACAAACACACACGATGATATGGTTTAGGTAAAATAAAATCTCCCCAAAGTCTTCTCTCTGTGATATAGTACCAAAATAATATACTAAGGAAATAATTGAAATATAAAATTAATCACTAATAGCAAAAGTACATTAACTATTCTGCATTTTATGCATTATTATCTATTTTTATGAGGATATAAGTATGAATGAAAAATTATTTGAATTTAAGAAACTTAAAATGTAGTCTAGTACAAGAGTTGACTTTGCCTTAAAAAGGGGTAATATGAGATAAAGAATAAGTGACTAAGAGAAGTATTCAGAGTGCTGAATAATGAATGTGTGTCTTCCCTACTGGATTGTAAGATCCATACAGCATAAACACATGAATGTCAGACACTTCACTCTCCATGGTAGAAAACTCATTTGAATATTTATAAAGTGATATGCCCAGTACCTCACTGCTGGGCCCCCTTACATTTCCTCCCATGAACTTACTAGAACTTACTAGATACTCCAGCCTGTTGGCAATGCTTCGGCGCCCTTGGCACATACCATGCTTCTCTTTCACTGAATTCTTTCTCCACTAATTGACTTAAAACTCAATCAATTCTTTAAGATCTTGTTCAAATCAGGCACTAAGACTACAAGGAGAGCCCTTTAACTAAACACAAATTCATCTAATTTTTTAAAAATCATTTTAGGGCCAGACCCGTGGCGTATGGAGGTTCTCAGGCTAGGGGTTGAATCAGAGCTGTAGCTGCGGGCCTACACCACAGCCACAGCAACGCAGGATCTGAGCCGCATCTGTGAACTACACCACAGCTCATGGCAATGCCAGATCCTTAACCCACTGAGCAAGGCCAAGGATCAAACCCATGTTCTCATAGATATTAGTAGATCGAACCCACATCCTCATAGATACTAACAGTGTTCATTAACCACTGAGCCATGACAAGCCATGGGAACCCCTAATCTTCATTTTAATTAGATTTCCTTCTGACTTTTAATCTTTTTTTTTTTTTTTGGTCTTTCTGTCTTTTCTAGGGCCACACCCGTGACATGTGGAGGTTCCCAGGCTACGGGTCTAATGGGAGCTATAGCCACCAGCCTATGCCAGAGCCATAGCAACGCCAGATCTGAGCCATATCTGCGATCTACACCACAGCTCACAGCAATGCTAGATCCTTAACCCACTGATCCAGGCCAGGGATTGAACCCGCAACCTCATGGTTCCTAGTCAGATTTGTTAACCACTGAGCCATGAAGTCCCAGATTTCCTTCTGACCTTTAAAGATATTTAGTCTTCTAGTTATCTAGAGTAAAATTCTACTTTACAGTTTTAACTTTGAATTTATTAAAAAAAACTATTTATCAGATTAAAAAATCATTTAGCAGAAATGCAGTGTGTTTTTTTAATGCAGTGGGTACACTGAGGGGTTGGTGAAGTAAACATAGAATTATGTATATAGATCATGACATTCAACATAAAATGATCGAAAGACACACAGATAATGTAACTATATAGTTTGAGGTCACATGTTATACAACTTGAGGAGTTCATGACATCAGACACTAGAAGAGTAAGTGATAAGTACATAGTTAAATAACACTGTAATCATTGAACAGAATTCCAAAAGTCACTTGAACTACACAACCAAGTAAACAATGAGATGTGGTAGTTTGGGGGAAGGGTGAGTTAAATGATGCAGGGGTTTAGGCAGAAAGGTGAGTTAATTCGGAAAACTCTTGAGATCCATCTTGAACACCAATGAAAAGAGAGGAATGGCATGCAATAAACCAGAAAAGATAGATCAGTTTCAATATATAGACCTGTCGAGATAATGCATAATTTGTGGGTCTTTGGTGTCAAATGTTTTTATGGACTTATATCTTGAATTATGCTTAATTTTGTCCAAGAAACCTTTCCTACCTTATTTAGCAGTAGGGCAATATTAATTAGCATTCATAAAGTTACAAATTCTCAGAGAACCAAAGGTGATGCCAACCACAACACATTCTTCTACCAGTTCACACTTGAATCTAATATTTACTTCCAGTGTTGGCTTATCACTATTTTATTTACATTTGATACTCAATAGTTTTTTTCTACAGTTTTCAAAGAGGAATTGCAAAGAAGTTAAAAAGGTAAACATTACACAATTGTTTAAATGACAAATCTTTGCCAAACTACATTCCTTAATGAACTGTAACCTTAAATTTTTTTTCCAGAGACTGGAGAATCTTGTCAGTCAATAGTTAAGCTGTACAATGTTTTCGAAAACCAATTAAATCTTTACAACCTACTTTTTTATTCCAGCTGACACATCCAAGGAAATATTTATGGTAAAAGAGAAGAAACTATCATATAATGAAGATCTTCTAAAGAACTGGGAATATCTCCTACAAACCATAGTTTGTAAGATATGTTCTTTTTGCCTAAATCTAAGGAAAATTCTAAAATTCCTCCTATTTAAGAAGGACGAGGCATTCATCAGCAGTGCTAACTAAGGAATATATTATATATTTTGGCTTTAGTTTTTGCAGGTGTTAGGGGAGCAGGTTTTCATAAGAAGAATGTGTGCTTTCTGAATTTTCAACATTTGTGGAAAGGTGTCCAAAACAATATAGAAACAAAAATGGTACAGCAGGAGAATAACAGTCTGGGTGATTTTCTTTTCCTTATTTATAAAAAAAATATTGAAAATACCACTATTCATATAAGTTAAACCCTGGTCAAAATGTCGAGGATGCAGAAGACAGATCGAGCTATGTTCAGCTGAAGAGCAGGAATGAACTACAGACACACCTCAGAGATACTGTGGGTTCTTCTAGAATACCACAATAAACTGGATATTGCAATAAAGCAGGTCACACAAAGTTTTTCATTTCTCAGTGCATGTAAAAGTTATGTTTACATTATACTATAGTGGATTAAGTGTACAATAGCATTATGTCTAAAAAAACAATGCATATATTTCAATTAAAAAATGCTAACCATCACCTAAGTCTTCAGCGAGTTATAATATCTTTGCTGATGCAGGATTTAAAGTATTACCAGAATAACTAAAACGTGACACAGAGACAGAAAGTGAGCAGAAGCTATTTTAAAAAAAAATAGTGCCAACAGACTTGCTTCACGCGAGGTTTCCACATACCTTCAATATGTAAAACATGCAATATCTGTGAAGTGCAATAGAGTGAAGCAAGGTATGGCTGTATAGCCTTAAACAGATAAGAAATTCTTTCTAGACCAAGAAGATAGCACAGGAAAAGGCCTATTTATATAGGATACTGTATATGACAAAAAAGAGATATACTGCAGAGAAAGGAGGGAATATTCAATAAATTATGCTGAGAGAAATAGTTAACCAGATTAAACATCAACCTTACAACAACCTAAAAATCAGGTTTAGAGAGATTAAAGGCTTAAATATAAAAGGCAAAACTTTAAACTTTTTAGAAGAAAATACAAGGAGTTCCTGTTGTGGCTCAGCAGGTTAAGAACCCGACACAGAATCCATGAAAATGCAGATTCGATCCTTGAACTCACTCAGTGGGTTAAGGATCTAGCATTGCTGAAAGCTGCAGTGTAGGTCACAGATGCAGCTTGGGTCTGGTGTTGCCGTAGCTGTGGTGTAGGCTGACAGCTGCAGCTCTGATTCATTCGACCCCTAGCCCAGGAACTTCCATATGCTGCAAGTACAGCTGTAGAAAAAAAAAAGAAAAGAAAATATACGAAAAACACCCAGAGTTCCTGTCTTGGCTCAGAGGAAATAAATCTGACTAGCATCCATGAGGATACAGGTTTGATCCTTGACCTTGCTCGGTGGGTTAAGGATAGCTGTGGTGTAGGCCAGCAGCTACAGCTCTGATTCAACCCCTAGCCTTGGAACCTCCATATGCCATGGGTATGGCCCTAAAAAGCCAAAAATTAAAGAAAAAAAAGAACAAAATTCTTTGTTGTTTACTTGATATAAGAATTTTTTCCAAGTACAAAAACTAGTGCCCATAAAATATTAATATGCTTATATTAAAATTAATAACTTTTATTCAGTAAAGATACCATCTTCCTCCTCCCAGAAAAGTTATAACCCAAAAACTAGAGTCAGGTATTTGTAATATAAACTAGCCAATGATTTATAAGCCAGAATATATAAATAAAATGTTCAAATAAGGTTTTAAAAAAAACAAAAATATCTAATAAAAGAACAAGTAAAATAATGGCCATTTGACAAAAGAAAAAGCCCAAATAAATGATAAATATATAAAGATATATTCAACCTTAGTAATCAGGGAAATGTAAATTAATACCAAAATGATATTCTGTGCTAGACCAGGAAAAATACTTTGACAGTCCTGAGCTCTGGAGAGCTTGTAGAAGAAGAAGAACTCTTACTCACTGAGGTTGAAATATAAAATGGTGTAACTACTTTGGAAAACAATTTAACATCATTTTGTAATGAACAGTCAGTCATACATCCTATAACCCAGCATATGTTCTAGAGAAATTCCTGAAAATGTGTATCAAAAGACTAATACAAAAAAGTTTTAATACCACTCATTATCACTCATTCATCACTACTCATTACAGAAAAATATCTAAAGCAACACCAGCATCCAAAAATAGGAGAATAAATGATAAATTGTGATATCTTCACACAGCTGAATATCTCACAAGCAATGAAACAGAGCCACATGCAACAAAATGGATGGATCTTAAAAACTTTTGAATAGAAAAAGAACATCATAAAAACTACACACATAGTATGATAGTACTTCCACAAAGCTGAAATACTAGCAAAACTAAACAACATATTGTTAAGAGAAGCAAACAATGTGATAAAAACAAGTTTAACAAATAGAAAGAAAGCAATAAACACAAGCATCAAGATACTGGTTATCTTCCAGTCAGAACCAGGGGATTTAGGAGAATTGAGATAGTGGAAATATCTTAGCAGAATATCACATACTTACATTTATGTGATATGTAGTCTTGCATTTATCTAAATTATATAACAATATAAAATTGGACCAAACAATCATGATAACTTAGTCAGAAATGGCAACCTAGGCTCTTACAGAAAGGGTTTTTTGTTTGAAGTGATAAGGGTTCTTAGAACTTCTGAGGCATAATTTTCCTTAGTCCACCATCTCTGCAATACAGATAGGCTTCCTAAACAATGGCAAAGGCAGTCACAAAATCTCAGCATAGCTGGTGAACCTCCATGTTTCTGGAGCCAAAATTGTCCCCTGCAGTGGTTAGTTAACACAGTCTGATCTGGGTTCTTTTCCACTTTGAGAGATGACCTACCCTGCTTAATTTTACAAGATTATATCCTCTCTCAACCCCTTTAAATTAAATTTATGATTAATTAATTTGGTTATAACAGGTATTTTTATTAAAACGTATTATGTCCAAATGTTTTGCTTATAGCTAGCTCTACTTATATCAATTCTTGATTTTTTTCCGTTTAATTGAAGCACCATAATAAAAACTACTATTTCATTGTCTGATTAGAAATCATAGGCCAAATTAATTATTAGTAGGATGCCAAATCAATTCTAACTTTATTAGATTAACTAATTTAGGACAAATCAGTGTCACCTAGCTTTGTTTCTCATTCTTTAGCTGGGAATTCATGTGCACAGTTACATAATATAACATTTTTAGCACAGTTTATCTTTTTTCTACTTTTTTCTGAGCACACTAAATCAGGTTTTTTAAGAATTTTATTCTTGGAATTTTCCTCTGGGTTCTGTTAAAAATCCATGAATATGGCTTCCTAGTTTTTATTTTTGCTTTCTTAGCCAGGCTGAGTTTGCAAGTTCCCAGTCATCGCAGTGCTATTGTTCTCCAGGATGTTGTAATTTTTATTGCATATTATATGTACCTTCACTACAAAAGATTAGGTCAGGTGTCCAGGGCACAGGAGGGTGTGTTACATGTAGCCCAGCATTACAATGAATAGGCTTAACATGCCTATACCCTTCAGGGCAAAAGGGAAGCACAGGCCCTACGCTCATAGCAATATCATTAAAAGTCTTACAACATAACTGAATGCTGAGCTCAGCTCCTTTTGAGGGCAAGGATTCAGTGGAAGACCTTAGGTAAACTCCCCACTTGAAGGGAGAACAAGGGAGAGATCACTGAGCCTATGTCCAGCTTTGGGCCATTCATGAGAGGATGAATAAGCAGAAAAGAAACTTGCTGAGCAGACAGTTTTCTAAAGTGGTTCTAACTGGTTTGCTCAAGAAAGGGGTAGACTAAAATAGGTAGTGGATGGCTTTTTAGAATTCTAAATTTTTTTAGATTCATCCCACTGGTCTGTAAATTGATACCAGTGAAGGACAACTGTCACAATATTTTTTTTTTAACCTAGCTGTGGCCAGAGACAACAAAAAACAACAGTAAAAGTAAGAACAATAGCAAATTAGTAGAATGAATGCATGGGGTATAGAGACTGACAGTGAGAAGCCGTGATGATGGAGCTCATTTCTTTGGTTGACTTGTGTTGCCTTTTTCCAACTTACAGAGTATGAAAAAGTAAACCCTACATACTATTTACACAAGATACTCATATTTTAGGTCCTTCAGTCTGATTCACTGATTAGATGTCAACTTAAATGTTCTTTCCCCATCTTTTCACAGTAACTTATAGCTCCCTCTTCATTGCATTATCATTTTACAATAAGAACGTCTATATGAACATGTCTCCCATCAGAATGTAAACTTCATGAACATATCAATAATAACTCTATTGCTTATCATGATATACTTAGACTTCAATGAAATTCCTAGAATATGGTAGTTGCTTAGAAAATATTTTTGAGGAGTTCTCTTGCGGCTCAGTGGGTTAAGGATCCGGTGCTGTGACAGCACCATCCCTGGCCTGGGAACTTCCACATGCTCTAGGCATGCCTGAAAAAAAATAAATAAATAAAAAAGAATGGAAGTTCCCATTGTGGCACAGCAGAAACGAATACGACTAGTAAACATGAGGATTTGGGTTTGATCCCTGGCCTCGCTCAGTGGCTTAAGGATCCAGCGTTGCCATGAGTTGTGGTGTAGGTTGCAGACATGGCTTGGACTCTGTGTTGTGTTGCTGTGGCTGGGGTGTAGGCCAGAAGCTATAGTTCCAGTTCAACCCCTAGCCTGGGAACTTCCACATGCCATGGGTGCAGCCCTTAAAAAAAAAAAATTAAAAAAGCAAAAAAATTAAAATAAAAAGAATGAAAATATTTTTGCATGAATAAATAAGTGAAAGCATTATTTCTAAATTGTTGGTTTACAGTTTTCTGAAACTATCTCCATCAAGCACACACAGTATTGTGACTGAGTAGGACCCTCTGGGGCTCTTGGGCACAAAAGTCTTTCTGTCCCCCATTTCTTATTTTTAGGAAATGGGCCTCATTCAGCCACCATGACCTTCCCTGAGGGAAGGTTCAGACAGTGCAGATCAGGGAAGGAAGGGAGGCAAAGACAAGGGAGGAACAGTCAAGCAATAACAGTACAGCCTTGGGGCAGGATCCTGGTTCCCTCTCAAGGGATACACATAATAATGTAGGCATCTTATATACCTCAGAGAAAAGTCATATCCCTATGCTTTTTTTAGAAATGTACATTTTAAAACTGAACAGCTTAGAGTTCTTCCTTGTCCTTTTCCCTGTCTTGATTGCACCCTAAACACAATCAACTGTAAGCTAAAGATTAGGCACCCTAAGCGCAATTTCCTGTGGGTTAAACATTTTGTTCTAATCTCTGATCAATGTGACCTTTTCACACGTACTGTTATTCTAGGCAATAACCCAGAAGACCATCATCAAAGAAAGAAGAATGCATGTTTGTCCCAATCCTGATTCCTATCTGAAAACCTGTTTTTCTCCTTTTTACTATTAAACTCCGCACAATTCTTTTCAACGGGGGAGGGGAGGCACAGTCTTTAGGGTGTTAGACTGCCGTGACCCTCCTTCACCTAGCAAAGCAATAAAGCTATTTTTTCTCTTTCACCAAAAACTCTATCCCTGTGTCTCTATTAGGCAATAGCAGAGAGAGGCAGAGTTTCAGCAACAGTATCATGTATTCAGATTATCCAAATCCTCACAATCTCCACATTGCATCATTCAGGACACCTCACACATCAAAGTCGAAATAAGATGGCCTGGATTTATGTACCAGCCCAAGTGTCCACACATGGGAGCCTTGACCTATGCTGGCCTGCAGCACCACTTAAAACATAATGGAAGAATGAGGGCGCAAGGTTTAAGAGAACAAAAAATACATGGGGAGTCTTAGTCTTACTAAAAAACCTTACTCATATATCTTACTAACTTTTTTAAAAAATAGCAATGTTTTAAAAATAATAACTTTAATTAAATACCATTTTTTTGGGTAATGGTTTGAGAAATAAACCATTCTAAAATGTGACTCTGTCCTGGTCAAAATCCATCAAAATTATGAATTTAAAAAAATGTTTTCTGGAGTTCCCATTGTAGCTCAGTGGTTAATGAATCCAACTAGGAACCATGGGGTTGCAGGTTGGATCCCTGGCCTTGCTCAGTGGGTTAAGGATCCAGTGTTGTGGTTAGCTGTGGTGTAGGTCATAGATGTGGCTCGGATCCCACATTGCTGTGGCTGTGGCTGTGGTGTAGGCCAGCAGCTACAGCTCCGATTCAACCCCTAGCCTGGGACCCTCCATATGCCACAGGTGTGGCCCTAGAAAAGACAGAAAGACAAAAAAAAAAAAAAAAAAGTTTTCCCTCTATTTACTTGAATTATGCTGACCATTGTAGACTTTCATTTAGCTTTTTTCACATTTGCAACTACAGATGTAGCCCCTTCTTCTGAAATAATTTTAATACATTTTGCTCACATAACTTTTTGACAAGGCATCCTGACACATGAAGTGAAGTATCATTTTAAACATACATGCTTTCATTCCTTAAGTCTTGGGATAATGCATATCTTGCTGCATTCTCCTAAATACCCAATTCCGTGATTTATGTAAAGAGGATACTGGCTACTCCAAAGCTGAGAGGGCCTGGCCTCAGGCATGATTGGATCCAGGGATTTTATCACTATTGTTCAAAAATTTTTACTTTGCTTTCTGTCCAGTTCTCATCTCTCCTTTTCTTTGTCTTTATTCTTAACTTTCTCAATATAGTGACCAAAATGGCTTTGATAAACCCTCATTTCCACCCTCCCTTTTAAATGTGTACAATAGGATTAATACCTTCATTTCAACCACGATTAACCTTTGTTGTTTTAATGCAAAATTCCATGTGGTTATTATCATACTGTGGTTATTATCATCATACTAAGAATCCCTTTAGAATATTCATTACTGAGGTAGAATAGAGTATTAAAATAGATCTGTAATAGAACTAAATTCTCAGAAATATCCTACATACACAGTGTTTGTTTTTCAAGGTATATCATAATTATTCTTTTTTTGTTTTTTTGAAGCAGTAAAATAAATCAAACCAGTTTCAACACATTCAAGTGATGTTTTGGTGGAGAACAAGTCACTCATTTGCCTTTCTGATCAATATGCACTTTAGTTTTTGTGCTTAGAAAAATTTATGTGGCATTTGTTTCAAATGGAATGTTTCTGTGTCTTGAATCTGTTTGGAAACATGGATTCCTGAGATAATTAAGAAGAAAAGTAATAATATTCGCAACCGTGTAAAGAAGCCCTTTTCGCTTATATGAAATTTCTACAGTAAATTTCTACCAGCAACCTAGCTGTTTACGTAAAACAGAAGCTTGTTTTTCAAGAGTTGGTATCTGTGTTTTTCAGCTGCTGCCTCTCTTTGAAGAATCGTCTTAACGATGAAGTATAGAAAGCACAGTCCCAGTTGGCAAATGCTGCATTTATATTGACACTAAAGCACAGAAAGCATATCCAGCATTTGCTATCCTGATAAGTCCCCAGACTTTGGACAAGAACCCAGACAGTAATGCATATCTTCCAGCTAAGACCTGCTGAAGTAAGCGCCAGGCATATATGCCGCACAGTCTGCAGCTCTCTTGGTTCTTTCCAGGCATGGGTCAGAAAGGAGATAGCATGATAGGGCAACAGAGTGACATCTCAAAATAAGGAAGGCAATAAGGGCAGCCAAACCAGGGTTAATAGAGGCCTAAGTCTAAGTGGAAAGTATTTGGAAAAGCAGCCCTGGTATTATTTCTCACAAATGTTGCCAGCAGCTCTTGGAGATGAGAGACATACCTGAAAGGTTGATATTTGGGCAACAATTCTTCATTTCATAAGCACTGCACTTATTAAATCTCTAGTTCAAATTATGCTGCACCATCCCAGGAGGGCATTATTGTGCTCCCCTCCTGCATTCTCTTCTCCTAATACCTAGAAACCTGGTATGCACCAGTGCAGATGACTCTGGGTGGCCATATGGAGCCCTGAGTGCCAACAACCATCTCCTAGCTTTGGAATGGTTGTTAACACTCATGTCATTTCCATGGCTCTGTGACTCTTCAGAGGCTACATTCTCCTGGGTATGGGGAAAAAATTTATACTTTCACTTAATATTTTAAAGCATCTTTCATAAATCAGAAAACTAAAAGCATGATACTCTTCATGAGTGCACTCATTACGCATCATGAATTACAAATACTTAAATGTTATTATAGAATAGGTTGCATGCTGTATTAGATTTCAACTGCTGCCCAAAAAAACTGCCACAAATTTAGCAGCTAAAAAACCCCGCACATTCATGACCTTACAATTCTGTAGGTCAAAAGTCTGAAGGGTCTCATTAAAGTGTTGGCAGAGCTACAGTTCTATCTGGAATCTCTAGAGAGAATCCATTTCCTTGCTCATTCAGGTTGTTGGCAGAGTTTCTTTTCATTATAGAATTGACATCCCCATTTCATTGCTGGCTGTTCAGAGGCTCTTGAATTCTTTGATTCATGGCCTCCCTCTTCCATCTTCAAGCCAGCAACTCTGGGTCAAGTTCTGCTGATGCTTCAAATCTTTCCTGCTGCTTCTTTCCTGGTCACATATCTCACTGAGTCCTTGGTCTTCTTCTTTCACTTAAGAGTTCATGTGATTATACTGGAATCACCCAGGCAACCAGAATAGCCTTTCCTTTTTAGGGTCAGCTAATTAGTGACATTAGTACTATCTGCAAAATCCCTTCTGCTCTGTAAGATGACATACTCACAGGTTCTGGGGTGTAGACATCATTGGGGGGGTCAGTCTTTGGCCTACCTCACACACTTATAACAATCTCTTTTAAAATAATGACTCACATAAAAACTGATTTTTTGATGATTTATATTTTTTCCGTTATAGTTGTTCACAGTGTACTATCAATTTTCTACTGCACAGCAAAGTGACAATCATACACATATATAAATATATATACATTGTCTCTCTCACATTATCCTCCATCATGCTCCATCATAAGTGACTAGATACAGTTCCCTGTACCATACAGCAGGATCTCATTGCTTATCCACTCCAAATGCAGTGGTTTGCATCTATTAACCCCAGATTCCCAATCCATCCCACTCCCTCTCCCTCCCCCTTGGCAACCACAAATCTGTTCTCCAAGTCCATGAGTTTCTTTTCTGTGAAAAGGTTCATTTGTGCCATATAATAGATTCCAGATATAAGTGATATCTTATGGTATCTATCTTTCTCTTTCTGACTTACTTCACTTAGTATGAGAGTCTCTAGTTCCATACATGTTACTGCAAATGGCATTATTTTGTTCTTTTTTATGGCTCAGTAGGATTCCATTGTGTGAATATACCACATCTTCTGAATACACTCAACTGTCAATAAATATTTAGGTTGTTTCCATGTGTTGGCTATTGTGAATAGTGCTGCAATGAACATACAGGTGCATGTATCTTTTTCAAGGAAAGTTTTGTCTGGATATATGCCCATGAGTGGGATTTCTGGGTCATATGGTAGTTCTATATTTAGTTTTCTGAGTTATCTCCATACTGTTTTCCACAGTGGTTGTATCAATTTGAATTCCCACCAACAGTGTAGGAGGGTACCCTTTTCTTCACACCCTCTCCAGCATTTGTTATTTGTTGACTTGTTAATGATGGCCATTCTGACAGGTGTGAAGTGGTACCTCATTGTAGTTTTGAATTGCATTTCTCTAATAATTACTGATATTGAGCATTTTTTCATGTGACTGTTGGCCATCTGTATACCTCCTTTGGAGAAGTATCTATTCAGGTCTTTTGCCCATTTTTCCATTGGTTTGTTGTTTATTTTGCTGTTGAGTTGTATAAGTTGTTTGTATATTTTAGAGATTAAGCCCTTGTCAGTTGCATCATTTGAAACTATTTTCTCCCATTCTGTAGATGGTCTTGTGTTTGTTTGTTTGTTTATGGTTTCCTTTCTATGCAAAGCTTGTCAGTTTGAAGGTCCAATTGTTTTATTTTTGCTTTTATTTCTGTTGCCTTGGAAGACTGACCTAAGGAAACATGTGTAAGGTTGATGACAGAGAATGTTTTGCCTATGTTCTCTTCTGGGAGTTTGATGGTGTCTTGTCTTATATTTAAGTCTTTTAGCTATTTTGTGTTTATTTTTGTGCATGGTGTGAGGGTGTGTTCCAGTTTCATTGATTTACATGAGGCTGTCCAGTTTTCCCAGCATCATTTGCCAAAAAGACACTTTTTCTCATTTTATATTCTTGCCTTCTTTGTCAAAGATTAATTGACTGTAGGTGTCTGGGTTTATTTCTGGGTTCTCCATTCTGTTCCATTGGTCTGAATGTCTGCTTTGGTACCAGTACCACACTGTCTTCACTACTGCAGCTTTGTAATATTGCCTGAAGTCTGGGAGAGTTATGTCTCCTGCTTAGTTTTTGTTCCTCAGGATTGCTTTGGCAATTCTGGGTCTTTTGTGGTCCCATATAAATTTTTGGATTGTTTGTTCCAGTTCTGTGAAAAATGTCATGGGTAATTTGAAAAGGATTGCTTTGAATATTTAGATTGCTTTGGGTAGTATGGCCATTTTTCCAATATTAATTTTTCCAACCCAGGAGCATGGAATATCTTTCCATTTCTTTGAATCCTCTTTAATTTCCTTGATTAATGTTTTATAGTTTTCAGCATATAAGTCTTTCGCCTCCTTGGTCAGGTTTATTCCTAGGTATTTAATTTTGGGGGGTGTGATTTTAAAAGTTTTGTATTTTTGTATTCGTTTTCTAATATTTCATTGTTAGTATACAGAAATAAAATTGGAAGAAAAGAGGTAAAATTGTCACTGTATGCAGATGACATGATACTATATATAAAAAACCCTAAGGACGCCACACAAAAACTACTCGAACAGATCAATAAATTAAAAAAAGTAGCAGGATAAAAGATTAACTTTAAAGACTTATTTTTATGAACTGTTACATTAAATAACCTCAATCAGTGATAAGTACCTATTAAACTCTTTTCTTTGACTTGTTTTCCTACAAAATACTGGTTATTATTTTTCTCTGTTGGAAGTATCTAGGAAAGAGCTACAATTCTGTAACCCTTGTTTAAATCCCTGAAATTTCTCAGGGGATAAACAAAAAAAAAGAATTGCGTGACATCTGTAGCTTATTATTTTACTGCATTCATTTAATGCATTCAAAAATCCTTCCAACAATCTTGAAAAGTTCTTCTGGAAGTCAGCCAGCTAATACCATCGCTTTTTGCCTCACCTCATCCACTTCTTGGCAGACATTACCTAAATTTAGCTATTCTAACCAGATAGGAATCTCCATGCTTATTTAATGACAATGAGGTTCTAAAGCTTCAGTCTATCATTTTTTGGCTCATGCACATCATAGTTTATGTCAGGAAATCTTTCTTTGTATTTAACTCAGAGACTTGCTGACAGAATTTAAATCTTTTTAATTTCCTCTTTTAGAAAGCAGTGGATTCATATCTTAAAGTGCTAATGAAATTTTATAGTTCTTCCAGTCGCTTCTCCCCTAAAAGTCTTTTTAAATTGTAAAAGTTTTGGTGAAATCAAAATAACATTCATAGGAAATCACTATTACTATTAAAAATCATGTAATAATACCAAAATATATTTGTCAATAATACTATGATAAATTATTAATGATTGGAATCTTTATAAGAGTAGAACTTGTTAGTTGAAATGTCAAAATAAAACTGCAATTAAAAAAACATAAAACTGTAATTCCCATTGTGACTCAGCGGAAATAAGTCCAACTAGTATCCATGAGGGCGAGGGTTCAACCCCTGGCCCTGCTCAGTGTGTTAAGGATCTGGTGTTGCTGTGAACATGGTGTAGGTTACAGACACAGCTCAGATCTGGTGTTGCTGTGCCTGTGGCATAGGCCAGCAGCTGCAGCTCCTATTCGACCCCTAGCCTGGGAACTTCCATGTGCCACACCTATGGCTGCTCATAAGAAGAAAAAAAAATTAATAAAACTATTTTTTGTGCATTTATTAACAAAGGAAAAATTCTGTGATAAGAAAACATGAATTCTTTTGACTTCATCACTAAATCAAGAAGTATACCTCAATTAAAAAAAAAGGAGTTGGCTAGCTCCTGTGAATACTTTCTGTGTCCAGGGAGTGTTAATAACAAAGATATTCTACAATTTAGGATAAGAAATACTTAACTGTGGAAAAAAGAAGGATATGAGGAAAACAGGTCAAATTCTCTAGGCTAAAGAATTCTACACTTATGAATTCCCAAAGAATTTTATCTGAACTTTGCCAATGGAGCTTTTAACTAACTTCATTGTGTAATAATTACTGTAAAGATATATATCTTCTTTTGAATAAACACTGGACTCACAGTCATTGATCTGAATCCTGATTTTAACCCTCCAGTTCATGTCAAGCACTTATTATACACAGGATTGAAACAGCTCTCAGCTAAGTTTGGTACTCTAGTGACGATAAAGGCTGCGTTGGAAATGTTCGTAGATATCTTACAAGTTCAGAGGCAGCTAACTCTGCCTGCCAATAAAGTTTTACGGAAGAGGTAACTACCGTAGTTCCTTTAGCAAGATGAAGAAGGACAAGGTGGGAGGAGAGGTGTTCTTATAATGGCAAACAACATAAGCAATGGTAAGGAGATAGGAAACATCCTTTTAAAGCAATGCTGAGGAAGATTACAATGTGAGGCAAGAAAAAAGGAAGATGAAGGTGGTGAGGCAGGTGGGAACCAGATGCTAGAGTCTCCATGATACTAGACTAGAGCAGGAATCCTGAATTTCGCCTTGAGTCTGTATGCCTTTGTGTTATGCTATGTGGCCTCTGTTTCTGCATCTCTAAAATAGAGATAGTGCCTGTGTCAGGTGCTTTTAAGAAAGTAAGTAACATAAAACACGCAAAGAGCTTAGATGCTTGTAAGATAGTCGGTATCTGAAAATGCTAGCTATCCCCATTTCTTTTATTCATGTCTTTTTTAAGGAGTCCAAGGACGTGGGTCTATTCTTGGATATGGTCTAGTCTTGGGAGAAGTTTCAGTGCTATTGACCCTAAGCCCATGTCTCCTTCACTGGTGCTTTCACTGGTTCTTCATTCTTCTGAACATTCTTGGTACCAGTTCTCTCTGGGCTCCTTCTGCCCAGACATTGCACTCCCATGACTTGAGAGAAGCAATTTTCCTTCAAGTGTTTTTAGATCTTTATGCTAGGTCAAGCTAGTCTTTAGGAAAGAATATAGAATATAGATAACTTAACAGGTTGTGTTATTCTTTCAGTGTTAAGGTCTTTTCTAGTGAAAAATGTAGAGGATTCTTCTCAGCTCTGAGTTAGAATTCATAAAAATGATACCATGCTATTCTACCCACTGGGCATATGTATTTGGATTTTTCTTTCTTAATTTAGAAGTTCTCTAAGTTCCTGGAACTCTACTTCTCCCTAGAAAACACAGAGCAGGGCATTTTGGACTCCCCTCAACCACTGAAGGACATTTGATACTGGCTTTAAAGCCTGTTCTCAGTCTCAAAATCCCCTTCACCATTTCTCCCAGGGAACCCAGGGATGCTTGTGAAAATTAATTTGATGTAGTCTTTCTTATACAAGAATTCCTTGGGTAAGTATGCCCAATATATCTACTTTTCTGTATATACACCTCATTGTGCCTCACACATATACTAAACATTCAGTAGGTCTAGGATGTATTGCTAGGAAAGAAGAGAAAGAGAGAAAAAAAATAAGTCATTCTGGCCTGGCGTGTACTAAAGCGCATACGTGTGTGCACGCACACACATACACACACACATGTGTATAAATACATACAAAGTTCATCCCATTTAAAAATGTAAGTTATCTTGAGATTAAATCACTGAAAAAGAATGAGACTGGTAAATGAGCAGAAATTATTAGAGTCCAAGTCACATATTTGAAATGAGTAGTTTAAAAACTAATAAAGGGAAGACAACAAAGTACAAGAAAGTGTACAAAGCTAGAGCGTAATTTGTGTTTTAAAGGACAGGTAAGCAGTGAATTTTAATCACTCTCTATATTACGAGATAGATGTGGGATTGAAGGAAGGAAAATTAGAACCTCTTTGCAAATAAAGGTCCAGGAACAGAAATATACCGAGAGCATATCTGAAGATCCTAAGTCACCTGATGCATGTTTTCCATCTTTAACACAGAGCTCACCAGTCTTGGTAGATGATTCCATTCTCCTGTTCTCCACAACCATGAATTCAAAGGCTTGAAAATTATATAGCTTTTTCCCTGCCACAAACCTGCCGACAGTGTCGTCAATTACTTTCACCAAGGACAATGACACAATAACTGTTCTACGGTTCAGCTGAGATTGATTATATGCCTCACAGATCTGGAGATAAAGACTTTAGAGCAATGATTTATAGATATAGATTCATGTACATTTTTTCTAGCATCACCACAACAATACATTCTGCAGTTAGCCTTTTGCTGTGAGCTGTGTGAAGATATATTGGACCATACATCAGATTGAGCAGAGCAACAAGACTTTTACTAAACATGAAATCATGATCCAATTTCCGCAATAAAAAGTGATTTAGTGATTCTTTAGCAACATTCCACATTTGGAAGCTAGGTGAATGAAAGGAGACTATATATGAGAAAACTAACGAGTGAGCAATTACTTATATGCACAGGGTTATGGAGGATAATAGCAAGGATATGTTTTTAAGTACCTTAGTTAGATTAAAATGACAATCCAAGAAATTAAGAGACTAGACTGGAGCAATAGGTATGAACTTGAAGATAAAATTAATTAGAAGGCCTGTAGCTCTGTCAGAAGAGAAAATGAGGGAAAAAAATTCACTATTTTAGAACAAGTTATCATCCATCCATCGACTGATTGATCTATCACATCTATAATTTTAACTTATTGCTATCTGATGTTGCTTTATTTTTCAATAATGGCAGACTTTATAAATCCTAGAGTAAAATTATTAATTCTGATGTTAAAATTGCTGTATTAGTTCTATTTATTTTATAGCCACTCTAGATCTTAGTTAAAAAAATAACTATACAGATTACCCAATTGTACTTCAAAACCAATATGATTATTCTTTGCTACCTTTCATTGAAGAAAAATATACATACCGAAAAGTGCATATTTCATAAAGAGGTCAGAGCCAAATAATGATATACAGAAATCATGATATAGCCCAAAGTATTCTTCAATGAATATTAATTATTCAAAAGATCAAAACATCTAATCTTCTATGTTATTTATGATAGTAAATGCTACATAAGGTTCACAAAGCTATTAAAATTGAACTTTTGAAATATTTTATCTGATAATTGCCTCTATTAAATTTATAACTCTTGGAAATCACTGCAACAAAACTTCCTTGTTGAATTAGAAAAATATGACAGAAATAGATCCTCAATTGTTTGAGTTATGTATTTCTACATGACAATGTTACCATGAACTTTGTAGCTAAAAACAATATACCTGTATTATTGTACAGGATTTGTGGGTCAAGAATCCTGGCATGATTTAGCTGAGTTCCTGCAAGGCCATGAAGTGTCAGTAAGACTGGTTTCTGGGTTAACCTGAGGAAGGATCTACTTTCAAGCTCATAAAGTTATTTGCGGCTTCTAGTTTCTTTCAGGCTACCAGACTGAGGGCCTCAATTTTTTTCTGCGGGCTGCCAACCTTAAGGCTGTCTTCAGCTCCCTGCTTTGTGGTCTGTTTATATGGCATCTTACAACATGCAACTTTTTTTCTTTAAAGCCAGTGAAGTCTCTTAGCAAGATGAATATTTCAATCTCATGGAGGAAAATCATGCACCTTCTGTCACCTTTAACATATTTTGTTGGTTAGTAGCAAATTGTGGTGTTTTTAATTCAGAGAAATTAAAAAATTAAACAAAGACCACAATCAAACCCCCCAAATATGCCTGTTGACATAGGTGGGATAGACTAAATCATGCTGTGGTAACTAACACTTCCAAAAATATCAATGCCTTAAAACAAAAATGCTTATTTTTCACTTACACCAAATGTTCATCACAGGTCAACAGAAATCTAATCAGAGAGTTAGATTTCACAGCCACCCAATATAGAGTACACCTGCCCAATTTTCAGAAATATAGGCATGAAAAATAACCTTTCAAAAAAGGTAGATTACTTGTGAATAATTTTACTGAAAGGAGAATCTCATATAATTATTAATCCTCACTTTACATTTCTCGAATCAATTTACAAATAATTTTGAGGAACTTGCCTACTGCGTAAAATTACTCAGATACATCTAAGTAAGTCATGAAAATCTCCTGACAAACATAAAGAAAGACAGATAAGGAATTAATTTCTTTTTTAAAAAAGAAAGACCTGGTAAAGGAATGAGGAATTCTTAAGATGATTTATGTTCCTTCCTGCGTTTATGCAATGAAGTGAGCTGGGGGGGGGGGCATGCTGGATTTCTTTCAACATGAAAAGTATGATTATATAACTTTGAAAAATAATGTAATTAGAATGGTTTTCTAGAAATAAATATTGCTTTCCTCACACAAAAAGGTAATGAGTGTTTCTGTCCAACATGAAAGAATTATGCTGTCAAAAAGCCATTTGCTTAAATAACTACATCTTCACTTTGTTAAGTAACTGCTTCTCTTTGGGTAAATTACCAGTAAAATTTCTAGCACTGAATAAAATTATATAATAAATAATTACAAAACTTAACAGAATGACTGCCTTATATAAATCTGTTTTGGCAATGACTGAAAATAGAACTTGAAATAGTTTATCTAGTAAGATAAATTATATTAAAAGTTTAAACTATGAATGATGATACAGATTTTAAACAAGGAATGCCAAAATGATCAAAGCTATTGGAGAAGTAACTTATAGGAATTACCTATATAAGATTTAATGTTTCTGAAAATATTTTAGGTTCTGGATGTATCTCTTAGAGACCTACTTTGAAATAGTACACAGTCTATGATTGATTACTACAGTTAGTGTTCCTACTTTACTAATTATCATGGCACTATTTTTGTCTTGGCCAAATGAATTGAAGTTTGTGACATAATCCTCACCACAACATCACGTGATGACTGAGGCTTAAGGACTAGGAAAATTTATTTAAAATGTGTAGGCTATACATAGGTAAAACAATATAGGACAGGATGAAGACTGAAGGGAGGGACTGAATTATGAGAAATTAGAGGTCATTTAGAGGGTAATCTGACCAAGAGGATGATGTGAAGTATCCATAATGATGTCATAATTAAATGGGACCCTTGTAAAGACAAACGAAGTTCCCATGAGGGTGTGAGTGGCAGTTGTCAAAGTGTGGTCCCCAGAACAAAGGCATCAGCATCACCTAGGAACACGTTAGAAATGAAGATTCTCAGATCCCACCTCAGACATCCTAAAACAGAAACGCCAGGGTGGGACCCAGCCATCTGTGCTTCTGATGTGCTCTCAATTTTGAGACTCACTGGTATAGAGTCATGGAAACTAAGACTGGTAAAAAGAAAGAAAAAGTGGTTCACCTGTTGAATGCTACCGAGAGCTTGAATAAAGTAAGATCATGAGAGTGTCCATTAGAGGTGAACACGGAAGTCACTGGGGTTATTATGCACATAACACAAAGTCACATGTAACTAGTCTCTAGGATGTATTATTAGGGAAAGTGTTGAGGCAAAAGAGTCAGTAAGATGCAAAAGTTCACTTTCTATTCATCATTCCATGCGTCAGCTGGATAAGACATGAAAAATGCGGCATGAGGAGTCTCTCCATGGGGGCATGGGGGAGGGGGCATGTGTGGAAAATCAGGGAACTGCAGTCAGTCATGAGACAATGGAAGCTCCCTGACCAGAGATGTGGCTTTGCAAAACAGCAACTTAGAGAGGTGTCATGCTAATATTACCATTTTAAGCTGGAGAGACTTTCTGTTCTTTTAACGAGCTTACCCAGAGCTATGAAGCCAACTCTCCGCCAAGCCACCTAGAAAGGGAACACACAGGGCAACCAGTACCATGTGCCAGAGGCAACCCAAGAAATACCTCTCCGCTCTGTGACCTTGAAAGTGGCAGATTATAGAGAAAAGTTTGGCTGCATCATAAGGAAGTAAAATGTGTTGGACACTCAAAAAATGTGGGGCTGGGATTTTTTTTGTTCTTAAATATGGGAGGTACTAGACCATTATCGGTGTGCTAAAGAGAATAATCCAGTGGAGAGGTAATAATGGTAATTCAGAACTGAGAAGGGACTCAAAGTAGCCAAGATATTTGAGGAGATGAGCAGAGATGGAATCTAGAGAACATGTAAAGGGAACTGTCATGAAGGTTGTTGAACTAGGAAAGAAGCAAAAGAAGAATCTGGATGTCATAGGTTTTGAAGGCATTTATTACTACCCACTAAACTTATAATCTCTTAGTCTGGACCATCTCTTTCTAAGACCACTGTTTTGCTATCTAAGTTATCAAGTTTTCTATCCACAAAGAGATAGAAGAGCAGCACTGGGTCTCAGGGTATAAGCAAAATAAGATGATACAACATCAGCTACCACACCCTTGGGAACTATGTCTAGAGATTGGTATGTTTACAGTGCTGCCCTCTCTACAGTGTCATGAAGCAACGCCATCTATGCACTGAATAGAATTAGTGCTTGGATGCTGCTATATCAAAGTAAGAACTGTTTTTTGACTTTTTACATTAGCAATTCCCAATAAGAGAACATGGTTTTGGAGTTCCCATTGTGGCTCAGTGGGTTATGAACCTAACTATTATCCATGAGGATGTGGGTTTGATCCCTAGCCTCCCTCAGTGGGTTAAGGATCCAGCGTTACCATAAGCTGTGATGTAGGTTGCAGATGTGGCTCAGATCCCATATTGCTGTGGCTATGGTGTAGGTCAGCAGCTGCAGCTCCAATTCAATCCCCTAGCCCAGGAACTTCCATATGCTGCAATTGCAGCCCTAAAAAGCAAAAAAAAAAAAATAAGAACATGGTTTTAATCCTTTTAGAAAATGATCATTTTCATACAGGGTGTGGTTCATTTCTTCAGGTCAAGATAGAGGAATAAAAATATTCTCTTTTACTCTTAAGATTTTCTTTCTTCTCTTTCCTTCTACTTATACACAGAAGGTGAATGGGAAAGAAATGACAAACTGCAATACTAAGAAAACATGAAATTTCTTATTAAAGACTCATTTTTTAGTATACTCTGGAGCTACACTATGCACTAGGAGTTCATGTGCTAACAGAGTTGGAAACACCCAAGAAGGATAAAGAGTATAAAAGTATAAAATAATGCACTATAATCCTGGCTCTATTATCCTGTTCTTGGAAACAGGCTAAAAAATATTGGGGATACATATGTGATATTTAAAGAAAAATCCCCCAAAATCCATTTAGTTTTCTTAATGAATTGAAGCCCTCAAAACACGATATTAAGGGAAATGACTTTTTAAGTGATATTTTGCAGTGCTTCATTTATGCTGAGGCTTGTTTTTAAAGTGATTTATTGAATGTGATAAGTGAAAATAAGCTGTAACACTGTTTGCCTGATAGAGTCATCTTACCAATAACTATAAATCAT
The DNA here is from genome assembly GCF_016906955.1 of Phacochoerus africanus. Classification (NCBI taxonomy): domain Eukaryota; kingdom Metazoa; phylum Chordata; class Mammalia; order Artiodactyla; family Suidae; genus Phacochoerus; species Phacochoerus africanus. Next base: position 108,547,063 of record NC_062553.1, read on the forward strand.
GTGTAACCACTTGGAACATAACACACTGTATTCTGAGTGAAATACAACTGTACAGGACATTACCTTCTCTCATTGTATAATATTTATAGAAAACCAACAGCACCTGGAGCATGAGATTAAGGTCTGAGTCCTCTATTATTTTATATTTCAACACTCTGAAGGCACTCTGAAACATAAATTGAAGTGCCTGGTTCTTTGATACTGACGCCAGGCTCTCTGTAAAAGTTCAATGACCTGAGGAATTAGCAATGAAGATTAATGGCCTATAATAGTTCAAAATAGACTTTCTGTTCAAATAAAGAGTTAAATTTTCCCACATTGTCTGACACAGATATTTAATAAGAGCATTTCTCTCATTTGACCTTGCTAATCATAGAACCATGCTGACTGACCTACCATAAATTCATGCTGATTATTTTCAAATGGGTCCTCAAAGCTATTTGACAATCTTATTATTCACCTTTAGATGATAAATTAGTCCATCCCTTAAAACTCAAATTCCCAATCTTCTCTCATCATCTCAAATTTTCTTGCCTGACTTTCCTACATACTCTAGACTGTCAATTCACCTTGCCTTCTTGTTTACTGAAGACATTAATATTAAGACTAATAAACTGAAAATCTCACTTCATTATGCTTTATCTCCATCAGGTATTCTTTGTTTGGGTCTCAAAGGAAAAAAGTGATCTGTTTTTCTAATGAATACCTATGGCATTTTGTCCCACTGATACGGTACTTATTATATGCTTATTGTGTTGCAATTATTGCATAATTGGTTATATCTTATTTTATATTATAGACTTTTTGTGTATAGTGGTTATATGTAACACAAATGAGTCTCTCCCACAGTGCCAATGTTTTTACACAAACAATTCTCAATTAATATTTGCTAGATGAATGTATTTAGGAAGAAATGACAATACCCTGGCTTATATTACCTTGGTCTTTCTTTCAAAATAAAAACAGTAAAGGTATTCTACAGACTGTGTAATTTATTTTCAAATTTAGAAACCAGTTAAAGGAGAGAACAAAAACTACCTTGTGTAATAAAGGATCTCAGAGAAGGCATTCTTAATATAAATGGATAAAGATGAATGATTCTTATATCTATTAATTGGTGGGGTTTTTTTTAATTATCTTGATGTAGGTATAGCCAAATTTTCTAGCCTGTGTGCCAAAGTATGCATTTGGCATCATGATAGTAAGGACTATTCTATAAAGACAGCTTTGTGATCAAAGGTTATATTAAATATTATGATCTCAACTAGAAGATTCACATTGTATATACAGTAAAGTACTAAAGAATCTAGAGTCTTGCAGGAAAGAGTCTCATTTAATCCAGCATTTCTAGAAACCAAAGAACTCTATTTTGTAACACATTAATATCTAGCAGAATATTAGTGTTTAATGAATCATGGTTTGAGAAATACCATCTTAAAGGAACTAGAAGAGAGTGATATGGCTTTATTTGGCTATGGAGTCTTCTAAAACAAATCCTCTGGGATCTACATTATGTTATAAATGATCAGTGTATTCAAGGACCTTATTAATCACCAGCCTTTTAATAGACACTGTGAACACATGCAAACAAACTGGTCATGGTGCCCTTCACTCAGCAGTTTTAGCTTAATTAAGACACAAAAATTCTTTCTAAGATCCGAGGAAATAGTACCATTCACTAGGCAAGGCAAGCTGTGGGAGGCAGTGCATTTCCCATAGAGAAAATAACATGTCCAAAGGCCATCTGGTGGGAAGGACCAAGGTTAAGTCCAATGTGGTTGGAGGCAGAGAGCACATAAGAGTATGGTGGAGACAGCGCTGGAGCAGTATATAAGGATGAAGACATACAGGGCATTAAAGGCAAGGTTTTAAAAATTGTTTTTATCTGAAAACTAATGGAAAGTCGTTTAGTTAGTTCTAAGAAAAAGAGGACATAAACATCATGCTGCAGAGTGTTGCTTAAACAATATATTATAGATATTTCATTCCATTAAAATTAGGTAAATATTATTATTTTTAATAGTTGCATAGTAGTACCCATAATTGTTTTAACCAATCTTCTCTTAATAGTCATTTAGGCTATCTTCAGTGTTTATATTTTATAAATAATGCTGCAATATAAATATTAATAAAATATATTCCTCAAACACAACAGACACCTCAATAAGTATTTGTTGAGTTTTACATTGAAATTAAAAATGTCAATATAAGTTGGAAATCCATTATCCTAAGTCATTATGTTTTGTTTTTGATAAAACTATCTTAAAAATCTGATTCCTGAAAATAGAACTTAGGGATAAGTCCCTTTCAGTCTGGACTGGCAAAAAAGTGGACAGCTGCTTAAAGATTGTCTGCCACCTTTTTAACACTAAATTAACATTAACAAACAGTATCCTCTATAACCATATTTACCATTTGTAGCAAAGGTTATTTAAGTGAAAAAGGACTGATAACACCAAAAAAATATCATATTAATTAGGACAATAAGATGTACATTGTGTACTCATACTAAAATTAACAGGAGTAAATTACTTTTTTTTTTGTCTTTTCTAGGGCTGCACCTGTGGCATATGGAGGTTCCCAGGCTAGGAGTCTAATCAGAGCTATAGTCATTGGCCTACACCAGAGCCACAGCAATGCCAGATCTGAGCCATGCCTGGGACCTACACCACAGCTTACGGTAATGCCAGATCCTTGAGGCCAGGGATTGAACCCGCCACCTCATGGTCCTAGCCGGATTCATTAACCACTGAGCCACGATGGGAACTCCATGAAGAAGTTCAGGAACCATTCCCAGTTAAAAGAACAGGAGAATTCCCCTGAAAGAGCAAACAAAAAAAAAAAAACAGATTTCTGCAATCTAACAGATAACTGCATTCAAAAAGGGGATAATGAAAATTCTCAAGAAAATAAGAGGGGATATTAAGGAATTAAGAGTGGATATGAACAGTAATGCATATTACTTTAGAAAGGAACTAGAAAATATAAGGAGGAGCCATGAAAAATTAGAAAATTCATTGCAGACATGCAAGGTGAATTAAAGGCATTGGAGAGCAGAATGAATAATGCAGAGGAACAAATTAGTGACTTGGAAGATAGAATAATGGAAATCATACAATCAGGACAGCAGACAAAATGAAAAAACATGAAAATGGCACAAGAGATCTCTGGGATAATATAAAGTGGGCAAATCTATGCATAATAGGGATTCCAGAAGAAGAAAAAGGAAAGGGGATTGAAAATACGTTTGAAGAAATTATGTCTGAAAACTTTGCAACTCTAAAGGAAATGGATATCAAGATATAGATGGCACAGAGGGCCCCCAAACAAGTTCAAACCAAATAGCCCCACATCAAGATATATTATAATGAAAATGGCAAAAGTTAAAGATAAGGAGAGCATTCTAAAGGTACCAAGAGAAAAACAAAGAGTTAATTATAAAGTACCCACCATAAGGCTATTACCTAATTTCCCTACATAAACATTACAGGCAAGAAGAGAGTGGCAAGATATACTCAAAGTTCTAAAAGGTAACAATTTGCAACCTGGAATACTCTACCAAGCAAGAATATCTTTAAAATAGAAGGAGAAATAAAAAATTTCTCAAACAAACAAAAACTAAAAGAATACAGCAATACTAAACCCATTCTAAAAGAAATACTGAAAGGTTTCCCTCTAAAAAGGAAAGAATTACAAAGATATAGAACAGAGGATATCACAAGTGGAAAGTAATCACTTAAATAAGCCAGGATACAGATCTAAAAGGAAAAAAATTTAAAGGAAAAAAAAAAAAAAACCCTAACTGTAAGTGATGATGACCACGAGAAACAGCAAAAGCATAAACATGAAGATATAAAAAAAGGACATCAAAATCACAGAAGGTGGGGAAGAAGAGTAAGAAAATTTAGATTTTTTTTTTTTTTTTAGAATGTGTGTGAGCTTATATGACTATCAGGTTAAAGCAAGCAGATATAGAAATGTGTTAACATACTTGAAAAACAGGGCAACCACAAATCAAAACCAAAACATATATTCACAAAAAGCTAAAAAGAAAAGGACACAAACATAAAATAAAGGAAATCATTCAACCAAAAAAAGAAAATAACAAAGGAGAAACACAGAATCAACTGGACAACAAGGTTTAAAATGACAATAAATACATATTTATCAATAATTGCCTTAATGTCAATAAACGGAATGATCCAATCAAAGTGGCAGACTGGATAAAAAAAACAAGAGCCTAAAATATGCTGTCTAAAACAGACTCAGCTTAGGGCAAAGGATACATGTAAATTGAAAGCGAGGGGATGGAAAAAGATATTTCATGTGAATGGAAAAGACAGGAAAGCTGGAGTTGTGATGCTCATATCAGAGAAAACAGACTTTAAAATAAAGGACAGGAGTTCCCATCGTGGTGCAGTGGTTAATGAATCTGACTAGGAACCATGAGGTTGCGGGTTCTATCCGTGGCCTTGCTCAGTGGGTTAAGGATCTGGCGTTGCCGTGAGCTGTGGTGTACGTTGCAGACACAGCTCGGATCCTGCGTTGCTGTGGCTCTGGCGTAGGCCAGTGGCTACGGCTCTGATTAGACCCCTAGCCTGGGAATCTCCATATGCCACGAAAGTGTCCCTAGAAAAGGCAAAAAGATTCAAAAAAAAAAAAAAGGACATAATGACTAAGAAGGACACTATTTAATGATAAAAGGATCAATATTACATTTGTCAATATATATGCCCTTAATATAGGAGCCCTCAAATACATATAAAAAATACTAACAGGCATAAAAGGAGAAACTGATGGGAATACAACAGCAGTAGGAGATTTTAACACCCCACTTACATCAATGGACAGATCCTCCAGAAAGAAAATCAGTAAGGTAACAGAGATCCTAAATGACACAATAGAACGTTAGACTTAATTGATATTTTCAGGACAATACACCAAAAAGAAAAAAAAATGAATATACATTCTTTTCAATTGCACATGGAATATTTTCAAGGATTGACCACATACTGGGGTACAAAATTAACCTCAATGAGTAAAGAAATTATTTCAAGAAACTTCTCTGAGCACAATGGCCTGAAACTAGAAATCAACCACAGGAATAGAAATGAGAACAAACTGACTACATGCAGACTAAACATGCTACTAAAAAACCAATGGATCAATGTATAAATCAAAGGGAAATTTAAAACCTCAAGGAAGTTCCCATTGTGGTTCAGTGGAACCAAATCCAACTAGAGACTGGGCTTTGATCCCTGGCTTCGCTCAATAGGGTAAAGGAGCTGACGTTTCCATGAGCTATGGTGTAGGTTCCAGACATGGCTAGGATTCTACATTGCTATGGCTGTGGTATAGGCCATCAGCTCCAGCTCCAATTCAACCCCTAGCCTGGAAAATTCCATATGCCATGGGTGCAGCCCTAAAAAGCAAGTAAATAAACAAACAAACAAAAAAAACCCTTGAGACAAAAGATAATGAAAACACAACCATTTAAAATCTATGGGATGCTCCAAAATCAGTGCTTAGAGGGAAGTTTTGTAGCAATACAGGCCTTCCTCAAAATAGAAGAAAATTCCAGGTCAACAACTTAACCTAACACCTAAAAGAATTAGAAAAAGAACAAACAAAACCTAAAGTCAGCAGAAGGAAGGAAATCAAAAAGATCAGGGAGGAAATCAATAAAATAGAGGTTCAAAAAACCAATAGAACAAATCAATAAAACTAAGAGCTGGTTCTTTGAAAGGATAAACAAAATTGAGAAACCTCTGGCCAGACTCAGCAAGCAGAAGAGAGAAAGAACCCAAATAAGCAAAATAAGAAATGAAAAAGGAGAAATCACAATGGATACTGAAGAAATACAAAAAAAAAAAAAAGAGAGAGAGAGAATACTATGAAGAGTGATATGCCAACAAATTGGACAACCTAGAAGAAATGGACAACTTTCTAGAAACATAACAGCCCACCAAAACTGAATAGAGAAGAAACAGATCATTTGAATAGACTGATCTTTAGAAATGAAAGTGAATATGTAATAAAAACAATCCCTACAAGCAAAGTCCATGATCAGATGGTTTTATTTGCATATTCTACCAAACATACAAAAAAAAAAAAACTTTTACCCATACTTCTGAAAATTTTCTAAAAAGGTTGACGAAGAAGGGACACTCCCAAAGACACTCTGTGAAGCCACTACAAAGATACTACCAAAAAAAGAAGATTATAGGCCAATATCTTTGATGAATATAGACACAAAAATTCTCAACAAAGTTTTAGCCAACTGAATCCAACAACACATAATAAAGATCACATACCACAACTAAGTGGGATTCATCCAGAGTTCACAAGGATGGTTCAACATATGCAAATCAATCAACATCATACAACACATTAACAAAAGAAAAGTCAAAAACCACATGATCTTCTCAGTAGATGCAGAAAAAGCATTTGACAAAATCCAACATCCATTCATGATAAAATCTCTTATCAAAGTGTGTGTAGAGGGAACATACTTAACATAATAAAAGCCATTTTTGACAAAACCACAGCTAATATAGTACTCAATGGAGAAAAGTGGAATGCCTTCCCACTAAAATCTGGAATAAATCAAGGATGCCCACTCTCACTGCTTTTATTCAGCACAGCATTGTAAGTCCTAGCCACAGCAATCAGACAAACAAAAGAAATAAATGTGTCCAAATTGGAAGAGAAGAGATAAAACTGTCACTATATGCAGATGATATGATTTTCAATAGAGAAAACCCAAAGGACTCCAAACAAAAACTAGTCGAATTAATCAACAAATTCAGAAATCTGCAGGACACAAGATTAAATTCAGAAATCAGTTGCATTTCTGTGTACTGACAATAAAATATAGGAAAAAGAATATAAATATACAATACCTTTTAAAATCACACCCCAAAAAAATAAATCCTAGGAATAAACCTGACGAAGGAGGTGGAAGACTTATATGCTGAGAACCATAAAACATTAATCAAGGAAATTGAAAAGGATTCAAAGAAATGGAAAGATATTCCATGTTCCTGGAGTGTAATAATTACTGTAATTAGAATGGCCATACTACCCAAAGCAATCTACAGATTTAATGTGATCTCTATTAAATTACCCATGACAGTTTTCACAGAACTAGAACAAACAATCCAAAATTTACCTGCAACCACAAAAGACCCAGAATTGCCAAAGCAATCCTAAGGAAAGAAAACCAAGCAGGAGGCATAAATCTCCCAGACTTCAGACAATATTACAGAGCCACAGTAACCAAGATAGTGTTGTACTAGTGTAAAAACAAGGAATACAGACAAATGGATCAGAATAGAGAACCCAGAAATAAACCCAGATGACTAAAGTCAATTAATCTTCAACAAAGGAGGCAAGAATATAAAATGGGAAAAAGTCTTTTTGGCAAATGGTGCTGGGAAAACCGGACAGCTGCATGTAAATCAATGAAACTGGAACACACCCTCACACCATGCACAAAAATAAACTCAAAATGGCTTAAAGATTTAAACATAAGACATGATACCATAAAACTCCTAGAAGAGAACACAGGCAAGGCAAAACATTCCCTGACAACAACCACACAAATGTTTTCTTAGGTCAGTCTCCCAAAGCAATAGAATTAAAAACAAAAACAAACCAATGGAACCTAATCATACTTACAAGCTTTTGCACAGCAAAGGAAACCATAAAAATATTTTTTTTAAAAAAGACAACCTATGGAATGGGAGAAAATAATTTCAAATGATGTAACTTACAAGAGCTTAATCTCCAAACTATACAAACAACTCATACAATTCAACAGCAAAAACAAACAAACAAAAAAAAAAACAATTGAAAAGTGGGCAGAAATAGATAAGACATACAGAGAAGACATACAGATGGCCAACAAGCACATGAAAAAATGCTCAATATTAGTAATTATTAGAGAAATGAAAATCAAAACTACTATGAGGTACCACCTCACACCTGTCAGAATGACCATCATTAGTAAGTCTGCAAATAACAAATGCTGGAGAGGGTATGGAGAAAAAGGAACCCTCCTACACTGTTGGCAGGAATGTAAATTGGTACAACCACTATGGAAAACAGAAAACTATATATAGAACTACCATATGAACTGGCAACCCCACTCCTGGGCATATATTCAGATAAGACTTCCATTCAAAAATATACTTGCACACTATGTTTAATGCAGCACTATTCACAATAGCCAAGGCATGGAAACAACCTAAGTGTTCATCAACAGATGAATGGCTTCAAAAGATGTGGTACATATACACAATGGTATACTACTCAGCCATAAAAAAGAACAAACTAATGCTATTTGCTGCAACATGGCTGCAACAAGAGATTCTCATACTAAGGGAAGTAAGTCAAAGAGAAAGAGAAATACTACATGATGTCACTTGTATGTGGAATCTAAAATATGGCACAAATGAACCTATCCACAGAACAGAAACAAATTCATGGACATGGAATACAGACTTGTGGTTACCAAGGGGGAGGGGAAGGGAGTGAGATGGACTGGGAGTTTGGGGTTAGTAGATGCAAACTATTGCATTTGGGGTGGATAAACAATGAGATCTTGCTGTACAGCACGGGGAACTATATCCAATCACTTGTGACAGAAAATGATGGAAGATAAATATGCAAAAAAGAATGTAGGTGTATATATATATATATATATATATATATATATATGTATATGTATATATGTATGTATGTATGTATGTATGTATAACTGGGTCATTTTGCTGAACATCAGAAATTGACAGAACATTGTCAATCAACTCTAATTTAAAAAGGAAAAAAAGCAATTTCTACCCCATTTGAAATTCCACTCCACCTTACCTCTCACTCCTGACACAGCCACCTGTTTTGTTCATGTACAAGCACCACCCTTCACCTCAAGTCTTACTGCCTCTCTTGGTAACTGTAGCTACTCTTGCAAGGATTTTCTGCAGAGACTTTCTCAGAGCAGCATGCCAGCAAGAGGGGGTCAAGGCCTGAGGGGCAACACTGAACAATGCAGAAAGAATGAAATTTATTCCCTGGGCAGAAAGCACTGAGAATAATTTCTGAAAATTCCTCTTAAAGTACCAGGAAATCTAGCACCACCTCAAGTGGTGGATATTCAACAATATATTCTTGTTTCATGTTTTCCTTCTTCTGTGTTTTACTAACCTGTACTATGCTCCTACTTCTTAGGATCATATTTCCAAATCAACCTTCTGTACCCAATCCTTCATTTCATGTTTAACATTCAAGAACCTAAATTAAGAGGCAGTAATATTAAAAAAAACTTAAGGGTGTATATCTTTTATTCTTGCAATTCCATTTTTGTAAATGAGGGAAGTGAAAAGAGGCCAACACAAAAGATATATGTTCATATAGAAAATATACTCCTAAAACCTTATTTTTAGATTGCTACAGCCTCATTGCTTGCATTAAAGATCATCTTTTGGGTCAGCTTAACTCTGTTTTCAACAATCTTTAGTTTGGTGATATCATTAGGAAATATATAAACAAGTTTTGACATTGCTAGTGAACATATATCTAAATACCATGAAAAGGGTCCTTGTCAATGATGCTTATAATGACGGCCATAACTTTAAGCAAATTTGAATTCTGTCTTGTTTTGCTTATGGGCATGTATTCGTTTCACTAGAAAAAAGGTAAAATAAACCTTTTCAATTTATGATTATCTTGAGGTTCAGTGGAAACTTCCCAGATCCTATGTACAGAATGCAGGCACATGTGATAATTTTATCATTATTTTATAAGTCTTCATAAACTAAAATAGATTAGCATTAAAAATATTTTTACAAACTAGAGCTTATACATCAATCATTATCTTTAGAAAACCAATATGTTATCACTGGGAATTATTTTATACAAGAAACAAGGGTAAAGGAAGTTGATATTTAATTATTCTTTAGGGTACCACAACAATAATGTCAAGAATCCTTTTAAAGCTTAAAAATCAGAAAAAAAAATCACTTACATTAGCAAACTGTTTCTGCAAACACCTGCAATATAAAAAAACCCGAATGGAGAGGTCTAGAATTAAAGATTTTCAAGGTAATTTATTTGGAATAAGCAATTTTTAAAGTTTCCTTTAAAGTCAACTATTTAGAGTTAACCAATTTTTTTGTAAAATGTGGACAATAAAATTTCTCTATAAATTTCAATAAAATTCAAATTTTAGTGACTTTCATACTTGCACTCTTTGTCCCTATTTGTTGTCTTAATATTTTTAATAACATTTTTGCATATCTCATCAAGTCTCTTCTATGTCCACTGCATATTTTTTTCATTGGGTCTATTTTTGTTTTCGATTTTTTTTTTCTTTTTAGGGTCACACCCACAGCATATGGAAGTTCCCAGGCTAGGGTTTGAATCAGAACTGTAGCTGCCAGCCTATGCCACAGCTCGCGGCAAAGCCGAATCCTTAACCCACTGAGCAAGGCCAGGGATCGAACCCACATCCTCATGGATACTAATTGGATTCGTTTCTGCTAAGCCAAGGCAGGAACTCCCACTTTTTGATTTTTAAGAGTTCATTTTATACTAATAAAATTACCTAATATCAAAATATAATTCTAAAAAACTTCATAATTACATTAATGAGTTAATCTTTGAGATGTTCATTTTATATTTGTGTATGTCATCTTCTTAACTTTCCAAAAATTATGCATTAACATTTCTTTCTTGTCAAATGAGTGACAAATGATTTTTCTAATTTTACAGTTATTTTTGGACTTTTAAAGGATTTTTGTTTGTTACATCTTTTTTTGGTATAACATTTTAAAATATGTAATATAATTTGTCAGTTATTTCTCAACTTTGTTAACCTAGGATTTTATAACATGCTTCAAAATTACTCTATTCCCTAGAAAAATTATTTAAGAATAAAATTACTATTTTACAGTCTGTGTTATGGTCTTTCTTTTTTAATGTTTACATCTTTCTCCCCTATCTGCAGTTATATCATTTATATGGAATTAAGTGTGTACTCTGTATTTTCCTAATACCCTGCAAATTTTCACACAGATTTCACAGTTTTTAAGCAAATATCTTCACCTTTCTGATATGAAATGGTAACTGTACCTATTTTATAATCTTCTGTAGAGTAGGGCTCTTCTTGGTATCTTGAAACACGTCTACTATAATGATGTACACCTCCTGCTACAAGTATCTCTGTGACCCCATCCCATTCAGACATTCATGAATTGACATAAGAGACGGTTCAGGCCCTCATACTTCTTGTTCCAACCCTGATTGCTAATTAAGTGGGAGCTGGCCTTTGTGAATGAAAAACATTGCCTGCCTGCCGCATCAGTAAACAAAGCATGTTGCAGCCATCAAGCTACTACAGCTGTCTTGACAGTGAGCCTTGAGGGAACTCAGGATAGAGACAAATAGGAGCCTGCTGCCAAACCCTCAGCCACTGTAGCCACCCATAACTGTGCACCCTAAGGGGACTCGGGATGGAAAAGAACAGGGTATTGGCCTTAGATAACTTAGGTGCAAAGAAAGGAAATGATTTCAATGAACCGAAATTCTTGCATCTTCCCCTTCATTGAAAAGCACTAAATTCATTAACTTGAGATATCTGGTTTTCTTTAATTAACAGTAACCTTTTGCTGTTCTCACAACCAAGTCTCTGTCGCAAAACCCTTATATATCCTGGCTCCTCCCTTACCTCTTCAGAAGAGTCCCTCAGAGCTATTCTGAGAGGCTGACTCCTAGGCTGAAGTCTTCAGATATTCTGTCAAATGAAACAGAATTCTCAACTTTTAGGTTGTGCTTCTTTTTTGTTTTCAGTTGACATCTTTAACAAGCCCTCCCTCCCTTCCCTTCCCTTTCTATTCTATTTCTTTTCAAACATTAAAATTTCTCTTGCAAAGTAAACCATTTGCTCATCTGACAGGCTTATGAAAAATCTGTCATCTTTATCTTGCTTCTACACTGAGCTCAGATTTTCAATATTGTGATATTTAATTGCAATGAAAAATAAGTAGATACGAAAAACTATTATCTTATTTTTCTTCTACAATTTAGGAGATTTTCACTGTGTTCCTTTTCTCCAGAGCCTGACTACATTTAAAATCTAGAAAGCATTTTTCATATTTTTTCTTTAATAAATTGTTTCAGAGATATAAATCTCTCTTCTTGGTTTATATTTTGATTTATAGGGACTATAGATATTACATTTTTAGATCCTTATTTTCCTTTCATTTATATGTTCTTAATCCCCAAACTCACATAAACATAGCACTTTTGCAAATGTATACTGAACAGCTACAGATTACTGATTAGCAAGAAGCTTTGTGAAATAGGAAGGGAAAATGACAAAGAAATACGGCTACAAAAAAATAAAATAAAATCCCACTAAAAGATATTTTAGTTTGGTCTTATGTAGAGCCTACTTAAGCATTATTAAAATATTCCCATCCAGGATACTGTGGTGGAAATTTTAATCTTTGAATTTTTGTAAACAATAATATATGTGCATGCTTACTTCCATATTTATATATTATAGGATGTATCCACAAGCAGATATAAATAATGGATACTGTGAAGGGGAGCAAGATTGAATCATACAAAGCTATAAATTTTCAGATCACTAAAAGTTAGGTGATAAAGCAATGTGAAATAAAATTATGAATTATATATATTTTTCAAAAAAAATTTATAGATCTAGAAATATATTATAAGCCAGAAGTGAAAAACTGGTGACTTGTTGGAAAAATCCATCACACAAATTTATCTCAGTTTTTAGATGACAATTCAGTCATCACAGTTTCCTTTTTTTTTTCTTTGTATTTTTAGGGCTACACCCACAGCATATGGAAGTTCCCAGGCGAGGGGCTGAATTTGAGCTGTAGCTGCTGGCCTACGCCACAGTCACAGCAAGCTGAGATCCGAGCCATGTCTTCAATCTACACCTGTTGCAGCTCACAGCAACACTGCATCCTTAACCCACTGAGTGAGGCCAAGGATCGAACCCACATCCTCATGGATACTAGTCATTTGTTACTGCTGTGTCACCATGGGAACTCCCACAGTTTCTTAAATTAAAAAAATACATACTTGTTAACATTTAAATATATGTGAATTCCCATACAATCAAGATATATGGCCTTGTAAAAAAATCAAAATTTTGGCAACATTGACCCTGAGTTCCCAAAAGACAACGATCAGCTGGAGCTATCCTCATGGTTTTAGGGCATTTCCATCTTCCTAGTGTTTCTATTGGCCTGAGGATCAGTGTCATGGCCTAATGTTTTTATAGATTAGAATTTAAAAAAAATGTTTGCAGTATCTATATTCTGTCAAAAATAGGAAAATAAAAGGTCAGCAGAGAGAGAGCTATGTATTTCACAACAGAGCGGGAGTGAGGGAGGGGAAGAGCATGTGGTGGAAACATAGACTATTGCTACATGTTCGATATCAAGCAATAAAGGAAGGTTTTGTAGAAAGTCAGTAGTCTTGACTGCTCTACTCATTTACTCATGCCATTCGAAACTGTAAACTTTGTTTTAAAAACTTATCTGTCTCTGTTTCCCTATCAAACCAGGAGGAATAAATAGAGAATATTCTAACACTGCCAAATTCAAATTCCTCTTGTTTGTACTCCTTACCTAACCCTAATTGTAGTCCATCATTTACTTTAAAATATTACTGTGTGTTTTAACTCAATGGTAGTGGTTTTCCATCCTGTATGCATATTAGAATCACCTGGGACACCTTAAAAATACCACTGCCATACCTCCCACCCCTAAAGGTTCTTAGTTAAAATGTATGGAATGTGGCTTTTGTATCTGTATTTTTTTTAATTTTTATTTATTTATTTTAGGGTCACACCTGCAGCACATGGAAGTTCCCAGGCCAGGGGGCAAATCAGAGCTTCAGCTGGTGGCCTACACAACAGCCACAGCAACGCAGGATCCAAGCCATATCTGCAACCTACACCACAGCTCATGACAACACTGGATCCTTAACCCACTGAGTGATGCCAGGGATTGAATATCTCATGGAAACTAGTGGGGTTCGATACCACTGAGCCACAACAGGAAATCCTGTGTCTGTGTTTTTAAAAAAGCTCCCTGTGTGATTCTAATGGGCATCCACAATTAAAATCACTGGTTTAAGGATTTTGCTGCCATTTAAACACCAGAGTATATGCATCCTCTGCCTTTTCTCACTTTGTAAATTTCATGAGTCCATCTAGCCATTTAACTGCTTAGGCCTGATGTATTTCTTTATGAAATGTTATAGGAAGTTTCCTAGGGTGGGTTCTTCTGGAAACCAACCCAAGACAAGGATTACAGTGAAAGAATACATGCTTCCATGAGTACTCAGAAAGGCTGTGAGGAGAATAAGATAGGCAAGCAAGAAAACCAAGGACAGATGAGTCTTCAGAAAAGTTCTAGCCAGCCTGATATCAAGAGGAGCTTCAGGGTGTAAATTACACCTCTAAGTTGACCAAACACACAAAGAACCCAGGTTTTTGTACTCCTGCAGCAGTCACTGATCATGGGGAATAGGGGAGGAGAGAATGTTCTAAGTATTTCCAGCCACCTCTAGGTGAGAAGGCTCCACTGCAAAATCCTCCAAAGGTTGCAGGGATGAGGCATTGGCAAGAAAGCAGCCAGAAGCTGGGGCAAGAGTGCACAGAGCTAGAATATAGGCCCCTGGGGGGCACCTCTGTGGGGCACATGCTGCCACAGAGGGAGAGTGTGCAGTGGTGGTGGAGAATGTGTTGATGTTGAACTAGAAGATCTTTAAGACTTTTTATAGGTTAAATAAAGCTGCAAAATCCTATTCAAAACAAGAACTTTGGATCTCTATTTTCTAACTAATAAGCATTTAAAGATTCTACTTTCTCTCTGCCTCAATAATCTTTTTATTTCTATTTTGGTAAATGCTTGACAGTTTGACAAGGATAATATTTAACACCTATAACTTAGTTCTTTCAAGAAGGGCTAAGAAAACACTTTAGAGCATTAATAAATAAAAGAAAACATTCTTCACCGTAGTACTTGCTCAGTTTTAGTGCTTAATACTTGGAATCAAATTTGGAATCATGTAACATGACCAAAGATTTACATAAATGAACATATACGAGAAGAGATATTACATTTTTATATTTGCCAAATAATTTATTTAAATAATTATATGAATATATAAAAATAATGAATTCATTAGGCCAAAAACATCCATTTATAATTTAGCCTCTATCATCTGATTTATTCAGAAATCCCATGAAGGGCTATGTAAGTCTTATGTTCAGATGATTTAGGCTTATAGCAATTATATTTTCTCACTTGCAGAGAAATGAGAACAGAGAGCAAGAACAGATTTTCAGGCAGTTTAAATCCTTTTGTTATGGAAAATTATAATAAATGAAACACAACATTTTCACTTAAAATGAAAAATGATGACTAAGTAATGTACCCTAAAGTACAGTAGTAATCTCAAGGATCATATTTTCAAGCATATTAAATTTGACTTGCTGAGACAATGATGTCTTGGAAAAGCACCAATGTTACAGAAATTCATGGTACAACCTCAATATTCAGCCACAGAAAGTAAACTTAGAATTCTGACCCAGTTTTCTGACCACAGTTTCTGTAACTTTACTTACCCCGTTTAAAAACATGTCAGAGTTGTTTTTGCTATTTTCAACAAGTTGCCAAAATACATATGCTAAATTAATAGTATGGAACTAGAATATATCCCTTGACAATCTTTTAAATTAGTAATTAAATGAAATAAATTAACATGCTATATAAAAAGAATGGATGTTTGTGTATATGTGTTAGAAGAAGGAAGTAATTTTACATATCTGCCTACTTTTTAGCATATATATCATATAAATTATCTCCTTTCATATTGACAACAGCCCTAATAGATGTTAAACAAGATTACAAGGTAAGAAACTAAACAGGTAAAATTATTGGCCCCAGGTGACAAAGCTTTTTCATTCTGAGGTTGAGATTGAAATCTCAATCTGCCTTCAGTTTATGTTCTTTTTTACTACACCAAGCAGGCAAAATAAGGTATGCAGTTCACAAACATATGAAGACCATGAAACTTTCTGCCCTTTCTGAGTTCACAATCTACTTTTACACATTCTGATGTAGAATTAGGTGAATTCAGTCCATCTTGATGGTCCTTCTTCTTTTGAACATTTTCACTTTTAACATTACCATGAAGGAGCCTTTTCTACATTTTCTCTGAAGAAGCATCAGAAAATTCATGAGAAAAAGTAAAGTTGCCATCTAACCTTGTCCTCCAACCCTGTTCCGAGAGCAAAAATGGAGAGGATTCATGTCAACTTCCTGACATCTGAAATTCTTTATGCCTGGATAATGAATTCTGAAAATAACCCACACTTCCTTTGTTACTTGTATTTTGTTTAAGGAAAAAAAAAAACATAAAAAGAAACAGAAAAACAGTACTTCCTTGATATTATTCTGGAATTTGGCAGCACTGACAGAAACATTTGTTTCCTAACAAAAACCAGACACTTAACAATCTCAGGTGTTCAGTATTTTGAAATGACAACTGAAGGTAAGCATAGAATTGCTAATTAGGATCTAAAGAGCAAAGCCTGTCAGTCAAGAGAGTGATTTTTGACATGCAAGACGGGATTTGACTATTTCATATTATGCAGATGTTCTTTCTTCCAATGTTGACATTTATGTTTTTGATGAAGAAAACATAAATGTTCCTTTCATCTTGTTCTAGAAGCATATTTTCTTTTACTGAGGTGAATAAGGTTTCTATGTGGAACCTAGGGATATCTGTTACAAGCACCTGCCAGGATCCAGGACTTCTCCTAATGCTGGCTATAAAAAAATAAGCAACACACACAGTAACCCTGCCCTCAGGAAGCTTACAGTCTAAAGGGGAATCAGGTTTCAAGCAAAATAAGTAAAACAGGTAGAATGTTAGATAGCAATGTATACTATGCAAAGGAAAAAAAAAAAAACAGAAAAAGATATGAAGGGTTGGAGGTTAAAATTTTAGAAAAGATTATCAGGGAAAGCTTCACTGATGAAGCTTTTTAATAAAGTGGTAATATGAGTGCTCGGGAAAGGGAATTTTAGGTAACATAATAGCAACTACAAATGGAAACTTGTAAAGCAGTCTAGTAGATGGGTAATAAATTGTATTTATTTAACATTCCCATTCAAAGGAACTGAAGTTATAAAACCATGCCTAATCATTGGCTAAATCCATTTCACCTGTATGTAACATGTCTTCACTAATTAAGGTTGTTTTAATTGTTGCTACAAAAGATGTGTATGTCCTTCAAGTGGCACACAACCTAAATGGTATGTTGGCCCAAGTTGTTTTCCAAGAACCTGGAGTGAGCTGTATCCAGTTCCACTGAGCCAGTAAAGATTAGATAGGTTCACTGACCCTCTCACCAGGCATGTGTGAATATCCACTTGGTGACTTGTCACCAGAGGGCCCAAAACTCCACCCTCAGATTGTGCAAAGTGCCTCCATTTTTGAACGTGCAGAGGCCTGTAGCTTAGTTACCCCTGGGTAGAACACTAGTCCAATCATCTTTACCCATCCTCCCCAATCCTCAGACCACTCTGCTTTTTTTTTTTTTCTTTATTCCATAAAGACCCCTAGCCCCTTGCCTTCAGGGAGGCAGATCTGAAACATGTCTCACCATCTCCTCATTTGGCTGCCTTGTGAATAAACCCTCTTTTTGCTGAAAACCTCAGTGTCCCGTGTTTTGGCTTGATGTATGTCTGGCAAGATGAATGTGGTTCAGTAGAAGTTACACTAGTGAGGAGATAGTAAGTTATGTATTTCTACTAAATTCCAAATATGTATACTTTAGGCAAGTTTCCTTTGTTGAAAGTAGCTTAGAATTTTAAACAAGCTTAGATTTTAAAAAGAAAGAAAAGAAAGGAAAGGTTTTAGAAGACCTGTACAGTATTTCAAGAAATCAAGAAAAATGAGGCCATGGCAGATGCCAATATGAAAGGGAAAACAAACCAGTGACATGGAATATTCATTAGAGAAGACAAATCATCGTGTAGACAAATTGTCACCAAGAACAACCTCTTTTGTGTCTGTTTTCAACTACTGTATATTGATAAGCCTCACCTCTGACTGTGTTTGGTTTCCTTCTCCACTCTACTTCTCTCAGCTGTGACCTTCTGAAACAGTATTGCATTTAGAATCAGAACACCCAAATCTGAGTCTCATTTCCTCTTTCACTAGTGCATTTTAGGCAAGCTGTGTTGTTGTCTTAAGCCTGTTTATTCAGTAACCATCATAGTTTCTTTTATGATTTTAGTAAATGTGTGGGAGCTAATTTAGTGTTCCCCTTGGAATTTACCCTTAAAAGGAGATCACTCACGATAAAAGTTTAGGGAGAATAAAAGGAGGACTAAAAATATGATCTTAATGAAAATCTGTTCTTAAAGGGTAGAAGGAAAAGAGATGAGGAACATGGAAAAGAACCAGTGCAGTAAAAATAATCACAGAAAGTAAAAGAAGACACAGTTACAAAAAAGAGCTGGAGACCAATAGCGTCTTCTAAATAGATGTGGAGGTCAGTCATTCAGGAATCACCATTAAATCTGTGACTATTATTTTATAAGCAATCAGGAGAAACAGGGTTAGTGAGAGAAGGAGACAATAAAGACTGGGTGTGAGGGATGTAAAAGCCAAATTGCAACAAATTTTAAAGTGAGTTAGTGATGACTTCAGAAATGAACACCCATTCCTTTTTTGAAAATTTGGGTTTAATTTCTTTTCTTTTTTGGCTGTACCCATGGCATGTGGATCCCTGAGCCAGGATGTGAATGCACACCACAGCTGTAACCAGAGCCACAGCAGTGACAATGACAGATCCTTAACCAGCTAAGCCATGAGCGAACTCCTTGGTTTAATTTCACTAAACTAATTGGAATACTGATCCTAATCCTTTTGACCACCTCTTTCTTTCAAACATGACCACAGTCTAATGGCAATAAATATGTATCATAGACAAATGACGTAAGCAATTAATATATCCAGACAACAACTTTGTGTGTTTCCTCTGACCCCTAAGATATTTTTTCCATAAAATTTTGACTGTGGAAAAATTCCTAATAAGAAGCAGATGTTCTCTCATTGAAACTTTCTGTACCTTTGAAAAGGAATCAAGGAGATGAATTTAAATAGCATCTTCCCTGCTGCCCTTACTCTAGTGGTCATCTCGTTATATATCAGGATACATGTACTCTGGTATTACCCACCCCCCACGGATATCATTATTTTTAAATATGAGGAATTGAGAGATAACAAGCTCTTTATTTCCCCTGAATTTTCACAGCTCCACATGATCAGCAAGTTCAGCATTGTCAGTTATTTGTTTGAAAAATAAAACAACTTTTTAATAATTAGACATATGATTTCTAAAGTCAAGTGGATATAAGACTCAGGGTCAGCTAATGCAACATAGCAGATTAATTCTCCACTTGTATTTTCCAAACTAAAGACACTTATCAGATTTATTCAAGCAGGGAATAGTTATGGAATTCAATTTTCTTTCTCCTGAAATGGATTATAGTTCATAACAACATCGTTAAGTTATCTCTGTTTGGATCTTGGTCAAACTAGATTTATTATTTTTCCCACTTAAAATAAAGATATAGATTTGGGCTTTATTAAAAAGAAAGTTCTACAGATTTTTATTTCTTTTAAATACCAGGTCTAGAAAAAAAATTAGCCAAACATTATTATTTAAATAAAAATATGGAATCTAATCCTGTGTCATTTCTTGATCCTTTCTGCTCTCTGTCATCCTCAAGCTGGATGGAGTCATAACATTTTTATAACAAGAGAGTTTAATCATCCAGTTGAGCATTCTTATGATGTTATATGAAACCCTTTGAGAAAGAGACATGTTATGAATACTGCTCCTAGAAAAATGCATATGCATACATAAAAATAACATTTGCCTGTAATTTCAGGGTTATTTGAATCCCAGGATAAGAAGAGATAAGATCCCTTGACCTATCTCCTGTGAGTCAGTATTTGTTCTGCAGGTTGGGGGTGTGGGGGGATGCACTGAGGGTTTGGGGTGGAAATATGGTAACATTTGGTTGTGATGATCACTGTACACCTATAAATGTAATAAAATTCATTAGGTAATTTAAAAAATAAACAGAGAAAAAAAAGAATCCTTGACCTAATCCAACCCTGTAATTTTATAAATAAATAATTAAAGCCACTAGGAGGATTTTTTTCCAGACAACCAATTGATATGCAGCATGGTAGAAATTTAAAGCTATGTATGTAGATAACCTATGCAACACTTTTTCTACAATGCCACCCTGATTCTCTGTTCCATAAAAAAATAATTATAATTATCCAGTAAGCATTAGCTGTACTGAGAGTAGAGTACACACAAGAGACTGGAATCAAAGCACATGGAGGTTAATAGGAAGCAGTTTCTTCTGGAGCCAAGCAGGCCTGACATATCAGCTGTGGGACTCTGGACTAGAGATTACCCTAGTGCTATCTGCTCATGAGCGATAACTATAAAACCTACCTTATAAGGCCTTTTGGAGAATTATACAAGCCAACAGATGAAAATAACTTATCAGTGTCCTTGGAATGTAGTAGTAAATAATAAGTAAGCTAGTAGAGTAGCAGAATTACTAAGTTATTTAGAAGTTGAAATTTGGCAGTATATCTGCTTTCAAGGATCACTTGGTTGATTAAGTTATATGTAAACCTAACAACACAAGACATTAACAAACACTGTAATGGGTCTTTAACCTTCCAGTTCTAATATTTACAGGGCTCTAAGAATGGCACTTCAAATCCCTATACTGGTTCAAGTGTCTAAGGTGAGCAAGGATGAATAAGCCTGTTTATTTTTAAAGCTCACAATTCTAATACGAAAACCAGTTACCAGATGATCACTGTTTTGACTTTACACTATAGCATTATAACCCATGCATCTCAGTTTCCTCATATATTTACATACATAAGAGCCATTGCAAGCTAAGAAGCTATGCTTTTACTACTTAGAAAAACAGCCAAAAATTTAAGGTCGATCCTCTGTGTGTGTGTGTGTGTGTGTGTGTGTGTGTGTGTGTGTCTTTTTAGGGCCACACCCAGAGCATATGGAGGTTCCCAGCCTAGGGGTCGAATCGGAGCTATAGCTGCTGGCCTGTGCCACCACCACACTAATGCCAGATAAGCCGCATCTGTGACCTACACCATGACCTACACCACAGCTCATGGCAATGCTGGCTCACTGACCCACTGAGTGAGGCCAGGGATTGCACCTGCATCCTCATGGATACTAGTCAGATTCGTTTCTGCTGAGCCATGATGGGAACTCCAAGGTCAATCATTTTAAATAAACACAATCTTTGGAAAATATTTATATTTCAAACACTGGCTCTTATGGCTATCCTGCTTTTAAAATCAGAAGGCAGAGTTCCTACTGTGGCTCAGTGGATTAGGGATCTGGTGTTATCTCTGCAGCAGCTTTGGTGGTTTCTGAGGCGTTAGTTCAATTTCCAGCCCAGTGCAGAAGTTAAGGATTTGGCATTGCTGCAGCTGTGGCATAGGAAACAGATAGACTTGGGTTTGATCCTTGGCCCAAGAACTTCTATACGCTGTGTGTATGGCAAAAATTAAAAATAAAATAAAATAAAAGCAGATGTCCCCACTCCCCCTTTCAAAATCTGGCTTACGTCAAGACTAATGACATCACACACACCAGGAAAGTGAGAAGATTTTCTGAGCAGAGAAGGGCAGGGCAGTGCAACCAAGCAAGTCTGAAATGGCTTGAGAAAGCAAAGAAAGGAAGAGGACTGGGTTATTAATGCAATTAATAGAGAGTAGGGCCAGGAGGTTTCCATGCATAGGCAAGAATTTTCATGGTTTGAATCAACAGGGCCAAAGGAGCAAGCACGTGGGCTTTCCTCTCAGCTTGTACAGAGCTGGACAAAGAGGAAGAGATAGGATGGGCTTAAGAGCCATTGACAGTCACACATCAAAAATCAAGCCAGTCTTGATTACACTATGTGTGGTGAAGCATCATAACACTAAAATTAACCATCATCAGGGCTTAAGCACTCTCAAAAGGTATTCTAAGTCTAATGAGAGAAAACAGGAAGCTCACCTAAATGCCTGAGTCCTCCTTTGGAAGAGTCTCAACTGACAGGACCACATAAGCATATAATTCCACCCAGACTTAGGTTTCTTACAGCACTGTCTTAAGAATTTATATTGGACTGTTTTTGAAAATGCTTTAGCTACAATTGTGCAAGAGAAAGAAACTATCTGCAACCATCCCCTTTCTCTCAATAGGGACAAAAAGGAATAGCAAAAAATGATGGCTATGCTTGGCGTATTTACTCAAGACCATCTTTTTTAAATCAGCAACAGACTTTGCTCAGGTTTCAAGGATATAAAATTAAATATATTTAACTACTTTACTAAATTATATAGATTTGGCTAAGTTTATTTCTACTTTTAAAAGTACCAGATACCTTTCTTGCTGAAAATATTAAAAATTGCTTGCATAGCTGCACAGCAAACAGACGGCAACTGTGAGTAACAGTGATAGACAATAGTTTCTTCCCAATATAAGTGCCAAGTGACCATATGGTATAAAATATAAGTGCTTTAAGGTCTCAGAAGGGAGACACACCTGCTTGAAATGGCCTGAACCTGGGAGATCTGTGAGAAGATATAGAGGAAGTAAATGGGATGAGGAGGAAAGGGAGGAAAGGAGAATATTTACACACATGGGTAGGTGTTATTATAAGTCCCCCAGTTTGAAAGCAATGTATGTACATGTGCCTGTATTTTAAGTATACTGGCACATGGTTCCACCATAAAATAACAGCAGAAAAGTAACCACATTTTCCTTACATAATTAAGGACCATGTCTATAAATTATAAAGAAACCTCTTTTTGAAAAAGTCATGAATATCAGTTGAATTGCCTTGTCTGGCTCTGAAACAAAATTTACAGAATGAAAAAACTACTACAAAATTTACAGAATAAAAAAAACTATATGAGAAATATAAAAAGTTATAGGGGCTTCTGAGACTAAAGAAAGGCTATTGAAAATATATCATGGATGGAAGAGAAGGGCTATCTGAGAATTAACATACTCCCTTGAGAATAGTAAAATCTGTCAGGAACCAAGTCTGTTTGAATTCAATACCATGTTGTTGGTGATTAAGCTAGGGCCTGAAACACAGTAGGTAATCGATATTTTTTTAATGAATTAATAAACTTATCTTCTTGGGAATAAGCACAAAAAGCTTGGCACTAAAAATATTGAGCTAATAAAACCTCTTGCAGAGTACGGTTTGAGTCAAAATTCAAATCAAATCCTTTTTAAAATGGATCATGTGTCTGCAAAATCCCAGTCACATTAATTAGAAAACAAACTACTGCCATTATAAGGCTATCCTATTCTTGAAAATAGTAAGTTAATATTATGATAAAAAGCATTATTCTGAGAAAATACACTGTTAAACATGGGACTGTTGGCATTGGTTTCGAGTCTGGAAGTGCAGGTGTTCTGGATGGATCAGCATTCTAGTGAGGTTGCTATCAGGCAAATGGAAAACAGAAATTTCTCCTCAACATGCCAAGTGGAACATATTGTTACCAAAGGAAACTCCTGCCCTTTGCTCTAGAATTATAGATCATTTATATTCATTTTAGAAAATACGAAGTAAACTCCTCAAAAAAACAATGAAGATGGGAACTCCTAATCCCTTAACTCTAAGATAGCTGCCATATACATATGTGAGCATGTGTGTGTGTATCAAAACCAAAAATAAAAGTGAATCTACCAAATCTCTATATGTAGTCTTCCCATCAACACCCTCCTCAACAAAACTTGCCTGCTTTGGCTGATACTGTCTGTGATTTTTACATATTATTCTCTGGGTCCAGAAATGTCCATCCATCACAATCCTTCTCACCAAAGGGGCTGACACATTTGAGAAGTATACATAGGATCTGTATAGCAGCTAGAAATGTACCACTAGTTTTATTTTCCAAGATACAGGGTTTTCTTTTCTTTTCTTTTCTTTTTTGTAAAACAAACTTTGGGAATACAGCTTCAGTGAAAGACCAAAATGGAACACTTGAATTCGTTTATTCAAAAAATACTTATAGAGGTAAGGTAGAAACTATTCTAAGCACTGGGAAAACAGCGTTAACTTCTTACATTCTTATGGAGCTTACATTCTAGGGAGCAGACAGACAACGATGAAAAAATAAACTATATGCCATATACAGGAATGGGTATAGGGAGTGCCAGTAAGGTGATTGGTACTTTAAGTAGGGAGGTCAGGAAAGGTCTCACTACAAAAGGGGCATTTGAGCAAAGATACAAAATGTAGTAGCATATTCGAAAGAATAACATTCCAGATAGATAGAACAGTGAATTCAAAGGCCCAAAGCTGACACATACCTGTTTATTTTATATCTGTCTTCCTAAATTGGATTGCCTTACCTACTGTAGAGAACGGCAGCCTAATCTAACAGGGCAGCACCACAATGCCTGTCCCTCCCACCCAGCCATTCAATTTTGTTTCATCCCACACAGCATACTTCACAGAAACAGGAGTGGAGAAGGGTATGTTTTACCTATACTCTACGTAACAGAGACACTCTGGAAGAACCTCCTTTTCTCCAATTTCATCAAGTACATAAAGACCTCTCTCCTCCCATGGATAAGAGACAAAAATGGGAGATGAGATAGGAATCAGAAGTGATCCCCCAAAGTGAGAAACTGAATATGATTTCCTTTACCTCTGAGTGTGGAGAATGAAAAATAAGTGTCTTCCTTCTATTTTAATATTATTTTATATTATCTATCTCTTCAGATACTGAAAAGGTGTTGATATACTTTTTTTCTGTGACGGCTACATGTGATATTTCCTATTGTAATCTACACTACTTTTTAAAAATTTATTTTATTTTTTAAGTTGTAAATTATTTAATATTTAATGGAAGTGTATTTTTTAAACTTTTTAAAATTAAAATATAGTTGAATTACAATGTTCTGCCAATTTCTGCTGTATAGCAAAGTGCTATACAGTCATACATATATATACATTCTTTTTTAAATATCATTCCCCCCACCATGTTCTATCTCAAGAGATTGGCAAAAAAAACAAACAAATGAAAACCCCAAAAAACCTTTGGACTGCTCATCGTGGTGCAGTGGAAACGAATCTGACTAGGAATCATTAGTTTCAGGTTCAATCTCTGGCCTCATTCAGAAGGTTAAGGATCTGGTGTTGCAGTGAGCTGTAGTGCAGGTCCTAGATGTGGTTTGGATCCTGCATTGCTGTGGCTGTGTTGTAGATCGTCTCTAGCTCCAATTAGACCCCTAGCCTGGGAACCTCCACATTCCACTGGGGCGGCCCTAAAAAAAACAAAATAAAATAAACAAACCCAAGAGATTGGATATAGTTGCCTGAGTTATAGAGTAGGACCTCATTGCCCATTTGTTCTAAATGAGACATCTTTATTCTAATTCAATATGAATAAAATTTTCCTGCAATAAGAGAAATACTCCTACTATCTTCTCTGTGACTATTATTCAACCATTTGGGTTACTCAGTGGTACCAAAGAGAGATGTGAATAATTATCTACACAGAGAATGAAATCTTTGCAAAAATCTATGAGAGTCCTATTCTAATGTCAACAGTCACTCCCATCCTTTTTCTGAGAAGTTATTTTTCACTTTTTTTGAGTACAACTGAAAAATGAGAGAAAGAGTGTATAGAGCACTGACTCAGAACTTGCTGACTATGAAAGGAGTTAGATGTAACAACGAGAGATCAGAAAAATAAATTAGGGAAACCATCCCATTTACCATCTCATCAAAAAGAATAAATTCCTAGGAATAAATCTACCTAAAAAGACAAAAGACCTAAGCTCAGAAAACTATAATATACTGAGGAAAGAAATCAAAGACAACATGAGCAGATGGAAAGATTTACCATGCTCTTGGATTGGAAGAATCAATACTGTCAGAATGATTAAACTACCCAAGGCAATGATTCAATGCAATCCCTATCAAATTACCAAGGACATTCCTCAAAGAACTAGAATAAAATATTTTAAAAATTTGTAGGGAAACACAAAAGACCCCAAATACCCAAAGAAATATTAAAAAAAAATAAAACAAAGGAAACAAACAAACAAACAAAAACAGAAATGGAGGAATCAGGCTCCCTGACTTCAGACTATACTACAAAGCCACAGTTATCAAAACAATATGGTTCAGGCACAAATACAGAACTATAGATCAATGGAATAGGATAGAAAGCCCGGAAATAAACCCAAGCACCTATGGTCAACTAATCTATAACAAAGGAGGTAAGAACAATCAGTGGAAGAAAGTCTCTTCAGTAAGTGGTCCTGGAAAAACTGGACAGCAACATGTAAAAGAATGAAATTACAACACTCTGTAATACCATATGCAAAAGTAAACTCATAATGGATTAAAGACCTAAATATAAGGCCAGATACTATAAAACTCCTAGAGGAAAACAAAGGCAGAATGCACTTTGACATAAATCACAGCAACATCTTGTTTGATCCACCTCTTAGAATAAGGTCGATAAAAATAAAAATAAACCAATGGGACCTAATTAAAATCAAATGCTTTTGCACAGTAAAGAAAACCAATAAAAAAAAAACAAAAAACCCACAGAATGGGAGAAAATCTTTGCAAAACGATGCAACAAAGGCCTAATCTTCAATATATAGAAACAAGTCACACAATTCAACAACAACAACAACAAAAAAAAAACTCAATTGAAAAGTAGGAAGAAGACTTAAACAGACATTTCTCCAAAGAAGACATACAGTTATCCAGGAGACTCATGAAAAAATACTCAACATCACTAATTATAGAAATACAAATCAAAAGTACAATGAGGTACCACCTCACACCAGTCAGAATGGCCATCATTAACAAGCAATTAACAAATGCTGGAGAAGGTAGGGAGAAAAGGGAACCCTCCTTCACTGTTGGTGGGAATGTAAATTGGTACAATCACTATGGAAAATAGTATGGAGGCTCCTTGGAAAACTTAATATAGAACTACCATATAATCCAGAAATCCCACTCCTGGGCACATATCCAGACAAAACTTTAATTCAAAAAATACATGCACCCATATGTTCATAGAGGCACTACTCACAATAGCCAAGACATGGAAACAACCTAAATGTCCATCAACAGATGAATGGATTAAGAAGACATGTACATATATACAATGGAATACTACTCAGCCATAACGAAGGACAAAATGCCATTTGCAGCAACATGGATGCAACTAGAGATTCTTATACTAAGTGAAGTAAGTCAGAAAGAAAAAGACAAATACCATATGATATCACTTACATGCTGAATATAAAATATGGCAAGACAATCCTATTTACAAAATAGAAACAGATCATGGACATGGAGAATAGACTTGTGGTTGCTGGGGGCGGGGGGGATTGGGGGGGATGAGAAGGATGGACAGGGAGTTTGGGGCTAGTAGATGCAAACTGTTACATCTGAAATAAATAAGCAATGGGATTGTACTACTGTACTGTACAACACAGGTAACTATGTCCAATCTCTTGGGTTGGAACATGATAGAAGATGGTATGAAAAAAAATGTACATATACATATGACTGGGTAACTTTGCTGTACAATAGAAATTGAAGAAACATTGTAAATCAACTATACTTTAATGAAAATGTTAAAAGAGGAAACAAAAAAAGAGTTAGATGTGAATCAACTGTGATCTTAAATCAAGCTGGGAAGAAGCCTATATCACTTTCTTCTCCATTAGCAATCTGAGCAAGTCAAAAAGAAACAGACATAGAAGGGATGAATAGAAAATCATGTATATTTCCATTTAATAATTTTTATGAAAAAGTAATGAGCATTCTAAAATACCAACTATGCAATCAATCTATCACCAAGGAAACTCGCAATTTAGAATTTCAAAATGTTTGAACAATTATAAGATCAATTTTCTGTACTGATCACCAGTTTCTACACAAATAACTTCAGTGTAATTCTGAACATCAAAGACGGTATCTGGGAAATTGGACTTCTCATTAAACTAATGTAGTTAATTGAATCTAGTCCTGGAAGAACATTTACTCATAGAAAGCACTGAGGCTACATCACTTTATGTACTGTTTCAGCTCTAGTTCTTAAGATGATTTTTTTTCAATAAAGAAAAGAACTCAAGTAATGTTGAAATATTCTGAAGACAGCAAACTGTCGAATTAGGACTGAACCTTGTTCATCTCATTTTATGGAAACAGAATGATGTTATCACCTAAAAATTATACAAAATCCTTGAAAATACTTTCCTAAGAACATATCTATGACTCCCTTACTCTCCCTATTCCGTTAGAGACAGCTCAACTTGCATCTTGAGTGCAACTTATTCCTGGAAAATAATAGGGCCCCCAAATACATCCGAACCTTTTATTCTATTGAGACTAGGGCAGTCAGTGCCAGGAGAGATTAGAATGCCCCTGTTTACTGCTCCACAGGAAGACTCGGGTTCAGAGGCCTGGGAAAAGGTTTTCCTGATGGCATTGGAGCAAAGAATTTGGTCTCACAGCTGCTAGGGCGTTCCAGCTAAGAATGCTGGATGGATTCCCTCAACATTTATAGATGAACCACCCAGCCTGCTCACAATATGTATATTGCTGGATTATTTCCTGACCAAACAAGCAAGTGCTTATGGCAATGGTAAAGCAGGGATTATGGGAAAATTAAAATTAATAGTATTTGATGATTGACTTTAAAGTATCATGTGAGGATCACAGCATGGCTGGATTTTCTTATGCTGATTGTTTTTATCATGTATTATATATAGTGTGGTGGGAGGACAGGGGACACTCCAGTTTCTGTTCATGGAGTGGAGCCTCTAAAGGATTTTGTCCTGCCCTCTATGTGTGGTTTTGATAGAATTTTAATAATCAGGATGTAGTTAATCCTGCTTTAGTAGAAATTAACTGTTGGAATCAACTGCTTTCCTTGAGTGCATCTGGGAGAGGGGTCTCTCTCTTTCCCACTTGTACTAAAAAGGCACAAAAAGCAAAAGGCCTGAACATCTAACCTCAGCTGAGCCAGCAGTACTGTTGCTTGCCTCATAGCAAAGAAACATATTCCGTATCCCTAATCAACTCAAATTGGTTTCCTGGAGAACCTGAAATGACAACTAAGATACATTTAAGGAAACTCTCACCCAAACACATGAGTAGGCAGAAATAGATTAAGGATCGTAAGAACACACTAATTTTAAGGAGTTAGACCAAATCAAGTGTTCAGAGAAGTTGGTTTCCAGTGAGAATATATTTAGTTGGAAAAATAAGTCTTGACTGAGCTGTAGTGTAAATTCTTAAGGTTTTACAATATAGCACAACAGAACAATAAGAGAACAAAAAAATAAATAGAGTTTTAGGAAAGAGAAATAGGGTTTCAAAATTTTAAATTTCAATAATGAAACTTAAAAGTGCTATAAACCAAGTTAATATCTTGGGAAATCAAAGGAAGACATAAAGCAAAAATCATAGCAATCGCAAGTGAAAAGATAAGAGACATGGAACTGATACAGGGCTCCCCAAAAAGAGAGAGGGGGAGCTGGGCAAGAAGAAATAATCAAATAGATAATGGAATAAGTGCCCTGAATAATAAAAAGATTTAAATTTTCAAATAGAAAGGCTCACTGAGTTTAAAATAGGGTTAATTTCAAGAGTTATCTAATGAATTTTTTGAATGACAGAGATAAATAGAAAATTTTATAAGCCTACAGATAGAAATAATAGATTACTTACAGAAGAAAGAAAATTAAAACAGCATCGAGTTTCTCATGTAAGCTAAGAACAGATTACCAGAGGAAAGAGCCATGATCCAAGAATATATCCTCATAATCTTATTTTTATATGAAAGACATACATTTAGGAACATGCAAGGAAGCTAAAATTATACCATTTTTATAATCATTCTAAGTAATTGAGAAAGTTCAGCAGAGTGAAAATTAAATCAAGGAAAAGATTTATCAGTGTCTAAAACCATTTGGGCTACCATAACAAAATACCACAGAGTAGGGTCTTAAACAACAGAAATTTATTTTCTCACATTTCTGGTGTTTGGGCATCTGAGAGCAGGGTGCCAACATGGTTGTTTTCTGCTGATGGCTTTCTTCCCACCTTATAGATGCTGCCATCTCCCTGTGTCCTGACATGGCAAGGAGAGAGCAGGAAAGGAAACATCTAAAGCCAGGAAGAGAGGCATCACCAGAAATCCACCATGCTGAAACCCTAAACCGTCATCTCAGGCTTCCAGCTTCAAGAACTGTGAGAAAATCAATCTCTGCTGTTTCAGCCACTCAGTCTATGGTGTTCTGTTATGGCCACCTAAGCAGACTAAGACAGCTTTTGGTACTGAGAGTAGGATGTTGCTGCAATACCTACATTAAAAAAATATATGAAAGTGGCTTTGGAACTGGGTAACTGGTAGGGGCTGGAACTGTTTTGAGTACATGCTAGAAATATGTATATTAAGGGCGATTTTGGTGAGTTTTCAGACATAAGAAATATGTTGTTTGAAACTGGAGGGAAGGCAATCCTTATTATAAAGTGGCAAATAGCCAAACTACATTCTAGTGTTTTTGGAAAGTAGAACTTGCAAGTGATAAAAGTGGATAATTAGCTGAGGAGATTTCTAAGCAGTGTTGAAAGAGTGGCTTGATCCCTTCTGATTGCTTATAGGAAAAGATTAAAAGAGAGAGACAATTGAAGCAGTAATTGTCAAGTAAAAGGGAACGAGAATTAGAAGGTTTGGTAAATTGTCAGCTTATCCACACTGCAAAAAATGAAACAATGTGTCCTGAAGAAAATACTAAGAGTGTGACTGGCCAATCTTTTCTGTTGTTGTTGTTATGGGCTGCACTGGTGGCAGATGGAGGTTCCCAGGCTAAGGATCGAATCAGAACTGTAGCCACCAGCCTATGCCACAGCCACAGCAACACCAGATCTGAGCTGCTTCTGCAACCTACACCACAGCTCATGGCAACACCAGTCCTTAACCACTGAGCGAGGCCAGGGACTGAACCCACAACCTCATGGTTACTGCTCAGATTTGTTTCTGCTGTGCCACAACAGGAACTTCGTGACCAATCATTTGACTAAAAAATCATTAGTGCAACTTATAAACTTAATCAGTCATTTCAATGGAAGTCAGGAATAGAAATGAGATTATACCAGTAGAGGTACTGCCAGTTTGAACTAGAGACAGAGAAGGCAGGACAGAATGAAGAAAGCTATCAGACTTCTTGGATTTCACAGGTCAGGACAATGGAGATATTCAACTGAAAACATGTGCTATCCTTCAAGAAAAATGCAGGTTAAAACTAGCTGTTTATTCAAGCCTTACTTTATGTCTCTTGGAGTTTTATTAAAGTCATCTTCATATGGAGTTGACATACTGCTTAAGTCTATTTTTAGGTTCTGTTTGCTTTCTCCTGGTTTTGGTGGCTTATAAAGTGGAATTTCTCCCCATTTATTCTGTACAGTTATTTGTAAACAGAGAAGCTTGACTTCTGTATACTAATTTAATAACTAGATAATTAATTTTTCTACAAATTTTACTTGATCCTCTTGGATTTTCTAATTATAAAAATAATACAAAAATTATTTCTTCTGTTCAATTCTTGTTTCATTTTCCTTTCACCTCTCCAATTATATAGGCTGCTACATACAGAAAAAAATATCTTAAAGAATACTGGTGAAGATATGGGCAACACTGTGTTGGATAATAATGGGAATGCTTTTGGTGTTCATCCAGTAAGTATAACATCTTGTATTATAGACATATATTTTATTTCATTAAGAAATGATCCATCTAGGGAATTCTCTTGTGGCACATCAGATTAAGGATCCAGCATTGTCACTGCAGCGGCCCAGGTCACTGCGTGGTCACTGCATGGGTTTGATCCTTGACCCAGGAACTTCCACATGCTGTGGGTGTGGTCAAAAAAAAAAAAACAAAAACAAAAACAATAGGGAGAGAAAGGATCCACCTATCTCACAATTCCATTAAGAAAGTCTAACAGGAATCAAGGCAATTGTATTTTATTAAACGCTTTTTGACATCAGGGAGACTGGCTATGCTCTTCTTCTTTTGAACTATTTATTAATTGTAGGCAATAGATATCACCCTAGCTAGTTTAAGCAGAAAAGGTTTTCAGATCCCACATTTCATGGCTTTCAAAATCTTTTAAAGAACTGGAGTAGCTGGTTGGGCTTCTGAGTGCCACACCCACACCTTAGTATGATATTCACAGCCCTCAGTTGCAAAGCAGACTCTCACAACTTGCCTCTCCCTCTGTTTAACTCAGTTCCACATTTAAGCCTCAAAGTCTGATTTGTGTGTCTGATTGGCAGAACCTAAATTATATCTTGCTTTCTAGATTCAAGTGCGACTGGGAAATGAGATTTCAGATTTTCAGCCTCTAAAGTACATGGAAAGCATGCCCAAAGGAGGTTTAAATGTTATTGAGAGAGAGTCTACAAAACCTGCCACACTATTAATATAATGGATTATATTAAGAGAGTTTATAATATAAAAAGTATTTCTTTTTTTTTCTTCCTTCAAAATTTTAATAATCTTCTGAGGGATGTACAAAATTTTAGAGAATAATGTGAGACAGTACAACTAAGTAACCATGAAACTATATGGCACCCATCTCTTCTAGAGCAACCTGAATAAACAGGAAGGCTATTTCTTATTGCATATGAACACTCAATATTTTAAAGAAGTCTAAACTATTAATCTACATATTTTATATGACTCCAACAAAAATAACAAGGGAATATTCAATACTGCCTTTTAAAAGTAGATCAACTGATTAAAAAGTTACAGTATAGTGAAAATAAGCATTTAAGACAAGCCATAAAAATCCCGAAATGATAGAGATCAACTAATTTATGACAATGGTTACTCACTATCAAAAGTCACTTGGGAGCTACAGTCATTAAAAAAATGTGCTGCAGTATCATGATTAGCTGGTGAGTTTCAGAAATATGTCACCCTAAATAAGTGTCAGCAGTTAGTATATGATAAAAGTAGTGTAAGGTAGCAAAGGTGGTTTTAATTTATAATCAGGAAGAAAAGATTTTTTAAGAAATAATTCCAGATAAATCAAAGATTTAAAATTAAAAAAACACAACCTGTAAAAGTACTAGAACAAAAAAGAACTTTAATCCAATCCTGCTTTAAGTAACTCTTTTTTAAAGGGAAACACAATACATAAAAACCTTAAAGAGGAGTTCCCGTTGTGGCACAGCAGAAATGAATCCAACTAGGAACCATCAGGTTGCAGGTTTGATTCCTGGCCTCACTCCAAGGGTTAAGGATCTGGCGTTGCTGTGAGCTGTGGAATAGGTCGCAAATGTTGCTCAGATCCGATGTTGCTGTGGCTGTGGTATAGCTCTGATTGAACCACTAGCCTGGAAACCTCCATATGCCACGGTATGGCCTTTAAAAGAGCAACAAAACAAAACCAAACCAAAAAAAAAAAAAACCTAAAAGAAAATTTTTGATAATTTCTACAAAATAAAAATTTTGTATGGTAACCATATTATAAACTAAGTACAAAGTCAAATGGCAAAATGGAAAAATATATAACACATTAGTCATAGTGCTAATTTATATTTTTTATGAAGTTTTAAAGTATAATTCACATACCATACTATTCACTCAAAATGCACAATTCAGTGGTTTTTAGTGTATTCACAGAGCTGCGCAAGCATCATAACAATCAGTTTTGGAATATTGTCATTACCCCAAAAGAAATCCTGTGTATGAGCAGTTATTCCTCATTTCATTCCAACCTAGCTTCTTCAGCCCTAGGCAACTTTCTGTCTGTCTGCACAGATTTGCCTCTGGGCAGTCCATAAAAATGGTACATTATATTCAGTCTTTTGTGACTGGCTTCTTTCACTTAGCATAATGTTTTCCAGGTTCATCCCCACTATACCATAGCATACATCAAAATTTCACTTTTTAATTGATGAACTTTTCATTAATGATAATACTTCATTGTATGAATATACCACAGTTTATCCATTTATCTGTTGATGGACATTTGAGTTGTTTCTACTTTGGCTGCTATGAATAATGCTGGTAAGAGAAATTCTGCACAAGTTTTTGTATAGATATATGTTTTCATCTATCTTGAATATATATATATATATATAGAAATGGAATTGCTGGGTCATATGTAATTCTATTTTTAAATATTTGAGGAACGACTGGACTATTTTCCAAAGTGGCTATAACACATCACATTTCCACTAGAAGTGTAGGAAGGCTTCAGTTTCTCCATCTACTGGAAAACATTTGCTATGATCTTTTCGAAGTGCTATGTGAAGGTTTTGAGTTGCGTTTCTCTAATGGCTAATGATGTTGAAAATCTTTTCATGTTCTTATTAGCCATTTCATATATTATTTGGTATCATATTATTCAGATTTTTGGCCCATTTTTAAATCGCACTTTTTTTTATGGAGTTTTAAGAGTTCTTTATAGGATACTAGTCTCTTAACAGAAATATGGTTTGCAAGTATTTTTCTCCCATTCTGTGAGTTGTCTTTTTCCTTTCTTGATAGTGTTCTTTGAATCTGGTCTTCAAGACTTCCTTTTTTCCACCATGGAAGCATCACCCTATGAGTGACCTGGGCTGGGGTAATCGGAGACCCCATGTTGTCAGCATGACACACCTGCAGTAGAGCCACTACATTATGCATGGGAAGAGAATGAAGGAAAGGAGCCCCCAACCTCTTAGTCTCATTTTTTCAGAATTTTGTCCCTTCAAGTTGGAGTTGGAAGGAATGAGAAATGCTGGTGGGGAGTTTCTGTCGTAGCTCAGCAGTTAACCAACCCAACTAGTATCCATGAGGTTTCAGGTTCAATCCCTGGCCTTGCTCACTGGGTTAAGGATCCCATGTTGCCATGAACTATGGTGTAGGTCACAGACACAGCTCGGATTCCTTGTTGCTATGGCGGTGGCATATGCCAGCAGCTATAGCTCCGATTCGACCCCTAACCTGGGAACTTCCATATGCCACAGGTGTGGCCCTAGAAAAGGCAAAAAGACAAAAAAAAAAGTGA
Source organism: Phacochoerus africanus (assembly GCF_016906955.1). Lineage (NCBI taxonomy): Eukaryota > Metazoa > Chordata > Mammalia > Artiodactyla > Suidae > Phacochoerus > Phacochoerus africanus. The sequence goes on from NC_062553.1 coordinate 108,582,308, forward strand.
AACTGTACTAATTTACTCTTCAAAAGATTTAAAATTTTTTAAATATAAGGTAACAACACTTTAATTTGTCCATTCTATCTGTTGCATCTGAATCACAGAGTGTTACATTTAGAAGGAACTTTTTGCAATCATCTGTTACAATCATCCCATTTTATAAATGAGGAGACTATTCTTTTAATAACTAAAAGATTTTTGCTAAGATTCACACAGCTACTCAGTGACGTAGCCAGTATAGATCCATTGCCATTTGATTTACATGTTTAATGCCAACTTGAGAAAGCAGTCTTTATACCAGTGTTCTGAACTCAGGGAGGAGGGAATAGCCTTCTCACTGCCTTCTTCACATAATGTATTATAACTTCATCACATGCGGCACTTTTTGCTTTCTTTGCATATAGTGTTAAGTGCTAATAAAACAGGAGAGCAAGGTAGTGTACCAAATGAGGTTGAGAATAAGGGGGAGAGGGTTTGGGCCATTGTTGCTAGCATCTTCTTCAGCAGCATGTCTAATATTTTTTAAAGGGTCAATTTGGACAAAGTAGTAATCCTTGCTACTGAGGACATGCAGGAAATGATATCAGACACACGTTTTAGTCATCTAAAATACTCTCCTACCAATTTTTCTCCAATCCAAATTTGCTTAGTGGTTTCAACATATTTTGCACTAAAGATCCTTTCTGATCCAAAGAAGAAGTTTTAGGTTTGACACATAATATAAGGATACTTACATAACAACAAGCAATATTGATATGATAGGGATGTAAATGCACCCATAACTGCATGTTAATTATTAAAGATAAAGAGTCACATACAGAAGTTAAATTGCTGACTGTCGAATATATATATTTCACAATTTCACCAGAACACTCTTAATGGTTAGACATTTACCTATTCCCATTGATAACTCTAGGCTACAAGGAGCATATGTCTGCAGATGAAAAAAAACCACAAAACCTTCCCACCCTTCAAGTCTCTGCCTCCATCAGCCAGGCAAAATGCCTAGTGGGCTGACTTTGAGGTCAGGTAGCAAGACATATTTATGTAAAATATCTCCTTGAGGCTATTAGCAGTTTTAATAATATTTTCAGCTTTGAACTACTGCTGAATTTTGTTTTATTTGATCCTTGATGCAGCTTTTTAAAAGATGGAATCAAAAAAAGCCACTAAAATGCGCTATAAGAGGTAGAATGGGATAAGATAAATGGCAAAGCATGTTTAAAGGAAATGTATTATTTATAAGAAAGAAAAAACAGAAAATTGGAAATAAAAAGATTAAAAATATAATGAGGAAGAAAATGACTAAGAGCAAAGTGGACGACAAGAATGAGAAAGACTGGAGAGGAGAGAAAAGCAAATAAAATGAGGGGAAGATCTAAACCTATTAATTATATAATTTTAACTGCTTAATTCCACACGTCCCTGAGCTGATAATTCCACTCTTGCTAATCAACGTTGTTGGCGTTATTTTTGTGTTTCTTTTTGGCTGGAACATAAAGACTTGTAGGATGTAAGCAAGAAAGTATATCTCTTGAATAACTTTGTGTTACCATTCCAAACTTCAAAGTAACATCCCATGCTGCAGATTAACTATTAGTCAAAGAAAACCTCTGTAGGTAAATAAATGATGTAATGCATTTAGTACTAGCCTAGATGTCAAACACATTGAAAGAAATGTTCTTGAAACAATATCTAGGTTATAGAATTGCCTCTTTCTCCTTGCACCAGTTCTGAATTATGTCAGGGTATTATGCATTTGCTATAGGATCAAAAAAGCCTTTGCAAGGTAAACTGTATCTATTAATGAAATATGGATAGAAACTTGATAGATGCACTGTAAACCAAATACAGGAGATTTGGGGCATGATCTTTCTGAGGTTTCTTTTCATATCTAAGAGAATTTTCCTACAGAACTGTAAGAATAACACATTGTCTCTGTGTCTTCCAACTTAAGAGGTCTCCTGATATCTAAAGAGCCAATGAGTAATTCCCATAGTGTCTCCTGTTGATAGGTCTGCAGAACTTTATTATCTGGATTTCTTGCCTATGATAGGTTAGAAAAATCGCAAATTAGAAAGCAGAGGATAAAAGCCCTAAACAAACACACCTGCTTAGGAATAAGCAACAAATGACAATCAACAGTTGAGAGAGACTCTACCAGAACCAAAACATGGGCTCAAATTAAAAAAAAAAAAAAAAAAAAAAAAGGCTAAAAGGCTAGGAACCCTGGGAGAGGTAAAACATAGTTAATGCTTTATAGATGGCTAAATGATAGAGATGATAGATAGACAGACAGACAGACAAATATATAGATAGTAGAAATGACCTCTGGAAATTGCCCTGTCCCAGTAGAATGAAGAAACTGATGTTCATGTAACATCCATGGAGTGATTGGTTTATCAACTCTTAATTCTTTGCTTAAACTTAAACCACTATCTGTAGCTTCAAAACTTTCAAATTTTAAATTGGAAAATTTGGTGTTTGTTAATCCTAATCATGCATAATGAGTATCTGAATAGTCAACCTAATTTTTAGTTCCATTCTTACCTTCCACTGGGGATTTAGTCTGTGCTCCACATTAGTGACTAGGCTGGCTTGTACTCAGGGCTCCAGAGTCTCTGAGAGCCTGGCTTACTCTCCAGTTTTCTTGGGTACCTAATCTTTCTCTGTGGCTGAATCCCTATTTTTTTCTGATCAGAACTGCCTGCTGCCACTGTAACATCTATCTGGATTTCAAACTACTGCTGCCTGCAAGGTTGGCCTGGTGTGGGCTTTCTATCATGAGCAGGCTGCTCACCGTGGCTCATCACTGATTACCACAGACACCTTGCCCCAAATTCTCCCACTACTTGCTGACAGCAAGACTCCTGCTGAGGATCTTCAGTGAGTACATTCCCAGATATATGGAAAAAACATTCATGTAGAAGACATCACTTTTTAACAGGAGCAAGTGCAACTAAGTGTACATATTTGCTTATTACTCCATTTGACACAAATATATTTAAGATAAGCATTTAAAATGCCACTTTATTTTTTCCATTATAGCTGGTTTACTGTATTCTACCAATTTTCTACCGTACACTGTAAACCAGCTATAATAGAAAAAATAAAAATCATTATAAAAATAAATAAAAATAAAATGCCACTTTAAAATAAATAAAGTGCTAAACATGGTGACATTTAAGCCCTGTGTCCCTGCTCACGGGATCTTGCCTGGGGGATGTAGGGCAGGTAAAGGAGAGGGGGAGTTGTTTCTGTTTTTGAAAGAATATTACCAGAAGCAAACAGTCTCAGTGTCCACATTATCTTTCATCTAACCCAACACTTCTCTGAAAGAAAGAAGTTACACCTCTAAATCACAGTCTAGATCCTTTCCCACATTAAGCATTTTCTCTGTTCAGTGCAGGTACAATGACAGTCTGTAAACGAGAAGCTTCACAAATATTCTGGTTGTCCTGCCACTAATGGTCACACCCTTAGGCTATGCCCAACTTTAAAGGATTTGAGGAGTTCCCGTCGTGGCGCAGTGGTTAACAAATCCGACTAGGAACCATGAGGTTGTGGGTTCGGTCCCTGCTCTTGCTCAGTGGGTTAATGATCCGGCGTTGCCGTGAGCTGTGGTGTAGGTTGCAGACACGGCTCGGATCCCACGTCACTGTGGCTCTGGCGTAGGCCGGCGCGGCGGCTACAGCTCTGATTCAACCCCTAGCCTGGGAACGGCCCAAAGAAATAGCAAAAAGACTAAATAAATAAATAAATAAATAAATAAATAAATAAAGGATTTGAAAAATCCTCCCAGGTAACCGGTGGCTACAGCTCCGATTCGACCCCAAAGAAATAGCAAAAAGACAAAATAAATAAATAAATAAATAAAGGATTTGAAAAATCCTCCCAGGTAACCACACTCCTGCAGCTGCCCACAGAGGTCTGTGCTCTGCACAAGGGGCTATTTCAGGTTCCAAGCATCTGTATATTATTAGAGCAAATCTGCCTTCAAGAAAGCTGTAGCAGGTAAAATCCAGTGATCCTGTACCCTTTGCATTGTTCTCTATTCTAATGGGCAAAATAGCACACTTCAGACGTTAATGAAGAAAAACATTTCAATCATGTTTTATAATAAAGTCTTACTTATATTGAGAGAGAAAGTCATTACAAAGCTACTAATAGGTGAATATGAGGAAATTCTCACCATATTTGGAAAGAAGTGCATCAAAGAAAAGTTTGTGGTTTGGGGTTTGTTTTTTTGGGGGGGTCTATATCAGAGTCATCTTTATTTTATTGATCTGTTCTCCCAATTGGAGGGTCACCAATAAATCTCTATTTTGTTCAGAGGTAGCATTATGACTCAGAAAATTGAAGAGCAAGGTCCATTTCATACAATCAAGGCAACCCATTAATCAAAACTATTTTGACAAGGAAACTGAGCTATTCTGTACTATTAATCATGGCACAAATATAAATAAAATCAGGGTCACTCTTGGTTATTCTTATACAGTACCTCAGAGGGAAAAACCAAATGAATTAAATAACCTAAATTGATCACATTAAATGCAGTGATGCAGGCAAATGTCTTCCATGTTTTATAAATAAATTTTTTAAATTTGCAAACACTTCTTGAGCTGTTTCTCAAGTGTCTTAATTTTTGATATATTTTTTAAACCCACTTCCTTATGTCTTGTGACATAGTAATAAGACATTTAAACACGAGACAGAGGAAGAACATGAAACACCAAACTGCTCTAGTCATCCATCACCTGATTGACTAATGAGTTGATAGAGTCAATGTGGACTTGATGCCAGGCACTTTGCTGCCTACTACTACGTGGACACAATAGGAATTGTGCTATCAGCTAGACAGAATTTTGCCTTTTCTCCCATCTCTCTGACATGTCTATGGATAGCCAGATAGATTAATTCTATGCAAATTGTGTTCTGTCCTATAAAGACAAAATATCAGTGTCAGCAAAAGGACCCATTGTAGCTGTAGGACAAAGTATACTGATTGACCAAGCATAAGTACTATTTTAAGATGCTCTTTAAAAAATATACTGAATTTTAGATACTCAAAGCAGATTTTTTTCTAGTGTCTGCATTATGAATGTTTCACATTCATGTTCTCAAATCAGTGAAATAAGTTAACGTATACCCAATTGCATCATACATGCCAAAGCTTTGCAGATTAAAAATATTTGTATCTTTCTTTTTTTTTTTTTTGGTCTTTTTGTCTTTTCCAGGGGCGTACTCACAGCATATGGAGGTTCCCAGGCTAGGGGTTGAATTGGAGCTGCAGCTGCCAGCCTACGCCAGAGCCACAGCAACACAGGATCCGAAACACGTCTGTGACCTACACCATAGCTCATGGCTATGCCAGATACTTAATCCATTGAGCAAGGCCAAGGATCAAACCCGTAACCTCTTGGTTTCTAGTCGGATTCATTAATCACTGAGCCATGAGACACTACAGGAACTCCTGTTTGTATCTTTCTAATGTTGGTTTTCATAGGTAAGAAAGTACAGAAGAACTGAGTTATGCTTGGTTGGTCATTACTGATATTCATTCAGTTATTGGAACACATTATTGGCAGTCAGATTTATAGCAGTTTAGTAAGAATAAACATGCTTAAAGGTCCCACTGGAAGAGAAATAAGCCCTGCTAGTTGTCTTACATCCACAAAGGTGCACATTCTCACCTTTGGGAGGGTGTGGAGAAACACTAAAAGCCAGGTATTAATGGCAGAGCCACCTGCCAGCATGTGATTTTTACTTAAGACAAAAAATGAGATAAATTTTTACTTCTGGATTTTTACTTAAGATAAAAATAAACTTTAACTTGTGTCCTCATATACTTGAATCCCTTTTTTTACAGCAGCTCAGTCTGTCTCAACTAATACAACTTCTAATTTGCTATATATACATTTATTTAAGTGTGTTTATTTTAAATAAGTAATGTTGTCTTACATGGCTTTTAAAATACTTGAAGATTATTATGCTATAGATGTCATTCTTCTTCCATTCGTTTACCCTGAATAGCATTGCAGTGAACACTCTTACACATTCTCAGTGTGTATCTTCCTAAGAGTTTTAAGTTTTTCAGTCTATACTAACGATGCAATTGTAAGATGTAGGTACATCTTTGTATAGACATATATATGTATATGTATGTATATATATATATATAGTATCTCTTTTTATATATACATACTCACATCACTTCACTAAGTAACTGCCAAACTGTTCTTCAGAATCTCTCCACCAGTTTTCATTCCACTAGCAGTGAATAAAGGTCTCTCTTGCCAATACTCTTGCCAGTACTTAATATGGCCCAATTTTATAATTATTTTTGGTCAGTCTGGTGAATGGAAATTGATATCTACATCTGCTCCTTCTTTAATCTCAGTCTTGTTTCTTTGGGTTTACTCCATTGTTCTTTTTCAGTCTTCTTGAAATGTTTCGGGAATGAACATTTACCTCATTTTTTTTCAATTATTTTTGATACCTGAAAAATATAGGAAATGTATCACTTTCCTAAGTGCTGAATTAAATATTTTTCATGCATTTTGACATACAATGTTTTCCTTGTCATTTGTTTCTAAAATTTAGTAATTTAGCTACTGAGTTTCTCTTTAACCAGTTATTTAGTAGTTTTTAATGTTTCTAGTAATATAGGATATTTTATAACTAGCCATTTTTCATTGGTTTTCATCATAGCATATTCTGGTTAGGGAATCTAGCCTATATGATTAAACTTTTGAAAACTCTTGGGGCTTTTATGAGGGACTAGCATATCGCCAATGATTATAAATATTCTATACGTGTTTGAAATGAACATAAATTCTGTATTTTGTTAGATATAAAGATACACTTGTATCTTCATATACTATATATGTAAAGATATATATATAAACAAAGTTTATTAATCTTGCTATTGAATTTTTCTATATCTTTACATATATTTTATTTGCTTAATATATCATTTTCTGAGCAAGTCCTTTAAAATTTCCAGCTCTTATTCATAACATACCCCTGCCCCCAGCCATGAAGATTAACAGCACCTTTCAGGATCTAGAAATTAAACTGATAATGAAAGCTACATCTTTTTTGTTCCTATAATTTTTCCTCCATACTATTAAATATTATTTATGACATATACCTAAGGACTTATTTAACTGTCCCTTTGGGAAGATGGGAATTCAGCTGTTCTATTACTACTGCTATTTCTTAAGAAAAGAATTTTTAAATGTATAATTTAATTAAGAAACCCTCTGGGAAGACCCAATTACTATGAAATAATATAATACCTTTAGATTGAAAAACATTATTTATGCATTTTAATAAATACATGGCAAAAGGAAAAATAATTGGATGGTTCATTAAAATATGTCTTCTACTAATTTCTTGTTTGCATCTTCTGACCAATTACCTACAAATTACAATTATTTTACTTCATGGTGAAGAAACCTTAATTAAAATGCAAAGTGAAAAAGAAGGACAGCATTTGGCTGACATATATAAATGCAAATAAAAAGTAATAAAAAAATAAAAAGTAGGGAAAGTGAGACATTGAAGGTGACACGCTTGTGGAAGGAAGATATGCTGAGCAAGCACCTCAGGTGAACAAGCAATTTGGAGCAGTGCCATAGCTGCAGGCATTTTAGAAAAAAATTCACTGAAAAGGTAAATGGTAACAGCTTGGGTAATTAGGCCCCCAAACAGATCAATCTTTAGGACTACAAAAGCAGAGGAAAACAAATTGGCAATTAATAAGAACTGATGATGATGCAAAAACAACAAGAAACATGTAAGAAGGTACACTTTGCTTTAACTTCTGTGTAAATAGCATTATGAAAGTTTGTTTTTAAGTTAGATATACACAGATGTTGATTTACATATTTTTATGCGCTCCTTTATGTGTATGTATACAAGAGAAACACATATATTAACACAATATGGCCTGTCTTGGAAATAAAGTGGTGTTCTGCACCACTCAGATTTTGTAAAGACATCCTAAAGGAATCTCTCTTTTCCATAAGAGAAACTGTGATAGGGAACCAGGACAAATAGACTATACAGTGCAAGATATCTATAGGTACATGCAAAATCTCACATTCTTTTAGTCCCAGTGCAGAGGCAATAATTTGAAAGGAGCCTCAATCATAACCACTTGCTAATCCTGGAGAGCCCCAAGAAGGAGGAGTCAACTGAGACCCTCTCCTGAGAAAATAGATACTGACAGCAGCCATTTTTGGCAATTTGTTCTACCATGAGAACACTGGTGTGGCAAATGCTGTTTTGGAGTCTTCCATGTAGCTTATTAGCATCAGGGACTTACCAGCTCAACAGCAGGCCAGCATCCCCCCAGGACAAGCAGTCAGCAATGTGGGTACCCAGCCATGTGGGCCAGCGTCTATTACATGAGAAGGGCCTAGCAGCCACTTACCAGCATGCCCACAGCATTTGGCCCTACCACAAAAAAGGGCTCACACAGCCCACAAAGGAGGCACTTCTAGAGCGTATAGCTCTGATAACCAAAGGGGAAGGTGCTGCCAGTCCTTATAGGATGTCTCCTACATAAAGCCTGATCTTTGACAAGATCAGGAAAAGTAATCAACATACCTAATACATAAAAATAAACAGAGAATTTAGGAAAAATGAAGCGAGAGAGAGAGGAATATATTACAAATGAAGGCAATGGAAAGTAATCTTTTAAAATTGTATAAAAGATTTTTTAAAAGAAGAGGTCAAAGTAATGATCACAAAGATACAAAACAAAATCAGGAGAAGAAGGGATGCACACAGTGAGAAGTTTAACAAAAAGTGAGAAAATATTAAGAATATATAAATGCTATTTGGAAAAACTGAACAGCTACATGCAAAAGAATCAAACTCTACTATTTTTCTCACACAATGTTTATTTTTGTAAAATAAACTCAAAGTGGATTAAAAGACTTAAACGAAGTCCTGAAACCATAAAACCCCTATAAGAAAACATATACAATATGCTCTTTGACACTGGTCTCAACAATAGTTTTTTTTTGATGGCTCCTCAGGCAAGGGAACAAAAGCAAAGATAGACCAAAGGGGCTACATAGAACTAAAAAGCTTGTGCACAGTGAAGGAAATGATCACAAAAACAAAAAGGCAGCCTTCTAAATAGGAGAAGATATTTGCAAGTGCTATATCTGCTATGCGGTTAATATCCAAATACGAAAAAAATTCATAAAAATCAACATTAAAAAAAACCCAGTTTAAAAATGGGCAGAGAACACGAACACACACACACACACACACACACACACACACACACAGACTTTATTTATTTATTTATTCGTTTGTTCATTTAATGGCTTCCAAAGTAAACTTGAGTTTACTCAATGGGAGGAATACCTCAATAAATGTAAGTTATTGTCAGTCCTACAGATCTCCAGTTTGGTAGTAGGTTCATTAATAGTAACTATATTATTAAAAATAATATTTTAATGTGGCCATGCATGACTCACTGATGACAGTGTCATGAATCAATGTTTACTGTTAAACTAATTCTGAATACCTGATGCACACATTTTTAAAAAGCGGGAGTATGGATTGAATGCACTTTCCACTCCACTTTTTAATAAGAGAAAGCAGGAGAGAGGTGCTCTACAAAATTGATAATAAAAACCAAAGTAAATACAAGGAACTTCTAAATCATAAACACTAGATTACAAATTCTAAATCTATTTATATCATTCCTTTAATAAATAGCAAGATGTGCTCTAGATGTACTATCAACAGTGCCTCATCTAATTTTTCTATGAAGTCAGGCCTTTACTAAATCAACTACAAAGAGAAAAATGGGTTGATTACACTACTTGATGTGATTGGACATCTTTAATGAAAAACAAATCCTGCATTGTTTAACATACGTTGTAAAGAACCTAGCATTAAACCCTCGTATTGGCTCTTATAAGATATTTTGGTGTTTATGATTTCAGTGAACACGACTCTAGTTATATTCTCAAGCTGTAACAAAATGTCATCCTGGTGGAGAAAAACTCATCGTAAGTCTTTTTCTTTTCTTTCTTAAGGGGTCACATTTCACACACATCCTGCCAAAAATGCAGTCATCTTAGTTCTCAAGATTTTTCTGTGTATAAAAGCCTATCTTTGTTTTAAGCCTGAAACAAACTTTTGTGCTCACTGAAACTAGACCCCAACCACAAATTTCTCCATAATTTATATCCTGTAAAGACCACCTATTAACGATCCTGGATCCTGTCCTAAGTCAGAATTATATATTCACCATAAATGACTATATTATTGTGCCGATTGTCCTGAACTGGTCAGAAGAACAAATTAAATCAGAAGCAAAGAACTATTCTAAAAAATGTAAAATAAAATATTTGTTCTAAAGAAATATTTGTTTTTTAAAGAACAATATATAAGCCTATTTTGGATTTTCCTCATTAAAACTCTAAAGGTGACCACTCTGGCTTTTTATCCTTTATTCTTCTCTTTGGCTCCTGAAACTTATATTTGTCTTAGCACAGCAGCCATTTCATCAATATTTCTGAGCAACTGAAACTCTAAAGCTCAGGTTTACACAGGAAGGGAAAGTATTTCTTATGTCACAAGGGAGAAGGCACTAGAAAGATTTCTTTAGACATTCTAATTTTTCACTAATTGAACATCACTGAATATAATATTTTATTCCATATTCAATATGATTTGAATAGTATCACAGGTACACTCTTAGGCTAGCATTTACAGAATACTTTATTACATTGGGTTTGTTCTATGGATAAAATCATGAAAGCAAGAACATCCCATGGCGTTCTTATAGTTTGATCATGCCAATCAAACAAGGAATTCTCAACATCTCCAAAATCAATTAAATATTTTTTAAGTCATAATACAAATGAAACTCTTCCCAAGATACTACAAATCAAATACTAAGACATGAGGCAAAAACTGCAGTTTCTTATGATTTACCTTGCTGATGAAGGGTAAGAGCTTAGTCAATGGGATCAAAAGCATTTTAATTTAGTGTAATACTTAAATATGACTAAGTTGAGAAAGTTGCACTAAAATATTTCAAAACTAAACATCACAGAACTTAATAGAAGGCAGAAAATAACTTTCAGGGATAAAAAGAAGCCTGTGAATTTAATACTATCATGTGAAAAATATTAACAAAAGAGAGATAACTAAGTTTACAGGAGCTACAGATTTGATACCATGTAATTTATAAAATTAAATAGGCCAGTGTCAATAAATATGACATTTGTTCATGAAAACCTTTACTTTCTGTGTATACTGTAGGATGATTCTCTAATATAAGTGTAAATAATTTTAATTAGAAAAATTTTTTACTATCTTGATATTTTTTAAATAAGATTCCAATTCTTTTCAAACAACTAGAATACATGTTACGTAATGTCATGTGTAAAATCACTTTGTTAGGGAGTAGTTGAAGATTGTCAGGGGACATAAATTCAATGGTTAGCTTAAGGTCACACTTCAATACAAGAGCTTCAGGAATGTAACAGTACTGACTTGGCACCAGGTTCATGGTGAATATAATGTCACACTGTAAAAGTTTCAGAGAATAGAGAGAAAAGTAAAATTACAGCAACTGGCCTCAGCTTTAATAAGTACTACTTCAGGAATTTTGAGGAGTATCCCTTTAATAGTAATATTTTAATGCATACTCATAAAATTAAAGGTTCTTTTATTCTTTAAATGCATTTTGGAATAAGTATAGATGCATACAAAATTGCAAAGAAAATTACAGGGAAGGCCTGTACTCTTCATCTAGTCTTCCCCAATGTTAACATCTTGCATAATTACAATACAGTACCAAACCAGAAAATTGGTATTTGTATAAACCATAAAGCTTGTATTTCACCAGTTGCATATGCACTTGTGTGTTTATGTGTTTATGTACATAGCTCTCTGGAATTTTATCAGTTGTATACCTTCAATGTATAAATTGTATAGCTTCATATAATCATATAAAAGTGATAAATCAACTTTTAGCACTTTTAATATGTTGTTACACTGCCTCCTGGCCTTCATGATTTCTGAGTAAAAGCGGTGTTGATCTTATTGAGTTGTCTCTTAACATTTTCAAGATTGTCTTTGTTTTTGGCTTTCAACAGTTTAATTATGATGTGGGAAGATGAGGGTCATTTTGGGAGTTCATAAAGCTTTTTGTATGTGCAGATTAATTTTGTAAAATTTCAGAAGTTTTTCAATCATAAGATTTAATATTCCTTTTTCTTCTTTTATTTTTCTCCTTTTAGAATTCCTACTATATTTATGTTGTTATGTCTGATGGTTCCAAAGGTCTCTAAGTTTCTGTGCATTTTTTTTTAATTCTTTATTGTGCTGTCCCCAGATGATCTCAATTGCTTTATCTTCCAGTTTGCCAGTTCCTTCTTCTGCCTGATCAAATATGCTGCTGAGCCTTTCTGCTGAATTTTCTTTTCTTTTTTTTTTTTTTGTCTTTTTGCCTTTTCTAGGGCTACTCCCTTTGCATATGGAGGGTCCCAGGCTAGGGGTCAAATCGGAGCTGTAGCCTCTGGCCTATGCCATAGCCACAGCAACGTAGGATCCAAGCCACATCTGTGACCTACACCACAGCTCACAGCAACACTGGATCCTGAACCCACTGAGCAAGGCCAGGGATCAAACCCACAGCCTCATGGTTCTTAGATTCGTTAACCCCTGAGCCACAATGGGAACTCCAATAACTTTTTTTCTTTTTCTTTCTTTTTTTTTTTTCTCTTTTTAGGGCCATACCCACGGTATATGGAGCCGCTGGCCTACACCACAGCTCACGGCAATGCCAGATCCTTAACCCACTGAGTGAGGCCAGGGCTAGTCAGATTCATTTCCCCTGCACCATGATGGGAACACCCTCTGCTGAATTTTTTATTTACGTTATTATAGTTTTCAACTAGACAAAATTTATTGTTTTTAAATATGTGTCTACCTCTTTATTGACATTCTCTATTTAAAGAAACATTGTTCTCATACTTTTCTTTCATTCTTTGATAGCTATTTTAAAGTGTTTGTCTAGTAAGTTAAATACCTAGGTTTCCCCAGGGACAGTTTGTATTAACTACATTTTCCTCCAGTGTAGAGTCCATACTTTCTTGTTTCTTTGATTGTCTTATATTTTTGTTGTTCCTGTACTCGAAAATCAGACATTTTAGATACACAAAAATTTGGAAATCAGTTTCTTTGCTCTTCCCAGTACTTGCTGTTGTTTGTTTGTTAATCACTTTCACGAACTAATTTTGTAAAATCTGTTCTTTGTTGTGTACAGCCACTGAATTAGCTTAGTGGTCAGCTACTAATTTTTATTTCCTAGAGAGTTTTAAAATCAGTCAAAGGTAAGAGAGCCTAGGAATCCATTAGGTCTTTCCTGAGCATGTGCAGAGCCCTATGCATTTGGGCGGCCTTTTAGATTCACAAGAATATGTCAACATTTTCAAGGCCCCCTATGGAAATTTCACTCCTCAGCTTTTCCTTTAATTTGTTTTTTTGACTCAACTCTTAAAACCAATTTGGCAAGCTGTGAAGTTAAACAATTGCCACTGATTGTTTTCAACAAATCCCTCTGCTGAAATGCTGTTCCCACTGAGTGAACTCTGAGTCAAGTCAACTAAAAAAAGTTGTACAAATGGAGATTTCTAGGAAACTGAATGAGAGGTCAATAATGACAGTTTTCTGAAAATGAGTCTTTGAAAGAGCTCCACCTGCTCTTTTGAGTGCTCCACAATGTGTCAGGCTAATGATTTTCACAGTGCTAGTAGGCTATTGGTTTTCTTTCCTTTTTTTGTTGGGGGGGAGGTTTAGGGCTACACCTCTGGCTTATGGAAGTTCCCAGGCTAGGGGTTGAATTGGAGCTGCAGCTGCCTGCCTACACCACAGCCACAGCAACACTGGATCCAAGCCACATCTGCAACCTACAACACAGCTCACAGCAATGCCAGATCCTTAAACCCACATCCTCATGTATACTAGTCAGGTTCTTAACACATTGAGCCAGAATGGGAACTGTGAGCTACTGGTTTTCAGGGCTATCAAAGAACTGGAGAACGAGAGGGAAGAAACAAAATCAGGCAAAATAAAATGCCATAAATTTCATAATAAGATTTGACAATTTTTTTTCCTTGAATAAATTCTCCACAGATGGTTGTAAGCCTTGTTAATTTTAAATTCTAAAAAGTTGATTTTGATGGGTTTTGCCTGTGTCCTTGTTACTTTTGTCAATATTTTTTTTTTTGCCTTTTCTAGGGCCATTCCGGTGGCATATGGAGATTCCCAGGCTAGGGGTCTAATCTGAGCTGTAGCTGCCAGGCCTACACCAGAGCCACAGCAACTCGGGATGTGAGACACTTCTGCAACCTACACCACAGCTCATGGCAATGCCGGATCCTTAAGCCACTGAGCAAGGCCAGGGATCAAACCCACAACCTCATGGTTCTTAGTCAGATTTGTTAACCACTGTGCCACGACGGGAACTCCATGTCCTTGTTACCTTTATCAGAGAGAAGATTGTAGAAGTTTTTACTTTGTTAATTCCCTTGCTATCACCTCTCGTTGCTAGATTTTGTTGAGAAGTTTTGGATTTGCGTTCATAAGAGATATTAGTTTTTAGTTTTCTTTTTGGGTTCGTGTGTGCTGCCTTTTTCTGTCAGGCTAATAGTTCCCAAATGATATTATAAGTTAGGAAGTGTTCCCTAAATTTATATTTTCTGGAATACATTGCATAATATTTTTATTAATTCTTGATTGAATATTTGATAAAATTCTTCATTGAAACCACCTGTGCCTGGATATTTCTTTTCAGTAGCTTTCAAATTATAAATTCATTGTCCTTAATAATTATAGAACTATTCAATACATCAATTTAATTTTGTCCAAGTTATGGTATTTGTGGGTTTTGAGGAATGTGTCTATTTCTTCTAAATTGTCAAATGCATGGGCATAAAGATATTTATAATATTCCTTTTAATAGCTTTGCTATTATAATTTTCTTAGCTATTTCGATTCATTCCTGACATTGGCTATTTGTGTCTCCTTTCATGTTAATGGGGAAATAAAACTTTCCTAGATATATCAATGTTCCTGAAAAAATCCTGAGACTCCTGAAATATTTTTCCTGTCATAGCGATGGATATATATAAGTATATATCCTTTGGCATTATTAATTACAGCATCCAGGAAGGACAGTAAAACTTCTTTTATTTTCTGGATAGGGCTGGTGGCTATTGCCCTGAATTAGGTTCTGAGGTTAAGCCCCAAAAAGCTAGGAATTCTGGAACATTATTTCCCTAGGTTTTACATTTCAGGAAGAAACAAGGCTAGAAATCTGTAGACATTTATAGGTATAAGGCAAATGGTACTAGCTGAATCCTGGAAAGATACTACTTATATACAAAAGAGTTGCAGTAAAGAGGACACTAAGTAAGGGAGGGCAGCTGCCTTTTCTCTTTTTATTAAGCAGTGAAAAATCATTTTGCTCTGTCTCCCACCTGCAGGGTATTCATGAGAGACGTTTACCTGACTTATCATCCTAACGCAAGGGTGAGAACTAGGGCAAAATTTGGAGGTGAGGCCAACAGGATGCATTTATTTGTTGTAAGTATTTAATGAGAAATCTGTTTCTGATCCAAAACTTCTTATGCACAGAGGATAAAATAAATGAAGATGAATATTAAAACCCAAACATTTTATCTTTGTCAATCTTGGTAGAAGTTTATCAAATTAGGTTTGCTACTATGATCAGTTTTGTCCCTGTAATACAAGAATAGTTAACATTCAGAAATGATCAATGAAATTCGCTGTATTAGAAAACTGAAAAAAGAAAAACCACATGATTATCTTGATCCAACATCCATTTTCTATATTGCTGAATTCAATCTGTTAAAATTTAGTGTAGAATTTTTAATATCCATGTCAATGAAGGATATCTATTTGCAGTTTTTTCTAATGTATTTTTCTTGTGGTATAAGGGTTATTTTGCCTCTACAGAATAACCTGGAAAAAATCTCATCCTTCATAATTTTCTGGAATAAATTGAGAAGAATTGGTATTATTTATTCCTTAAATGTTTGACAAATTTCAGTAGCGAAGCCATCTGGGCCTGACATTTCCTTTCTGGGGAGTTTTTAAATTATAAATTTAATCTTTTAAATTGATACAGCACTATTTATATTATGTGTTTCTTTTTTGGTGAGCTTTGGAAGTTTGCGCCTTTCAAGGGACTTTTTCATTTCATCTGAATTGCCAAATCTGTCAACGAAAAGTTGTTCAAAATATTTCTTTATAATTCTTTGAATATTAAATATTAAAATATCATCCCTTCAATATTCAATAGAATCTATAATGATTATGTTTCCTTGCACATTCCTGATATTGGGTAATTTGTGTTGTCTCTTATATTTCTAATCTAGCTAGAGGGAATTTATCAATTTTGATCGATTTTCTCAGAATCAACTTTTGATTTTTCTTCATTGTTTTCTTGATTCCTATTTAGTAAATTTCTGCATTAATTTTTATTATACCTTTTCTTCTACTTTGGATTTAATTTGCTCTTTTTTCCTAGTTTCTTAGAATAAAACGTAAGATTATTTATTAGAGAATTTTTCTTTTCTAATATGTGTTTTGTGCTATTAATTTCCCCATAACCATTGTTTTAGGACATTCTACAAACTTTGCTGTGTATGCATTTGCATACATTTTAACTTTTCTTTTTGCTTCTTCTTTGATCTAAGGGCTATCATTTTTTTCTTTTTAGGGCCACACTTGTGGCATATGGAAGTTCCCAGGCTAGGGGTAAAATCAGAGCTGCAGCTGCAGGGCTAGGCCACAGCCATTGCAGCACCAGATCTGAGCTGTGTCTGTGTCTGTGACCTATAGTGCAGCTCCAAGAAACACTGGATCCTTTAACCCACTGAGCAAGGCCAGGGATCGAATCTGCATCCTCATGGTTACCGGTCAGGTTCATAATCCACTGAGTGACAACAGGAACCCCAATCTAAGGGTTATTTATAAATGTGTGATTTAGTTTTCAAATATGTGGAGACTATTTCAGAGATATCTAGATTGTTTCTAATTTAATTCCATTATGGTTAGAGAATACGGGGTTGGAGATGAGAGAAATGGGGAGCAACCATAAATGGGTACAGAGTTTCTTTTTTAAGTGTTGAAAATGTTCTAAAATTGACTGTGGTAATGGCTGCACAACTAACTCTGTGAACACACTAAAACCAATTGAATTTATATTTTAAATGGGTGAGTTGAAATTACAGTTGACCCTTGAAGAACATAAGGGATAGTGGTATTGCCCCTCTGCACAGCCATAAATCTAAGTTTAACTTATGGTTGACCTTCCATATCCACATTTCTGTATCCATGGGTTCAACCAACCACAGATCCCATAGTACCGTAGTTTTTACTATTTTTTTAAAATCCACATAAGTGGACTTGTGTTGTTCAACTTGTGTTGTTCAAGGGTCAACTGTATATCTTAATGAAACTGTTTTATCAAAATGCAACTGTATATTATAAAAGCTCAAATTAATTAATTAAAGCCCAAAGCAAAAGAAATAGTTTAGCATCTTTAAACAAATACATTTTTATAAAACAAATACTGGAAAGCAGATTAAGTATGTCTATATTATCACTGACATAAAATTTAAAACCTAATCAATAAGATTGAATCAATCACACTAAAATCAATTAGCTACTAAAACTGACTGAAAGTTTCAGATTTTTGTCAGTATGATGTATATCAATAACTTCTTCAGGCTATGTTAAACCAGCTATAAATCTCCAAATTTTCTCCCTTTACGTACATGCTAATAGAATTTATATGTATATGTGTTGATTTGTGTATTGCCTATATTTCTCTCACATTAACATAAAAGCCTCCATGAGAATAGTGAGACTATTCACCCTGTTTCTCCAGTGCTAAGAAAACGCCCTCTTTGGGGTTGATACTCAGTGAAAATATGCTGAACAATTGTCTGGATGACTGACTCAGAGCCAGAGGAGACTTCAGAGAAACTGATGTACATTCCTGTATATCCCTAAGGTAAAGGTAATTTTACAGCCCTTTGACCTTGAGGATGATTTGAATTCCAAAAACCTGGAATGTGCTTGTCGTTTCTTGAGTAGCAAATGTTTACTTCTTTGTTGCATTTTCTTCTATATATACTCAGCACTAAAATTCATAGAAAGATAATTTAAGTCACTCAGTAGAATCCAAGGTAACAGAGCCAGCATCCAGCTCACAGCTCTTGACCATTACTGTCTATTCAGTTTCACCATTTTTACTTATTTATTCATATTACAAGTTTAAGACCACAAAATTTCCACTTTGTTACTGCTGGAACAATCTATATTAAAGGAAGTAATTTAAATGCCTCAGTACCAGTCTAACTCCTCTTTGGTATCACACATTAAGATCTAGCCTTGTTTAAGTAACTCTTAAATAAATATCACCTTCACAATTATTTTAAGGATAAATTAATTTACCACTTGCTTAAATTGCACAACATGCCATATAAATTTTCTTATACAAACAACAAGCTGACATCCTCTTATTCCATACGTTTGCTTCCCATTTCCTCTGTTCCATAATCCACAAGATATATTCACAATACTTTCTTTGCCTATTATCTAAATGATTTGCTGGGCACCATAAACTTCAATTTTAGCAACTGGATTACATAATTACTGTCCACTTTTCTTTCTACTATAATTTGTAAGACTATTCACTTTGATAAACTTTGTAACACCACAGCTCCTAAGATTCAAACCATATTGACTCTGAAGACCAACATCTCTATTTCAGTTACCTATATAGGTAGTAACCTTGGAGCATAACATCACCTCCTACTGATTCACCTTCAACATCTGAGCACAGCAGAAGTTTCTTCTGAACCTTTCAATGTGTGCATCCTTTGAAGGTGGACTTTTCCTGTAAGATTCAACCCCTTTCATCTAGTTCTATTTTCCTAGCTTCTCCCTGGCCTCACTCAGTTCCTTACCCAGCCTGACCATGGTCAACCATGCTCTCAACATCAGACAAGAATTATCTCTTGCTTTATATACCTCGTTTCTAATTCTGTGTTAATACTGCTGTTTCTCCATATCCATTTGAAATGACCAAGCAGAGCAAGAGAAAATTCACACTATTGTGCCAGCTGACCTCACTAAAAGCCATGAAATATAACTGTACTGAATAATAATATTAAATACTAATTACTAGTTGATTTATCAATTCAAATATATTATCTCTTCAATAACCTCCTCCCAATAGCTTTGACCTTTGCCCATCTCAAGACACAGCCAAATCTAGCATCAAATGCCTTCCTCTTCTTGTTTACTTAAAAGGTTAAAAACATCGAACTAAATTCCTTCAAATTCATTTTCTTCTTTTTCAAATGTTCTTCAATTCCTCATTCTTTGTTATTTATCTTATGACACAAAAGAAGGACCCAACATTAATAAGTAAAGAAAAAAAATAATGACTTGCAATTTTCTCAGTGGGTAAAAATAAGCCAATTACTTATCACCTCAATTTCTTCATCTGTGAAACAGGAATAAAAATATATACCTTAAAGTTTTGCAAAAAAAAAATTAGATATTCTAAGACCTGACACAGAGCACTCCATAATTGACTATTTGAATTCAAACACCTCCATTATTTCCCCTACACTTGAGCTCCTAATTTCATTTTCTTCTTTTTGCCTAGTCATCTCCTTCCTTTTCTGCCTCTTTAATTCACCTTGTTCCTTGACTGATTATTTTCATCTTCATTTACAAATATATAAGTTTCTTCAGTTCTTAAAAATAAACCACCTCTTGCCCCTACCCTGTTTTCCTCAAGCTATTGTCTCTTATCTCTGTTTACCTACCAGCCATGCTTTCCTTGAAGATGTATTCTGGGTTTGCAGACTATAGTTCCTTCCTCGATCTGGACTCACCAACCCACTGACACCAGAATTTTTTCCACTCTGCTAAAATTTTTCCTTATCAAAGCTGCTTAATGATTTCACAATTGTCAAATCAAATGACTTCTTGTATCCTGACCTTGCTGCAACATTCAGAACTTTTTATTATACCCTCCCAATGGTCTCTCTTTTTCTTATAATTTCGTGACACTGTATTCTTTGAAGATTTTCCCATGCCTTTCTGAGGGACTATTCTACACTCTTTACTGGTTCGTTTTTCTTTAGTTACCTCTTAAAAGCATATTTTCTCAAATTCAGGACACAAAAATCTTCTTAGTTGATAGACCAAATTGATTATCAACCACACTAGTTTTAAAAACTCATATGTAGTATACTTCAAAGTGTATATGTCAGTTCTGACTTTCCTACTATGTTCCATGGCTACATATTTCTAACTGCCAAATTGTTGGCTCCACAGTGCTAACTTCATAGTTAGTTAGAAATTAAACACATTAAATCAAAACTCAGACTCATATGCTCCTCTCAAAACTGTTCCTTCTTTAATGTTTCCTTTCAGAGTTCATGGCACTGCCACATTTCCAGACACTTTGATTTAGTGTTAAAGAAATACTGAACTTGCTTCAGCAACCATAGCCAATTAACACATCCAACCAATTGTATTTTATTTTATTTATTTATTTACTTATTTTTGCTTTTTAGGGCCATATGGAGGTTCTCAGCCGAGGGGGTCTAATCAGAGCTACAGCTGCTGGCCTATAACACAGCCACAGCAACACCAAATCTGAGGGCATCTGTGACCTACACCACAGCTCACAGTGACGCTGGATCCCTTAACTCACTGAGTGAGGCCAGGGATTGAACCCGCAACCTCATGGTTCCTAGTCAGATTCATTTCTGCTGCGCCACTTCAAGAACTCCACATCCAATCAATTTTAACATACAACATTCTGAGATTTTTTTCCCTTAGTTTCATTCATTTTTCATTCTCTCAGGTATTTTTTTTATATATTTATTGGTCTAAAACTAGTTTTTTTTTCTAAAGTGAATTAGAACTCCAGCCCCATTTATTGCTTCTAACACCTAAATTATTATCATCTAAAACAAGATTAGATCAACATTACCACTATCCCTAAAAAATTTTTTAAGGTTTATTTAAAGATCATGTGTGAGTACCTATGAAATCTATTAGTGATGACCACAAACAAAAATATGGAGATGTGGGAGACAGAGCAGAATGATTCTATACATCCTAGAGTGGTACGAAAATGATGAAACTTACTTAGCCAGATCCAAAGTTTCCTAAAGTGCAATCAAATTTAGAAAGGGTTGGAGTTCCCATTGTGGATCAGTGGTTAACGAATCCGACTGGGAACCATGAGGTTGAGGGTTCGATCCCTGGCATTGCTTAGTGGGTTAAGGATCTGGCGTTGCCATGAGCTGTGGTATAGGTTGCAGACGTGGCTCGGATCCCGCATTGCTGTGGCTCTGGTGTAGGTCAGCGGCTACAGCTCCAATTAGATGCCTAGCCTGGGAATCTCCATATGCCGCCGGAGTGGCCCTAGAAAAGGCTCAAAAAAAAAAAAATAGTAAGGGTTGGGAAGATGCTTGGAAAACTGCAAGGCATAATGCCTGGGACAAAGGATGACTCAGTAGCTACCTACAGAAACCAGTGACGGAGATCAGATAGCAATAAGGATGTCCCAGCAGCTGCCCTCAAGATAGAGGGACAGTGAGTAAGAGATGTTCTCCCCTCCAGTGATTTTGTACTATATGAATCCCCTGAAATTTAATGGGAACCCAGGCCAGGGACCAAGTGAACCCTGAACTAAGATTAAATTTATGTCAGCTGGTAAAATAGGAGATGAAAATTAAAATTAAGTAATATAAAAAAGTAAAATATTGCATGGTCTACCATTCATACATGCAATACAAACGCAGCTTTAACTTAAATGTTAGGTCAACTATTTGAAAGTTGGAGGAAATTAGACTATATTTATATAATTATTGTATTATCAGCCTTAGACCAAAAAAAGATAACTCAGGAAACACCATATAGTTGGTTGACTTAATTTTGCATTATCAACTATTCTGGAATACCCAGACATTTCTAAGAAATGCTCTTATCAGTGTTACTTCATGTACTTTTTCTCTTACCTCTTGCAAGAGACTGTCCTATTTTTTATGCACCTCTATAGGTTATAGAGTACACTTTTAATTGCATCGATGCATTAGAACGACTGTTTTACATCGGTAGGTTTACTGCATATGAATAAAAATTAAGTGAAATGTCGATGCTGCAAAAAGTCTAAAGAAAATAAGACTTGCAAATACAAACTTAACTTCCAATATCACACTTTCTACTGTTACCAAGATTGTATAACTAAATCTTCAGCTTTTAGTTAGGAATGCCATTCCTTTTAGCGCCTGATATATGCCACTGATTAAATCATAAATTATTTTTTAAAAAAAGGTACAGAGCCTAAAGTCTGGTCAGTCTCAGTCCCTTTTTTTTTTTTCCAGTAGCTTGCATAGGATTAGTCAGAGTTGTATGTGGCCTCTATGCCTAGCCCAGGAACTGAATGGAATTTATGGTTCCTGCTTAAATGGCAGAGACATCCAAAATTAATGTCTGTTCACTGCTTCTGTGCTAGAATTATATAATGTGACTTTCTCCTCTTTTTCTTGTTTTTCATTCCTTCTAAAAACATAACTTTAATTTGAATTGAATAAAAATAAACTTCTAGCACAAGAAAATGAAAATAATGTGCTTAGTAGCACCAGAAAATATGTGAATGAAAATGACCAGGACACTCTGTCATAGAAAGGCAAAAATGAGAGTTCTGTGAAGCTGAATAATTTATCTTGCAAAGAAAAATATAAAAATTTTAGAAGATCTAACTATAAAAAAGACAACCTATGGAATGGGAGAAAATAGTTGCCAACGATACAACCAACAAGGGCTTAATCTCCAAAACATACAAACAACTCATACAATTCAACAGCAAAAAAAGCGAACAACCCAACTGAAAACTGGGCAGAAGACCTGGATAGATATTTCTCCAAAGAAGACATAGGGATGAACAACAGGCACATGAAAAAAGTGCTCAACATCACTAATTGTTAGAGAAATGCAAATCAAAACTACAATGAGGTACTGTCTCACACCAGTCAGAATGACTGTAATTAATAAGTCTATAAATAAATGCTGGCAAGGCTATGGAGAAAAGGGATCCCTTTTACACTGTTGGGAATGTAAATTGGTACAACCAATATGGAAAATAGTATGGAGGTACCCCAAAAAACTAACTGTAGAACTACCATATTATCCAGCAATCCCACTCCTGGGCATATATCTAGACAAAACTTTCATTCAAAAAGATACATGCACCCCTATATTCATAGCAGCACTATTCACAATAGGCAAGACATGGAAACAAACTAAATGTCCATTGACAGATGAATGGATTAAGAAGATGTGGTACATATATACAATGGAATTCTACTCATATAAAAAGAACAAAGTAATGCCATTCATAGCAACATGGATGCAACTAGAGATTTGCATACTAAATGAAGTAAGTCAGAAAGAGAAAGACAAATACCTTATGATATCACTTATATGTGGAATCTAACATATGGCACAAAAGAAACAAACTCATGGACTTGGAGAACAGACTTGTGCTTGCCAAGGGGGAGGGAGAGGGAGTGGGATGGACTGGGAGCTTGGGGTTAGTAGATGCAAACCACTGCATTTGGAGTGGATAGGCAATGAGATCCTGCTGTACAGCACAGGGAACTATATCTAGTCACTTGTAATGGAACATGATAGAGGATAATGTGAGAAAATGAAGGTATATTTACATATAACTGGGTCACTTTGCTGTACAGCAGAAATTGATAGAACATTGCAAATCAACTATAATAAAAGAATTTTTAAAAATTTTAGAAGACATTTTACTTTTTGAAAATGACAAGTGATTTCTGATTGACTGTAAAATATTTGAAAATATGGAAAACAAAACAAATTATCAAAATTAAAATGACTTTGGCGTTAATAGATGCAAACTATTGCATTTGGAGTAGATAAGCAATGGGATCCTGCTATATAGAACAGGGAATTCTATCTAGTCGCTTGTGATGGAACATAATGGAGGATAATGTGAGAAAAAGAATGTGTGTGTGTGTGTGTGAGACTGGGTCACTTTGCTGAGCAGTAGAAAACTGACAGAATACTGTAAACCAACTATAATGGAAAAAATAAGTCATTAATAAAAAAAGAAAAAAGCCAAAGGAATAATAATCATCATAATAAAGCTGTATCTTAAATGTGAAAAAAAATGATTTATAATTCGCTTGTGAGAGAGCAATCCAACATTTTGCTGTGTTCCATTCCATCCCCTTTCAGGAGAGGAAAGGTACACAAAATAGTATATATTTTTTAAAGTGTATATAATTTTGGAAATTTTTTCTTAATAACGTATACTTAACATCTTTAAATGTAATGAAATCATCCACAGAACCACTTTAAAACTCTACACAAGACTCTATTGTAAAACTTTAAGGCAAATTGATTA
This sequence comes from Phacochoerus africanus, assembly GCF_016906955.1. NCBI lineage: Eukaryota > Metazoa > Chordata > Mammalia > Artiodactyla > Suidae > Phacochoerus > Phacochoerus africanus. Next base: position 108,606,852 of record NC_062553.1, read on the forward strand.
GCCCATCTTTCCTGGGTTTAGTTGTTAAAATTTTTTAAGTCTGTTAAATCAGGCTTTGACAAATAATTGATATAATGGGATATTTATGAACATCCACAATTAATTCTTAAGGATAAACTCCTGGACCTTAATATCAGGCCATGGAATATTCACTTTAATTGATTCTATGTTGTCATAGCTACTTAATCCTCATGAGAGTCTACCTGTAGTAACCCCCTCTTGTTACTACGAGTACTTGTTCCCAAACCTGACCAACAAGGAGCATTTTCCTCCTACAAATTTAAGACTCATGTCATATCCATTTTACTTTGCATTTATTTATTTACCAATGAGTTTTATTCTTTCCAAAATGTTTATAAGTCACTTTACATATTCATTTATGATTTAAAAAAAATTCTTGTCCTTTTTGTATTTTAAATAGGGTACTTATCTTTCATTTTGAAGAGCTCCCTTTAACTATTAAAGAATTAACATTTTGTGTGAAATATATTGCCAATATTATTTTTTCCAATTTATTATTACCCTTTTAAACTCCTCATTCAAGTACAGTATAAGAATAGAACAGTGCACAGCTTGGGGAACTTTCATAAACTGTACACATTTGTGTAATTAGCAGCCACATTACGGAAACAGAGATCATAACAGAGGGCTTTCTGCTCCTTCTAGTTCTTATTTTTCCTCCAAAAGTGATTCATATTCTAACTTATAATAGCATGGGTTAGTTTCATTTGTTTGTTTCTCTCAGCCTCATATAATTGGCATTATACTGTATACACTTTTTTGTGCTTTGTTTCTTTCACTTAACATTATATTTCTGAAATTTATCCAACATGTTGCATTAATCTCACTGAATTTCATTGTATTCCATTGCGTGGCACTAAACATACTGGTAATGGCATTTGCTTAGTTTTCAGTTTGGGACTCTTAAATATAATGTTACATATTAAGTATATGATAGTCAATTAAAAATAAATAGAAAATTAAAATATAAAGTTTAGGAAAGCTCCAAGAAAGCATAAAAAAAAAAGAGAAAAAAAAATATGAGTCTGGAAGATAAATCTAAGAAATGCAACAAACAGAAACAAACAAAAAAACCCAGAAAATTACAAAGACAAAGTCATTTAAAAATACAATAAGCAAAACTTTTGCAGCTGAAGAAGAAACAAGCCTTCAGATTGAAAGAGACTACCCTGCAGTAGCAGGACAAATGAAAGAAGACCCATAATTAAACACAGAAATATGAAACTTAAGTACCTCAAAAATAAAATCATCCTTGGGGGTGGGTGGGTAGGTGAAATGGTTGAAAGGGCCAAAAGGTACAAACTTCCAATTACAAAATAAATAAGTCATGGTTATATACTGTACAGCATAGCAACTATAATTAAAAAATTGTTTTCCTGAAAATTTCTAAGAGAGTAGATCTTGAAAGCTCTCATTACAAGAAAAAAATGTTTCATTATGTACAGAAATGAATGTTAACTAGACCTACCATGGTGATCATTTTGCAATATATACAAATACCAAAAATGCTGGAACTCAAAACTAATAATGCTATATGCCAATTATATCTCAATTTTTAAAAAAAGAATAAAATCATCCAGAAAGAGAGGGAAAAAGGTATTATGTTCAAAGCAATGAGGATCACATTAACATCTTACTTTCCCTCTGACACACTACAGACAGAATACAATGAATCAATGCCTTCAAAAATGCAGAAAAAGTTACTTTAGTCCAGAGGTCTAGATCCATCCACAATATTGTTAAATCTGCTGGTAAAATAAAGATATCATTAGGCATGCAAATCATTAGAATATTTGTCTCCTACATATATCTCTCCATAATATACTGGGGAAAAAAAAAAAGGTTGTAAGCATAAAATAGGAAACAAAGGATCTAATCAGGAGATCAAAATGGAAGTCTGAGCATTCAAGTCTAGAGAACAACCAGCTAAGATTTCAGGAAAGTAAAAAGCAATACAAGATAATCAAAGTCCAAATATAAAACTACTCAAACTGGAAAAAGAACTCACTGACCTTTAATTAGGGGCATGAAACACATTCCAAGCAACACATACATCAAAGCAGGAAGATGAGTCTCAAATTTCCTACCTTTAGAATAAACTTTTAGGAAAATCTACAAAGACCTAATTATGATTACAGAATATAGTGCAATTTTATCCACTTGTTGGTATATATGTAAAAATGTAGGGGTTGCTGTTGGGACATGGAAGTGGAGGAAAGGTAAAATGAAACAGAAATTATGTTCATCTTTCAAACTAAGAAAGTAAAAGGCATTGATTAGATAATAAATGGAAATTTGCATACATAACTTGTGCAGAAATATGGACTCACTACCACTCAGCAGTACAAAAGTAACACAGTTATATTTTTTCTAAAATTGATCTACTCTTTCTAACAAAACTCCCATCAAACCCACTGTTGCCAGCTTGTTTCTTTGAATAATTCAATTTAATTGAGGCAGATGCCCTCCTTTAAGATCTCTTCCCCTTCATATACTTCCCCTCCCTCCAACCTAACTCGATATGGACTCTAGGAGAAGGTCATCTCTTGTACCTCATTCCTCTAAGTTCTCGGGCCTCCCAGGGCTGTTCCTCACATGCTTTGGGTACCCATTAGCTTCCCCTGCTAATATCTGCAATGAAGAATTGCGTTTTGTTCTCTTGGCTCTGTTGGGCCCGATGAGCTTTCCTTTATGACCTAACCCCACCTTGGCTCTCTGCCTGCCCATTCCTCCAGGTCTCAGCAACCCCCGCCTCCCCTCCAGCCCCTGGCTTAGTTCACACTCAAACTTTCCCCATGGCAGGCCAGCTGGTTTTCATCTCAGCTACTTCCTTGTCTCCATGGGCCATGAAAAACTTGTGAATTTATTCTATATCACAAAGTCATAAATTACATCATTTCTCTCTACAACCACAACCACATCAAGCCTCAATGGGTACGCTGCTATGTTTGTGCAAGAATACCTTTCTGCAGACCTCACTCTTGGCTCTTCCTCAACCACATAGGACTCCACCCTCCATTCCCAGGGGTGGGGAGCTAGGGAAAGTGTGTAAACAGGTGTTTCTACTGCTTTGCCCACTTTTCTCTTTCCCACAGTCCACTGACTGCAAAGGGCTTTCATTTATTCTGCTTCTTGTCTGGCATACATTCCATCTACTTGCACCCATTCTCCATATTCCATTTGCCTTCCACCCCTTGACCTATGATAATGGAACAATTATAGAAGGAAAAAAAAGGAATTAAAAAAAATTAAAGGTTTCAAAATAGCTGACTACCTACATAAATTTAATGAATAGAGATGTTAAAAATAGTAATATATATAACTATATTTGAGAAGAAAAAAGAGCATGTTCCAGAACAGAAACAAACAAAATTGCTTAAAAGTATTGCTCTGAGTAAGAATTAGAGGTTGGTGAAGGGCAATGGACTACTGCTCTTAATTATAAATCCTTGTATGCTTTTAACATGGTATTTAACAATCAATTAAAGTTTGTATTTCTTTTTGCCTTTTTTTTTCTTTTTAGGGCTGCACCTGTGGCATATGGAAGTTCCCAGGCTAGGGGTCGAATCGGAGCTGCAGCTGCTGGCCTACATCACAGACACAGCCATAGCAATGTGGAATCTGAGCCCAGTCTGTGACCTACACCACAGTTCAAAGCAATCCTTAACCCAATGAGGGAGGCCAGGGATGGAACCTTCATCCTCATGGATCCTAGTCGGGTTCGTAACCCACTGAACCACAATAAGAACTTCCCAAGTTTGTATTTCTTTACACCAACTTTGCATGAATCCTTGCCATGGATTCTTAAAGTGAGCGTCTTTAGGTAGAGCAGGCTGGTACTTCAGCTGAATCCAGAGACTCATTTCTTCATCTTCTTTTTATGATGATTTTCCTTCATATATTTTGGGCACTATATCAACTGTTAGAGAACTTAATATGCAAATATATATATTAATTTTCTTGTCAAGAATCTTGCTCATAATTTGTTTAACATTATAGATCCTTCCAGCTTTACCAAGGTAATATTTGTGGAGCAGATATTGCAAGACTTTAAGAAAATTATTTAATCTTTCTAATCTTGGTGTCTCCATCTGTAAAATGGGGATAACATAGCAGGCACTGGAGATACAGAGACATATCAAAGCTAAATTCTGTATTTAAATTTCTTGAGTGCTTGACTATTTCATATTCTTGAAATTTAAAAAAAATACCATATGTCTAGGTATTTTTTTCATTAATCTTCTTGATAAATACAGAAATTTTTTAAATCACATTTAGGTATTTATTATTTCAGAATATATTCCTATATTTCAGAATATAGTCCTAAGTTTCAGAATACATTCCTATTTTGTATTGCTGACTGTCTCCATTTGCTTTGTTTTCTCATTTAGAAATACAACTTTTTCTTATATTAGATCACTAAATTAAGTATCCTCTATCCATAGTAATATACTTATCATTGTCCTTCTATCATAGTCTATTTCATTTCAGGACACCTATCAAGTTTGTTTATTACATCACTGATTTAATTTTATATAACATTTATTCTGTTCTTTAGTGTTTAATGCATAAGTTCTATTTTTATTTTTCTACTAAAAATTGCAGTATTTTCTTATCTCCCCAGCTTCCTTTTTTATTTCCACCTTTTATATTAAATGAATAGTTCCTCGCTCTTTTCATAAAGTCTAATTCCTTGAATTTTTTTTTACTAACTCAATGCAGACAGCTTTTTAAATGTATTTCAATTTTCCTGCAGTAAATCTTTTCCATGTATATGTTTTTTCCACATCTTCTAAATTATATTCCCTTTAATGTTGAAAAGTATTTCCATAGACCTCACTTTGTTGGGGTATTTTTTCCTCTGTTGACTCATCCTAGAATAGAGAGTGATTTATCCAGGCCAGATGTTGGCTATAAACAGGACAGAGGGCTCTTAGAACCACTCACTGACCACATGGTTGCTATTAGAACCCTATTCTCAGATATGAAGCGTCAGTTGACGGCTGGTTGGTAAAATCTCACTTCCCCAGTTCAGCGAGCCTGGGAGCCTCAGGAAGAAATCAAAGCCTTTGAAAGACAACTTAGTCTCTACAGGTACATTTCTCTTTTTACTGAAACTGTAGCACTAGTACTACTAATTTCCAACTTTGGTCTCCATCTTCTTGCTGACCAGCCTTCTCTGTCAACTTTGAGGTGTGACTCTATCTACTCTTCTTTCTGGTTATGATACCAGCCAGATCAAAGTGGAGCTGCATCACACTAACATATTCAATGGTGGAGCCATGACCTCCCTCGCAACCTCTTTTTAATGAAGTGGCAAAAACATAGGTCTATTATCAGTCCTTTGACCTACCTTTGTCCTCTTATTTTAGGAGATTTTTCTCTCTTCAACATAGAAAAATAAATCACATTTCCATTAAAAGTTTCAGATTATAAGAGAAATGCAAATCAAAACTACCATGAGATATCACCTCACACCAGTTAGAATGGCCATCATTAATAAATCCACAAATAACAAGTGCTGGAGGGGCTGTGGAGAAAAGGGAACCCTCCTGCACTGTTGGTGGGAATGTAAACTGGTACAGCCACTATGGAGAACAGTTTGGAGATACCTTAGAAATCTATACATAGACCTTCCATATGACCCCGCAATCCCACTCTTGGGCATCTATCTGGACAAAACTCTACTTAAAAGAGACACGTGCACCTGCATGTTCATTGCAGCACTATTCACAATAGCCAGGACATGGAAACAACCCAAATGTCCATCGACAGAGGATCGGATTCGGAAGAGGTGGTATATATACACAATGGAATACTACTCAGCCATAAAAAAGAATGACATAATGCCATTTGCAGCAACATGGATGGAACTAGAGACTCTAGTGAAATGAGCCAGAAAGACAAAGACAAATACCATATGATATCACTTATATCTGGAATCTAATATCCAGCACAAATGAACATCTCCTTAGAAAAGAAAATCATGGACTTGGAGAAGAGACTTGTGGCTGCCTGATGGGAGGGGGAGGGGGAGGGAGTGGGAGGGATCGGGAGCTTGGGCTTATCAGACACAACTTAGAATAGATTTACAAGGAGATCCTGCTGAATAGCATTGAGAACTTTGTCTAGATACTCATGTTGCAACAGAAGAAAGGCTGGGGGAAAAATGTAATTGTAATGTATACATGTAAGGATAACCTGACCCCCTTGCTGTACAGTGGGAAAATAAAAAAAAAATTATAAAAAAAAAGTTTCAGATAGTATAAAATTATAAAGATAAAATTTATATTTTTTCACTACATATTTTGTAAAATTAATGTTTACCCTCCTTTTCAAGTTTAAGTACTATATAGGAAAAAATTAAATTTCCTAGAAATTTTATTACCATATTCTAAATCTTCAAGTACCAATGAAGAGTTAATATATGAAGGATGCGTAAAACATTTGGTTTAGGCTCATAAGTTATATGATGTACTTAGTAATCTCAGTCCTTCCTGGTTCTGTTTGCACTGAGATCTATCTATTCCTTGATGCTTTCCTTGCTTGCCTTTGTATCATGGGGGGAAGGTGGCTGTACAAGTGGGGAGAACCGAGTCCTGCCAGCTGTATTTCCAGGCTTCCATGTCTTCTGGCTGGTTCTGACTCAAGGAAGTGCTGGTGGGTTCTTGGAAAAAAAGGAGGAGAGGCAGCCAGCCATATTCCTTCCTCTGGGCCACAGGTTACACTCCTAATTCATTTTTTTCTCTCTCTCCTACCCCAACTGATAGGCCCATTATGACTGCATCTTATCATAGGTGACCCTGTGCTCTGAGCTTTGATAGAACAACCTCTGCTCTTTGTCCCTCCAGCCTAGTGGTGGTGTCTTCCTACAGTTGTTAAATTCTGAGTTGCCTTGCCAACCTGATGGCTTCGTAATTATTTTATCATATATGTAACGAATTACCTTCATTAACGTGCTCCTTCTTTAAATACTTAGTGTTTTCCAATTAATACCCCAACTGATATTCAAGCCATTACATTAAGATACATAGTTATCTCAAATTTATATTCATTATAAGCTGATCCACTTTAGTGTGATGTTCTCACTGGACCGTTAATGCCATTGATGGTGTTGATTATAATATGAAAATAAATGCATATTTTAACTTCCTTCCTCAGAATCCTCCTCAAAGCCAAAAAAAAAGTTGTTTTATCTATACAGGAGTTTTAATTTTAAAGATTTATATAACAGCAGTACAAGGTTAAATAATACTTGTGTAACTTTTGCTTTATATGAAGCAGTTTCCATAAAAAGTACAGTTTTATATTTTCTTGAATTTACCTGTATAACAAAACATTAAGCAACTAAGCATCCAGACCTGATTTAGTTATAGACTCTTAGGTGCCAATTATATGCCAACTAACAACTGAATTCTGATATTTTAAATCATTTTAAAATATTAAATGGTACAGTGTTACTTATTTTATGAGCAATAAAAACTTCCATATAATATCTGCAAAAATTTCATTTTTTCATAAAATTAAAATATTCTCAATTGAAAAAGTGACAGATTTTACCACCATGTTAAGCAAGAGTATCAATTCCCACTTCACAGTGAATAATAGTTAGTCATAGACTTTAAGCATTGTATTTGACAAAAATCATGTGCTCTGCTTAAACAGAAATAACAATTCATAGTCAATTAAACCCAGTAAGAAATTTCCCTTAGAGTCACTTAAAAACTGAACCAAAGCCAATAGATTTTGCCTTCTAACTACGGAATGGCCCATTTACACAGCTTCTGCTAATGCACAAAGACTTTGAATGGGCCCAAGTCTTCTGAGTTTTTGCCAAAAGACTTAGAAATTTCCTGTAATTACTACATCTGGGTATTTTGCTGGAATGATGTATGTGAAAAGGATTAGAAAAATATATGGGTAAATTGATATAATAATTGCTACAGCTTTGTTACATTTTACCATTTTATCATGGTTTATGAGTTCAGAAGCTAATAGCTCTGGTTATTTTCCTTGCACAGGACTTGAAACTTTTCCATGATAGCCTTTCTGCTCTTACCTCTACGTCATGCTCCTCTGGGGAGATCCACCATTTCACACCCTGGTGTCTTTTTCTCTAGCTAGAACTCTTCAGACGCAACAAATCGAGACTCTGACAAAGAAAATAATGTACATGCCTTACTTGATCCACATTTTTACTTGTGCAGAAGCATAAACTTTGCCAAGATAGTTAACACCAGGAGAGTCTCAAGAGTTGTTTTACTCACTGCCCTACTGTATTACTTGATATACTATTCTGCAGTATCAAGCAAATCCATGTGGTAATCCACCTAATAACTCTTGAAAAAGCAGTCAACCCTAGATTGGCCCAGTTTCACTTCCATGCTGGGGGTAAAATGGGCTTTCCTATATAGTAAAACAGCTGGTGATAAAACATTTTAACTGAAAAATCACAAAGAAATAACTACAAAAACAAGCAGACCTCTGAGATGATGGTCTATGTAAAGCAGAAGATGGGAGGAGTATGGATGAAAATGAGACAGGTTAACATTAAGGACTTTAAAAGTATGAGAGTTCAAAAAAAAAAAAAAGTATGAGAGTGAATAAATTAGGGATTAGAGGATATCCTCTGTGCTAATTACTAACTGCCTCTCAGCTCCAAACCCACCTTACTCCTCTCTGTGTTTTGATACCGAATCTGAAGTGACAATCCACATTTCTGCTTTGCCAATTGGTTCCATGTTAGACTCTACCAAAAAAATAGGGTGCTAAAGGAAACTGAGAGCAAAGAGGAAGAGGAAGGATGATGCCGGCAGCTTGCTGATCGCTTCCTGTGGGCTTCCTGGCTTCCTCTTGCTCTGTGACTTTCATCCTAACAGTTCTTTTTTATCCCAACAAGGGCAGTTCCTTCCCATAGAAAATACTAAATCTAGGTTTCAGGTTTTCCAAAACTTTCTGAACCAGCTTCATTCCATGCTGCTCCTCAATGACACTAGCATCAGCTGCTTCCAAGATCTTGTTCCCAAGTTTCTCAGTTTTAGTAATTCTAGTCTCTTCCCTAAGGGTAGTAGGTGTTTCTACAATTGCTACCTCCATGAGAGCTTCTAGTTCTTTTTACCCTTTCACTTATTTAAATAACAACCTTATGCCTCATTAACAATTCATAAAAAATTGTTCAAATACATGTCATTTTTGTTTCTCCCTGGACCATGGCTGATACTGCTCTCAAAGAGGCAAATAGATTATGACTTGATCTTTAGACATTTGTAAAACCCCACCCTAGCAATATGAAAAGGTGAAAATAAGGACCCAAGATGGTGGCAGTGAAAAAGCATGGAGGTTAGAGTGCCATTAAAATCTTGAGCAGTATTCTTTTTGAAAAATAAGCAAGTCAGAGCAGGTCAAAGAATTAAAATGAACTTGACCTTGAGGGAAGTTGACAGCACAAAAGTACTGGCTTCTAGTACATCAGAGCTTACCCCACTTCCTATCTCATATATGCTCTAGTTTTACCAACTATGAATTTCAGAAAGATGCAGACACCATGTGTATAAGGACTTCATGAGATATTTAGCATTAATAATGGAGCAGAGTAAAACTAATACTTGTTATCTATTACATTTATTTCTATAAATCAGTTAATATTTTTTAGGGAGGGTGGGTAGTATTGCCTTTTCCATTAATAAGCTAATATTAATAGAAATTCTAGGAGTACAAACCACATGAATTTAGCTTTCACCAAATTTTTTTTTTCTTTTTAGGGCCGCAGCCACCCCTAGGTTCCCAGGCTAGGGGTCGAATTGGAGCTGTAGCCACTGGCCTATGCCACAGCCACAGCAATGCTGGATCCAAACTTCGTCTGCCACCTACACTACAGCTCACGGCAATGCTGGATCCTTAACGCACTGAATGAGGCCAGGGATAAAACCTGCATCCTCATAGATATTAATCAGATTCGTTTTCACTGAGCCACTACGGAAACTCCCGCCTTCACCAAGTTACTCATCGTAAGATAGAATCAAAAAGTGTGGAAGATTCAGAATCTAAAGGACAGAGATTTATCCAGTGGTCCATTAGTTATTTTTAGTAGAACATGTATAGAATTAAGAACTTTATGAAGAAATAAATGAAATAAAACGTAGGTGAACATATATATATTATTATGAATAGAAAAGGAATTTTTAGACAAAATAATGTCAGAGATCATTAACAGGAACTTTTATGGATTTAACAACATTAAAATTTGAAACATCAGTACCTTAAAAATGAAATGCAAAAGACAAACTGGAAAGATTAGTGATATAATCCTTGGTATATTTTGTGAATAAGCAACATAAATCAATATAAAATGATAAATGCACTAATAGTAAAAAGGAAACAGTACTTGATATATAATTCATAAAAGAAAAATAACTAGTCAAAAACATGTCTAATGATAAAAAAATGTACTAAAGGAGATGATATTTTTCATGTACCAAACTAAGAAAGAATTCAGGGAGTGGGCACCTTACACACTCTGGTCAGGTTGTGGGAGAGGATACATTTTACACATTTTCATCAAACAATTTGACAAGAGATATGCAGTTTTTAAACTTTAAAGTATTTATACTTTTTAACCTTGTAATTCTTTTCCTATAAATTAATCCAACAGAAATTATCAGAAAAGTGGGGAAATCTTTATCGGAATTGTTTACAATTCTCAAACAACTCAAATATTTGCATTAGCAGATTAATTATAATATTACAAAAATTTGAATACTAAAATAAAATATTCATTGATATTACTAAAAGTCCATATTTTATTTGCTAAAAAAACAAATGTATTTGCCTCACAAAGCTATATTGGACTGTGCTCTGTCACTATGCATATTTCTATTGAAAGGACACATGCCAAAGTGACAAAGGTAATTTCTGGATGGTGGGAAAATTGGTGACTGAAAATTTGTGTTTTTCTATTTCTTCCAAGATTATGTATTTTTGGCTAATTTTTTTCATTGTCCTTGTCATTCCAAATTTGTTCAAATGTAGTACTAAAATGACTGTGTCCCTCAGTTTTTTCCTTCTCAGACTGCAGTGTTTTTTATAGTTGTTAATCATTTGCTTCTCAGGTTTTTGCAGTAAGGGAGAAGAAGTGAATAAAGAAAGCTTTAAATTAAAATATTTCACAAAATTTAAATAATACATTTATAAGTTTCAAAATATTTTACAAAATTAAATATTTGTTTCATTTCTATTATTTAGAATTCATACTACAAATTACCTTGCCCCTGATAATTTTCTATTTCTTCTCTCTCTGAATTAAACACTGATTCTGAACTCTAGTACTTTTTTCTGATTAAAATAATTAAGGGAATAAAAATAATGTGCATTATGGGAGAAAGACTGTCTCCTCTTTATATAAAGTTATATATGTCCTATTAGCATTTTCCCAAATATATGAGTATTAGGGAATAGTTTGAGAATGGAATTATTCCTTTATTACTTCCCTTATAACAGACTTTTTAAAATATTATAATTAAACTCCTCAAACATTTTGAAACAAGATGAAGAAAATTCTTAAAGATATTTCTCTCTAATCTAGGCATTCTTCTTTAAAGGAAAAAATAAATATTTGAAAGTCCTATGTAATAGTCAACTTGAAATATCTAAGTTGTAGTTGTTAATACAAAGAAGGCATTTTTCCCACATTTTCCAAGCACATTAAACACAGCCAGACACAGATGCGTACAGTTTCTCAGAAGAATCTACAATATTGGAACATTATTTAAGAAGAATGAAAAAACACTTCTCTTATTCCACACAGTTGAAACAGAGTCACCAGTGTTTAAAAATTTTTTTTAAGTTATTGAAGATGAATGGGAAACCTTATCAAGTTAATTTCATGCTATTTCACCATAAATTCCTTTTAGTCCTCTGAGTTTTATATATTAAGACATGCTAGTAAAGAACACATTAGAAAATGGTTACACCTTTGAACATTTAACGTGATGGCGACATTAAACTTAACAGATGGTAGTTGAGAGATCTGCCAGTGCAAATGCCACCTTCTAAACTGTAAGGTATGTATGATTTAGCTAGTTATATTTGAGATGTTTTTAATCTAACATAGGAATTAACACAAGAAATAACTAACTTTGTAAGGGTCACAAAAATACATATGCAAAGTTTAATTTCATTGATACTGGAATTGTAAAAGAGTAATCAGAGAATGTCAATATAATAACTTAAATACTGACAATTACTTTTCATTGTATATAGTGAAAAATGAATGCTCAAGAAAAAATGACCTTGAACATGTACCTTTTTAATTACAAATTCACTTATTATTTTTTCCTTTCATTAAAAAATGTATTTGAGGAGAGAAATCAGGGGTAACAATTTTAAAATAGAAGTTCATTGTGTTGATAAATTTAATTTCACACTTCTCTTACAAAATCAAATATTTTATACCAAGTTGAATTGCAAATTATATCTTTATAGGCACATCTGTCCTATTGTCCTTTTACTGTCATACAGTATAGGTATACCATATTGAAATCATATGGTAGCTGTATAGGTAGATATCACATTGATTTTACCTGGTCTATCAAGAAATTCATGTTTTTTTCAGGATGAAGAACAATTTCTATATCACTTCCCATGCTTTTCTTCATATGAGAATAATTAACAACCTTTTAAGAGTAAAGAAATGACCTCACTTAAGTGCTGCAGAATTGAAATTCTCCAAGGGGATAACTTTGTAATGGAGCCTAGAGCTATGCAGAGGCATCCTCTGCCTATCCCAGTATGTGACAAATGAACCATTTGCTTTACCATTTTCTAAAATTATTCTAAAACTGGTTCTTTTTTGACAGTGTGAGAAAATACTAAACTTGAACTTTGAAACTTTGTTATGATTTCTTTTGCTTTGAATTTCTAGTCAAGACATTGGAGAATATACCTTCCTAGAATATTCTCAGTGCAACAGCTCTAGTGCGGGGAGGATAGGTGAATTGAACTTTCAGAGCCAGAAGACAAAGATTTCACTCATTTTAATGCCAAGCCTCAAAAGCACCCAGGTTCTACATATACAGAGAGATTATGCTCCTCCACAGACAGTATTATCTGGTTAGTTTTTTTTTGTTTTGTCTTGTTTTGGATATGAAATAACTGGTTTTTGAAACTTCTTTATTGTCTTTGTTTATGAAATGAGGCAGAAAATGAAAACTTCTTTAATAAAAAAAAAAGTCTCACTCATTAAGATTGTTCTTTAAGGCATGCTATTAACCTAGTTTTTCCTCACTCTTAGCAGCAAAACTGCTGCCTCCTAGTCAGGGAGGATCCTCCCAGTTCATTTCGCCACCTAAAAACAAATGCTTTAATTCTGACTGAACCTACCCTCTTTATTAAGAATCATACATACCTTATTCACTGCGGGTATAAAAAGTAACTATGAAGAATGTACAAAACACAATTCTGATATTACCATTTGGCCACTTCTTACTTAGGACCCAGGGCATTTTTAATCTTTGATCATTCTGAACTGACCTGGTTCTTTTTCTGCTTGTCTACAACGTTCCTAACCCATTCTGCTGGTGCTGACAAATATATTTCTTATTCTGTATTTCTCAATCAGACAATTTAATTGAGTTTTTTTTGTGTCTATGGTCTGACTGTATTTGAGAGTTTTACATTCATTCAGCATTCAACAGCCAAAGATCTGGGAAATAGGTGTTAAAATACTTACTGTAAAGGAGAATCCATCCCCAATGGGAACAGGAAATGAAAACAGATGAAATATTAGATTTAAAAAATGAACACAACTATATTTACTTTGCTATAGTAAATACCATTTATATTCTCCACCCATCAGCCAGAGCATCCAAAAGTTTTACAGAAGTGAATAACTTCATGTCTAATACCACTTAGTTTATATTGTACTTAGACCCACTACAAATTACACTAGGTGACTTTGTAATTAGAAAATATGTTTGCTTTTTATATTTGTCTCTAACCTACCTTACCTCTTCCACTCTTTTAGGAGCATGGACCATAGTAAGAACAGTGGATCTTTGTTTCCTGGCCCTTCGCATATTTAAAGATACTTTTCGGTGATGGATGTGAAAATCCTGGACAAGTACAGAGCCCAGATGAAATGGAATTACAATGTCCATTTGATATGAAAAAGACTCAGGTTAAAAATCTCCTACCTTATTTGTAACTTCTTCCCCCTCTTTTACCTTTTTGTACCTTTAATAGTTTTAGCTTCACACATTTGGAACTATGTTATTTGAAACATGAATGCTTGTGATCTCTGTATCTTAATTGTAGACTGACATTTTCAAATATATACAATTCTTTTTGACATTTTCAATCCTTTTTCCCTGAATTATTACATGAGCTCTTACTATTATTGTTGCTCTTGATTTTTTTTGTACTTTCAATGACTGGGTAACATTTGCAATATTTATTTTAACCATCTTTTAGTTTAACATTTTATTTTTGTTTCATAAACAGCATGTCATTGGATAATTTTATGACATTTCTGTTAGTAATAATTTATACTCAATCACATTTATTGTAAAAATTATATTTATCATAAGCTTACCTATTTATAATTTTATATTTCCTGAGCAGTTTTTATGTTTAACTTTTATGCTTACCTTCATGTATTGAACATGGTTTCTTCGTTCATGTTTTTTTCTTTAATGATTTAATGTTCTATATCTTATTTTAAATTGCATTAATAATTATCTCCATATCTTTTAAAATGTGAACATGTCTTTCTCTAATATTATCAGTAAAGAAGCAATAACTAGTAGCTCTCCCATTTTAAGACAAAAAATTTATTCTATCCCCAATTGCCTCCCTCTTACTTTATTTTTGCTGTTTTGTTGGAATGATCCAACACCTCAGGTCCAGACTTTATTACTTTACACCATTTCCCTTTACTTTTATGAACTACTGGACCGCTGCATTATTTTGTAATAATATTAACAACTTGTAGAAAATAACTTTCAGTTTAATTAGTCTGATCATTCATTGTTTTCTACTATGCTATACCCTTCCCAATCTTGAGGGTTTTTTTTCTCAGCATATTTTTTCAAGGCTTTCCTTTTCTTTTTATTTTTTACAGGGAGACTATGGGCGATGTGTTCTTTCTTATTTCACACATTTCTGAGAATGTCTTTCTACTGTCTTCATACATGAAATATATGTATTTAATCTTCAAATAATATCTTTCCCTCAAAATTTTAGAGATGTTTTTTCCAAGGAACTGTATTTTTTTCTTGCAAGATAATTTTTTTATTGTTTAATGTAGGATTTTTCTCTGCCTTCTTTATTCCCCACCTCTCCAGACTGCCCATACACTTATGTATCCCACACATCTTCTACCTTATCGACATTCTTTGGTAGCCACATTATTCCACACATCAGAAATGTATTCCCCTCATCGAATCATGACTAGTTTTTAAAACATAGTTTAAAAGCTGCTTCCTTCAATAAGTGTTCTTCTATTGTTTTAACCTTTATTAAAGTTTATCTGACTTTGAATCACAGCTCTGCTAATTGTTAGTTGTGTGACTTGGGACACATTGCTCAACCTCTCTGTGCCACAGTTTCTTCATACATAAAATAAGTATAACATATACATTTTGTGGTTGTTTGAAAGATTAAATGAGAAAATGGAAGCGAGGTGCCTTATTTAACACCATAAAATGAACATAGTACTATCTTCCTATATCGGGCAATTATAATTATTACTAATGTTAGCCACTGAACTAATATCTGACTACTAAAAGGAGAGAGAATTAAGCAAGTCTTAAAAGTCTTGCTTTTTAAATAAAATTTAATCTAGGAACATTACTAAGATAATATTAATGTAGGAGTTTGACTAGGATGAAGAAATAGCTAAAACCTTAGTGCTCTGTGATATAATGGTGTTTTGTTTTCAAATAGGAATCTAACCATTGTGCACAATAATATGTAATGAGGGCACATTTAAACCAATGTGAACATGTATGCAATGGTGTCAACATCACGGTATTTCAGCTTAAGAGAGAAGGTAATACCTTTAAGGATGCCTCATTTTCCTGTTCATGAATCATTAGCAGAGAAGGATGCGTCATGTTTCCACAATAGAGCGTAACATGTCTACATTACTTCTTTTCTGGCAAAATTCCACCAGACAAATCTGTTTGCTGTTCCAAAATGATATGGGTATCTTCCAAGAATTGATTTCATGGAAGTGAATTGAACATATTTTCAGGTTTTAAAGGATCATTTTCTGCAGTTTTTCATAACCAGATTTTAGGGATACTATTATAAAAGTCTGCAGGGGAAAAAATTCTTCTTTGAGAAATTTCAGTTTAAAATTACTTCATCTAAAAGAAATCCCACCACCATATGTTTGCTTGGCCTAGATTTCATTCAATAAGGCTTTCCTCCCCTACATTCTTCAGAGAAAAACAAAATTAAGAGTAGTGTAAGTGCCAGCCATTAAATGCCTGTCTTGTTTCAATTTTTAATCAGATCTTGTCAGTAACATTTAACAAACCCTTGTTTTAAACTTTGAAATTGTAGAGAGAGCAATGTGACTAGAATTTATAAATGCATGGGATTCTTAGTCCATGCTTTTCTTTCTGTAAAAATATTTTCTTCTTTCCTCTTTGCAGAAATTCAAAAGTTCTTTTATGTTTATAATCCAACTTTGCTTATTTAAAATGTATGTGGTGTCTTCTTATTTCTTGTTTTAATGTTACATTTGTTGATTCCTTCCTCTACTCCTGTGGGGATTAGGCATTGCTGTGAAAAATTTGAGATATTTAATAAAGTAATATGTGTGACAAACATGAAGAAGACAGGGCAGTGGGAGAGAATACTAAACTGAAGTATTGGGTAAGTGAAATGATGCAAAATCATCGCTTCTATTTAAAACTAAAGGATGATGGAGAAATTTTAAGGGTAAAGATAAAATAGCTGAGTTGCCATATGTAAATTAATATAATACAACTGTTTAATATAATTACTATAAAAATGTTTTTAAAAGAACTTTGGAAACTTGTACAGCAACAGTGTTGAAAATAGTATTTGTGAGAGAAGGAGATCAAGGCAGCAGAGTAGGAGGACACAGAGCTCATCTCCCCCCACAAACATATCAAAAATACATCTGGAGGTTGACAGAAAGATTCTTATACAACAAAGGCTGTAAGAAAGAGCCATGGGGAATTGGATACTAAGGGAAGAGGAACAATTAGGTCAGGACTTATGCCCCTGGGACAGGACACAGAAGAGCAGGGGGTTATAGACTAATAGATCCTCCCTGGGGAGTGAGTGGTTTGATTCACATACTGGGTGCTCCTAGGAATTGTAGGAGGGTTGTCATAAACCTAGAGTTTACTTATAAAGAGCACACTAACACTTGCTTATTCCCAAAACACAGTGGAGGAAGCAGATGGAAACTGCCAGGGACTCTGGTTGGTTTCCCACAACCACCCCAACTGAGCCTCCACTCCAGACCCACTTGCTCAATAGCACAGCTCCACAGTAGGGCAAAGGCTATCGTGACCAGGAGAGTACAAAGTTGTAGAGGATGGGACCAGCTCAGACCTGACATGGCATCTGAATGGGGCTAGGGTATTCATCCATCAGCCAATGCCACAACCCATGCTGAATGCCTACTCCAGCCCCTCTTGCTTCAGCACTACTCCCCTCTGGGACAAAGATGCTAATGCTGGGCAGGAAGAGAGCACAAATTTAGAGGGAACAGAGCCAGGTCAGACCCGACCATTGGAGCTTCTTCTTCAGCAATGTGGGTCCTGCCCCTGCCCCCAATAGGGTGGTGTTGACCACTGATCACAGGAGAAGCCCTGACTCAGGCCTGGCTCTAGCTCTAGTCCCTCTATCTCCAGCCCCTTCTCCTATCAAGTATAGCCGCCAGTACACCCATGGGGAAAGCATGACTGATGCTCATGTTAGATCTGCTCTCCCACTAAAGCCTTTGGGTACATATAGCCTTTGGATACTCCCACACAAGGACACCCTTTCAAGACCACAATAGGTAACCGTTTCACCTAATTTCATAGAAAGAAAGAAACTTGACTAAAATGAGAAAACATAGGAATTTGTTTCAAATGAATGAACAAGAAAAAAACATGGGTGAAACACTCTTTGACATAAATCGCACCAATATTTTTTGGGATCTGTCTCCTAAGGCAAAGGAAACAAAGCAAAAATAAACAAATAGGACCTAATTAAACCTAAAAGCTTTTGCCTAGCAGGGAAAATCACAGACAAAATGAAAGGACAACCTCGTGAATGAAAGATTATTTGCAAATGATATTCTCCAATAAGGGCTTAATACCCCAAACATATAAACAGCTCATGCAACTCAATATCAAAAAAAACCTGATTAAAAATGGGCAGAAGACCTGAATAATTTTTTCAAAAAAGACATACAGATGGCCAATGTGCTCTACATCACTAATCATCAGAGAAATCAAAACAAGACTACAATGAGCTATTACCTCATACCTGTCAGAATGGCCATCAACAAAAAGTCCACGAATAGTAAGTGTTGGCAAGGATGTGGAGAAAAGGAACTCTAGTACATCATTAGGGGAAATATAAGTTGGTACAACCACCATGGAATACACTGATTTTCCAAAACTACTAAAAGTAGAACTACCATATGATCCAGAAGTTCCACTCCTGGGTATATATCCAATGATATCCAATTCAATGAAAACACTAATTTGAAAAGATTACATGCACCCCAATAGTCACAGCAGCATTATTTACAATAGCCAAGATATGAAAGCAATCTAAGTGTCTGTCAACAGATGAATGGATAAAGAAGATGTAAAATACGTGTGTATGTACCCATTTATACATACATACACGCACATGCACATGATGGACTATTACTCAACCATAAAAAAGAATAAAGTTCTGCCATCTGCAACAACATGGATGGACCTAGAGGGTATCATGCTTAGTGAATTGAATCAGAGAAAGAAAAATACTCTATTTATCACTTATATGTGGAATCTAAAAATAGAAAACAAAATGAGAAGGACATACGGTACAACATGGTGAATATAATCAATAATTTATAACTGTAAATGAAGTATAAAAATTGTGGATCACTGGAGTTCCCGTCGTGGCTCAGTGGTTAATGAATCCAACTAGGAACGATGAGGTTGCGGGTTCGATCCCTGGCCTTGCTCAGTGGGTTGAGGATCCGGCATTGCCGTGAGCTGTGGTGTAGGCTGCAGATGTGGCTCAGATCCCGCGTTGCTATGGCTCTGGCATAGGCTGGTGGCTATAGCTCTGATTGGATCCTTAGCCTGGGAACCTCCATATGCTGTGGAAGTGGCCCCAGAAAAGGCAAAAAGACAAAAAAAAATTGTGGATCACTATATTGTACCTGTAACTAATATACTATTGTAGAGCAATTATACTTCAATAAAAGAAAAGAAAAAAAATTTAAAGAACAGAGTTTAAAATTTTTTTAATAAAATGAATGAAAATAACAAAATAGAAACAGATTCACAGGTATAGAGAACAGACTGGTGGTTCTAGTGGGAAGAAGGAGGGGAGAGGCAGGATGGATTTGGGGACTAAGAGATACAAATTACTGTGTGTAAAATGGATAGGCTACAGGGATGTATTTTATAGCACAGGCAATATAGTTAATATTTTATAATAACTAAATAGAGTACGATATATAAAAATAGTCAATCATTGTTATACAACTGAAACTAATATAAGACTGTAAATCAACTATACTTCAACTAAAATAATTAATGAAAATAAAAAATAATAATTTGAAAAAAGGTAATAATAAAATGTTACATTTTGGAGACAATGTCCCCCAGAAAAGAAAAAGGGAAAGAAAATTATATTTGTGAAAGCTGTTACTGCTGGACTTAAATATACAAATAAGGCATTATATGTGTTTCCACAGCAGTCTTAGAGTGAGAGGCTGTACAGCTTCTCATGGTCATAATAATTATGCAGTTATATTAAATTTTATTATTTATCCTAAGCCAAATAATTAGTCACTGACAGAGTCAGAACTAGAGCTCAGGTCTTTTGTCTCCTGATCCAATGCCCTTCTCTATGACCTTGATAGATCATACCAACAAAAGGTGCTATCAGTGTCTACAGGGCATATTAGCTGCAAGGATCCAGTTCCTTGCATGATCCTCTGGCATGTTCTACCCTAACTCATCTGATGCTGAAGTTCAAGTATATAAGGTATCGAATCATATAATACATTGACCAATTCTTCAGACAAACAAAGATGTTCTAGAAGAAATAAATTTAAATTGCAGTAATGACCCATATTTTAGAACTATATATTTCAATGTAACAGTTAAAGCTAAAAATTAAGTCCCAGAATGTACCAGAGTATTTTAAGTGCTTTGCATCAAAGGACTCTTTACTGCTCACAACAAAATACAAAGTAAATACTCTTCTGAGTCCATTTTACAGATATGAAACCTGGAAAAATGATGATCTGATTAACTTGTTCAAGGTCACATAGCTATTAAGCACCAGAGCTAGGGTTTGAATGCAAGTAAGTTTGCACCAGGATACACACTCAACCACTCTAACAAATCTTTAATATGTAGTCCGTAATGGTGAATCAATGTATCAAATCAATGTTGAAGTTGTGGGCATCACCATGTGACATAATCCCTAAATCTTTCTTCCTCTCTGGAGTACAGTTATGCCATGTGACACCTGTGAATGGCTAGGACTTCTCTAAGACATCTCAATTTTCCTTACACAATTCCAGGCCATAAATATAGAGAAGTTTTCACCACAAATGTTGGTAATTAGAAGCTGCCATACTTGATACACTGGGATATCCTACAGGCATTCTGAAGTTGCATAAATGACTACAGTGCATAGTTTGTACAGTATTTTAAGGAAGTCTCCTGCATATTTCTATAAAACTCTCCTGCATTCATTGGTTTACAGGGAACATAACCCAAGTGTCATGTTTCATGTTCACTACTCAATGCTGAAGTTTAAACACAGAGTAAAATAATCTGACATTTTGTTAACTAAGAGAACCCAAAACATAATGTGGTATTTTCACTTTCAAAGAACTAAGAGTCAAAAGCTTGCCTTTTAACTGGGTTAGCTATTATTGCTAAACCCACCTAAAGGACAAATGCAGGGGTATGATTTACTTAATGACCCATACATATGCTATACTAATGCCAAAATAGCAGTAATTTTCCTAGAGATTTTCTTTTTGGCCTCTGTTCTAAACATTCTTAGTTGAAAAGAATAGTCCCATGCTCTTTTACAAGGATTGAACAGAAAGCAGCTGGTTATTGCCTCCTATCCTCAAAGGAGTTCTTTCTAATTGCATTTTGAAATTAAATACTAATGAAACGTGAAAATGTATGCAGAGACCTGGAAACAGAAGAAAAATAAAAACTGGGAGGATTTGCCTAGAGGAATAGAGAAAATGTGAAAAGTAAGTGCACTCCAGAGGATTTTATGAATAAAATATTACTGAGAACAATATAAAACAAGTTTATGACAAAAATTGAGAAATATCCAATGGAACTTGGACCACTACAAAAAAAAAGGAAATTATTTTTAAAAAGGATTTTTTTTCTTACACTTTCATTGTTCCTTCATTTATAAAAATGACAAAAAGGAATCATCACAAGCACTGTGTAATAATGATTGAAGATGAACTGGGGAGCTGTTGAGCTTGTGTGAGATCTGATAGTAGACAATTGCTAAGGAAGAGCCATAAGAGGGTTACAGGAAAAGAGAGCAAAGATGTTTGAAAATAGTTCCAAGACTATTTGCAGCAAACTACAACTCTTAAAAAGCTGTAGGTTTTTGGAAAAATTAGGGTCCTCTGAGGGTCTTTTCAGAACATTTCTCCAAAATCTTTAAGTTCAAAGAAATTATTTAATAAGTAAGTTATCAGAATCTACATTTGATGTATTGAATTCTTTTATGATATTTACTCTAAAATGCTATTCCTTCTCCTATTATTTCATTGATTATGCTTTCTGTTCCACATGTTTTACAACAGAACGCTGACAAATTACCATTCTTTTCAAATTTTGCGGAAAAAATTTAAGTAGTTAGACATTAATGAAAAAATCACAAGTAGTTAAAATTATTCTTATACATAGATTTTTCACCTACTATTTCTGAAAAAAAATAAGCTAGTGTACATCATCATAAGCAAAAACTAGCTTCTGAGAACAATTAAAAAAACTTTTGTAACATCCCCCCATATAAAAGCACCTGGAAAACTGGAGCTTGTCTTTTCTAGCTGTATAATATATCTAACCTAATTTCTTATCTGTAAACTAGATGTGATCATATATATTTATTTTACTTGCTTTCATAAGAACTAAGTGTGGGAATCTGGGTTAAGTACTCCACACACTTTCAGATTTAATAAAATTTTGTCTCCTTGCCTTATTCTGAGTAAGATGCCATTGTTTTCTTCCTAAATACTCTTTAGCGACCGTTCAGATTACATGAAGAGCTTTAAAACTAGAAATTATTGAAAAGGGAAAAAATTCAATAAATTTTAAATGAGTGATTTCAGTGTTATTAAAGACATTCATATTGAATATGGTATAAAATAATGTGTTTCAAATTTAGGGATTAATGATTCTAGTCTATGTGACTTTGTAGAGTTAAAAAAAAACACAGAATCTGAGATTTTACAATGCTACAAACTGGTCATTAATACTAACTTTGAACTATGGTTAATATTAATAACCAGATAATGGTTTAGTAGTTTTCTCAGAAGAAGCATTTAAGAAGAAATTTTAAAATCTAATTTAAATTCATTAACCATCTGCTCTCACAAGTTTCCTCTCAAAAAACTGTTATTTGTGAGGAGGCTTCAAATCAAAACTGGGGCATAGAGAGCCTCCCTCTGCACACAAAAGATCTTCAGCAACACACTGAAACAAAAAACCTGAGAAGAACCACACAAAAAGAGAAGGAAGCCAGCTTCATTTTGGCTGCATCATCCCATCTCCCAAGCTGCTCAGAACCTAGAGGAGTTTCCTAGCTAAAATGAGTTCTCCTTCCTGGAAAAGGGAGAGAAAGCCAGATAAGCAACCAGCTTCCCCAGCCTTTCAGGCCAGGAAGGTCCCACTTGGATATTACCCCATCCAGACCAGCAAAGCTGAAACATATAGAGATGGCAAAAACAAGGAAGAAAAGCAGTGACTACCTGGAACAATCACACAGAACTATTCTGTTAACAGTGAATTGCTTGGACAGATAAACCCAGTGGTTTTCACCAGTGAAGAAGCAACTAAAGGCTAGCACAGCTGCCAGGGGCCCCCTAAGGATTTCACCAGATTTTACCCCACAGAGATTCATGTTTGCTGACATCCTCTCTGTTCCCCTTTCCCCTTCAGGGGCCCAACTTGCACTGCGTGGGATTAATGGCAGACTAGACACTGCAGAAGAAATGATTAGTATGTGTGAAGACATAGCAATAGAAACGATTCAAGATGAAACAGAGAAAGAGACTGAAAAAACATGAAAAGAGCAGTGATCTTTTGGATAGCTTCAAATGACCTAATGTACATGGAATCCAAGTCTCCAAAAGAAGGGGAGGATAGAAATCAGACAAAAAATAATGGGAAAATGATTTTGAAATTAAATGAAAGTATAATCCACAGATCTTAAGAAGCCGAATAAATTTCAAGCACCAAATGTGAAGAAAATGTTATTACCAAGGCACATCAAAATCGAATTACTTAAAAACAGATGTAAAAATAACACTTAAAAGCAGCCAGAGGGGAAAAAACACATAATTTACAGAGCAACAAATAACCAAAGATTTTATGTCAGAACAGGGAAAGGCAGAAAATAGGAGAGCAATGTCTTTAAAGTACTGAAAGAAAAAAAAATAAGTCAACCGAAAATCTATACTTAGTAAAAAAAATTTGCAAAAAATGTAAAATAAAAACATCTCCAGATATACAAAAGCTTAACAGTAGACTTGCACTGTAAAATTTATATAATTTATAACATATATATAAAGTCCTTCAGGCATCAGGAAAATGCTAAATAAATGGAGGTCTGAATGTTAAGAAATATAAAGTAAAAAAAAAATGGCAAAAATATGAATTAATGTATGTTTAAATTTATTTTTATTGCCATTTAAGTTTTTTTCAAGAAAAATAATGTATTTAGCAGTGTATAACCATATGTAGAAGTAAAATATACAGTATTTTTTAAATGGCAAAAAAGCAAGTTATTACCTTCTGGTCTCCTGAATAATGTGATTTACCTTCTGAATTTTTGTTATGCTCTTCCCTGTTGTATTTATCTTATTCTTTAGTTCAAATATATATATATATATATATATATACACACATATATATATATATATATACATATACATATATACAAAAATTATTTTTACATATATTTTACTTTATTGAAAACCTAGGGGTGAGTGGGTTTTCCGACGAGTAATCCAAAAGGACAATCACAAAAAGTGAAAAAAGAATTTTTCTTCTTTTTCTTTAGTTTTACTGAGGTATAACTTAACAAAAACTGCACATTTAAATTGTACAAATTTATGAGCATGTGTAAATTCCTACAAAATATCTCTGCAGTTAAGATTAACACATTCAGAGAATGAATCAAGTTTAGCCATGTCTGCAGCCTACACTGCAGCTTGCGGCAATGCCGGATCCTTAACCTACTGAGTGAGGCCATGGATAGAACCCACATCCTCAGAGAGACAGCATTGGGTCCTTAACCCACTGAGCCAGAGGGGAAACTCCTTTAGATTAATTTCAATGGTTGCCTTCTGGACTCATGGCTTGGATCTGGTGTTGCCATGGCTGTAGCAAAGGCCTCAGCTGCAGCTCCAACTCAACCCCTAGGCCCCTGGGAACTTGCGCACATGCTTCAGGTGTGGGAGAATGGAAGGGAGAGAGGGAGAGAGGAAGGGAGGGAAGGAAGGAGGAAGGAAGGAAGGAAAGAAAGAAGTAAGGAGGAAGGAAGGGAGGGAGGGAGGGAGGGAGAAATTGATCTAGAAATGTGCAGAAAACAGAAGGGAGGATTAAAAGCCAACAAATTTTCCCAGATATTAAGGGGACTGTGCCCCTCAACTGACCGCAAATTATTTGAAACAGATTTCAATCATTTCCTATATTTTTCTTTTCAATAAAAAGGAGACTTTTCTTCCAAGTATTTTTAGAGGTCTGCAAGTTTACCCTGCTTAAAATATCACAAGTTAGCCTGCTAGGATTTCATGAATGCTGGATAAAGACACAAGCCTCCTGGGTCAGTGACAGCAACTTGATTACTCAAGGCACTGCAAGCAGCATGAACATCAGCATATTTTACAGCAGTTCGTAGAGTCCCAATTTCCAGAGGGCGACATGATGGCTGAACAACTGCACACAATTTGAGTTGCTATACAGGCAAGAAACCTGAGCTTAGGGAGCTCAGATCTTTCATTATGAACAGTAAGTAAGCCTGCCCTCTGTGCCAGAGGGAGACACTATTCTGTCTTTCAAGAATATTCTTGTAAAAAGTTGAGAACAATGGTCAGTCAGTGCCTCTGTTCATAAGATACTCAGAAATATGAGACAACCATACTGTCTCCCAAAAAATCCACCCCTCAATTCTAGATCCTTATGCCATCTGGTGAAATATCTCTTGAGTAAGCCATTTCAACACCCAGTCTCATTAATCTGACCTACAGGGGCTGGAACCAAATTCATTTAATTTGTTCCATACAATGTTTCATTAGAGCTGCATTGCAGGGTGAGAGCAACAGGCAGAGCTGACCTCAACCAGGCCCCTTGGGTCCTGAACCCAAACGCTTAAATACCACACATTCTTACGATCTATCTTAGAAAGTGTATGAGTCAGCTGGGCTGCCAAAGCAAAAGATAGGCATGACTCTGAGATACTACAGGTTCAGTTCCAGAGCCCCACAATAAAGTGAATATTGCAATAAAAATGAGTCACACAGTTTTTTTGGTTTCCCAGGGCATATAAAAGTTGTATTTGCACTATAGTGTAGTCTATTAAGTGTGCAAAAAATTATGTCTAAAGAATGTACATATATTAATTTAAAAATATTCATTTGGTAAAAAAATGCCAAAGCAATTACGATAGTAACATTGAAGAGCACTGACCACAGATTACCGTAACAACTACAATAGTAGTGAAAAAGTTTGAACTATTGTGAGAATTACCAAGATACGACACAGAGACAGGAAGTGAGCAACTGCTGCTGGAAAAATAGTGTTGACAGACTTGCTCAATATGGGTTGCCACAAACCTTCAATTTATAAAAAACATAATATCTGCAATGTGTAATAAAACAAGGTATGTCTCTACCACAGATTGCATGGCTTAAAGAACACAAATTTATTTTCCCACAGTTGTAGAGGCTGGACATCCAAGAACAAGGTATTAACAAGTTTGGTTTCTTCTAAGGCTTCTCTCCTTGGAGGATAGATGCGTACCTTCTCACTGTGTCCTCATATGATCCTTCTTTTGTGCATTTTCATCCAGGGTCACTCTCTCTTCTTATGAGGACACTAGTCACATTGGATCAGGGTCCCACCTTAATGGCCTCATTTTAACTCAATCAGCTCTTTAAAATCTTATTTCAACACAATGGAATACTACTCAGCCATAAGATAGAACAAAACAATGCCATCTGCAACAATATGGATGGAACTAGAGATTCTCATACTAAGTGAAGTAAGACAGAAAGAGACAAATACCATATGTTACCACTTATATTCAGAATCTAAAATGTTGCACAAATGAACCTACCTACAAAACAAAAACAGACTCACAAAAATGGAGAACAGATTTGTGGTTGCCAAGGGGGAGGGGGAGGGAGTTTGGGGTTAGTGGATGAAAACTATCACATTTAAAATGGATAAACAATGAGGTCCTACCCTATAGCACGGGGAACTATATCCAATATCCTGGGATAGAACGTGATGGAAGATAATATGAGAAAAAGAGTGTATATATATGCGTAACTGGGTCACTTTGCAGCACAGCAGAAATTGACACAATGTTGTAAATCAACTACGCTTTAAGAAAAGGAAAAAAAACTGGAAAACAACAGAATCAGGCATCAGTTCTTATTAATAGTCTTACCTATTAATTATTATAGTCTTACCTTTTAACACCGTAAATCAACTATAATAAAATTTGTTATACAGTCAAATTCTGAGGTACTCAGGGTTAGAATTTCAACCTATGAACTGGGTTGAGGAGGGAGGGTGCAGGGCAGGAACACAATTCAGCCTATAACAGATATTAAGGTGGCTTTCTCCTTAATTTTCTATATTGATTATTCCACTTGTCCAGAGGCATTAATCCAGGTTCAGCAAGATGTATTAGCGACCAGAGACTTCTTGTTGGCACATAAGGATAACTCTATCATCTATAGTGATTCTGGTTGATGAGACAAGACTAACACAAATGCCTTGCAGGGCATCAGCTAAAGTTAGAGACAGATTTCTCAGCATTTTTTTCTTTTTTTCCAACTTTACTGAGAGATAATTGATATATAACAATATGTAAGTTTAAGGTGTATAACTTGTTGATTTGATATACCTCTATATTGTAAAATGATTGCCACCATAGGGTTAGCTAACACCTCCATCATGTCACATAATTATCATTTCTTTTTGAGATGACAACTTTTAAGATTTATTGTGTTGGAGTTCCCTTGGTGGCGCAGTGGTTAACGAATCTCAGTAGGAACCATGAGGTTGCAGGTTCGATCCCTGTCCTTGCTCAGTGGGTTAAGGATCCGGCGTTGCCGTGAGCTGTGGTGTAGGTCGCAGATGCAGCTCGGATCCCATGTTGCTGTGGCTCTGGCGTAGGCCAGTGGCTACAGCTCCGATAGGACCCCTAGCCTGGGAACCTCCATATGCCAAGGGAGCGGTCCTAGAAAAGGCAAAAAGGCAAAAAAAAAAAAAAAAGATTTATTGTCTTAACAGCTTTCAGGTATATAACACATTGTTGTTAATGATGATCATTACTCCCTACATTAGCTCCCCAGAAATTATTCATCTAATAATCTTATAACTGGAAGTTTGTACTCTTTGACCAAACATATCCCCATATTACCCAACCCCCAAGTCCCTAGTAATTAACCACCATTCTACTCTCTGTTCCTAAAGACAAGAAATAACAACTGCTGGCAAGCAAGGATGTGGGGGAAAGGGAACCCTTGTGCATGGCTGCTCAGAATGGGAATTGGTGCAGCCATTATGGAAAACAGTTTGGAAGTTCCTAAAAAAATTAAAAATAGAACTACCATATGATCCAATAATTCTACTTCTGGGTATATTCACGAAGGATATGATTTTGAAGAGATATCTGTACGCCCATGTTCAGTGCAGCATTATTCATAATGGCCAAGATATGGAACAATGAAGTGTTCATCAAGCAATGAATGGCTAAAAGCAGATTTAGTGATGAGAAAAAAGGAAATCCTACTATTTGTGGCAACATGGATGGACCTGAATCTTTCAGGTTAATGAAAAGGTCAGACAGAGGAAGACAAATACTATATGATATCACTGGTATGTAGAATCTCAGTATTTTTTTCTAACTGGATGATTCAAATCATAGGAACAATGGCCAAGAGGGCACATATAAATAATGTATATACAGTCATCCCTACAGAAACCTCTCCAGAGAAAGTAACAGTAGAGAACATCACAGCCATCTGAGGACTACTTGATCTAGTGATGTTTCTTTAAACATTAGAAAGTCTCAGATGACGTCAAAGGTACAAGCAGCTGTGTTTTCAGAGGGAGGAAAATTAATGCCTGGCTTTCATACCAGAAAGTCAGTTCTAGAGACAATGTGATACCTCTTGAAAGAAAATGTTTACAACTGTTGGCCCTGCATTAGTTGGGGAAGCACAAGTTGAAAGGGTCTCCAATGTGGTTTCATAACAGCTGATGAACACTAGGGTTCCCAGCTCAGTTTCAATAACTAAGTCCAGACCTTTGTTTGATAGTTGTTATGTAAGGACAGCCAGTCCAATCAGTCATCTTTCCTCTCATCACCAGGTTAGTGGAATTTGTGTCCCTCACAGAATGACTGAGCAACAGATACAGGAATGGGGCTGGGGTAGACACCCACAGATGGCGATACATGTTTCGCATGGAAGGTGCAGAAACTGGACCATTGTCTGCTATGTCTAGTAAGTTTATTAGTTATATTAAGGGGAATTAATCTTATGATCAAATTGTAGTCAGAAATGTCTGGCAGAGGATGACAGACCCACCAATAAGTTAAATATTATCACAACCATTTAGGAGAGCCATACCAAGTCATTTCTCTTTTGGGGGAAAGGCACCAGGCCTGATTCTTAAACAAAAATGATTATTAGAGTCTGTCCTTTCCTGCACCATCTGGGGTCTGACAAATTCCATTTCCAGGTACCAAGATTATTGTTCTCCTACTGCCACACCATCGATGTGTTTCATTCCAGTAACCGTAACATTACCTTTTTCCAATGATTCTCTAGTCAGACTTTTCATCTACAGGGTTGGGCCAAAAAAGAACAATAGTATTTCAGTAGAACTTACAGAGACCCATCATATCCCTTGCTTTGGTCCTCATTAGCCTCTGAAGAAAAACTCAGCCATCAATTGTACTCAATAAACTGAGGTCCATGTCAGGATAACGCAGATGGCTGAACCAGCATTAAGTTCGAGTACACTCATTCCCCTTTGGGCTAAGCTGTACCTAGAAAATGTACAAATCAGATCAATCTGAGGTTGAAATTAAAGGAAAGAAAGAAGTATCATGTCCAAGGAAGGTCAAGTTGGAATCCTAAGTTTTCAAAATTGGTTTATGGAAGCATCACCTTTTGTGCTGATCACGTGTCAGTATACTAGTTTCCTAAAACTGCCATAACAAGCGATCACAAACATTGTGGTTTATAAAAGCAGAAATTCATTTTTATATTTCTGGAGACAAAGTCTAAAATTAAGATGTCAGGAAAGTTATGCTCCCTCTGAAGCATCTAGGGAAAAAAATCCTTCCTTGACTCTTCCAGCTTCTGGTAGCTCCTGGTATCACTTGGCTTAGAGTAACACAACTCCAATTTCTGCATCCAACTTCACATGGCCCTCTTCCCTGTGAGTCTCTGTGTCCAAATCTCCTTCTTCTTACAAAGCCACCAGCCATTGAATTTAGGGCTCACTCTAAAGCCAGGATGATTTCATCTCAAGATCCCTAATTATATCGGCAAAGACCCTTTTTTCTAATAAGTTCACATTCCGAGATTCCAGATAGACATGAATGCTTAGGGGACACAATTCTATAGAGTATGTCCAGAAAGTATGCAAAGGAAGATAACACCTTTCTAGGAACATCCACATTCAGTGACCAAACCTCCTTATAGATGTGTGGACCAGGAGGGGGTAGAAAGTAAAAATCAGAATAGTTTTTGAGCCAGTTTTTGAAGAGGCAAGTCAAATAATACCACTTTAGTTTAATGATTGCTGAACTTGGCTCACATATTTAGGGGAACCTCTGTTAACTGAGGATCCTATTAAGCCAGCAATTTTGCTTCAAGAGTCTGAATAGGGATAAGGTTATTTCTAAGGGGGTAATTATCACTTTTTAATAAAAAGCTGACATGCCACTGGAGCCAGGCCAGCTATGTGCTTGACTATTCCATTTCTATTTGACAAGAGATGTATACAGGGCTCTTCTTACCTTGTTAGTCAGAGTCTAGCTTACCTACCCAAAATGAGACTATCAAACCAGAGAGTCATAAGGACTCCAGGGATCAGGCACGCAATTTCTGTAAGACCACAGTAGCAAGCTAATCATAGCCATTAGCTACCAAGCTTGCCTGACAGCCGTGTTACGGAGATGACAATACAAAACCCAGAGGATGCCTCTAAATGAAGGCTGCCTCCCATTGCCAGAGGCAAAATCATCAAAATAATCAGTCACAGAAATATTTAGTTCAAGGGGATCACTAGGTTGTGGGGCCCCAAACTTATTAGCATTTCTCTACATGCAGCTGTTACTGATCAGTGGACTGCTCTCTGGCACTCATGGCACAAGCACACAGCCCATTAATTACTACTGTACGTTCAGAAAGGAATCTACAATGGAAAACTGAGTTGGGCTAATAAGACAAGACCCATGAGATCACATTAGCTTCCTATAACTACTGTGGAACCTATCCAGAGCCCTTAAGTCGAATTAGGATACACCCTGGGCCCCAGCAGGGGACAGAATAGGATAAGATTTGACTGCCGGTCTCCAAATCTACAAAAGTTTGAGTCCCTCCCATTTCTGAAGCTCCCCTTCATATGCAAACAGGTGCCTCTGAAATCTTCTAGGGACAAGGGAACCTCTGTTCATCCTTCTCTTTAGGTAGCCAAGGTCAAGTAAGGGAGGAGGGAAGGAATCAGGGGATGTGGAGGGAGAAGGAAGCTCCACACAAGTATGCAAGGAATCTAGTCAGACCTCCACATCCACAAGTTCTACATCCTCAGATTCAACCAAGCACAGATGAAAAATATTTTTTTAAAACCCCAGAAAGTTCCAAAACCCAAAACTTGAATTTGCCATACACTGGACACTATTTACTTAGCCTTTACATTGTATTAGATATATAAGTAATCTAGAAATGATTTAAAGTAGAAGATATACATTGGTTATATGTAAATACTATGCCATTTTACATAAGGGATTTGAGCATCTTTGGATTTTGATATCCAAGAGGGGTTCTAATACCAATTTCTGCCTGCGGATACTGAGGAATGACTATATTTCATTGTGTTGTTTCAAGCAGCAGCTGCTCACAAATTCACCAAATTTCTTGTGTTTTCATTCCGCCCAAAGCCCTGTATTGAGCAATAAAGTCATTATTACTGACACCAGCTATTTGAATAAGCAGCCACATCCACTATGCTTTCTTGCTGGGACTGCTGGTTTTTGCCCTTTGGCTGAGTTGGGCTTGACTCAAACAGTAGCAACTCTTGAGTCCATCTTAAACCAGGGCTTTTGCTTCCACATTATCATGATAACCACTCTCAAGTTTTCACCTATTTTAGTTCAAATGGATCGCTATAAGGGATAAGGGAAGTTTGTAGGGCAGCAGGTCTGACCACAAGGATTTGCTAAATTTTTTGGATCAGGTCCTCATTTGCCACTAGTTCATGCTCATCAGCTTTATAAGCCCAATCACAAGGCACTAAGAACCCAAATACTGCTCAATGCCTTAATTATGATTTCCCATGAGAGTTGACCTATCTCTTAGAAATCTTACTGAGAACAGCAAAATCTGTTATAACAGTCACAATCTACTGCAAAAATACTGGGAACTTCAACTATTATGTCTTAATGGATCTAAATTTGGCCTCATACACTCTTTCATAAAACAGTCTAGCTCTTGCTTTTCTTCCTTAATAAGCATTACATGCCTACCCCTTCTATCCAGCTGAATCACCATAAATTATAATGATTTGTCAGGCTTCTGACAATAGACATCACAAATTTCCCTCCTGTCGTATTCAATGTAGATGCATGTCCACTAACTTGTCTGAAAGGGGCTGTACTTCAAAGAAAAAGAAACAGACCAGTAAGTGTATGTGTATGTGTGTGTGTGTGTGTGTGTGTATATATATATATATATATATAGTGAAAGGGAGCTCTTCTTTCTCTATAAAAAGGCTCTCCTTTATAGGGGCATGAATATAATTCATGGGGATGGAGTCCTGTCTGTAAGGCCCCACCTCCAAATACCGTCATGTGGGGATTAAGTTTCAAACTTACTGATTTCAGGGGACACAATCCACCTATGGTTATACAACAAATAACTGCATATCAGCATATTTGTGCAGTTTTCTTGAGCCCCATTTCCCAGAGGGTGCTAAAAGTAGGGCCAGGTGACACCTGCATATGTAGTGGTTTGTACTACAAGAAAGAAACATTTAGTTCAGGGAACCTGAACCTTTTATAATGAGCAGTAAACACACCTGCTTCTATTCAAGAGGGAGACACTAGCTCTATCTTCCAAGGTTCACAAGACATGCAGAAGATGGAAGAGACCCATGGAGAGTTGGGTTAACCCCAATACAGCAAAACCAACTTGTACTTAATTTCTTTGCAAAGGTGGAATATCTTTTCCATTACTTTTTCTTTGTAAAGTACATATGTTCATAAGTAGTCTCGGGAAACAGCACCCACCATGGGCCAAAATGATAAATTATCTTCTAGTGTGTCTCAAGTGTGCTAAGGATATGTGTCTAGCATAGTGGACCAAATTGGAAAACAATTTTTTAAATTACATAATACAAATAAAGAACAAGTGAGGGGAACTCAAGCACAGGAAAACAAAGGCATGTGTGCGACAGATTAGCGTGCAAACAATAGGCAAGATAATTTTCTGAGGCAATGAAGATCTGGACCCAAATGTGACTGAAATTATAAAATTTAAGTCATGACATACAGAGTGGGAAAAGAAATCTAGCAAACATATGAGGAAAAATAATATGTACTTATATTAGTCATACGAAAGATAGTTGTTTGTTTGTTTATTTGTCCTTTGCTTTTTAGGGCCACACCTGTGGCATATGGAGGTTCCCAGGCTAGGGAATGAATCGAATCTACAGCTGCCGGCCTACACCACAGCCACAGCAATGTGGAATCCAAGCTGCATCTGCAACCTACACCACAGCTCATGGCAATGCCGGATCCTTAACCCACTGAGCAAGGCCAGGGATCGAACCCGCAACCTCATGGTTCCTAGTCGGATTCATTTCCACTGCGCCATGACAGGAACTCCAAGATAGTTTTTCGTTAATATACGAAATATTTTCTAAAGTTACGTGACACTTGATCTCTGAATTTGGTTGTAATATAATGGTTTATAAAATACTTCAGCAGCTCAATTCTAGCTTCAGTTTCATATTATTATTTTAAAATAGAATACATTTGCTGAAACAAATAAAAATGAGATATCAACCTATCCTTTCTTGTTCCACTGACATTTATTTTTGAAACACACACACACTCACACTTTGAACACACATATTCTTGGTACAATTTACAACACTGACAAATAAAAGAAATTAAAGTTAACTTCTCTTTCATTAATGCAAAATAGTATTAAATATTAGTAAATGACATATTGAATAAATTTTTTTTTCTTTGATCCTTCCTTCCACCTTAAAAAGTAGACAAAGTAAATGCCATTTTTCTGAGATGATGAAACTGAGATCCAGGGTTGCTAACCAGGTCTAATTTCCCTTAGTTAATCCAGTGTTATAATCACTATATTATGATTCTGGAAAATTAGTTTATAATATCAGCAGTTTCTGGGTATAAGTTACTAAACATTAATAAATATATCAAATGATAACATCACCAATCATATATGGATACATGGTTATTGCATTAGCTCAATGACAGCTGTGTCAAATGTACAAGGATTGTTACAAATCTGTTTTAGGAGTTCCCATCGTGGCTCAGCAGAAACTAATCTGACTAGCATCCATGAGGATGCAGGTTCAATCCCTGGCCTCACTCAGTAGGTTAAGGATCTAGTGTTACCCTGAGCCTTGGGGTGGGTTGTAGACATAGCTCAGATCTGGCATTGCTATGGATGTGGCATAGGCCAGCAGGTACAGTTCCGATTCAACCCCTAGCCTAGGAACCTCTATATGCCATGGGTGCAGCCCTAAAAAGACCAAAAAAAAATCTGTTTTACATTAGTGCTTATGGACCATGAAAATACAAACATAAATACATTTTAAGGAATGAATACCTCATAGCAATTTCGCCAGCCTGCATATGGAACTTTTTTTTGTTAAATATCTACTTTTTTATCATGTGAACTAGTAAACATTTTTGTTGTAAATTACAAAGTGCAATTTCCTCAAGAATTTCAAAGTGTTTTCCACATAGTTTTGAGATTTTATTAAACACACAAACATTAAATCTATGTCTTTAATGTTACTTTTAAAAATTTCATGCTGAAACATGTACTTTGAATTGTTATTTCACTACCCACACTTCTCAAGACTGTTTTGTGTCAACTCTGCTTATTTAAATGAAAATATAAAGAAACAAGCCAAAATTTTGGGTTAGGCTAAAGTTAGCTTAGTTTTTTAAGTTCATTTCACTAGTGCCTTAGAGAGATCATTGGGTCTACTAAAATTATTACTGATGCTGATGCCACCATAATTTTTAAAGCATAATTTTGATATGTTACTGTCCTACTCTTAAACTTTGAATGGTCTGTATTCATAAATCCACTCACATAAGTATATACGCACATATATGCATCCCACACCTAAGACAGGTAATGGTCTTCAGTGGCCAGGAACTACCCCTTAATTCTTATTTAGAAAGAGAACTACTTGTCTCCAAAACCTGCCTCACACTCTCATCCACTTTGCACATATTTTCTTTCCTTAGAGTACATCCTTTCACCTCCTTTGAACACCAGTTTTGCCACCTCAACCAAACTGCTCTTTTAAAGGTTGGAAATGACCTCTATGTTTCTCATTCCAGTAGTCATTTTTCTATCCTCACCTTGTGTGACTCATCAGAAGCACCGACCCAACTGACCTCTCCTTCCTACTTGAAACACCCTCTCTTGTCTTCTGAGACCACTCACTGGTTCTCCTCCCATCACACTGATTGCTTTCCCCAAGTCTCCTTTGCTGGTTTCTCCTCTTCTAAGTGTTGAAGTATGCTTGGGCTCAATCTGAACCTCTTCTCTATCTGCCCTCTCTCCTCAGTGATCTTTCCCAGCCTCGTCGCTTTATCACACACTGACAACTTCTATATCCATATCCCAAGTCTGGATTTATCATCCCCTAAATGCCAGAATTTTACATGAAACTGCCTATGTCACCCTTCTGTGTGGTTACCTATTACCTTCTACCTAAAGATCAAATAGATTTCTCAAGCTTAACATGTTCTAATTGAAATCTTGATTTTCCCATTAAAAATTGTTGCCCAAAGTTTTTCTCAACCTAGTAAATGGAAACTCCACCATTCCAATTTCTCAGGCCATAATCCTTGAGGTTGCTCTTGACTCCACTCTTACCTTCACACCTTACATCTATTTCATTAGGAAATTTTATCCATATCTTCTTCTGTTAACACTTGGTTCAAGACATGATCTTTTTCTGTCTGTCTCTCTTACCTAGAGTAGTAAATATCCTTCTAACTGATCTCCCTGTTCATTTCTCTCCTTCAATAGTTCCTTTGCTCATTCATAGCAAAAGTTACAATTCTCAAAATTGTCTCTCAGGCCTTACATGATTTGGCCCCCTACATCTGATTATATTTATACAATCCCACTGGTTTCACCCTGAGCTATCCCTAAGGAATTAAGCTGAACCTTAAACAAAGGGATGAAATTCCAATAATCAAATAGGGAACCAGGGGTGAAGAGGAGATGCTATTTTAAATAAGTATTCTCACTGATAGCTGGACATATGAACGGAGATCCAAGACAGGTATGGAAGTAAGCAATGCAGACCTCTTGGGGAAGAGGGGTTCTAGTGAACAGTGAGTGCAAAGCCCCTGGGGCAGCAATATGCTAATCGGGTTGAAGGAATAGAAAGAGGCTGAAGACCGAAAGGTCAACCAAGGGAAAGTGACTATACTTACAAGATCACGTGAAAAGTTTTGAAGGCTCTATCTGCTTGGTGACAGTAGGAGTTGAAAAGAGGAAACAGGTAAGAAAAACATCAATGCACCAACAAATGTTTATTGAGTGGCTCCTCTAGGCAAAGCACTTTCCTAGATACAAGAAATACCATTAGACCAAAATGGTGACTGCTTTCACAAAATAATGCCTTCCTCACAAGACACAAAATCTACATTGTAGAGGAGTCAGATATTAAACAACAGGATTTGGCAATTGTTTTGAGGCTGTGGAATAACAAAGAGAGAGGATTTTGAAAGGAGACTTGAACCTGGGCAATGGTTGTAAAAAATTAATAAACAGAGACATTCCCACTGTGGGCAGTGGGTTAAGAATCTGACCGCAGTGGCTCAGATTGCTGCAAAGGTGCAAGTTTGATCCTCAGCCTAGCATGGTGACTATGGCATAGGTCACAGCTGTGGCTCCGATTCAGTCCCTAGCCTGGGAACTTCCATATGCCATGGATGTGACCATAAAATGAAAAAAAATTAATAAACAGAAATCTCAATCACATAGGGTTAGGAGACCAGAAGGGAGAACTTTCATGTCCTATTAGGATAGCAGAGCCCAACAGAAAGAAAAATGTCTCCTCTTTTTCCCTGGCAAGGATTCAGCCAATGAAAAGCCATAGACTCTTTGTTTACTCTCGCCCTCCCAAGTCCCTTCTTCCTCTCTAAAAGTATTTTCCTTCCCTAGCCCTGTGCAACTTGCATGTAGCTCACCATGGCTGCAGATCCCAAACTGAAATTCTTGCAGATCCTGAATAAACCCATTTTTGCTGAAGAAATATCTGGCAGTCCATTTGTGTTAGGTCAATACGGTTTATGAACATAGTTGTATATTAATTGAAACTTACATATGAGTCTTAGGAAAGTTCCTAGCAACTTCTTTAGAGCTCTTCAACACCAATCCCACTGAGAGAGTTCCTAATAAGACATGTGAAACAGGTAGTATGTGTATTAAAAGAGGAAGCATGGCACAGCAAGATCATAGACAGTTATGCCTGGGTTAGTACTAGGCTTTGCTACCCAACCTCTGTAAGCTTCAATGTCCTAATCTGGAAGAAGGGGATCATGAGTGCACATTCATTATAGGCCTTTGTGAAGCTTTCAGTAAAGAACTTTACGTGGCACTGTTACAGAAAGCATTTAATATTTATACAGTAGCTAATTGTGCAGAGAGTCTTAAACATCTTAAAGACTCCTAAAAAAATACCAATCTCTGAGGAGGGAACTCTCACAACTTCTTGTTCAAAAATTATCTAGTAACCTAGTGAATCAACATTAGCCTAAGGCAGTATTTTATTGTTAATGTTACAGAATAAAAAACTAAGTAATAATTGGTTTTACAATATATTTATTTGCAAAATCCTTTTTACGGTCCTTCTTTCATGTTGTATAAAAATGGAGAGGAGAGGTTTTATCATATATTCTAAAACTACTTTGGATAATTTAAGTGGGATAAAGTTCAGTGTGAGAAACAGATTTGTGACAGCCATCCCTACCCATCACTGTGACTGTAGCAGATCCTCCACACTCAAAAGTATCGACAGCACTACAGCATGTTCAGTTTTATAGAATGATGTACAGTAATAGCCTTTAATCTACATTTTATATTTTAAAATGTTCTTATGAGTCAGAGAAGACACTATTATCATATTAAGAAATATTTACCAAGGTAAAAACATCAACATCGTGAGCACTGAAATCTGTACCATTCAAGAGGATAATCATCAACTGATGAGAGCAAAATATTGTAATCCGGAAGCTGAGTGACATAAAAATACAGAGAACAGGTGACAATATAATCCTGGCCAATCACAAATCTACATAAGTTAAACAAACACATTTTGATTGAGGAATCTAAAGATTCTAAATTTTAGGTCAGGATAATAGACTTATTCCCTCTTGAGAGCATATTATATGGCAAAAAACTAATTTTCAAAGAGGAGACAATCCCTGATTGTGAAGAGAATAGAAGATGAGTGTTGGAGTTATCAACAGATATGATAATAGTAACCTATATCTGAAACTCAGAAAACAGATGTAAACATGAGAAAGAAGTCGGCGTCCAGAGAAATGTGTTCAGAGTTCCTGCTAATAGTGTTGATTTGCCAAATTTTTGAATTTCTTACAATATGTAAAATTTGAAATTATATTAAGGTAAATGTCTTTCATATTTTCTTGATATTTACTATCTTTGTAAATACAGAAAATCCCTCTTCTCCTTTCAAGTTACGAAAATACTTTTATTTTACAATAATAGTTTAATTTTTTGGCAAAATACAGAACTCTAGGTAAAAAAATTTGAGGGCATCTTACACTAATCTGACTTTCTTTTTGGTGTGCGGGTTATCTATATTTCTCTCACTACTTTTAGAATTCTCTCTTTTGAATTCTGAAACTTCACCAGGATGTCTTTGTGTATGAGTCTGTTCATTAACCCTGCCTGGAAGCTCCTTTCATCTAAAAACATGAGTCTCTCTTCAAGTCTAGGATATTTTTGCCTATATTTATTTGAAAATTTTCTTTCTTTCATTTTGTTTTAGCTTTCTTATTTTGAATCCCCTCAGGATTGGAACACCCTGAATCTTTATACAAAGATTTCTAATACAAACATATTTCTTTTATATAAGAAACTGTTTAAATAAATCAGAAATATGGTTTTGTATTATATTCTATTTTGAAAGGTAAAGTATAGACAGCAGCAGACAGGATCAAACTGCCTACTTTATCAGTGAGCCCAGATCTGTAAAATATAGTTTGCAACTCAGAAATCAAGGAGACTTTTGTAGGTTCCCTTGAACATTTTTACAACATAAGCTTCTTGAAGGTAAGTGACTAACGTAATTTTTTTTGTCTTGTCTTAATTTTGTTTTCTAGTGTATTTTGGTATAATACCTCACTAATTCATGTGATTTATTAAGAATTCCTTTTAAAAAGACAAAAAAAAAGTTACTTAAGCAAAGGCAGATAGTATGTTTTAGTCAAAGGCTTGTTGCCCCATATGATATCAGCATTCACATTGTGTCTCTTGATTCTATATGAGTTTTGTTTGAAGCCCTTCTTTTCTTTTTGCTTTTTTTAGCCTCTCCTGCAGCATATAGAAGTTCCCAGGCTAGGGGTCAAACCTGCATCCCCATGGATACTAGTTGGGTTTGTTACTGCAGAGCCACGATGGGAACTCCTGAAGCCCTTTAACTGAAAGTCTCCACTGACACTACTCCACGATGTCAGCTTTATTCTCAGTGAGACAATACTTCCCAAAATTCGGCAGAGCCCTTCCCCAGTTCCATTATTAATAAAGGAGAGAAGGGAATAGAGAAAGTAGAAAGTGGTCAAGGAGGACGAAAGGAATGCTTGATATATTGTTAATATATCTTAAAGGCTTTTGAGCCAAGGTAATGTGAAAATGACTTCTGAAAAGCTCAAAGCTAGTGGAAGACCCAAGAAAGGAAGCCTCCTTCAACTTTCAGTTAACAAACCTCTCCTTGTTTTGTCAGCCGGCTAGCACAATTCCTCTTAACTTTTTAAATCTGACATGCCTTGATGAGTGAACATTACCTTCTGAAAAAAAAAAAAAAAAAAGACTGTCACCGCTGCCCATTGCCCTCCAGAAAGAGTGGTGTGGAGCCATGGCTAATCCAGACAAATGAGAAATGTAATAGCTGTACTACATAAGACAGCAAGCTGATCTATGTAAAGCTCTGGGCAGGGCTGCTAAGATGCAGTTGCCTTGACTTTGAAAAAGACAGTTACTACATTTTCCACAAGATGCTGAAATTGAGTGAACATTTCTGCAGTACCTCATGAATGTAATGAGTCATATTAATGGCTACATGAAAGACCAAATGTTACGAAACAATTATATGAAAGCATCTAGTAGTATTTAATCTGTTAAAAATTATCTGTTAAAAGTACTCCAACAAAAACTGTCTATTTTTTGTGGTAATGTAGTTTTGTTTCACTTTGTTTCTCTTATGGTGTTACCATCCAGGCCTATTTTGGTCAAAGGGACTTCTTTTTTCCACAATGTACTGCCAAATATTATACACAATTGTTTAAATATTTATTTTAAAAGCAATATATAGATGTTTGGAGTGGCACTGAGTTTATCACTCATTTAATAATGAAAGAAACTCCTTGAAATTTAGTTTTAAACTATAAAATATGTTCTGTGCTCAGAAGTACAATATATTTTAAATGTTAGAGTATTTCCATCATTAAAGAGTAAATCAGGAGTTCCCATCATGGCTCTTGAGGTTAAGAATCCTACTAGTATCTATGAAGATGTGGGTTCAATCTCTGGCCTTACTCAGTGGGTTAAGGATCGGGAGATGCTGCAAGGTGTGGCTCAGATCTGGCATTGCTGTGGCTGTAGCATAAGCCAGCATCTGTAGCTCCTATCTGACCCC
Source organism: Phacochoerus africanus (assembly GCF_016906955.1). Classification (NCBI taxonomy): domain Eukaryota; kingdom Metazoa; phylum Chordata; class Mammalia; order Artiodactyla; family Suidae; genus Phacochoerus; species Phacochoerus africanus. Next base: position 108,647,993 of record NC_062553.1, read on the forward strand.
TAACCTAGCAACTTCCATATGCCACAGGTGTGGGCCACCCTCTCAAAAAAAAGAGTAAACTATTCTACTGAGTTGATGATAACATGGGTATTTTAATACTTAAAATAGTAGTTATTATTTTTTCCAAATGCAATTTCCACAGAAAGAGTACACTTATTAAACAAAGAAAGACCAGAACTGACTGTACTACACTGTGAAGTCCTTTTCACCTCTGGTTTCAGTGAGTTCACACGTATGTTAAAATGCACTTCAAATGTCTAATATACTTTGAGATCATAAACTAACCTATATATCATCTTGACAACATATAATATTTAAAATATACTCAGTATATATTATAGACATTTTTATCATGTTTACACAAATACAAATAGAGGAGGCAGGTTAGAGAGAGATAGACATAGATAATAATGTATACTTTCCAAGTCTATTGGTTACTCTCTAAGAATATGACATGTTAGAAATTTATCAATGTAAAAATAAAACAGCTTTGTTCTACATATTTGAAGAGTTGAATTTTCAAGTATTCAAGATATTTTAAAATGGTGTACAATCTAACATTATAATATCTCAGGGTACCACTTTTTAATCAATAGTATTCAATTCATTATTGTTAAATTGCTGAAGATAGAAATGACTGGTGAATATTTGTGACCTGGGGAGGGAAGGGGAAGTAGGGAAAGATATTTGAAGGTAGCATACACTGTGATTTTTAAAAAGGTACTCTGAGTCCCTCCCTCCTCCTCCTCATTTTAATGCTCTAATGAGTCAACTGGATACAGAGCTAAGTGAAAGTGTAATCAAACCATCTGCCAAAATCTAGAATATATAGTGTTCATAAATATTCAGATATATTTACCTGCTTTCACTCATCAGTCTCTAGTCCAAGACTAGTTCAGATTATCAGTCCTTCACAGCTGGAACCACCCTTCCTTTTTGGCCTACTGTACCTGAATGAATAAGCATCCTCTGTTGGAAACGAGCAGTAAAATAAATAGAAATAGTGAGGTAATTTGGTTTCTGTCCTCAACACTGATACTCATAAGAGAATGGTTCAGTAGCCGAAAGAATTTTTTTTTAAATTTTTCATTCAGTCTTGGTACGAGGTTGAGTTAGAAAAGTGGGTATACAAAGCCAAGTTTTTAAGTGTGAAATTTGTATTTTGTCAGTTCCCCTAGCATTAGGACAAAGGGCAAAGTATTTAAACTTAGAAAACAGGTTCAGACTAGGCATTAGAATCAATGTCTTGATTATGAGGGTTTTTGAATAGCAGATTAAGAAACAGAGGAAATCATGGAAATGTTGCTATCCTAATGAAAATCAGCCAAAGACACAAATGCAAATTAAGTGAAAGTCTGTCTGTGCACTATACCTGCACTTCCTATCTTTGACCTTCACTTACTGCCCCCGACCCATTTGTGTTTCTCATGGCTTTCCCATCAGACATCACTGAGCAATGCACAGCTAAACCACACTGATAGAATCCATATCCCCCAACCATGTGTCTCTATTCTCCAATTAAATTTAACATCTTGTGAGCCATTCTCTAAGGTTACTCTCCAATTAGAGTGGGCTAATCAGAAAAATTATGCCAGAAAAGTATGCTAATGATTGCTGATTGCTTCACATATTTTTTGAACTGTGGAAGTATGGAAAGGAAAAAAGTCAAACTTCTTTGGTAAGTGTTTGAGCTTTACTTTAGATATTTGGATTCTCATAAAAATTCTGTTGTCTGATTTAAATTACTCCGAAACTACAAAATATTCAGTTTTGAAAAGGATGTTGCATATATGTGGTTTGAATTTCTAAAACAACAGACTGTACTAACAATAAGACGTTTCCTACAAATTGACTAAATAGTAGCCTAAATCCAGCATTTTTTATGTATGCCTAGGGACTATAAAAAGTTTTGAGATTTTATAAAACACACAGGCATTAAAATAGAAGAAAATGGCAAAATATTTGACCAGATTTTAAGTTATTTGGCTTTATAGAGTGATATTATTTTTAAAATATTATGATTTTCATTTGTGAAATTAGAAAATGGCTAAAAGTTATTGCATTTTTACAACATCAGATAATTTCAAGACATACCAAAGAGATTATTACCTAATGATTACTTTCAGAGAAAAAAAATAGAGAAAACAGTAATATTTTAAAAGGCTGGGGGGTTCTATTACAGAAACATAAAACTTTTACTTAATGTTTCATTTTACCTCCAATGGAAGTCCGCAGGTAAACAATTCTAGCATAGTTGATGAAAAGTAAATGGCACATGCATGCCAGAGTTTCAAGTAAGCCCCATTTTGGAAACTTAGGCCCTGCCCTGGAAAGAAGACTTCAGTGAAGATTCCACACAAGCACAGGTATTGGCTTTCCAGATGTTTCTGAATTACTAAGAAGTTGTACCACCATCTGACATTTACATAAAGAACTCATACATAAACAAAGAGACGATAATCAGAGTCGAAAATTCTTTTAGTTAGCATCTTAAAAAAAAAAAAAAAAAACCCACATGGGAGAGAAATAAAAATTGATCTCTGATTCTGATCTTAGCTTCTGCCTCTCTCTCTTCTCTCCCCTCTGCGTTTGGCTGCATATCCCCTGTGGGTATTTGTCACTCACCTCATCAGTTCTTCTTACCCATAAATCCACTACAGTGTATTTGGCTCCTGGGAAAAGCCAGAGCTGTGCCCTAGTCCTGAGTGTCAGCCTGCTGGGGATGTCCAGTTTATAAAACAGTTGGATTTGGGAATCTGGCTGCCCACTGTCCACTCCAGATTGCCCCTCTCTGAGAGCTGAAGGTTCCAACTGTTAATGTTCTTACCCTCTTTGAGGGGCTTAGACATTTGTGCTTCTCAACCATTTCTCTAAGCTGTATTACTTCTGATAAAGATTCTTCCTCAAAGCTGAAATCTCACTACTACTAATAGTACTGGTGACCTACTACTTTCCAGGAATGGACCCAGGTTCTTCACATGGCTTTCACTCAACTTCTTTAACCCTCAGCAGCCAGTTCTATAAAATACTGGCATTATATTGAGCTAGTATCTTAGAGACCTCATAGTTTTCAACTTTTCTGAAATTATGGTAGAAAATATTAATTCTATGTTTTAGGATTGTTGAAGCTTGATGATGAGTAAGGGATTTCATGATACTATTCTCTCTACTTTGTATACAACTAAAATTTGCCATAATAAAAAAATTTAAATGCTCTATTATCTAAGGAATAATACACCAGCTGATCTCCACCAGAACATATAAATTAATGGTAATTTGGAAATCATCTTTGTCATCTTTATATTAATCTTTCAAATGGAATAGATATGCAAAAGCTGCTGTGACAGTAATGAATTTTTCCATCTGTTACACATTTTGTAAAAGCAAAATCTGTATATAATAAAATCAAACAAGAATACTCTTCTTCACTTAAAAACAGCCCAAAATTTTGTCTTTAATAGTTGCAGTTCTCCCTGGGGGATAAGCAAGCATTTAATTCCTGTGGGAGCCCATCCCAAAGTAACTAAACTCTGCATTTTATTTAAGATTCTGCCAGACTTTGCCCAAATTCCTTTCTTTAAGGAGTGCACTTACTGGACAAAGGTTTTGTGTTCTGACAGACACTTTAACTCCGGGTATGGCTGAGCAGAACGTTTGAGTCACACTAAGAGCTAGAAAATCCACTTTCTAAACCACATCATTTCTGCTAGGGTATGCGATGTTCACCAAAAAGCTTGAGCAACTTAACTGAATGACAAACAATAATTTCCCACATTACTAGGGTTCCACAAACAATGCAATGTTCTTTTTTGAAAGATCAGCATTACGACAGGAATAATTATCCCACTTAAATATTACTCATTCAAATAGGGAAAGCTGGAATGCTTAAAATATAAAGAACTAGCAAAACGCAACCAGATGTTTTATCATGGGTGATTTCATTCTTTTCTTTTGTAGTCTCAAATCCCTTAACCAAAGTAAGAGAAAAATACATGTTCTAAGTTTTAAAATATTTCCTTTAAATTTTCATTTAATTGTTAAACTCTTAAATTCAAATCTATACAAATTCAGAAAGGGATGAGGATTCTTGCCAGTCTTAAAAGAGTATCTTTCTTCCAGAATGCCTATCCCCACCCCCACCTCCAACCCCAGCCACCTCCACTCCCCCACTCCCCTCACCCCGCCCCTGCACTATGTAGAATTCAATGTGAGGCAAAAAACATTTGATTGGTGAGGAGCTTTCTTTGAAATGGTAAATTAAAGAGGCATTGCTTTATTGTATCTTGAAATATTTGGAATCTCAAATCAATTTACTATTTAAAGCTTATTTATAACACAGCAATAATTGTACATTAGATTCATACATATATGATTTTGGTATTTTAAAATCTACTGGCTCAAAACTCTACCCAGAAACACAAGATTGAACAAACAGAACAAACACGACTCCATTCCACATGCCTTTGGTTGACTTCAACTCCTTCTAACATGTAAATGTAAAATACACATCTTAGGACATTTTTAAAAAGAATTAGAAGAACTCCATCATAGAGACAAGTAAATGATTTCAAGAATAGCTATTGCTGCTGTAGGGAAGGTAAGTATTTGACTACATGACACAAGAAATAATAACAAGCAAATATAATTATTTTAAGAGATACCTGGAGAGGCATAAGGTACTTCTAAGCATCACTCCCAAAGACTTTCATCCAAGCAAAGGAGAGAACAGAAATAATTCCTAGTCAATCCTTGACAGAAAAGACACAGATATGAGCAGAGTTTTAACAGAGAAGAGCTTCAATGGAATGGTGTTTACTCAGCCAGTAAAATGCTGGAAATCAAAGCTTTAAACAAAGAGAACAATGGAAGGGGTGATCCCAAATATATGGATTCAGAACTGGGCATACAAGTTCAACGGAGCTTCCAGTTACATGTTAGAACAGAGTCAATAAAATATAGATGAAGATTCATGCTTGAAGAAAATTTGTTAGATGCTGTAAACTTTGTAATTTTACAGCTTTGTTCAAATGCCTCTCACACCTATTTGTGATGTACTTAAATTGGGAAAGGCCTGTATTTTGGCTATTTTTCAGTAATCTGTATTCCTACCCATCATACTTGCCATCCTTATTTATTCTGCTTGTTCACCTGAAGGCTGACGTCTACTGAGAGGGCAGCTGGCTCTGGCTTCTCCTTGGTTTGGCCAAACAGAGGCACTAGTACTTTTTGGAGGATGGCGGATGAGTTCAGAGCATTTGTGTATTTTCTCAACTCCTTCCCTGCTGGATGCTGGGAATTGGCTCCATCTCCTCGAGATGTCACAGCTTCTGTCCAGTGGCCCTCTCCATACAGCTATTCTCTTTCAGTAAATCTTCCCCTCCCCTCACCCCTTCCCCCAACCCTCCTCGAAATATAGCAATCTAAAAGTGATACCACTGCTTGGGTGAACTGAAAACATGAATTGTAACAAAAGGTTTTTTTTTTGGGGGGGGGTGGAGGGTTTTTTGGGTTTTTTTTTTTTTTTTTTGGTCTTTTCTGGGCCACACCATGGCATATGGAGGTTCCCAGGCTAGGGGTCTAATCAGAGCTGTAGCACCGGCCACAGCCACAGCCACAGCCACAGCAACGCCAGATCCAAGCTAAGTCTTCGACCTACACGACAGCACATGGCAATGCCGGATCCTTAACCCACAGAGCAAGACCAGGGATCGAACCCACAACTTCATGTTCCTAGTTGGATTCGTTAACCACTGCGCCAGGACGAGAACTCCCAACAAAAGACGTTTTAAATGCAAGGAGGTTGATTCACACTGTATGTCTAACTTCAACTGCCTGTTTGCCTGGTGCAAAGCTTAATAATTCTTGGAAAATGACTGAGCCTTACCATAAAGTTAATCTGCAGTTCCAGATAAGGAAAAATCACTACAAACCCCAGTAGCTAGTATACAGCTATTGACTTAACCCATTTTTTTAAAAATCTAACAAGGAAAATCAGCATCAGTTAGCTTCACAGAGACAAAGTGTCTCTTTACCATTTTCCCTCAGGCCCTCTGTTGTCATATAGTCCCCTATAATCTTTATATGCCCATAGAAGGTTATGCTGGATTGTTTATTATTGACAATGTTATATTTACATGTATCTGATGATCAGGAATGAAGAATCCTGGATGCCTTAATAAGACTAATGCACATCAGAGTGTGGAAGATAAACTGGAGAAGTTTCACAGATTCATGTCTAGGAAATAATCAGGATATTGCTTGGAAAGTTAGAAAAACTTGCTCTGCCTTCTATCACCTCCCCCAACAAAAGAGGCACAATGCTAGGTGGGTATTCTTGGATTTTGGAACAAAATGTCCCCGGTTTGAATTGGCAATTCAGAGTAGGTTCCACATCAAAAAAGACTTCATAGCAGCTCCAGTTAACCCTCCCTCCCAGGGTTGTTCTGAGAATTAAATGTAATACTGTGTGTAAGTCACCTAGTACAATATCTGGCACATAGAAACCCCTCATTAAGTGATTGCTTAAAAAGAAGTCCCTTAAAGAGATGCATTAAGGGTGGGAAAAGAGGGCAGGAAAAGAAGTCATGGAGTTTACATGCACAGATTTTTCATAATTCTACTTACTCAATGCCCGCAGTTTATTGTATCCTAAGTAGGCTTATCTATGAGTTGCATTTTAAAAAATTCTTTCGAATGCCAGATGTTTAGCTTTGAATTTAAAAACACGAGTTAGCACAGCCAAGAAATTAACTGACTGCCATCATGCATGTAAAAATCAAACTCTTCTAGTACAAATATTTTCATTTAATGTACAAGCTTCCAACTAAGTTTCTTCTCCTATATTTTTCAACCCAGATGGTTTATTCCATTCTTCTTGCTGTTACATGTTATCTAACAGGATAATGCTTAAATTAAGTACAAAATACATTTTTCATCAAATTGTTATCACCACTTATTTTATAAAAGTTACTGTATATTTTCCCCTTTCTTTTCTATAATTCTTAGATGGAGGAAATTGATTATGAGAAAAATCTAGACCATTTAGAAAGTCGCAGTTTACACAATTTCTAACAGTAAAACAAGTACTATATTTCCTTTATTTCTTGGAGTCAACTATCATCTAAGTGGAGAATCATATCAAGATTAATGTCATCTGCCCCGACATCCCCTGTGCAATTCTTTACAACTTAACATGAAAAATACTGTGTGAATAAACACTACTTTGAGCTCTGTAGATGTTATGCTTCTGTCCATATCATTATTGGTTATACTCATGACCTCAGGTAAGCCACTTCATCTCCTTTTACATCTGTAGCATAAGGATGGAAGGAACTCATTCATAATGACTCTTCCCTTTCTAGACCCCTACATCATGTACAGACCCTTATCCTGTGTGTACCATGCCTATACCCAGGCCACAGAATGCTGATTTGATTTATATTTATTTATTTATTTGATTTATATTGACCAAAGAAGACATAAGACATTTCAAACATGAGAATAAATAAATAACACCGTCCTTTAATTGTACTGAATGATTTATTAAAAATATTCTTTTTGTTTTACCAACAACAGTCATGAAATAAGAAACTCTAAGTGGAAAGCAAAGTCCTAATCCATTCAGGCTGTTATGATGAATATACTACACACTGAGTGGCTAATAAACAACTGACGTTTATTTCTCACAGGTCTGGAAGCTTAAAGTCTGAGATCAGCATGGTCAAGTTCTGGTGAGACTCCTTCTCTGAGCTGTAGACATCCAATTCCTCCTTGTAGCCTCACATGGCAGTGAGCAGATAGAGGCTATTTCGTACAATATTTTAGTACTGCCTATTGAACGTCTGCATACAACTTGGAACTCATCTTTTGCTTTGGCCAGAATGCAAATATAGACAAGCCTAGGAAAGTAATGCAGTCAACTAACTTTAAGAAAACGGACAGTGTTTGAAATCCCAGAAAACTCATCTAGCAGTATAAAAGCATCTCTGTTCCATGTGTAAAATGTTTTGCCCCTATTGAGACTGAGCTAATGACATCATCAATAGCACAGAAGTGGCAAAGAGATACTTGCACGGGTATTAGATCCAAAGGGGAAAGAAGAGACATTTTTTCACTTTAATTACTGATTTTCTAAGCTGAAAAAATGTAAATTTACCTGAGAATAAAACTTAGATTTATTACTTGTCTGTGTCTATTTAAAAGTCTTATTAGGGGAAGTAGCTCAGATATAAGTGTTATTATGAAATGTTCTAGGATGACAATTAATGTTAATGGGTGACTGATAGGATGTGATGCATTCAAGGCTAAAGTGGAAAAATAATGGATAGTTTGGGGGTTTAAATTTATTTTAGAGGAGAGGAGAATTAAACATAGTCTTTCTGTAATTCTATTAGAATTGATTCTTTCCTCCTGGTCCCTTCTTTTTCCACCCAAATACAATTTGAATCGTCAAGGGAACACTTCAGAATTCTTAGATCTAATTTTTTTTAAATAGCTTTCAAAATTCTTGCAAAAAAATCCAAAATAAAAAAATCCCCATGAATGCAGGGAATGGTCGTAGGAGGAGAAATTTCTAGAAATTACCAAGTGATAATGAAATCAAGGTTCATAGAGCCACATAAATGAAGAATTTCTCATTAGAGTAAAAAAGGAGTTAAATTATTTTTAATTAATTTAAAAATATTAGATAAATTGTGTTTTTAAAAGTATGATCATATACAGCTAAGCATGTTTGTTCAGTTTCTCCTTTGAGTGATTTATATCATATATAAAGTAATTTTAATAGAATTAGAAAACACAAATTTTGGGCTGCATGTAGAGAATTATCCAACAATTACTGCTGCTGACTACTACTGGAATAGCTTCTTTTATGAGGTACCCTTATAATACCCATACTGGGTATATTCAACCAGTGTGGTGCAGTGGGTGGGAGATTAAAAAATAAGTAACCTTAAAGAACACTCTGTTCATAGCAGAACTTCATAATAGCCAAGTGGTAGAAACAATCAAGTGTTCATCAACTGATGAATGGATAAACAAATGTATATAGCCATACAGGGAAATATTTTTCAGTCATAAAACGGAATGAAGTATTGACACATGCTATAATATGGATGAACCTTGAAAACAGTATGGTAAATGAAAGAAGCCAGATACAATAAGTCACATATTATATGATTCCAGGTATATGAAATATTTAGAATAGTTAAACCCAGAGAGGCAGAAAGCAAATTGATGGTTCCAGGGTCTAAGGAGACAGGGGGATTGGAGACTGACCTATTGCTGTGTATGAGACTTTCTTCTGAAGTGATGAAAATATTTTGGAGCTAGATTGTGATGGTGGTTACACAACATTGTGAACATGCTACTCATGGTTCCTAGAGGATTCGCTAACCACTAAGCCATGACGGGAACCTCTACTTACTTTTAAACAGGAGCAACCACACAATTTAATAATTATATGTAAAGATATTATGTATAAATACCAAAAAATCAATACTCAAACTAAATGTGCAAAATATGTGCAATATCTCCACACAGAAAATCATCTTATACATAAATTTTAAAAGATCTACAAAAGTGAAAAAAATTTTATGATTATACATGGGAGTCAATATTATAAAAAGTTAATTTTCCCCAAATTGATTTATAAAGTCAATGCAATCTCAATAAGAATCTCAACAACTTCTTTGTTTTTGCTTTTTGTGGAGCTAAACAAACGGATTCTAAAATTTATATGAAAACACAAAGTGTCAAAAACCAAAAGCTCAGAAAACCTGATTAAAAAATGGGCTAAAACCCTTAACAAATATCTCACCAAAGAAGATATACAGATGGCAAATAAATATATGAAAAAATGCTCTATATTACAAGTTGCTAGAGAAATGCAAATTAAAACAATTATATCACTACACATTAATTAGAATGGCCTAAATTCTAAATACACCAAATGCTGGTACAACAGGAGCAACAGAAACTCTTTCCATGAATTGCCAGTGGGGTTGCAAAATGGTATAGCCACTTTAGAAGAGGGTATGATAGTTTCTTACAAAACTAAACATACTCTTACCACACAATCCAGTGATTATTCTGCTTGATATTTACTGAAAGAAGTGAAAAACTTTATGTCCACACAAAAACCTGCACATGGAGGTTTACAGCAGCTTTATTCATAATTGCCAAAACTTGAAAGAGACCAAGATTGTCCTTCAGTTGATGAGTGAATAAACAAACTGTGGTATATCCAGACAACAGAATACTGTTCAGTGTTAAAAAGAAATAAGCTGTCAAGCTATGAAGAGACATGGAAGAATGTTAAATGCATATTTCTGAATGAAAGAAACCAATCTGAGAAGGCTACATAAGGTATGATTTCAACTGTATCACATTCTTGAAAAGCAAAACTACGGAGACAATAGAAAGACTAGTTGTTGCCAGGAGTGGAAAGGAGAAGGAAGAGATAAATAGACAGAACACAGAGAGATGTTTAAGGCAATGTGAATATTTTGTATGATACTATAATGATGAACATATATCATTATAAACTTGCCCAATCCCATGGAATGTACAACACCAAAAGTGAACCCTACGGTAAACTAGGGACTTGGGGGTGATTATGATGAGTCACTGTTAAGTTCATGCTTAGTAAAAAAATTTACCTTCCTGGTGAATGATGTGGATAATGGGAGAAGCTGTACATGTGTGGACACAGGGAACATATGAAAAATCTCAGTGTTTTCCTCTCAATTTTGTTGTAAACTTAAAACTGCATTAAAAAAAATAGTCTTTTTAAAAAAGAATAGCCAAAGCACTCTTAAAGGAAAATAAAGTGGGATTTGTTTTACTGAAATCAAGACATTATAAAGCTGCAATAATCAAGGCAGTGTTTTGCTGGCACAATGGAAAAATAGATAAATGTAACAGAACAGAGATACCATAAATATACACACTTGATTTATGCCAGAGTAGTCCTAAAACACAGTAGAGAAAGGATGGGCTTTTCCATAAATAGTGCTGGTTTAATCGGTTACCCACATGGAAAAAAAAACTGAATCCTACCCATACCTCACACCACAAACTAAAAAACAATTCCAGCTAGGGAGCAGATCTAAATATGAAAAAGACAGCAATACAGTTTGATAAGATAATACCAAATCATATATTCACAACCTTGAGTCAGGTAGAGATTTCTTACACAAAAATAAAAAATTCTAACAATAAGGGGGAGGGATGATAATTAAACCACTTTAATATAGGGAAACTGTTTCCATCAAAAAAAAAACAGCATTAAAAAAGTTAAAAAACAAGTCAAAACTGAGTAATACATTGCTACACATACAACTGAGAAAAGGCTTATATGCAAGATAAAACTTACATACAAAAATCAATAAGAAAAAAACACAAAACCTAAAAGAAAAATGGGCAAGAGACTTATACCCAAATCTATGAAAAAAAATGCGGAACAGTACTAGTCATCAAGAAAATAAAAGCACAATGAAATACTACTTCATATTCACCAGAACAGCTAAAATCAAAAGGACTTTCTGTAACAAGAGATGGCAAGAACACAAAAAACTACTGGAATTCTCATATTCTGTTGGTTAATAAATTAACACAAGAATTTGAAAATCTATTAAGCAGTATCCTCTAAAACTGAACATATACATACCTGATAAGAGAGCAATTCCATTACCAGGATGTTCCCAAAAGAAGTGCTTGCATATCTATCTCAAGATTCATGTAGAAGGACTTGTAACATTATTCATAGGAGCCAAAAACTGGAAACAACCCAAACTGCCATCAATAATGAAATGGATAGATAAATTTTGCTAACACTATGCAGCATAACAAAAAAGAGCAATGACAAAAAATGAAATATCACTACTCATAGCAACATGAATGAACCTGCAAGGCATAATTTAAAAAAGAATCCAGGCATAAAAAATTATATATTTTATAGTTCAATTCATATGAACTTTAAATCAAACTAAACTATAGTAGAGAAGAGAAATAATAGAAATTGAGAGTTCATAAAGAGGTAGGTCTTTTATAGTGCTGGTAATTTCTTATCTCTACATTCATATTTTGGGCACTTTTTCATACATGGATAGCTTAAATTAAAAACTCAAAACAATAGTAGACAATATTCTTTTGTAGAAAAGTTTGACAACCATAAAACAGCATAGGGCCAGCTACAAGTTAAGTTCAGACATGTATAAAAGGTAGGATTACTAAACACCTAGATAAAATCCTATCTGAGGAGGAATACACTCCTGGTTTAGCAGGGGAAAAAAAAAGTCTGACTAATCTAAGTTTCCAAAACCACTGAAATTTTTCCACACCAAAGCCTGGAAAAAAATATTTCTACCAACATTATTAGGGGTTGGGAGAACATTTGTGATGGATAAGAAATTGGCTCAGATAAGGTGGGAAAAATACAGGGGAAGAACAAATTGTACTCTTTGCATGAGTTAATAAAAGAATTTATGAAATTTAGATTTTTATAAATAATCTTAATGGAATAAACAACAGATTCTTATATTTAACTAAACTATGTTTATCATAGTTTGCCTTCATCTTCTCTCACCTTTTCTTCAGAAAACTTTCCGTATTGCTATTTTTGTTTCTTTACTTATTTGTTAATTATTTTCCTAATATTTACTAGGAGTTATTGTATGGGTTTGCACTATATAGATACTGTGCTGGGCACTGAAGTTTCAGTGATAAAGAAGCAAGGAGATACCCTCAACGATTCTGTGTTCAAATAGAAGACACAGACAATAATCAAGCAAGTAAATAAATAAGATAAATAAGATTATAAAAACTGCTATGAAGCAAATAAAATGGTATGTAATACTATTAAAATGGTTAGGGACAGAATGTAATTTAAATACTCAGAAATAGTACTTAGCAAAGGTCCTCTAAGGAGGGGAGGTTTCAGCTAAAATGTTAGGGATGAAATGCATTCATGTATTTCATCAGTAAATGCATACTGAATACCTATTGTGTGAAAGGCACCATTCTACTTGCTGGGAAATCAAGTTAATGAGAAAAAAAGATGCAATATTTATGCCATTGAAAATAAAACCTACAAAAAGACTTTCACAGCTACAAATAATCTGGATGGGAAAAACCCTGATGGGCTAATTAAACTTTTAAAATGCTGGAGTGTCAATAACACAGTGAACTATTAGGAGAGTAGCCTGCAATTCATCTGAAGAGAAGGCAGGGACCAGAGAATGTATGTGCAATTCTATAGGTTATGAAAATAAATTTTCTTTATATTCTTAGTATAATTAAAGCTATTGATGGGCTTTAAATACAGGAATGGAATGATTAGATTTAATTTAAAATCATACTTGCTGCATTATAGGGGATGATTTGAAGGGAACTATAGTAAGCATAAAGAAACAAGTTAGTCATATTTAAGGTAAAAAAGTAGAGTGATCTGAACAGAGAAAAGAGAGATGAAGAGAAGTAGACAGACTTGGAGAACAATTTGGGGATATAATCAACAGAATTTACTGATAGATTGGTGTAGCAGGGGAAAGAAAGAAATAACAAATTACTCTTTTGCTTCCAGAAGAGACAATTGACAGATTGTGGCGTTATTTGCTAAGGAGGAGTTTAAGGAGGAGAGTTAGAATGGAAAATCATAAGTTTCTGCTTCCTATATAGGTTATGTTTGAGAAGTATAAGAAGGATCCAAAAGTGATGTCAGATAAGCATTTGAAATACAAGTCAAGAGCTCAGGGATAAATACAAACACTTGAGAGTCATCAGAACAAACACTAAATTCATATCTATGTCAACTCATGAGATTACCTAGAAAAAGCATGCTGAAGAAGCAAAGAAGATCTAGGACTAGAATTAAATCATCTATCTATGGGAAACTGAGCAAGATACAGACAGCAGAATGTTATTGTTGATCCAGCTAAGACTTTCAGTGGAATTCTGAGCAGAGTGGTGGGTATGGAAGTCTGATCACAGTGGGTTGAAGTGAAAATGGAAGGGGAAGAAATGAAACAGCGCATTGACTGATTGAGAGTGAAAATGAGGAAGTTATAGGTCGCTTGAAAGAGAAGTAAGGAAGTTTTTCATATTAAAACGTGGAAACATGATCCCCTTAGAAGAAAATGGCAGTCAATGAGTGATATTGAGGGGAAGTTTGAGATTTTAGATGACAGAGCTGAGATTTTTCTCTAGCAAGTTTGCCAACTTCAGGTTCAGTCATAAAAGCAAATGGCAGCATTCGGCAAGGTAATTGACATGGAAGAACAGAGGGACAAGGGATTACAGAATATTTGCAACAAAGTAATTAGAACGAACAGCAGAAGTAGACTGAACAGGATGAAAAAAATGAAACAAAGTGGACGCCTAAAAAGATGTGAGTAGGGGTTAGAATCTTGATGCACTTGAAGAATTTTGGCAGTAGAAATTTTTGAAAGACAGATGGTGGTTATGGGTTATGCCAATATTTCAAAAGTGGCATATTTTCTGAAAAGGCCCAGTATGAAAGTGGTTGGCCAAGAGAAATAAAAAGAAAACTGAAGATAAGAAAACCGAAGAACCAAAAAGCCATCATTTTGGATGCTTTATTTATGTGGTTCTGAAATCACAAAGAAATACACAGGATTTAGGAATCTATATCCTTTTTTACCCCCTTTTCCAGCTGCACCTGTGACACATGGAAGTTTCTGGGCCAGGGATCAAATCTGAACCGCAGCTGCAACCTATGCCACCGATGGAACAACACCAGATCCTTAACCCACTGCACCAAGTTGGGGATCAAACTGGAGCCTCCACAGAGATAAGCCAGATAATTAACCTACTGTGCCACAGCAGGAACTCTAGGAATCTATATTCTGGAAATAAAAGGGCTTCAATGAGTAGGTAAATAGACAACAATACCAAAAAATATAGAAGAGGTGTATAATTTGGTGGTGTGAGCCTCAAGAGTAATAGTAGGCATTTACAGGAGGGAGAAGAATGAAGAGCTGGCAGGGGAAACAAAAATGAAAGAAAATACCAACCCAACCTCTTTCTCAATGGAAAATTAATCAATAGTCAATCTGAGAAAGAGATGGAAAATTTTATTCAAGCCAACCTGAGGATTATAACCTGGGAGACAGTCTCTCAGAGAGCTCTGAGGGCTGTTTTGAAGAAGTAAGAGGGGAGGATAGTATGTATGTGATTTTGGTATAGGATGTTTGGGCAGTGAAGCATACATTTCAGCAGATGGTTACTCTTAGTCATGAGGAAAAGAAGTCTTAGTTAATGGTTTTAGTGGTTTTCCAAGTGTGGGAAGATGCAAGAAACTGGGTTCACAAAATTTTCTCCTAAAAATTTCTATCTGAGGGCTAGTCCTGTGAGTTTTCTGAGTGCACCAAGTGTCTCAATCTGACCTTCACCCTGAATTCCTTTCAGGGTGTAATATAGGTCAGTGACTGGAGTGGCCAATGGCTTGATTCTTGTAGACCTGGATGGTGAGCAACATTCTTCATTTTACAATCCCCTCCCTTTTTGGTATTAAATTCAACAAAGGTTTAAGAGACATTCTGTGACCAGTTGATCTTATGGGACTATATATATGGTCAATCATTTCAAGTCACCTAATCATCATTAATTTTATCTGAAGCTCCTTCACACATGCAGTAATGTGAGAAACAGTAATCCCATAAAACAGGCAGAATACAAGTAATATATCTAGTTAACATTAATAAGGTCATAAGTAAGTATTTAAGTTAGGAATTTCCCTTAGGTGTGGTCCAGTATCTCCCCTTGTCATCTGACCAGTCTGTCCTGCACCAATTGCTGTCTTTCAGGGAAATGATATATTGGCCTGTACATAAAGTTCAACAAGGATGTCTGTATGTACAAGGTAAGTGGTGGGTCATCACAACACCTTACAGGATTAAGAAAGGAATGTTATATTCTAAGGAGTACATGGTTGGTGCAAGAAGGAGAAAAATTGGTCTTGATGGTTAAACATTTTTTTTGTTTTGTTTTGTTTTGCTTTTTTGCCATTGGGTACTCTTGTAATCAAATTTTTAATTATGGGGAGCTAAATAGGGATATGTCATATGACAGCATTGATCCATCTCTGGGAGGAATAAGGGCAACGAGAACCATTAATCTGATACAAAAATACTACCTTGACGAAAACTTGGAAACTTATTAGATATATGCTGGACGAGCTTGGACTAATGTGTGCATGGATAGTCAATGGCTCCCCCAGGCTAGGGACACTGTGATACCAGCACAGGCTGGTAGCAGCTTCCCAGGACTTTGAACCATTAAACTTTGCATTAGCTTCCACCTTTTCTCAGGTCCCAATTTTTCAGTGAAACTTTTTTCACGCCTCCAAACCATTGTGTTTGAACCCCCAAGGCACATACTGTCTGTACCATTTCTGTGTACCATTATTTAACTACATATCAACTAAGTCTAGGAACTGTTTCATACACATACAATTTATTGTTTCAAGTAGTTAGTAAGTTCATAGAATGCAGATACCACATTTTACCCTATAGTACACATCTCTCAAACTGAAATTCAAGTCTGCACATAGCAATTCTATTTTTCTGCAATTGTACTCAATCTTTGCCCATTTTTCTTAATGGAAAAAAATTAATCTGATCAATCCCAGTATATTCAGACATTCACGGATTTTCTATAAAGATAAAAGTGGTATCTATAAGGTTTATTTACCAATCCTAGAATACTGGGTTAAGGAATCATGCTTTAAAACGTGAGAGCATAAATTTAAAACAAATTAAGCATTACCTCATACAGCTAATAATACTTCTTCCAGAAAGATATTCAGGCCAGTCATTCAGTATCTGCTATTGATTACAATTCCTATAATGGATATGGGTAGAATAAAAAAAGTTGGTAAGACACAATTTCTCGGATCAGAAACCTTTCAATACATTAATACAAATATAAAATATTTCCTATAAATAGATTTTTGTCTATATATAACAATGATGGATATATAAAATGATATTCATATATACCACATAGAAGGAAAGGAAAGAGAATAAAGAGGAGAGGGAGAGAAGAAAAAATTTAAAGCAAGCCCTCAACTTTTGAGGATGATGTCAAGAAAGAAAAGCCACACGCTTCCATATGATCACCATAGCCGCTGCAAATGTCTGTGTCACGGGGCTTGTTGGGAGTTTTCTACTGTTGCCCCAACCAATTACACAAATGTAGTGGCTTCAAACAATGGATTCATCACCTCTCGGTTCAGGAGGTCAGAAGTCCAAAATGGGTCTCTCTGGGCTAAAATCAGAGTCAGCAGGGCTGGTTCCTTCTGGAGCCTCTGGGGAGCCTTGCCTCGCCTCTTCCAGCCTCGCATCTGCCGCGTGCCTGGCTCCTGGCCTCCTCCCATGTGCAGGGCCAGTCACGCCTTTTCCCCTCCTCCTCTCTGGCACTCTCTCTCCCGCTTCCATTCAGAGGGGCCCAGGCTAATCAACAATGAGAGATCTGGTATTTTTATGTTCTAACAGCAGATATTTCAGAAATAGTGAAGATAATCAGTTTTCACATGGAATGTGGATACAAGTCACAATGTGGGAATCAACTACTCTTGACTGGTTATTAAAACTTATTCTCAGGAGTTCCCGTCATGGCGCAGCGGTTAACGAATCCGACTAGGAACCATGAGGTTGCGGGTTCAATCCCTGCGCTTGCTCAGTGGGTTAACGATCCGGCGTTGCCGTGAGCTGTGGTGTAGGTTGAAGACACGGCTCGGATCCCGCGTTGCTGTGGCTCTGGCGTAGGCCGGCGGCTACAGCTCCGATTCGACCCTAGCCTGGGAACCTCCATATGCCGTGGGAGCGGCCCAAGAAATAATAAAAACAAACAAACAAAAAAAACTTATTCTCAATAAACTACTACCATTATGATATTGCAAAGGAGCTAGTTATTTGGAAAAGACTCTGCCCGCCAAAACATGTATAAAAGTAGTATGATCCTTTAAAAATGATAAACTAAAAATTTAGGTTTTGTCTAAATTATGATAGTTACATTTAAAATGATTATTGTTCATTTATTCACTCAACAAACACTATTACTACTACAGTTCTACTATGCATTAAGCATCTAGAAAACCTTAAAATATTTGTTTATACTGATTTATATATCCAAGTAAGTTATTCCAAAGTATAAACAAAAAATTTAAAGTTTTATCTGCTCTTCAACATGCAAAAATTGTTCTTTTACCCAAGTATTTAAGCAAGTATCTGATAGCAAAATGACAGTTATAGGATTAGAGAAAAAACAAATGTAAGAGCTTGTCAAAACTTATTTTAAAAATACACAGCAAAGACAACACAAATTTATCACAATTTTAGTAGTACTAGAATAGTCTATGAAAGTTGTGTGTTCCTTAGTTTAAATGATGTAATTTTGAGATTAAACGTGTTTTAAAAAACATAAAATAACTAACAGACCATGGAAAAAAATAGCAGTCATGAAGAAATTAACAGTAACCAAAACAAGCAAGTTACAAAGTATGCCTTCTTCAAATAAATTTCAGAAAAACAAGTGTACACATACTGCAAATTTAAGATGTCCCTAGGCATTAGTAACTTGTATAACTAAACCTAACAGTTGAATTTTATTAGCAGCTCTAGCATTACTCAATTTGTAGTCAATATGCCTGTGAATAAGTCTTCTCAATTTTTGCTTTCTTTCAGAAAAACTGCCTTAAAAATAATTTACAGGGAGTTCCCATGGTGGTCCAGTGGTAATGAATCCCAACTAATATCCATGAGGATGCAGGTTTGATCCCTGTCCTCGTTCAGTGGGCTAAGGATCCAGAATTGCCATGAGCTGTGGCATAGGTCACAGATGTTGCTCAGATCCTGCATTGCTGTGGCTGTGGAATGGGCCGGCAGCTGCTGCTCTGATTTGACCGCTAGCCTGGGAACTTCCATATGCTGCAGGTGCAGCCCTAAAAAGACACACACAAAAAATTTATAAGTGATAGTCATACTTGGTCTTTAAAGGAAAAGATCAATACTGAAAACAACACATGGATTGGTACCTACAACATTTGATATGTTTGACCTCATAGAAAGAGTTATCATTTTAATTAATTTTCTAAGGTTTAACCATAATCTAATCTGTATCTATGTCCTAACTTAAAATGGATATGATAAAAAAATAAAAGGTAGATAGATAAACATACAGCGTAGGACATCTCTAATATGTAATTGATAATACACACACAGATATATATGCATAAATAATATACACACACTGAAATCTTAAAAATTTTAATGGCACTTTTAAAACATCATAACACTTTTGCCCATTTATTTAGTGGTTGCCCCATTTATTTATTTATTTATTTAGTGCCCATTTATTTAATGGCATTCTTTTTAAATTTGTTTCAGTCATATCTGCAGCCTGTGGAAGTTCCTGGGCCAGGGATTGAACTCTTGACTCAAGCAGTGACAATGCCTGATCCTTAACCTGCTACACCACAAGGGAAGTCCTATTTAATGGCATTCTTAAAGCATCATAATACTTTTGCCCATTTATTTAGTGTCCATTTATCTAGACTAAATTTGCATTTTGAATTGGGATTCAGATTTCTTCCTGCTTGCTAAGAAAGAAGGAATAAACATATCCATATTCACCAGAATAGAGAAGTGAATATAAAAATGTGAGAAAGTAAAACTGGACATACTTAAAGAGAAAAGAAACAGTGGTAGATCTTCCAAATTGAACCAATATTAAGGATACCTTGCAAGAATACTGTAAACAAATAAATTGTATGGAATGGATTTTCATTTCCATTCACTCCATGCTTAAAATTTGAAAGAAAAGGAAAACCTGAGCCACCATTGTGTATTTAGGTTTCCATAGGAAGAATGCTGAATAAGGCTTTAATAAAATATGGACATTTTATTTGATAACTAGGTAGCATCCATCCAGAACTAAGTAACACATCAAAAATAAACTGTGAAGAACCCTGTCAATTCCTATCAGAAATGGTTCCTCTCTTGCAATACTAAAGAAACAATTAATTGCCTAAACTTCGGCTGGTCCACTGTAACACTAAAGGCAAAAGCAGAAGAGTACTCCTTTCACATCCTCGTCTACCCTCTAAGTCAATTCAGTGACTCTCTCAAGAAACAGAACTAATTATAAATCTACAACACGTTTTCAGTTCCTGTTAGTTACTATATTAGTTTTCTAGGGCTTCAATAACAAAATATCACAGACTGGGTGGCTTAAACAACAGGAATGTATTTTCTCACAGTTCTGAAAGTTAGAATTTAAGATTAAGGTGTCTGCAGGTTTGGTGTCTCCTGAGGCCTCTCTCTTTGGCTTGCAGACAGCCACCTTCTTTCCCTGTCCTCATATGGTTTTTCCTCTGGCTAAGGTATACTTAGTGTCTCCCTGTTGTGTCCAAATTTATTCTTCTTACAAGGACACCAAGCAGATTGAATTAAGGCCCACCTTAATGACCTCATTTAATTTAATCGCCCCCTTTATATGCCCTATTTCCAAAACATTCATATTGTAAGGTACTAGGAATTAAGCTTCAATATACAAATTTTAAGGACACAATTCAGCGATGAGGGTTGTTGGTGTTATTCTCAGGATTATTGTACTAGTGTGTTTTAAAACATCATGTTACTTAATCTTCATAGCTATAGTGAAAGGTAGGTTATTTCACTCCATTTAACATAAGGTTTTAAGACCTTGATTAAGGTGTCTTAAAACAAGAAGTGGAGAAACGAGAATGCCTTCTCTGAAATTGTTTCTTCTGTAAAGTAAGTACCAAGAAAAGTTCCAATGAGGACCTGTTTTCCCTGTCATCAACTATTACTAGAAAATTCCAACTCACAGGGAGAAATTATGCTCCCTTTAGCCAGGCAGAGCACCCACACACAAATAAACATAAATTAATTGTTGGTCTAGCAAAATTCTTTAATTCTTAGTTCCAAATCCTTTCCCTTCTGCTCAGAAGAATTCAAAGTTTTAACCCTGGGTAGTTGATCAGCTCTTGTTTCTTCATCACAGGATTTCTTATATCAGGATTTGGGCTTTAAGGTCTGGGACAGAAAAGCTACCATCCTCAAAATGCCCAAAAGAGTATCACTAAGTACCTGCGCTGAACCACTCATACTTGTTTAGAAGTGGAGTGTGGTTTCCATGACAGCAGCTCTAGAGAAGGAGAGCAACAGCTACACATTTTCTAAACAGTGCTCTGTTTTTCAAAAAAAAAAAAAAAAAAAGAACCAGTTATTAAAATACATCATAAGCGATCCAATTAGGGTCAGCAAATATGCTCTGGGACTCTACTCTGTGGCCTCTATATTTGGAAATGTTTTTATTTTACTTAGACTAAGCTCTTGTCAGAGATTCTAGCACTTTCTCAAATCCACAGGGATCTCTCCACAGGATTCTGTATCATGTTATTCTATCAGACCACACAGATGTCTTTTTCCTTGCTTCTCTTTGCACTCTTTCATTCCCTTCTCATCTCTCTATGGAATAAGTACTTTTTTGTACATGCCCAAGCAAAAATCTAATGAGCTGTTTTATTCCTATTTAGAAGCATTTAGATGTAACCGAAACTTGTTAAGGAAATATATTGAAAGCTATGACTAAAATGGTATATTTCATCCTCTATAATTTTCACTTGTTTATGTTACTCTTAGGAATATAGACATGTAAGAATCTCTAATGATTTAAGCTGGCTAGATGTGTTTGCTTCTTTTGTCACATTATGTTTGTACAAATTCAAACACTGCTAAATAATTTCATTGTTCTCTTGCTCCTAAATGCCAAATAGTAGAGAGATATTTTTAATTAATCCCTCTAACTTTTATATATAGATAATATCTGTGGTATATTTTTAATATTTTTCCAAATGAATGACATTTTAGCAGGTAATTATCACTCCCTTTTAAAATAAAATAACAAAAAATAATCAAAGTAAAACAAATTTGATTTTAAAATGAAAGCCAGTTCTACAATTTAATAATAATTTAGGACATTTATAGCCATTTTACCGATTCCATTCTTCCACCATTTTATCAACTGTATCTTTTTATTTGACAATAAGAAGATGGAAATGTTGAAGCCTTATGTGACTTTCCTAATTTACCCTGCACCATGAAATTAGTGGTCCCTGAGGCCTTTGACAATAAACTTTCCGTGAATTATTTTGTTTTCACACCTCCACCCAAGTTACAACTCTAAGGTTTAAATATGGCATGATGCCTTTCACTATCATTTTATTTTAAACAGCCAGGTGAAAAGGAAAAGTAGATGAGATTAGATCTGTATAACCATTATATATACTGGATTTGGCCCTGTTTATAAGACAAATTTTCTTCACATTAGAAAATTCTTAGCAAAGGAAGGAACCAGTTAATCTGCAACAGAATTTTATTAGCAAGTCTGTGAAATGACAGATGTTCTATTTCTACTTATATATTAGTTCGGAGCTGGCATTAAACTCAATAATATGCAAAGATGTAAACTTTGAGAATGTTATTTTTAATGCAAGGACCCATATGCTGACCTTTATACACTTTTTTTTCCTGTTGGTTAGAACACAGGAAGTCAGCAGTAAATCCTTAAAGTATTACACGATCAATCTATTGCTAACACTTTTTCTTAATTTCTGCCAGCTGGCACCAATGCAGGAACTATACTCAAAATATTAAGCAAAAGGTTTTTTCTTTTTTTAAAAAAAAAAAAAAAAAAAGGTGGTTAGATTCTGACTAAACAGAAGTCGCTAGACTGATCCTGAGGATAAAATGAGGGCTAAAAAGCAAAATTATACCTTAAGAGTTTACAAAATACTTTAGGAAAGAAGCCATGTAAATGTAAATACAGCAAACCCCAAACTAATCACTAAATCTTATTATTTTGAGAAATGGGATTTTTTAATAGATCAGCAAACATTCTCTCTACTCCTTTGTAATGAGACATGCCTTCTCCTTTTTTTTTATTTCTTTTTTTTTTTTTTTTTTTTTTTGCTTTTTAGGGCTGCACCTGTGGCACATGGAGGTTCCCAGGCTAGGAGTAGAATCAGCTATAGAGCTGTAGAGAGCTGTAGCTGCCAGCCACTGACACAGCCACAGCAATGCAGGATCCGAGCCATATCTACGACCTACACCACAGCCCACTACAACACCAGATCCTTAACGCACTGACCAAGGCCAGAGATCGAACCTGCATCCTCATGGATACCAGACAGATTCATTAACTGCTGAGCCATGATGGATACTCCAAGACATGCTTTTTTTAAGAGGTTACTTACATACGTAAAATAATCCTTACTCCTAGGAAAATCACTTTTTTTCATAAATCTTTAAAAGAAATGCATCTTGGGCTTGTCAGATTTTCAAGACTTTGAAAAATTTTACAAGCTCAAAAATATTAAAAGAAAATTATAAATTGAAATTGTTATTAATTGATAATAACATATGCAAAACTGTATATCAACTATTCACTGCACTGAAACTCAACTAATTTAATTATATGTGTGTAATGTGGAATGAAGGAGCATCTTAATATATTTATTATAAGAGAAAGTCAGACATCTAAAATTTCCTAGATTCTATGAAGGCTTTTAAATGGTCATGCCTCAGCCAAAGTATTCAAATGATATTGTTAAACATTTTGAGTAAACAACATTTAAACAAGAAATTAATCTTTAGTTCTATCTGGTACTTACACAATTAAAAGTAGGATTAAAACCATATGAATAATTTCATAAACCTCAGGAAACAGAATGCTTTACCAATATAAAATAGAAAAAAAGAATACAAAAATTGCTTTTTTAAAAATCTATAAAAATCCTATGATCTAGATAGTAAAATTTCAGTAAATGCAACACTCAAACGTGGCAGTAACCTGCTAATTGTTCTTTCAATCATTGCTTTCACTTCCAATCTACTAGTAACTCTGTTGGTTGACCATTTTCGCCTATGAAATGATGCTGTTATCTAACCCCAGTTTATATTTTCCTCACAAGGAATGGCTTTCCCTTTCTCAGATCCAAAGCCATTCATTTTTTTTGACCTTTGCATTGAGAGAAAATCTTCTGCACTAATTAATAAGAATGTGGTATCATATTATCATGAAAGATACATCTATTTCTTCATGTTCTGTTCAAATGTGAGAATTTCAACAGGCTTGGTCTTCTGACTGGCTTATATCTACAGAATGGAAAGCAAATGGGGAGAATTGTATCATCACCTCAGACACTATGGTCCAGCACTGCCTGTGCTCATCCGTGATCCATATTTATGTGCTCCCCATTTCATGCTTCCGTCCCCTAAATCTAGGAAGATGTTCCAACAGTAACCTAATGCTGGACTACATGCCATATTCTCATGTGTGGAGGGTTCTGACCTCTGCTGTCCAGGCTGTCTGCACCGGTTCTGGTCTAGGGTTCAGGGACTTTCTCCCTGAGTTTTGGATTGGTCCCCTTTTTAATCTGATAATTCAACACTATTTGACAGCTTGGTTTTCACTTTCTCCATGGTTCTGGCCTTCATTATTCATGCCTGCCCACTTCAGCAACTCCCTCATCACTCTGAATTTCTAATGTACTTCCTCATACACCATTTTCCTTGTTTATTATATTATTTCTTAACCCTCGGATTCTTAACTCTTCTCTAGTCCAACTTGATATATCTTATTCTCCTGGTTGAAGTTCTTCACCTTGCAATAAAACACTATCAACTTTTTCAATAGTGACTATCCTCTGAGTGACAATTTTTCACAGGTGTTTTGCACATGATTTACTCTCATATCACAGGACTTTACAGAGCTGGTACCATTTCTCTCTAATGATGAGAAAAGTGAGATTTGGCAAATTTAGCCCCTCATTTCTCTGACTTCATATCTACTCTCTGGCCCATTACAAGGATAGCTCCTATACTTGAAGAGAATTGTAAAGCAGAATTCTCAGGGCATATCCTGGAACTTCTCATTCTGCATTGCTGGGGCCACACCAAGAGATTCCGACAATGAGCCAAGCTTGGGAGCCAATCTTTCACACATGTTGCCACTAGCTTACTGTATCCTCTTGGTGGGGCATCCCACTGTTGAAATAAAACTGAAATAATTTTTAAAATCTGCAGTGTTCTTATAGATCCATGAGGCATAATTGTGCTCTAAGAAGATCCATACACCAGTCTGCTTATATGAAGAATATGTTACACATTCTGAATTATGTGCTATCTTCATTTTTCTCTCCCTTTTACTTAGAACTCAAAATGAATAGCAGTTGGTTAACACTAGTAGTCTTAGAATCAAAATTTTTCTCTGTAGGCTTAGAAGACCTGTATAAGGACAAAAATCTGGACCATGAAGTCATAACTGTATGGACATCTCCAAGTTTCCATTATGAGTTCGGAAAAAAATTAACAATAATAAGATGAAAGCATGCTCTTCTACAGTCACTAGCACAAAAAATAAATACATGCAATTTTTTGCGCATGTAAATAGATCAAACTTTTAACTAAGTATTCTAAGATAAATCTTTCTACCAGAAAATAACCATGAATATTTCCACAATATGAGCATATACTTTTTGTATCACTATATTCCAACTAAATGTAAGAAGCAAACAAAATCGTTAATTCTTTCCTCTTAGACCTTCTAGGTGATCAGCAGCTTAAAGTCAAGTATTAGTTTGTTTTAATGCAGACCATGATACATAGGACAGTTGCAATTATTTTTGCTACCTGCACACTACATTAAATGCTAAAACATTCAGAAGTTTTAGATGAATAGTGAGTAAATCTTCAGACTGATGGTTTTAAAAAATGAGAACAAAATACCTAAATGATTATTTTACCAAACATGGTCATGAACATATTTTTTCCTCATTTATACAGGGATGGAAATGAGATATGGAGATATCCAGAAATCCTCTGAATCAATTAAGGATTTATTGGAAGATACAGGGAGAAAACCCAGATTGTATAAGTGGAGACTGTATAAGTCTCTCATGATGCTGAATTAACATTCCTACAATGCTTTCCCATTGTTAAAGACCCTCTTAGTCAATACTATCAATTTTGTTTCTTCTACAAGTCAATAAAATAATTTAAAAACTGATGCTTAAAAGTCCAAAGTAGGAGTTCCCATTGTGAATTGGTGAGTTAAGAACCCACAACAGTGTCTGTGAGGATGCAAGTTCAACCCCTGGCCTCCTCAGTGGGTTAAGGATCCGGCATTGCCATGAACTGTGGTGTAGGTCACAGAAGCGGATCAGATCTGGCGTTGCTGTGGCTGTAGCATAGGCCAGCAGCTGCAGCTCTGATTTGAACCCCTAACCTGGAAACTTCCATATGCTGTGGGTGCAGCCCTAAAAAGAAAAAAAAAAGTCCAAAGTAAAGAAGACCAAAAAGGAGTTCCTGTCATGGCTCAGTGGTTAACGAATCCGACTAGGAACCATGAGGTTGCAGGATCCATCCCTGGCCTTGCTCAGTGGGTTAAGGATCTGGCGTTGCTGTAAAGCTGTGGTGTAGGCTGCAGACGCGGCTTGGATCTCACGTTGCTGTGGCTCTGGCATAGGCCAGTGGCCATAGCTCCAATTAGACCCCTAGCCTGGAAACCTCCATATGCCACAGGAGTGGCCCTAGAAATGGCAAAAATACTAAATAAGTAAGTAAATAAATAAATAAAGACCAAAAGGATGTGTGTTGCTTTTTTCTGGTTATTTTATCTGTGGTAAAGCTAAAAGTTAATGCATCTGGGCCTTGATTGGTCAAGTCTTCACATAACAAGCCTGGGTTGAATATAGTTGATTTTGGAATAAGTCCAAAGAAGGAAGAGAGGCCTACTTGTAAGATGGCAGCCCAAGAAGGCACTATTCCAAGAACTTTGAAAGCCAGGAAATGAATCAGAATGGTTGTGAATGGAGGGAGTCCACAACACATCACTGAATCATGAGGACCAGGCAGACAGGAAACCAGAAAAATATACCCAACTTTGGAAAATGCCCACCACAAATGATATTTAGGCCAGATAAGCTAATGTTTTATTGGTTTATTCATCCATTCCATTGTTCTTTTTAACCATAATACAGGCTGGGTGGGGCAGGTTAATTTCCAAAAAGTAAGATATCTCTACTCTTCATGGTTTTCTGAATTCTGACCTCACACACACCTCTTGTGTGACTCTTGTGAATTACAAAAAAGAGGCTGAGGAAGATCTCAATATTTGACATAAATGGCATTTTTTCCAAGGATGGAAATTTGGCATATAAGCTAGTATTAAATTTCTGACAATGATTCAGTTGCATATTCAACTAATGTATTTTTAATCTAGATAAAGCAGGGTGGTGCTAAGTGCTAAAACTCTGAGCATATTAGCAAATGGCTGCAGCCCTGAGATTTAGTAATGTCAATTTAAAAAGAATAAGAAATTCTCTAATTCTCCACTCATAATCATATTGCTCAGAGCAATTTATCAGATATAAATCTCAGAAATAAAAGAAAGACCAATTAATCTATTTATGCCTTGGAAAGCTAAGTGAAATGAGAATGCTTCTAATTTGTTTTGCTTTGATAAACCCCATCAGCTTTATATCTTGTAAAAGATTGCCCTCTTTGCATAACAACTTGGTAGATAGTTTTATAAATCTTCCATGTACAATCTGAAATTGGAATAAGGCATTTCAGGATTTGTAGCAATTATTTTATAGATCAAAAATTAGTACTTAGTGACTTGCTTAAGTTTTATCTGCAAATCTGTAGTTAGAATAATTAAATCATCTCACTTAAACAGTACTATCTTCTAACACCATAAAAGTTTTCCACTTATAAAAAGTACCTTTACTATTTCATCTGTTGTGGTGTCTCTACTGCAGGCTACAGGCTTTAACACTTTTATTGGTGCTCTTTGGGGACTGGGGACAAGGGATGCCCAACTCTGCTTCATAGAGTCTCAGGAAAGGGAGTCTACAGGTAGAAAACATTCCATGAGATAGAGCTGAAACACAGACCAGATTTAGCCAGGGTATTTGCTTATTTTAAGTTGATTATTGTTTCTTTTAACATATATAGTCATTGATAAAGTAATATTTCTAAATAGACTTTTGAAAGCCAAAAATGTGTTCACTTCTCTAACAATAAGGTGAGGAGACATGGAAAATGAGTTGCTTTCTATGTGTCTGTGTTTAGAGGGTGTTTAATTTCCTACTTCTTTAGTCTTCCTTTATAATATAATTTTGCTGCTTATTTTAACATTATAAAATATAATATAAAAAGTGATCATAATAGGTACATATATATACACACATATGTGTATATACACACACATATATATACATATGTATGTTTTCAATCGTCAAATCTTCACATTAACCCTGTGTGAAATGAATTATTATTCTTATTTTATATTAAGAAACTGAAGTTTCCAAAATGCAAATAATTTACATGAACATTATTGCCTTATATTTCAACAATGCCACTGATCTTTGCTGTTCAAATACTGTAAGTAAACTATTCCTTGAGGGTTTTCATATAATATAAAATAAACAGCAAGGGAAAATTCTCTGCCCAGTTATTGATTTTTTTTAAGTTAAAATATAATTCTTGATATAACAGATTCTGCTTTCTAGGGTTGATCAACCAGACGTGATGTGCATATGTGTTTCGTATCAAATCCAAGTTAAACATTTTCATAAGAATTTAATAGATTTACCTATGTCATTATTTGAAAAATTTTCACCTTCTATATATAACCAGCAAATATTTCTCTATGAAGTAAAAAAGATAGATATCATTTTCTTTCCTCTTTTCTCTCTAGACATTAATTTTTCCTTTTTCTATATAAGTACTTTAAAACATATTTATTACTTTACTTTTGTATAGAATCCAAAAAATATTGAATTGACCATGAATACTTGTATAATAGCAGTTTCTTGTTAGAATGATCATTCTTAATAACAATTACACAATCAGATATGGCTTAGGCAAGTCTTTCATTAGTGAGTTTTAAAATAACACAGTCCTACTCAGGATGTTAGTAAGAATGCATACCTCCACCCAGGTATGGGATATAGAACGTGATCAATTCCTAAGAGAGTACTTAAAGTCCATCCTTTCCTGGTGTTTAGTATTTTTTTGGCAGTCTTTTCCATGTTTCTTCTACAGGGAACAGCAGTATTCCAAGCACCTCAGTCATAACTTTCAAGGTGGATCTTTTCATTGTCTGGGAGGAAGTATTGTGATTTTAAAAAGCTTCTGCCAAAGTTTTAGAATATTTATTCAGAGCCCAATGTGAATCACAGGGAATCATTTTGTACCAAATGCTGACTCTAATAATCTAATTAGGTTAGTAGTTCATTGAAATACTTTTCCTTTGAGCTAATCTTTCCTGTGGCAGGAAGAGGGGGGCGCCGCAGAAGGAATGCCATAACCAAATATCAACATCAATTTTTCTATGGTTTTTAAAGACTAGATAGAAAAAAGTGACAAGTCTGTGAAATTACGCTTTAGAGCTTACAGAGAAGCCACGTTTTGCCCATCTCTCTCAGGTACGCTAGCAAGAGTAGTGTGATAGATGCTGCTTTCCTGCTCCTGTGTCATTCTAACATACTCTGTACTCTGGGCCAACTTATAACATACACATATAGTTCTTGCTCTTTTAAAATGTTATCATGATAATGGTAAAATCATTAATTTTTCCCTGGTGCCCTAAGTCCTTCTGTATTTTTTAGCACTGAGACTTGTGTGTGCTTAGTTTTATGCAATTCCATTATGAACAACTGACCTTGTTTTTCACTTCAGTGATTATTCACCTCCCATTTCAAAAATTTACTACGAAGTTAAAATCCCTATGCTTCTTTTATTTTCAATTAACAGAGAGTATTATTTACTTAACAAGAGGGAAAAGGCAACAGAACATGGTAGAAATCACATTGGACCTGAGTTTAAGGGGCCTAAGTCTAAAATGCAACTCATCTATTCAGATGTTGTCCACGAAAGTGTTTCTAGATCTCAAATTCTGTGCCCAATACCAAAATAATATGGTGCATAAAACCTTCATTCTCTCTGTTCTCATGACACTTGCAATCTGATGAGGAAGACAAATAATGAATAATCACACAAACTAAAAATATAACAGCATGAAATGTGACATTAGAATGTAGGGAAAACGACTGGATCAGAAAGGATACAGTATGCTTCTTAGAGGAAGTGATATCTGACCCAAGATATGGATAGGTTGGACACTGAGAGCAAGGAACACTTATCCACACAGAGGAGGGCCTTTAAAGGAAGACCCTGAAAAAGCAGAGCAGTTTAAAAAGGAAATTTAGAACCCTAGGTAAGGGGAAGAGACAACGACAACCCAAATGTGACAGGAGAGGCCAGATCCATAGGGTCCAGGAGGACTTGTTAGCAGTTTTGGTCTCAAAGTTAACAGTAATGCAAAGAAATAGAACTGACATCATCAGATTTGCATTAAGCATTATTGTATCTAATTGGTGGAGAATGGAGTGGAGAGGTACAAGAGCAAAATCAGAGACCATTAGAAATTATGTAAATTATGTCATTATGATCTATGATGAAGATCATGTTGATTATGGTCATTTGTGCCAGAGATGTGATCAGTAGGAAAAGAGAAAAATAAGTGGATTTCAAATATACCTTATTTGAGGAGTAACATGAATAGGACTTTAGGTAGATTGGAAGTAGTAAGTGAAAGTATCAACAGGGACAAACAGGTTTGGGGCTTACAAATTACCACTGACTGAAATGGACCATGTTTGCAGGAGAGGTTACAAGTCTGGTTTAAATTACTATGTCTGAGGTATCTTTGAACCATAGCTTTGAAACTGAGGCTTGGGGACTTACTTTCTATATCTCTAAAATAAAAGAGTCAGCCAAAATGTACAAGGAACTCATACAACTCAACATCAAAAACAAACAAAAAAAAACAACTGAAAAATGGGCAGAAGACCTAAATAGACATTTCTCCAAAAGAAAACACATGGATGGCCAACAGGCACGTGAAAAAAATGTTCAATATTACTAATTATTAGAGAAATGCAAATCAAAACTACAATGATGTACCATGTCACAGCAGTAAGAATGGCTATCATTAATAAGTTCATAAATAACAATGCTGGAGAGAGTATGGAGAGAAGGGAACCCTCCTACACTGCTAGGGAATGTAAATTGGTACAGCCCACTATGGAAAACAGTATGGAGGATCCTCAGAAAACTAAATATAGAACTACCATATAATACAGCAATCCCACTCCTGGGCATATATCCAGACAAAACTTTCATTCAAAAAGATACACGCACCCCTATGTTCACTGCAGCATTATTCACAATAGCCAACACGTGGAAACAACCTAAATGTCCATGGACAGATGAATGGATTAAGATGTGGTAAATATACACAAATGAATACTACTCAGCCATAGAAAGAATAAAATAATGCCATTTGCAGCAACATGGATGCAACTAGAGATTCTTATACTAGGTCAGAGAAAGACAAATATCATATGATATCACTTACATGTGGAATCTAAAATATGGCACAAATGAACCTCCACACCAAACAGAAACAGATTTACAGACATGGAAAACAGACATGTGGTTGCCAAAGGGAAGGGGGAGGGAGTGGGATGGACTGGGAATTTGGAGTTAGTAGATGCAAATTCTTACATTTAGAATGAATAAGCAATGAGGTCCTGTTGTATAGCACAGGGAACAATATTCAATCACTTGTGACAGAATATGATAAAAGATAATATGAGAAAAAGAATGTATATATGTATAATTGGATCACTATGCTATAGCAGAAATTAATAGAACATTATATATCAACTATACTTTTATAAAAATTAAAATAAAATGAGTAAATCATCTCTAAGATTCTCTTTCAGCTATACAGTTTGATTTTTTTTTCTGTCTCTTTTAAACCTTATCTATAGGAGAAACTGAAAGGTTGAATATCCTTGGTCTAATAAGTTACCTGATTAGAAAATTTAGAAATTAAAATCAGAAAAATTTTAAACTGGGGAAAAAAAACAACTTTATCCTAATCTGGACTCAGTATTTTTCAAAGTGTATTTTAGAGGAAAAGATATTTGGGGTTCAAACTGTCAACTACAGTTTATTGCTCTTGGCCCTAAATTGAATACAGCATCCAATTCCCTATCCAGTTCCTCTGCCAGTTGTTCTTAAACATTTTTACAGTTCTCTTTTTCATCAGGGGAGGATAGGGCAGAGGTAACAAAGAACTGGTAAAAACAGAATGCTATTAAAACTGTACAAAGACGGTATCTACACACAAAAATAAAAGGTCAGTAAATTTTAAGGTCAAATGTCTTAAATAATGCATACATTTCAGCAAGTGTAAATTATAATTAGCACTATATTAGGAGTAATAACACAGGGTCCTTCCTGAAAATGGCAGTAATCCCAACTATCTTCATGGGGATGAGAAGTAGGAATTCACTTACTGCGCAGGTCAGCCCCTAACATGAGCCCCAGTGATCCCTACCTCGCATTCATAACCTTGAAAGAAAACAGGTCTTTCTGGATTGCACTTCATCCCTAACTCCGTTCCTAATTAAAAGCCAAGAGTATATCAGAAAATTATTCATTTATACCATATGCATAGCAGATCTTTCACTTTTCATTTGTTCTCTGAAAGATTCAAATGTCAGTAGGAAGAAACAATGCAAACTTCAGCTATGACCCCAAACTTTTGATTTCCTAAACAAGAATACCCTAAATATACCACCATGCTTTTTCATGAGGTTATCATTTACCCTCACATTAACTATGTATCTCCATATGAACTTTGAAAAAGCCTTGGGAGGATAAAAATAACATGTTACCATGGTAATCACACTCCTATGATATGCCAATTTTTACATATAATCTTCATAACAAACTTACAAAGAACATTAGCCCATTCACATAGAACCTAGGACATGTACACAAGCCAAGTACATTATTCAAAGTCTCATCTAGCAACTCAAAGAGCAGAGCCTCTATACATCTGATTCTGATTCAACCCTTTTTCCATGGCCCTATTCCCACCAAGAGGCTATACTCAATGTCACCGGCTATCATAACTCCTTGTTTCTTCACAGGATCAGAAGCAGATTTCCTCGCATCTTTCAAAGTTGGGAATGTTTCTTAACCATTTTTGAATTCTTAAAAAAAGAAAAAAAAAAGTGAGACCCTTCAAAGAATGTCTCCACTGGTACAGAATGGCTTTTCTTTGTATCTTTGTCAATTTCTTCTCTCTTTCAAATTCCTTCTCACTTCTGCCTCTCCCTCTCTCCTTCCCTCCCTCTAGCGCCTTCTCTCTCTCTCCTATTGCCAGATGTGTATTCCTTTCATACAATTGAAATCTTCACATTCTATTCTCTTCTGTTTTCATTTCCTCCATTAACCCCAGCAACTCTTCAGTCTCTAGACCTACAAAGTGAGTGGAAAAGTGCTCCTTAAAGCCCTTTTCCCCTCTCACACATGCTGTATGGTCTGTTTATTATGCTGGAGTTTACCTTCAGCAGGAAGAAGAAACTCTTCCACCAGCCACCCAGTCTGCCAGCCACCCAGGAGCCACCCAGTCTCCTCTTAGTTAGGGATGACATTCTTAACATAAATTTTGTCTCTTGAGGCACAGCTGTAAATACCTTGTTTGGGTAACTGTGCAATGGAAAAACAAATACAGGAGTTCCCGTCATGGCACATCAGAAACCAATCCAACTAGGAACCATGAGGTTGCAGGTTCGATCCCTGGCCTCGCTCAGTGGATGAAGGATCCAGCATTGCTGTGAGCTGTGGTATAGGTCACAGACACGGCTTAGATTTGATGTTGCTGTGGCTCTGGCGTAGGCCAGCAGCAACAGCTCCGATGAGACCCCTGGCCTGGGAACCTCAATATGCTGTGGGTGCAGCCCTAAAAAAGACAGAAGACAAAAAGAAAGAAAAGAAAAACAAATACATACATTCCCTTTTATTTAAAGTGATTTAAGCGGGGCTTCATTTTAAATTTTCACTGGGGATGGAGGGATAGGGTTTGCAGGGTTATTTTTCAAGCTGGGCTCCATATTCCTAAAGAGGAAAGAATTTCTGCTCAACTAGTTAAACAGCATATTAATTCTTCAACACTTCCTTTCCAGAAAGGCAGAAGTACTGTCAGCTGAGTGAGTCTCAAGAAAGGAAATGAGCCTGTGAGCCAATGTTCCACTGCTTTCTGCTGCCATATTGCCAACAGTGAAAGTAGATTTAGCTAAAAAGTCAAAACTTCATTATTCTTCATTCTAGTGTTTGTTGTAACATGCTTCTTAAATATTTGTTGAGTGGAAATAAAAGAGAAAAATTTATGAATGTAAGAGTTATCTCAGTGTGCCTGTGAAAGACAAAGCAATTTTTTTAGCCAGACATTTGATGGAATTTAGCAGCTGTCAAAACTTCCACTTCAACAGGGGCAGAGAGATTGGGGGGGCGGTAAATGGAGGCACTTTTCAAAGTCAAGAAAAAATATGTAGTCCAGGATCTACATATTTCCTGAAGATAATTAGACACAATGTAGAAAGGACCCTGGTTCCATGCAACGTCAATTTCCATGGCCCCTCTTCCTTCAGCTGATATTTATTAAGTACTTGCTATAGAATAGACATTGTGCTAAACCCTAAGCCTAGAAAAACCTGACTGCATCTGTATTCCAGTGGGGTTAGGGGACAGCATTAATCAAATATACCACCATTACAAGCTAAAATAAACATTCTGGACAAAAGGAATATGAGGTTGTTGGAGAGTAGGACTGTTATGTGATCAGGTCTGTGATTTTTTTCTTTTAAATACAGTTGCTGAATGTAGAAAATCAATTGGAGGAAAGCCAAGTAATTAGTCACTTTGGAAGGGAACTGACTTTTTTTTGGCCATGCCCATGGCAAGTGGCAGTTCCTGGGCCAGGGATTGAACTGGGCCACAGCAGCAACCCGCTGCCACTGCAGTGACAATGCCAGATCCTTAACCTGCTTTGCCACAGGGAACTCTGGAACTGACTTTTTAATAATCGGTTAATAAAAATATACATGGAGAAAACCTTATCTTATGTGCACTTGTCTGGAACTTTGAAAAATAAATTTTATATTCTATGTGGGAAAACATGTAAGTTGGGCATCATCCAGGCAAAGTTACTCTATGTTCATGATACTTTTGATATTTCATTGTATATTATTTCATGCATGTTTTAACTGGAGTAGGGTCTGAGTGGGTGGCAGGCAAGTTTTACCACTTGTTAAAACTTGCTCTAATAGTTTGCTCTACAAAGCTTCAAGATATGGTTACCTGTAGAACTAGATTCAACCAGTTGTTACTTCTGAATCAAAGTGTTAGGTCAACAACATGGATCCTTAAAAAAAAAATCACAACACAAAACTTATCATAATAGATTCCTCTAGTTATTTACAGAAAATAACAATGACTTGAGAAATTTGGCTAATAGACATGATATCAAAATGTTAAAATTAGGGTAGTATGGGGAAACGATACTTTTTTATTGAAAGTGACTTAAAATATATTTCAAAATGTATAATGAGACAACTCTCTCAGTTTTATCTTTCCATCCATATTTAACCTAAATTTGTATATTTTCTCTAAAAATACAATTATTCTTCCATCATTCCTCTACCATCTTTTCCCATTTAATCTTCAATTATTGGAAACACCACTATTTGCTTACCACTACCTATACAGTCCAAAGTTTATTTAGAAAGTTTCTAGCATTGTATTTACTTCCTTCCCATACATTTTGACTTTTTCTACTTCATAGGATATGAACTAGAAATTCTCTCCTTACAAATGTAATTAAAGTTCATAGCGGTAACCAAATCAGAATTATTTCCCACTATCAATTTATAAATTTGAAAAGTTCCCATCATGCTAGTTGTACACCTATAATTATTGGTTATTTTATATTGAATTCAAACACACATAAAATAATTGGGTCATTCCACAAAAAAGACAATGTATGATTAAATGTATATTTACATGTAAGTTTTTTGCTAAAACTATTAACATCATAATAAAGTATAGATTCCTTAAATTCATTCATACCAAAAGAAATTTATGAATGTTGCAAAACTCGTTTCCATGTGGTAGTAAAATGAAAGAAACAGAAAAAATACCTTCATTTCATTTCCAAAAGGTTTTAAGGTGGATATTTTTTATAAACAAGAGTCAGAGTCTATTTTATAACCAGAATTTATGGCTCAGAATTTTCAATATGCTAATAGAAACATCTGCAGAAAATCTATTTTTTTATTTCTTGTGGCAAGTAAGCACAAGATAGCCACAAGAGGAAACAAGACCTACAAAACCTTATTTTTATGAGGCAAATCTTTGTATCAAAAGGAAACTATGCCAATTACAATCATGTCAAGCAATGAAATGCCTTTCTCACGGTATTATTTTAATATGAAAATATCACAAACAACATTTTCAAATATGGAATGTAATTTTTAAAGGAAATTTTTAAAAAACTCTTATCAGCAAAATTAGTGTCCCCCATTTTGGACAAGGAGTAATGCAAAACAGCTGCATTTGTTTTAGTGCTGCCAAAAGACTGTATTATTGCTACAGTTGACCCAGCAACTTAAAATCAAAAGCTTCCTAAGAGAGTGGAGTAGAGGCTAAGTGTTATATTCCATCATAATATAAAAGCATATCCATTGCCAAGTCTACTTATTTTCTGAAAATCAAATTCCTTTTGAATAACTGAGTGTAAGGACTTCATTAGCAATATTTTTACTGAGGGCAATGTTTTTAACTTTTTCTAAATTGAAATCTTCTAGCACTTAATTTATAAATAAGAAGGAAGACACTTATTTTAAAAAAAGAAACAGTAAGAATCACCATGATGTCATGAAAAAGGAAAGTATGAAGGCAGAGGCAAGAGAGGGGATCGGCCTTGCCTTGCCTTTTAGTCACGGATTTGCTATGTGACCTTGAAAAATCAACTAACTCAAAGCCTCCCTTTACTTGTGTCTATGAAGCAAATACAAAGTAATAGTTACCAGCTGTTTCCAGGGTGGATGGGTCTGGGCGGGACCTTCTGGTGTTACAAAAATACACCTCAGCTGGGCCTGGCTGAACCTGTCCAGGACCCTAAAGGGATGAGCAGCAGCACGAAGCCTCAGGCCCAGGCCAACACCCACAGGACGGTGCCAGGCTAGAGACAGTCTACGACTGCACCCGTCCTCCTCCGGACTCCCCGAATGTGCAGCTACAAATGGTACAGTTCCCTCTGAAAATGACTTGGAAACAAGCTACGAGCTCCTTCACCTCAGGAAATGAGCGCAAGTCCACCTGGCGGTCTGCGGGAGCGCCTGAGACGGGATCTCGCGAGAACCACGCCTGCGACAGGCAATCCGGAAGGAATTCAAAACCGGAGCTTCTCGCGGCGGAGCTAAGGGTTCACACCCCACGTTGGGCACCCCAACTGTTAAAGGCCTGCACCTGAGAGGTGAGCCCCGAAAACATCTTTGAAAACCCACGGGGTCACATCCAGAGACTCAAGGGATGTGTAAGGGAATGAGAAACTCTTCCTAAAGGGCTCACAAACCGACTCTCTCACCCCAGGATCCAGCGCAGAAGCTGCAGTTTCAAAAGCACCAAGACAGTGGATGAAGAAGATTCAGTCGCTAATCTTAAAGCCTCTGCCAGAGGAAAGGGAGCCTTTCAGGACACTCTCTTGGGGACAGAGATGATGGTAGGCGCCCTTTTTGGTCTCTTCTCGCCTCCCTCCCCCCACCCCCCGGGCCAAGAAGCCAGGCGCCCCTTTTCCCCCGTGGGTGGGCGCCATCTTCACTCTTCCTCTGTGGCTCTCCACAGCGCCAGTAGGTGCGGGAGGTATTGTGCACACGTCTGGAGCCCCAGTTTTTGCAGCTGCAGTTTAAGGGACAGCTCTTAATCACCTGTCTCTGGAGACCAGAGGGCCTTGCGTCCAGGAACTTATGCAACTTATGCAATCAGATAAACAACTGTCAGCAGCAGCTACCATCCCCAGGGTGCTGCACGGACCCCAGAATGAAGCAAACCTGCAGCTTTTCTGAGGAATGGGCCTGTTTTCTTGTCCCGGAGCTTTGTCCTGAGGGGCAGGCCTCTGGTTGGCAATGCTTCTAGAAGCTGCAGAGGGGCTTCAGGAAACAGGCTGGCAGCCACCATCACTGTGCTCCCGCTCTGCTTCACCCCACTCGCCAGCATCTCCTTCAAGGATTTTACACCCTTGACTGGTGCCTGGGTTTTTACAGCTGTTAGCAGGGGCCACGTCTGATGACCGACTGGGTTTGTGCTCCTGGGTCCCACAGGACTGTAACCAAGGGAGAAGGAGTTCTTAAACCGCTACCCTCTCAGGGCCCAGCAAGAGGCAACAGTTTTTCTATGAAAGAGGCCTATCAGCTGTCTTTTAGCTGCAGCCAGAGGGGCAGGCTCCTAATTCTACTCACATTTGAGTACTACTCTCCACCTTCCGTGAGAGCTCAGACAGTGGACGCTGTCTTCATGGTTTCCCTCTACCTGCTCCAGAGCCTCAGGATCTCAGGGAGGGAACCTCTTATGTGTCTGGTGCCCCAGGTTTTGCGGCTGCTGCCCAGGAGGGCTGCTCAGGTGGCCAGTGGGAGTTGCAGTCCTGATTCCAGGGGACCGCTGGTAACAATCAGAGAGACAGTTCGTGCCAGGCTACAACCCCTCAGGGCCCTGCACAGACCACAGACTTAGATGCATCTCTACCCTTTCTGTGAAAGAGGCCTATTTGCTTGTCCTGGAGCCTAAGAAGCCAGCTTTAGTTTTGCCCCACATCTGGAGACTGTGAAGGGACTCTCAGTTTGTGCTTTTACTCTACTTCAGTGCCAGCTGGCTGAAACCTCCCAGACAGGAGTTTATACACTGATCTGGAGCCCTGATGCTTGCACCTGTTGCCCAAGGGGCATCTCCAGATCCTCTGTCCTGGAGGCCAGCAGGATTTAGGATTGTGGTTCCATAGTATTATATACATACTTGCATATTTTAAAAGCTGCTGCCTGAGAGTCTGGCTTCCAGTCAGTCTCCAGCTAGGTGCTAACTGAGATTCTTCCCTTTGGGAAACTGATGGATCCTGGCACACCCTCAGCAACTGGGAGCTATTAAAAATAAAATAGGCTGCTCACACAATCACAAAGTTTCCATAGAAGCCAAGAGCTAGGCCAAGGTTAAAAGACAAGTTCATCTTCTACACCCGAGGCCACTCCTTTCAAAACTAGGAAAAGTAGCTGTTTCATCTAATATATGGAAACAAACCAGAGTCTAGTAAAATGAGGAAACAGAGGAATGTGTTCCAAATGAAGGAACAAGGTAAAAACTTCAGAATAAAACCTTATTGAAATGGAGATAAGCAATTTACCTGATAGAATTCAATGTAATGGTCATAAAGATGCTTCCTGAACTTGGAGAAAAATGGATGAACTGTGAGACCTTAAGAAAAGAGATACAAAATGAAAGAAAGTACCAAACAGAAGTCACAGAACTAAGGGATACAAGAACTGAACTGAAAAACACACTACCAGGGTTCAACAGCTGACTAATAAAGCAGAAGAAAGAATAGCACCAGGCAGCTCAGGTAAGAGTATGCAGAGAAAGGTTGGGTGCACTAGGTGACAGGCCTTCCTCCAGTCACTGCAGAGCCAGGAGCAGAGAGGGAAGAAATGGAAAGGGGGGGCGGGGGGAGAAAAAGAGAAAGGAGGGACACCAGACTAGCACATTTTGAGCACCTGCTTTAAAATGCAGATGGAAACACTACCTCAGAGGAAATCATGAGCGTTAAAAGAACTTGATCTTACTGGAATAACTTTAGTGAAATTCCTGGAATAAAAAAGTGCTAACCAAAATTGTTAGTTTTAGACAAGTGGCTTGAGAGCAAGACTAAATGGACTCAAATCTCTGTTCCAATATATTAGCTATGTAACTAGTTATCTAACTTCTCTCTGTTTCCTTAATTATAAAATAGAGGTAAAGATGCTACACATTCATAAGGCTGATGCAAGAATTAGCTATGTTAATACACAGCACAAAAAAAAGGCCCAGCACCAGTAAGTTATTCAATGAGTGTTAGAGTTGCAGTGAGCATTTCACATCCTGCCAGGTACTGTACACAATGCTTTCACAAAATCATCTCATTCTCCATGCTCAGTTAATGTTCTCTGGGGCAAAAAGCCTCTATGGTAGTAATTCCTACTCAAAGACATTACAAGGATGGGATTATGTTTGTGACCCCCCCCCCACCGAAAGAAAATCTGACATCAAATAATTTTTTTAAGTTTATAGCACTCAAGAGTATGCTATTATCAATCTTAAAATATTCTAATGGAAAAAAATCCATTGAATTTACTTCTTTTCCACAGATATTTCCTGATATGTGCCAGAAATATGTTGAAATTCTTTATATTGAGATTTCTTTCAAAAAGGCCTTTTTATTATATGACAAAAATTAAGGTCAGAATAAACAGTTTTTACCATGTATTTAGTTTCATAATTTTTATTCCCATATGACTTGTTTTTCCCTCTAGTTTTGCATTTCTTTCTAAAAAGCGTTCAACTCATTTTTGCTTCACTTTGGTTCCCTGAATCAGTCCTCTCGTTGATCTTTCCACTTTCACTTCAGGATACTTCTCTTTTAGGAAGAGCATCTGTTCATCCTAACCCTTTGTTGACAAGCCTTGTATCCTGGCCTGGGTATAGGCCGAGCCAAAAAAACCATGGCAGGGTGACTGTTACACAAACTAAGTAGCTTAAAATAATAGGCATTTTATTTGCTCATGATTCTTTGAGTAAGCTGGGCAGTTCTTCTGGTCTTTGTCTACTTGAAAGATCTCTGGGGTCAGAAGGTAACTCAGCTGGGGCTGATGAATTTGGATGGCTTCATTCATAACTAGTTCATTCTAGTGGGCTTCATCTCTGGAACAAGGGATATCTTATCTCCACTTCATGCAGTTTCCCATCCCCCAGGAGGCTACTAGTTCTAGTTTCTACCCACTGGGATCTCAAGGTTCTGAAAAACAGAAAAATAAAAGGCAAATCCCTGAGAACAAGCACTTTTTAAGCCTCTGTTTACATCAAATGTGCTTGGGTCCCAGTGGACAAAAGCAAGTCACACAGTCAAGCCCAGATTCAAGAAGAGGAAAATTGATTCCTTCTCTTGAAAGGAGGAGCTTTGCAAAGGGCAGAATATAGAGATGGGAAGAATTTATGCCCAGTTTTCACAGGAGGCTGAGCCTTGTGGGGAAAGAAAAAGTTAAGACATCACAAATATTGGGGAAAAATGCAATTTTTAATATTTGAACTTTCAGAAAGGCATTAAAGTGGTTATAGAAAAATCAGTACTAAGTTAGATTTCCTTATAATGATATATGATCTTGATGTTTTAAATTACATGTAGAACAGCAGTGGGCATCAACTTTTCATTACTTAGTATCTTAGTCCATTTGGGCTGCTGTAATAAAATAACAGACTGGGTGACTTATGAGCAACATAAATTTATTTCTCACAGTTCCAGAGGCTGGGAGTCCAAGATCTACGTGCCAGCATAGTTGTGTTCTGTTGGAGGTCCTCTTTCTGGCTCCTACCCAGTGTTTTCTTGCTATGGTGCACATAGGGATCTCTCTGGAGCCTCTTTTAAGGCACTAATCCCCATGTAGAGTCCATCCTCAGGACTTAAACACCTTCCCAAAGCCCCACCTTCTAATATCATCTTTGAGAGATTAGGATTTCAACAAATGTATTTTGGGGTGATACAAACATTCAGATCATAACACTTAGAAACCCTAGGAGTCTTCTTTCAGCCCTCTTCTTCTCTCTCCACACCCATAGTTGATACAGTTGATTTCACAGGTAAGCCTAAAAGGTAACAGCTTTTAGTTTTATGCCGTCATTCATAGTAACAGGGATTCAGGATACATTCTCAGCATTCTAGGTTCAGAAACTGCAGCTCTATTGTATTGTTTTCCAAGCAGGAGCAGATTAGCAATATGTGTGTAATTTACATGAACCTAAACTAGAAGACAATAATCAAAAAAATCAGAATGCTAGTTCATTATTTTGAATTTATTATTATCTTTTCAGTAGCTAGACAGGTTGCATTTGCTAGTGAAGTTAACTGCTTTTCTCTTTTCCCTGAATGTGAATACTAATAAAAGGTCAAGCAGTAAGAAGTGAATCAAGGCAATTAGATATAATGTTTCTTAGGAGATATTTTATGAAGGCATAGACAGAAGCTGAGTGTATCTAGGCTCCAATATGAAGGGGAAGCCTATTTCTGTCATATTTCCTGTTAAATTTGGCTGTATCCTTCCAGCATGAGATTACCACATGTAGATGACAGTTATATTACAGCCTACTTTACATTGATTACATTTGATCAAAAGCTATGGGAGAGAAAATTCAAAATTATTAAGAGGGTAACTGAACAGCAAGAAAGACTGCTGATTCTGATTAGCATGAAATCAAGCAATACTCGGCAGCACAGAAGCCAAAGTAAATAAAATAAATAGAGCTGTTTACCTAAGCTTGGGATGTGATTACTCCCATCTATGTTATGACCTCTGTTTTAGCTTCTCATAGAATTATGTATACATATCACCTTCATAGCACTGATCACAATTGTAACTAATTACCCATTATCAGTTCTCCCAGTAAACTGCAGTCTCCATGGAAACATGGACCATGCCTGCTTATGCCCTGTTGTACGTCTCTCCAATGGCTGACCAGCGTTAGACCTTTGATAGGGGACAGTTGAACAAATGGCAAGGCAGGAGGAAGGAAAACACAAATATGTAAAGATGCAAGCAAGTCTTTGAAATTGATTGAGAGGATGTGAGCTGAGTGAAGGAATAAATAGAGGGGCCTACCTATACACATTAAGAAAGGAAAGGACCACTGAAAGCAAATAAAAATATATTTTGTAGGAGTGAAAGTAGAAAAGTAGGGCATGAGCAAAGACTTCCCATTTTGAAGGCTTAGGAGGCCCAAAGTGAAGCTGAGCCTAAGAGTGGTTAAAGTGGAGGTAAGAAGGAAATTAGGCAATTAAAGAAGTTGATAAATCAAAAAGCCTGAAACAGTACTGAACACCTGGGCAAGAGGGGCTTCTGCCCAGATCCCACCCTGTAAAGGACCTACTCTCTGGCCCTATTCCAGTTTTCCTTCCCAGAGGGCAGGAAGCCCACCCAGAGTCCACCCCTCTTTAAGATCACATTTGGAATATCTGGAACGCCAAAATTCCATATAAAGTTCCCTTCTGTGGGTCTGTTCTCCTGAGAGTGGGCCACACAACTATCATGTGCTCTTTGGATCAAGGGGAGAACAAGACAGGGTTGTGTTAGAGGGATATTGGAGAATTTGTTCATATAGGCTGGAGTGTCCACACCCTAAGTATCTAAAGGCCTTCTGGTACAGGAGCAGGGACAGAAAGAGAAAGGCCTGTGCGTGAGCTCGGGACCCTCGCTGAACCACCAACTAACAGCCAGGAACTCTGGCAAATCCAGAAATTCTAATCCTGATAGGCTTCCAGATCATTTTGAAGGTACATATACATTCCAGCTCTCAAATGATATCTTTGTTTCCCATGTATATTCCTTTACTATTCCTACAAATGAGAATACAGGATTTCTAGAGCAGAAAAGAGGTCAGATACCAGCTAAACTGACGAAGTCAGAAATTTCAAACCAAAGCCAACCAGAGGAATTCATTGTAGATAAGAGGGTAGAACCTATTTTATTTAACAGTTTATTAGCTTGGAATAATTATTAAATATTTAGATATATTGTACATAGGCCTCCATTTTCAATTTTGACAGCTCTGTAATGTTAGGGGTGGGCCCAGCCAGAATGTTTACCTTATGCTGGAAAGCCATAGCCATGTAATGATTGTTCACTACAGGTTGATCTTGGCTAGTTGTAGACTTCTTAGTACCATAACTCTTATTTTTATGTGGAAAGTGAACTAGACTATTCCACAACCACTGGCTCAGGTTTATATTTCCACCCACTCTTTTCAGATGGACACTGAGTCATTCATTTGCTTAGGAGTTCCCAGAGGCAAAGGGTTTTCTGAAGTCAGAAAAGTTAAGGAAACCAGGGGGAGATGAAGGACCTACAGGTATATGGTGCTTGATAGTTTCAAAACACTTTCATGTTTATGATCTCAATTTGGTGCTTAGAGCCACACTGTAAAAGTAAATAGGGAAAGTACTGTTTTCTTTCTTGACAGCTGAGAAAATTGAAACTCAAAGAGCTTGCACCAAGGCGTTCAGCAGAACTAGAACTTGGATCTCATCTTCGAATATCCTTTTATTTTTCAAAAGGAAAGAAGTTAACACATTTA
The DNA here is from genome assembly GCF_016906955.1 of Phacochoerus africanus. Lineage (NCBI taxonomy): Eukaryota > Metazoa > Chordata > Mammalia > Artiodactyla > Suidae > Phacochoerus > Phacochoerus africanus. The sequence goes on from NC_062553.1 coordinate 108,692,386, forward strand.
CAAAATTTGAGGATTTTTTTTAACAAAACAAGATATGTGAACCTACAGTGAATACCTACGTGTAATTTCACTGTGAGAAGATGGTGTATTTCTCTTTGAAGAGACATAAATTCTTCCCTTTGGTTTCTCTTTTGAAATTTTTCTGACTTCATCAATTTAGCTGTTGTCCATTAGGCTTAAGGCCTAGAAATCTTGCACCTTTATTAAGGTTAAAAGGAATATAAACATGAAACAAAGGATATAAATTTTAGGGCTAGACTTCTTCTCATTCTTTATTTTTATTTGAGGTCACTGAGGCTCAGAAAAATTGCCATAAATCACAAAGAGAAGGAAGAACTTGACCATGATTCAGAATTTGACTTCTGATTCAGAACTCTGAGGCCTCCTTTCTTTCTGTGTCCTATGAAATTGTCTTCACTCCTTCAATTATAAATAGTACTCCCATGACCATTTTCATCAATATACCTTTTTTTATTCTGTATCATTTTCTTAGGATAAGTATCAACTATCTTTTGATCCAAAGAATGCTATTACTGAGCTAATATGTTAAGATATTTGTATGTTTTGTGATATGATATTGTGATGTGTATTATCATACTGTTTTTTTCTGTCACACTTTTTTAAAAGATATATCAAACCAATGCTGTAAGCAGAGTACCAATTTAACACCAATCTTACTAATATTATATTTTATATTCTTTTTATCTATCAGGTATAAAAATGTATAATACTTTGTTTTACTTTATATTCCTTCCATTACAAATAAGATATTTTTACTTTTAATTAATTGCTATTTGCATTAATTATTCATCCAAATTCTTTATGTAGTTATCATTTGTGGCCAGGATATTTTTCTTACCAATTCAAATGAGGCTCTTTATATGATCTCTTTTCTTGCTATAGTACTAGAAATATTTTACCAAATTATTTTCCTTTTAAGGATTAGTTTTGTTATTAACGTTCATACAGTTAAAATTTTATATCTGTTACATTGAACAAGCACAATCAGCAGATTCTTACAACTTTGTTTTATTTCTCAATATCCCTTTAAATTCTGTAGGCCTAAAAAAAAAATAAAAAATTAAATAAATAAATAAATAAAACTCTGTGGGCCTAATGTCTCTTGCCCTCAGACTTCCAGAATCATTCCCAAATAGCAAATAGTCTGATTGTCACTCTATGTCACAGAACTTGATCTCAATTCAGAATTAGCTTGCCCAATCATATATAATTGGAAAATTCTTAACTTCTTTTAAAGCAAATCTTTTGTCCCTTCTCCAGATCAGTACTACTTCAGCCTGGAAACCTAGAGTATTTCTTTAGTTCCCTATTCTCTGCCTGGTATTTTCACTCCTCTTTCCCAGCTTGTTAACATCTACTCCTCTAGGATCACTGGGGAGGGAGACAGAACAGGTAAAGTTGTCAAGTAAGTTCTTGAATGACCCCTATAAGGCACCTAGGCCTGGTAGGTGTTCAGAAGTAACTTTTTTTGTATGGGCTTCCCACAATGTCTTATCTACAATTCCCTTGACATGGGAACAGACAAATCTAGGCAAATTCTAAAAAGTCATCCCCTCAGAATGGACAGCTACCTGTGATTCTCTTTATGGAGACCTTCCTGAACAGGACCTGAGACAATTCCAAGCCTGCTTCCTTTCACATGTGACCCACATCTGGTTCCCAGGGAACATTTAAGCATCCTTTGTCCCAACAAACTCTGGGAGAGCTGGCCAGCCCCTGTAAATCCCCTTCTTCTTCTGGTTCCTTGGCAGCTGGCCCTGACACTTTCTCAAGCGACAGCCAGACACCAAACCATAGAACCTCAGAGTCAGTGTCTCCCACTTCAGACCTATGTAAGGAAGGTTTAACTGTTCTCAGGGTACACCAACAACCTTTGAAAATATGTCTTAATAAATCCTTTCCATTCTCCACACACTGACCCTTTATTACCTTGGCATAGGTAAGAATATTAAGAGTTGTTGAACTGGTTTTTAATAATCTCCTTTGAAAACTGGTATCTTGTTCTGGCATACTTCTTTGGAAAATCACAGCTTGAATCTTGGCACTTCTATTAAAACTTCTGATTTAATAGTCTGTTAAAACTGTTTCATAATTAATCATTTACCACTGAAATTTCTCTATCATTTAAAAACTAAAAAACAAAAACAAAAACAAAAACTTGAAAATAGAGTAGTTTTCCCCATATACCTGACATATAGTCAATTAAATTTTCTGATGGAGTTTCTTTCATTTAAATTTTTGTTAAGCTCTCCAGCTTCAATTGTTACATTTTTCTCTTGGTGTGTGTTAATTTTTTAACATAGTTACATAATTATCCACATATTATGTTCATTACTTTGTGCTTACCCTTTCTCTTTTTTTGAAATTTTATTTTCATATATTATTTTCCTATAGCATCAGATAGATTTTTGGCCTCTCCTTCCTTTCATTGATCAGCACTTAATTATCATTGTACAAAATTCCCTGGTGGCTCACTGGATTAATGATCGGGTGGTGTCACTGCAGCAGCTTGGGTCACTGCTGTAGCGTGGGCACTGCTGTAGCACAGGTTCAATCCTTGGCTCAGGAACTTCCACATGCCAAGACCATGGCCCACAACAAAACAAAACAATAATTATCATTGTACAACAATACATTCTACTATCTGGTAAGGCTGAGGCATTCCTGTTACTCTTCTTTTTGAGATTACCTTATGTGGAGTTCTGAATTATCATCAGATTGAGGTTTTGATTGAATGACATTAAATTTAAGAATAATTTATAATTTAGGAATAATTATCATAACAATAGCAAGTTAAACATTAATAGTTCTTACAGTGAACCGAGCGTCCTTCTGTGTGCTTTTCAAATATTAACTCATTCAATTCTCAAAACAACTTTGGTGGATTTAATTTTGGCCTTTTCTCTTTAACTCTTCCTGCATCTACAACTTTGTCATGGACTAATCCTGGGAAGGGTGTATTTCCTACCCCTTGACTCTGGGCTTCAACGTAAGATTTGCATTGGTCAGAGATGTGTAAGGAGATAAGCTGAGGGTTGATAAGTGCTTGCTTGGCTGAGCTTGCTCTCTTGTGCTTCAGACACTGCCAGGAGGAAACAAACACTTGGAGCAGAGATGGTGCTTAGATATCCAAGACTCAATTATTGTTGCTTTTAGCCATTTGTTAAGCAACATTGTTTGGCCACAGTTAAGGAATATGCAATACTCTCAGGTAGGTACCATCATTATCCCCATTTTACAAATGAGAAAAGTGAGGTGAAGAGAGGTTAAGTAAGTTATTAGCTAGCAAGTGGGCAGAATTGCTCCAAAGTACATGTTTTTAATTATCTTTGCAATATTTGGTCCTTCATTTTGAAGAAAGTTTATTCAAAACCATTTATTCAAATTTTTTCATCTTCCAATATAAATATATACTTTTCTTTGTAAAGTCTCTACACATATCTAGTTTATTCTAACATTTATGTTATTTGACAATTACCAGATTTTTCTTTATAGATTTTGGACTAAAACCTTGTTTTCTTTTCAAACCTACTTTGTTCATCAATACTTCAAAACTTTAGAGCTCTGTCTTTGTCAATGTTGGTAAACACAGAAGCTTTAGTGTGCTATTTGCAGAAAACTCATCCCAAAGAACTTAACACCTACTGTGTTACCTCACTGTCTTCTTCACTCTTGACTCTATTGACTTCTCCCACTTCCTGGTGTGCTGGTTCTTTGGCTCTTCACTATTTGATATCCTATTCTCTTTGATGTCGTCCTCTTGCTTCCTACTCAGTTGTACAATAATAGCACTTACCTGCATAATTAACATTCCTTCATTTTTAAGAATATTATTTACTTTTAAACCTAAACAAGCAGCAGTTAGGATTTAAAATCTTTCAATTGTCTATAAATTCCCAGATTGACCATTTTCACATTTTTAAACCACATTTAAAAATTAGCTGTATCTTTTAATCATCTGAGTAGAATATGTTTAATTGAAAATAAATACCTACAGAACAAAAAGATATACCAGGCATGCTATCCTACTAGGCAAAAAACAAAAATGCAGTTTGAAAGCTAGGACAATTCTGTCCATGCATACTGTTGGGGGAGCGGGATAGATTTAGAGAATGTCACTTTATGGTGAGGATTAATGTAACTATTTTAAAGAAATACTGCGCAGCTACTCATTTTATTGCTTATTTGTGATTTTCTTAGCTTCTGTATTTATTGATAGTCTTCTCATATCCACTTCTTCATTCCATCCTCAACTCTAGGCCATCCACCATCCTTGGTCTCTCCCTTGAAGAGCCCCAGGTCACACTATGGTGTGTTATTCTGATCTCCCCTGTCTGGTAGTGACCATCCTGCCAATTTACCCTACTTTTTCTTTTCTTTTTAAAATTATCCAGTCAAAGTAGGTCCTGTCCTGAGTCCCTTATTCCTTTGTCCCTGTGCTTCTCTTAGTTGATAGATTACTTCTTTCTAAATTTTGCATGAATGCTCATCTACCATCAGATGGCAGAGCCATAGCATAGTTCTTTATCCTAAGGAATATATTGAGAAATTTTATACAGTGAATCAGTTGTGTGACTGTAGTCTTTACTTCCTTATATCTCTCCCTAAAAATGTCCTGGGATTTCTTTTCCTATACTTTTCATCATGTCTTGCTGTAAAACAAATTTTAATAGACTCAGTACTCTTGGGGTAAAACTACAACTCTTCACTTTTATGGACCAAAGCAATTTACCTGTAACCTCTATCTCTGTAAATCCCAGAAATAAACTTAGTAAGATTTAATAGAATATTTTATCATGTTATTTCCTGCTTAAAAGACCTCATCATTCCTAATGCCCTGGAATCAAGTCTTACCCCTTCATACCTTTCGAAAGCCCTTCAATATCTGGTGTCACTTGAACTTTCCAACATTATTTCCCAAGCTCTCCAAGTCTAGAAGTGTCTCAGCCAGTTGGTCTTCTCTCTTACCTGAAACATTTAACTTCTCCTTTCCAAATTCCCAGCATACTTTAAAGCATAGCTTCAGTCCCACCTCCTGATTAATCTTCACTTGAATAATCAGTCCACACTAATTTTCATCTACAAGGAATTCTACTTTTCTCATTTTTTAACTGAATCAAAGAGTACCTTTAATTTTTCTATGTAACTAGAGGAATACATTTGCAGTGTAACCACATCCAAGCCAAAATAAACCTAAGATGTGATTCCACAAGGGAAGCTGATGCCTGGACATCAAAATGCCCGCTCAGGAGAGAACTATTAATTAATAGAGGGTCTTTAACTTGGGGTTTCATGAGGATGTTAAAACTGTTGCTTAGAGTGCAACAAACACAATCCTATCATTAGAAATGCTAAGTTTATGCACTTAAAATATCAGTGTAGGTACAGTCAAGTATAGGGCATTCAACAGCCTCTGATTTCATTCTCCTTATGAATGTGGGAATAACCCTTACCTGTTTCCTACCATGGGTAGAGCACCCAGCTGATGGATTTTCCCCTTTCAGTCACATCTCATTTGGTCTACCGTGACATGACCATTCTTGCTTCTTGGCTCTTACTACTAATTGTACCAGTTCTTAGTCTCACGTAGCATTAGTTCTGTTTATTCCAGAAATGACTTTTTTAGGGCTGAGTTCTGCCTTCCATCCTGAGAGTCTGCATGCCTTGTGTGGAGATTAGAATTCTCTAACTCTGACAGCTGTGTTCTTTCTGTGCTGTGTGTGGCTGGAAAATATCTTAAAGCCACTTGTGAGAAGAATTATCTTTTGAAAAACATTGGTTTTATAGTCAGATAGATTTCTGAGTCTAAATTTCCTGCACAAAGGGGACAACACACAAAATAACCTCTCTCTCAGTTTAACGGTCACTTCCCTGTAGCACCTTACCACTAACCATATTCAGTGTCAGCTTTCTTAGTTTTAAAATTTCTTTGAATTTTGTTCCTTCCCTTTTGAATACTTGTCTGAATATTTATTCAGAATAGTACAGAATAGTAGTTAGTGGCGTTTGGGGATGATTAGTTGATCAGTCTATTTCTGCCCCACAACAATTTAAGTTTCACTGGAGAGGAGGCTATGCCCGACTTAATTTACCAATTTGTTCCCAAATTCTAGCATTGACCCAACTTTTCAAATATTTGTTAAATGGAAGAAAACCTTATACGGTTGGTGGAGAAGGAAAGGAGGTAAAGTGTATAAAACACTATATAAATACTTAAAGCCTATATGTGTGTGTACATGTATATGGGAGTATACGATTACTAGTATATAGTGTACTATGGTTAGCGTATGGTCAGTATTCTGTAAATGTTAACATCTTTTTTTTTTTTTAACTCTTGCTTGAAATCTGAACTGAAAATGGCCCTCTCTCTTGCCTAACAACATGGACACTTTATGTCATTGACACTCCCCAACTAAAAGCAGCTGGATTGATCTGAATGTTTATTTGTATCTTTCCTACTCAAGCACCTGGCCTACAGAGTCAGGAGCTTTACCTCACAGTGCTTTCAATCTCCCAGTAGTAAGTTCACTCATTATGTATTTGGTGATTTAACTCACATTTCGGAGCAGGCCTTCTAAAATTGCCCATCTCTCCACAGACTCACCAGAATGGCCTCAGCGAATAGAACAGACTAGTAGAAGGCTACCCATGTCAGCAAAATTAACTATATGGAACACACTGCATGTTTCAAAGATGTTAAATTTCCATTTTAGAAATGTTTTGCCTGGAAACTTAACAGGAACTTGAGCGACAGATTAGAATATAACATCATAAACCACCTATACTTCACCAAAACAAACAAGTAGATAAAGATAAAACATGGCTAAGTGAAACCTGGATTTGTACCTAGGTAGCTGGGAGAATCTGACATTTTACTTGCCAGCACGTAATAGGTAATCAATAACTAGGTTGAATAAGTTGAGGGGAGAGGGGAGCATGTCTCAGTGACTCTTGGCATTGATTGCCTCCCCTACAGATACTATAAAATCCACTCCTGAATTTGAGCAGGGCTTTAAAAACATGATTTTAGTAAAAGCAGGCATATCTTCACGATCACAATCGGGACAAGTTATTTTAAAAATGGCGGGGAGTTGGGGGGGAGGTGGCGGCAAAGTTCCCTGAATTTCTAAAGGGGAAATGGTGGTTTCTTTGCTGCAGGAGTGCAGACGGCTTCGTGATTCCTGAGTGTGAAGTGTTTAACTCCGCTTCCTCCCCACGTTCCAGTTTTGAGACGGGCTGTGTGTAAGTTTGGGGAGATGTATGAAGGGGGAGGCGGCTTCAGTCCCTTTACACTGCGGGAGACGCTAATGAGGAAGTCGGACTGTAAAGACTGAATAGGGAAAGGAAATTCAACTTAACAACTAGTAGTCGCGACTGTTAAAAAAAAAAAAGGGGGATAAAAAGTAGGAAAAATTAGGGGGTGGGGGGTTGCTAGTAAAGGGAAACCAGACGAGGAAGCAAGGAGAGTGTGCTACGCAGTTTCTCCTGCTCTCCCTCTCCCACTCCCTCTGGAAGCTAGAAAAAGTTTGTATGCACAGCATATGGGGTGGTAGAGAGGGCTCTTGATTTGCAGACCCACGAGGAAAAGCGCTCACTTTGCTCTTCGCCATTCCCGCCGCGGTGTCTCCCGCCTCTCCGATGATGGAGGGCAGTTCACGAGACCTGGGGAAGCGGTAGCCCAGACGGATTCTCTTGGATCCTGCAGGGCTCAAGTGGCACGCAGCTCTCTGTCTCTCTCCCTCTCTCTGTCTCCCGCAGAGCCCCCTCTCCTTCCTTCATCCTCCTTCCAGTAAGGAAAAAGGAAAGATCAAAACTCTAAACCGGCTTTACCCCTCCCCCTCTTCCTGGGGGAGCTAAAGCTGAAAGTACCATTCCGTGATTTACTGGAGAGAAATGAGGGTGGAGGCAGCAAAGAACTCCACTCCGAGTGCCAAAACGAAGTAAGTTCGCTGACAAAACGCACGCAGCTTGCAGCGCCTCTGCCGGGTGCACAAACCTTGCCGAGACCAAGTGGGCTTGGTTAGCCTGGAGTGGGCACCGGGTCAGGGACCCACTTCGATTCCATGAGCTCCAGCTGCGGAAAGAAGAAACAGCTGCCCGAAGTTCCTGCCGGGAAGGGGTGGTCGGAGATGGAGGAAAATTAGTAAAGTGGGCCTTTTTTTTTTTTTTTTTCTTCCCTTCTTCACTTCGCTGCCTCGTGAATGTCTGTCGGGGAGGTTGGCAATTCCTCGGAGAGGACCGAGAGAGAAAAAGAGAGCCCTGGAGAAGTGAAGAAAGTGATTGGGATGCCAGTTCATTGCATGCAGTTTATCTGCCCGAGTAAGAGCAAAGCATGGAATTTCAGCTTCCCAGTACTTTCCAGGTGAGAGGACTGCTGGACTGACTGTTGACCCCTCAGCGGTTGGTGCCCGCGCCCTGAGGAACCTCTTTCTCAACGTCAAGGACAAAAAGTTCTGTCCATGAAAAGTTCCTGCCCTAGGTGATTGTCAGTTCCTTACTTTTTTTTTTTTTTTTTTGTCCTGAAAACTTTTGGGAGAGGCATTAAACTTTCGGTGTGGAAGCTACTTTGGGGAGCAAAGAAGAGGAAAAAAGTGAAATTTGATGGAGAAAAACGACTCCTTGTTTTCCCCACGTCCCAACTCATAAGCCGTCACTTGTAGAAATATCAAAATTGCTGGACGTGTTGACAGCTGAGAGGAGTGCAGGACTTCTTTCTAGGTGGGGAGACCCTCCACCGCCTGTTGGATCTGCGTGCATGTGTGCGCCAGCGGCGGTCCGAGGTGCGTTGTTCTGCCCTGGAGTCTCAGCTGAGACCCGAGTGAATGGCCTCCAGGGGTTTTGCGGGGCCTCCACCTCAGCGGCCACCGCCACCTCCTCCACAGGCCTGGGTCTGGCCAGGAAAGATGCTAGCCATGGGGGCTCTGGCAGGTTTCTGGGTCCTTGGCCTCCTCACATATGGTTACCTGTCCTGGGGCCAGGGCTTGGAGGAAGAAGAAGACGGGCTTTTGCGAGCTCAAACTGGAGAGAGACCAGAGCCCAGCGTAACTGCCAGCTCCCAGCCCCATCTCATTTTCATCCTAGCGGATGATCAGGGATTTAGAGATGTGGGTTACCACGGATCAGAGATAAAGACTCCCACTCTTGACAAGCTTGCAGCCGAAGGAGTTAAACTGGAGAACTACTATGTCCAGCCTATTTGCACACCGTCTAGGAGTCAGTTTATTACTGGAAAGTAAGTAATGCTTTATATATTTATTCCTTGGAAATATCTTAAGCATTTAATTAAGTCAAGTAGCAGAAAATACGGGGAACTAAATGAATGAATGAGTGAATGAGTGGATGGATAAAATGTATTTAGTTCCTGTGGGTATTAAAATGAATGTCCTGTTAATGATCTTGAAAGGCTTGTCACTAGTTTAATCTCATTTTCCTTACTCTGAGTCTGCTATGAAGTGCCTTCAGGGTTTTAAAATAAAATAAGAACTTAGACACTTCCGCCTACCAACCGGAGATCTTCAGAAGTGTTCTCCTTTTCTAAATCTGTTTTGGCTTTTGAGCATGCTCAGATTTTGTTTCAGATATCACAGTGGAATTCAGACACTATCATTGATAAGAAAAACAGACCAAGTTTTTTTTCTGGACTCTTGGTTTATTCTGAAATCTAGGGCTTAATAATCAAAGCCACAAGTCATCACAGAAAAAAAGAGGGGCCAAAGAAATATATGGAATGCAGTGTAAAATCTGACCAGTGTACTCGTGATTCTGTTTGGTTCTTTGATAATTTTCTCTTACAGCATCACTAAGGATGACAATATGTAATTACCAAAGCAGTTCTCAAAATGGGAGAAAATGCAGTAGTAAATGCTCAACATGAGTCAAACTTCATCTGAAGTTTCCTGCTCCTCATACACCTGGGAATTTTCTGATTAAGAAAAGTCAGATTATTTGCATACTTAAAGTGTTTTTAATATTAACATTGCTTTGCTAGACAGCTAAATTTTCTACTTAAGAGTGTTCACTCATTTCCATATTTTTACTTTCTCCTGTCAATATAGATTACTATACCTGATTTGAACATCCAAATTCAGCCTGTGGAATGGAGATAAATTAGGAGACCCAGTGGTACAGCTACCACTGCATAGAGGTAGAAGAAAAGCCTTAGTGGTTTCAGTGTATGAGTCTTGTGATTTCAGTTCAGGGAACCCTTGCTTCATTGAAGTTGTTCTTGGAATTGGATCCTATAAGAGTAGCCAGTATCCATTGGAAAAATAAAGACTACTTTGTAGGAATCTCTGTCCTGAAGAGGCTTTTGCTTACTACATGATTTCCACTGTCAGAATTTAGCATCATTGCCAGAAAAGAAAAAAGCCAGTCCTTTCCTCTCTTAAGAGAGAGAGAAAAGAAGTCTCACTGTACTTCAAAATCATTTTAAAGGTTACCTGTGGTATCATCAAGTCAAGGACATTTGATATTTATAAAGTTGGCTGGAAAATAAGTCCATCTGGTGGCCTGGAGGTCAAGTTTTTCATGTCTCATCCCAGACACTCTTCTATCTGATTTATGAAATAAATGTGTCATAAAGTTTTCCTCTTCAACTAAATTTATAGAATTTAGATTTATTCAGATAGCTAAGAGGAACTGAAAAATATATAACTAACTTTTATGAATTTATCTTTCACAATAGAGCATGTGTTTAAGGCTTTTCACCAAATAAGAATATCTAATTCCTAAAAGCTATCTTGCAATGATAAAATATCTAGGTGATATCTTTTAATCTTTATATTTACTTCATGGCATGAAGCAGACATGAAGGTGGAAATAAATCCGCATTTTTCTCTGTTGTTAAAAGTTGATTCTTGTTTTTTCAACGCAAACATCTCATGAGAAAATTTACTCTCCTATTAAATTTTTCTGTTCAGTGTAACCAGTTGTGTAATTGTCTTATAAACAGAAAGTTCAAATAACTACTGTGATTTGACTTAAATTTCTATTTGAATTAAACAGTTGAAGACATTTGCACTTTCAGTCCTCCTTTTAAAGAAATTGTTGGAACTTTCCTTAAATAAACACGATGTAAGAAAGAAAGTGGTTATGGAAGCCTAGTTCTGGGCCTCATGTTCATAATGTGAGCCCAGAAAATATGGTCATTTGTCCTCTCCATAGGTATATATCTATGCTTTCTGGACCCTCTAAAGTTAAATAAATAATGAAAAATATAAATGGATTGAATTTTATTTAGGTAAAGAATAGGTTATGTGGAATATGATTCAAATATCTTCGCACTTACATTGAAATAGTTTAAGTGATTGAAGCTAGAGCTACTTTTGATACAATTAACAAAACAACGCTTCCTTTATAATTTTGCTGGAGTCAGAATGTAGAAATATGTTCCCTTATACTGTACAAATCTATAATAAATCCTAGATTGTTTAATAATTTACATCATATCAGTCTGGCAGTATTGAGTATAAGTCAGCCTGTCAGTAAACATTCATTGTGTACAGATCCCTGCATTGGAACTATGAGGAACAAGTAAGCCAGCCCTAATCTCTGGACAGTGATTCTTAAATTTTAGGATCACTTAAATTTGAGTGTGCAAAAAAATCAACCAAAAGGCTAGTAGCTATTAGGCCTAGAACTAGCCTTCCAGGCTCAACTAGTGATACAGCTTTAGTGGTCTGGGGTTGAGACCAGAAATTAAGAGTAATCTAACAAGCATGTCAGGTTATTCTAATAATGGTACTAAAATAAATTAAGAGTGCTAGTATTAAATGCTAGCATCAATTGAGTAGTTTTTTGTGCTGAGACAATGCATTTTTATCTCATTTAATCTTAATTCTATGAGGTAGTTACTGTTGTACCCATTTTAAATGGGAATGGCCATAGATTCCAAGAGAGGTAGTAATGCAGAGGTTCTATACACTGGACTTTGAGAAACAACAATTGTAGGTGTTCAGAGTTAGATGGGTGATACAAAGGTTGATTGGGAAAGTTCCTACTTTTGCTTCATTTCAAAGTAATTTTCTCACCTTTTTAAAGCAGCTTTTCAAATAAATACATATAGAAAGATATCAGAAAGAGTATTATAAATTTTGCAAAATTTGGACATTTTATGCCAAATTTAGAGTAGGAAAGATTGGCAATCTGAGTTGAATTTCTATCTTTCGCAGTAATTTTGTGTTTTTACTGTTTTGTTATTCATTTTTCCCACCTGAAATACCATGATGATCATTTTTAATGAATGCAAAGATGACTTAAATAATACATATTTGTAATAGGATATTCGATAAATTAATTTCCTTTTACGAACAACCCCTGCCTCTCACCAGGGGTAATCATACTCCCAATTTCTAATAGGTTACATTAATTTTGCCTGTTTTTGAACTTAATACAAATGGAATTACAGTGAAGGTACTATTTCATGTCTGGCTTCTTTCTCTTAAAATTGTGCTTGTAGGAGTTCCCGTCGTGGCGCAGTGGTTAACGAATCCGACTAGGAACCATGAGGTTGCGGGTTCGGTCCCTGCCCTTGCTCAGTGGGTTAAAGATCCGGCGTTGCCGTGAGCTGTGGTGTAGGTTGCAGATGCGGCTCGGATCCCGCGTTGCTGTGGCTCTGGCGTAGGCCCGTGGCTGCGGCTCCGATTCAACCCCTAGCCTGGGAACCTCCATATGCGGAGGGAGCAGCCCAAGAAATAGCAACAACAACAACAAAAGACAAAAGACAAAAAAAAATTGTGCTTGTAAAATTTATCTGCGTTGTTGCCTGTAGATGTAACTCATTTATTCTCATTACTGAATAGTATTCTTTTATATAAATATACTATAATTTATTCATCCATTCTGTTGAATGGCAAATGGATTGTTTCTAGTGTTGGACTATTATTAATAATGCTGGCCGTAAACAAACCTGCATACATATATATTTTTTGTGAATATAGGTATACACATCTCAACTATCTATAAGAAATTGGACTACTGGGTCACCAGGATATGTATGTCCAGTCTTTGTAGATAATGCTCAACAGTTACTCAGAGTGGTTCTACCACTATTCAGTACACGCTAATTAGCAATGTATGGAGAGTTCTGTTTGCTTCACATCTTTGCCAACATTTGACACTTTTTCATTTCAGTCATTCTGGTTGTTACATACTGGTATACCAATATGGTTTGATTTGTGTTTCCTTAGTGACTAGAGACATTGAGCATCCTTTTCATGTATCTCATATCCAATTTTTTGCCTTTTTTTCCATTAGGTGATTGCTTTTCCTTATTGATTTGTGGTAGTTATTTTAATAATCTATTTGTATTGTATTCCAGTTCTGTGGCTTGCTTTTTCACTCTAAGTAATGTTTTCTGGTGAACGGAGTGTTTTAATTTCATTGTAGTCTTATTTATAATCTTTTTCTTTATGTCCTATTTAAGAGATTTTTGACTAAGTCAAGATCATAACAATGGTCCTTATTAAGTTTTATAGTTTTATTTTTATATTTACATCTACAGCTTCTTATGAAATTAATTTCTAATATGGCATTAGTCAGGGCTCAAGAATATTTTTTCCAAATCCATTTGACCCACACTATTAAAAATATCATACTTTCTCCATCTTACTACAGAGTCATCTTTTTCATGAATCAGATAAATATACTTGTTTGGGTCTGTTTCTGGACTCTGTTCTGTGCTATTAGTCTCTTTGTCCATTTTTGTATTAATCCTACATTTTTTTTACTACTATAGCTTTATAATAAATATTGGTAGTTGGAATGAAGTCCTTTTACTTGTTCTTCTTACAGATTGCCTTAACTGTTCTTTAGCAGTTCATTCATTTTAACATGAAAGAAGGGAAGGTATGGATATACAGAATTTAAAAGGTTGAAAGATTTGGTTTTGGAGAATATGAAGTAGTTCTCTTCTGAATTATCCTACTTTCTAAGTGAAATAATAAATGAGGTCATTAGATGAGAATGAGGATCTTAAGGTTTAAAGACAAAATATTCTAGGAGAGTGAGAAAGTAAATTGAGTAGGGAGATGCTGTGAAAATACTGGGCAGCAATGAGAGCCCTTTCAAGATTTGTGCTCATGAATTTAAATAGAGGCCAGTCGTTGCTTGTTTGTTTTTCTCACACCATATTCAGGTTGTTGTGTGCAAAAGAAGCGCTGTTGAAGAGGTGGATTTAACTAGTTTTGGAGCTTTGCCAAATGAATAGAGTGGGATCTCATGGATTCTAAACTTGGCAAGGGAAAGAGGAAGACTGTAAGGGGTTTTGTGTTGTTTAAAAAAGTGCCAGGGTGAATGGATTGACTGTCTAGGGTTGAAGTGAGGACTCTGCAGTAAACTTGGAAAGCTGAAAAGACAGATAATTGTAGTTAGAGAAATGCATGCTTGGGATCAAAATTTATATTAAGTAGTGCAGTTTTTAGAAGTGTTAGGCGAATGGGTGCTAAGGTGAGATAGAGGAAAACATCTTTGGAAGTGAGAAAGACAAGGTATTAGACGGGCAGGGAGTTGGATGGATCACTTGTGCGGATATTTAAATTATTAAGAATAGTGAGAAAAATCATGTAAAGAGTACAGTGAGCCAGTTGCTGGGATCATCTATGACCGATGGGTGGAAAGCCAGGGCCTAGAGTTGGATAAAGAATTCTAACAAGAAACATAACGAGTCTCTAGTCTGATGCCTGCCTTTTCAAAAAAGTTGAGCCTTAAAAAGAGATAGGAGCCAAAGTGTGTAGAAGTGCCAGTGAGGAACTTGGCAGATACTCATCCCTCCTTCAGACTCTCTGATAACTGAGGTATGAGTAGAAGATCAACTCTAAATTGAAAGGATAGCTAGCAGTCAGTTAGAGCAAGAAGGTGGAAAGAATGTCCAGGAAGCAGATGAGGTCATAGAGGATTTTGCTAATGACAGACTTTCAATAACAGAAGCCTTCTTGGAAAGAGGGACTTAGAAGAATGATTTAATCAGAACAGAGACTGTACAGAGATGCATAGAGACTAAAATCAGAGTGAAAGCAGACATACTGGAAAGACTGCATTTATGGCAAAGACAAATAAAATGGGCTGAAAAGCATGAGGGGAGTTTTTCCGGATGATCTGTTAGGAAATGTTGTGTCAAGTTTTAATTATACCTTCTTTCTGGAGATTGATTGAGCTGGGCCTCCTGCCTGTCGGTGGCCCACTGCCGCAGTCACACTGTGTACAATCAGATACTCAGTCAGGAGGTCTGGGTATTTGGTCCAGGAAGACAAGATCTGTGTAGGCCTCTTCTATGGACTGCAGTGGGCTATAGAAGCAAAGGAATGTGTCTCCCAGGAGTTTACAAAATACTGTTTTTAGATATGAAATTATCAATTAACTATGACCCTGGTTTTGAAAACTCTGAAAAAGTAATTGCATTCTTTTCAGCCACTTTCATGGGAGAAAGAGTCAAGGAAGCAAAAGAGAATAGGGTTTGATTATTCTGTTTCATAGGGATGTGGTACATACACACATTCTCCTCTACTTAGATTGTAAACATCAAGGGTTGTGTATACTTCCTTTTCCATCCACTTCTTTTATCCGAGGCCTAGATTTAAGTAGTGTTCTACATTCCAAGACTACACAATAAATATCAGTTACTAAAGCGTTTATTTATTTTATTCATAAATATTTAGTTAATACTTAAACATTTAAGAAAATGTTTATGGTTAGAAGTTTAGAAGAAAGTTTTTTCCATGCCCTAACTTTGGCTTTGGAAAATGAATATAACAACAAATGTGAGAGTTTGGGCTGGACATGCTATAAAATTTGGCTGTGATGATTGTTGTACAACCGTAAATGTAATAAAATTCATCAAGTAATTTAAAAAAATGGAGAGGATAGCTTTAAAACCTCACATATCCATTTCAAAAAGAATGGTACAATAGGCAATACCATTCAACAAATACCTGCCTCTTCTTATTTGACCATATGGATTTTTCTGTCTGTAGAGTCATGCTCAAGTAAGCTATTAGCACACTCTGTTGATCAAAGTCCCTTCTTTTAAATGAGTCTTTTTAAAAAGACATCCTTTGAAGTGAATCCTTATTCAGGAAACTCTGTTGAGTTACTTTAATAGGTACCCTGAAAGGTGGAAATTTATCCAGGTACCGGGAGTTCAGATCATTTTGTTTCATCCATTTGACCTCTCTCAGAGATCAAAGAAGGGAGGACCAAAAACCTTTGGAGCCCCTGCTTGTAATAGGAGCTCAGTATGAAAACTATTTATTTGTTTGTTTGCTTTTTAGGACCGCAGGTATGGCATATGGACCTTCCCAGGTTAGGGTTGAATTGGAGCTACAGGTGCCAGCCTACATCACAGCCACAGCAACACTGGGATCTGAGCTGCCTCTGACCTACACTGCAGCTCATGGCAACCCAGGATCCTTAAGCCACTAATTGTGGCCAGGGATCGAATCCTCATCCTCATGGATACTAGTTGGGTTTGTTACCACTGAGCCATGACAGGAACTCCCCAAACTTAATTTATTTCAAAGTTTAGTTTCATTCAGACTTCTTCCTATAGCAATATTATGGAATTAATTTTTGTATTATCTTTTCTGTGTTTTACTTTGAAATAATAAGAGTGTGTTGCAGTGTTCTTTTCTCATTCTAGATATTAAATATCCACAGGACTGTTATTTCATTGAGACATTCATTGCCCTTTGTGCTTTACTGCAAAAAGGACTTTGTCTCTACTCCTTTACTTCCTCCTTCTTCTAATTCAGCCAGTGCATTTGCCTTTTTCAAACTTGAGTCTCACTATATCACCATCCTCAGCAAACACCGTCCCTAGTTACCACTGACTGCTATAGAAGATGGAAAGAAAGTGATTTTGTACTGAGAACCGTCTTGTGTTAGTTGTTTTTGAAATACACTGTCATTTGCTCTTCACATCCACCTTGAAGGTAAAATATTTTTATTATTTTGGAAGACATTTATCAAATATTTAACAAATATCCTCATTTTATGGATAAGTGTTTTAGAGAAATTATATAAGTTGGTGGTGGTCACATGCTTCTAAACAGCAGAACCTGTATGAGAACCTAAACTCGTGTGACTTCAACAAAACCCTTGCTATTTTCACCACCCCATTCCTGCTGCTATTAAATTTGTAACCACCTTACTCTAGCCTTCAAAAAAAAAATTTAACCTTATCTTTCTCTATCTTCAGATCCTCTTCTCCAGAAAAAAGAATGATTCATTGTTTCTCAAGATGTGCTATACTTGACTTTCTTCCTTCTTTTGCACATACTGTTTCCACTCCTTGGAATTCACTTGGCCCAAGTGCTAGCCACTCATTAAGATTCAGCTAAAATACCACCTTCCCTATAGAGGTTTCCATGATTCCTCAGCCAGAAATACTTACCTGATGATGACCTTACATAATTCTTTCTATTACTCTTATTAGGCATGATTTTCCACCTCGTTCAAAGTTATTACTGAATCTCTACCTCTCAAGAGCAGCAGGACTGATTTATTACCTCCATAAATCTCCCAGCAACCAAAACCAGTCCATTTTTATTAATAGACACTAAGAATACATGTGAAGAATGAATGAATGAAAAGATGAATAAACAATTATTCATTTCCCTGTGACAGAGCAGAAATAACATAGAATATATAGTGAGGAAATCTGAATTACAGTACTGATTCAGCAAATTCCTGACTGTGACTTTGAATGAATAATCTTTTGGAGACTCCATGTTTTCATCTGTAAAATAGGAATAATGATAATCTTAAAGGTTATAACATTTAACAGTGATAACGTATGTGAAAATGGTTTGAAAACTTTTAAGTATTAAATGGTTTATAAATAAAAATTATTCTAAATTTAGAGCTGCATCTTTAATAACATACTAACATTAAAAGAACTATTCTTTTTTATTTTTTTAAAGGTTTCATTATTATCATTTTGTTGTTTTGGGGTATTTTTGTTTGTTTGTCTTTTTAGGGCCACACCCAAGGCATATGGAGGTTTCCAGACTGACAATTAAGTCATCACAGTTTCCTTATCTTTTTTTTCTTTGTATTTTTAGTGCCACACCCACGGCACATGGAAGTTCCCAGGCTAGGGGCTGAATTGGAGCTGTAGCTGCTGGACTAGGCCACAGCCACAGCAACATAGGATCCAGCCCACATCTGCAGCCTACACCACAGCTCATGGCAATGCCGGATCCTTAACCCACTGAGTGAGGCCAGGGATTGAACCCACATCCTCATGGATACTAGTCAGGTTCATTAACCACTGAACTACGATGCAAACTCCTGTTTTTTGTTATTTTGTTTGTTTGGTTTTGGCTATGACCACCACAAGCTGAAGTTCTCCAGCCAGGGATCATGCAGTGACCCTGGCCAGTGATAATGCTGAATTCTTAACCCGGCTGAGCCATCAGGGAACTCCCTCTTGCTCTTTTTTTTTTTTTTTACGTAGCAAGGGATTTTCTTTCTGTGAGTATAGTCATATCTCATTTTCAAGTTCAGTCTTAAGTACAGAAAGTTAAAATACTGTATGTTTCAATTTTAATATAGTTTATCCTCCAGGATTTTTTTTGTATATTTTTAATTGAGATGTCCAGGAGGTAATTAAGCATATATATATATATATATATATATATATATGTATTTTTAAGTTTCTCCAGTTGGAGATTGTGTTATTGTTGGTTGTCATGCTTGGCATGTTGCTGTTGTCATGCTTGGCAGAATCTATTGGAACCTTGCTAAACCTGTGGCAAGCAAAAGCAGATGTATATTTAAATAGTGACATTAGGAGTACCACATTAAACGAGAATAACTAGCAATTGGATAATGGAAAGGCTAGTGACTAATTACTTCAAATCCCTTCAATCAACAATTTTAAAACATTTTACTGAATATCATTATTTAATGTCTTACTCAGCCTTGAATACTAGCTCACACCAGAGACTACAACTCAATAGGTGTGCAATAGAGTTTTGAATTAAGACATTGTTCTAGGTTTCATAGTGATTGAAATTTCATGTGCACTATTATTATCACTATTCCATTAACCTCCTAAATGGTTATATTGCCTGCAGCATTTGAATCCACACTCCACACTAAGACCTGAGAGAAATCTCTGCAACATTGTCAAAATTATGCCACTTCAGGGAGTTCCTGTCTTGGCTCAGTGGAAACGAATCTGACTAGCTCCCATGAGGATGCAGGTTCGATCCCTGGCTTTGCTCAGTAGGTTTGAGGATCTGGTGTTGCCGTGAGCTGTGGCATAGGTCACAGATGCGGCTTGAATCCCATATTGCTGTGGCTGTGGTATAGGCTGGCCTAGCCTGGGAACTTCCATATGCCCTGGGTGCAGCCTTTAAAAGACAAAAAAAAATCATGCCACTCCCTGCTTAAAATCTCTAGAAGTTACCACTACTGTTAACCTAACTCAAGGGTGCCTGATGCACAGTGAAGCCAAACAATACCAAAACATCAGAGTGTGGAGCAGAGAAAGGTTTATCGCAGGGCCCTGCAAGGATGCCAATTATTTATGACTCCAGACTTCTCAAAGGGTTTCCCCAAAGCACCTTTAAAAGCAGGGGAAGGGAAGGGCATGGTTAGTTGTTGCAAACTTTTGGTGTCAGATCCCTTTGTTCTTGTAACTATCCAGATAGGTCAGGTCAGGTCAGGATGTCCCTGGAAACCTCCAGCAAGACAAATGTTATTCTGTTTTGTAACTTTTTATCCCTATATGAATGGATTCTTAAAGGTCAGAGCCCTGAGAAAAGGCTATCCTGTATATTTCACACTATAGGCAACATTCTGTTTATAAAAGGTGCAGAGCCAGCATGATTAAGCATGGGAAATAAAAAGGAACAGATCTAATTATGGAGTCAGACTTATTCTTCCTTATTTCATTACCTGTAGACTAAAACACAATTCCTAAGCATCCTAGGTCCTTATAAGGACCTTCAAAATCTGTCCTCTGACAAGATTCTTGTGCAGTCTCTCAGCACTTTCCCATTTATACCCTCTTTGAATTATCACACCCAGGGTACTTATACTTTCCCACAAGGCCTGTGCTCCTTAACCTTCCTATGTTCCTTTCAAAGCAGAATGTCCTTTGCTAGAATGTTCTCCTCTGGGAAGATGCCATTACATTCTTCTAGACCCTCTACCTCCTTCATCTTCTTTCTGATCATTTTAAGAACTAAATCCTGAAATTAATGGTACTAGGAGATAACAGACATTTTGGCACACTGCTCTTTTCTTTGAGAAACTTTTTTACTACAGTGCCAACTTGAGGAAAGTGAACTTTTATTTCAGAGTCTTGAAACTATGAATTAAACTATTCACTTGATGTAATTTGCATCTGTTTCCAGATAAATACATGTATATCTTAATTTTATGTAGTGTTGTATGCAGTCGGAGTTAGCCAGGAATTCATTGTCATCATTTGCCTTTAAAAGAAAATTGGGTCATTTGGATTGGTAGTCTGAAATTTCTAATTGGTTCCAACAATAGAATTTTTCAGATTTCTTTTCTGATGTGGCTTTGAATGATTTCAAATGTCAAAATAAAAAAAAAATAGAGTTTTTTTGAGGCAAATATTTGTTGTCACTTAATCCTCAGCACAAATCTGTGAGATAGATAAATAATACTATTTCTCAGTCTTGCAAAGGAGATTTCCAAAATTAAATGCATATCCTTAAAAGTTCCACAGGAGAGAAAACTATGCATTAATTAATTTGTCAAACTCATGTGTAAGCGTTCATGAAGCTTCCCATTAACTGTTTATGGTTCATGAGGTAATAATAATAATAACCCTCGATTTCATTGGGATTCCTTTCTTATTTCCTCGAAATTTATTCATTCAATATTGAGCACCAGTTCTTCTCCAGATAGTGTTTTAGGCACTGGGAAATGTATCAGTCAATACAACCTCCCAAAATCCCTGTTCTCGTGACATTTTTTCTAGTGCTAGGAGAACAAATAAAATGCACAGTGTGCTAAAGGGCAAATGTGCCCTATGAAGGAAAACATAGCAGAAAAAGAACAGGAGTTAAAAGGTTAAGGGTTAAGTGTGAACAGGCAGTATCATGGTGGTCAGAGAAGGATTCACTAAGAAAGAAGGTAAAGGAAGGAGCCTCATGTGTTAATGCTCTGGGCAGACAGAACAGTAACTGCATAACTGCACAGGCTTTGTGACAAGAGCATCCTTGATGTGCTCAGGCTAGGCTGATTCAGAGAGGGAGCAGGGGAGAGTTAAGAGTAGATGGGGTCAAGGCTTTTAAGGGAGCCAGATCCTGTAGTGCAGTGAAGGCCAAGGCATTCCACTGATTTCCATTCTGAGTGAAATGAGAGCCATTGGAAGACTTGGAGCAGAGGGGTGACATGACCAAACATGGGTGTTAACAAAATCGCTTTGATGGACGTGTTGAGGATAGATCCTGTAGTTAAGATTTGTAGGAGGAGGAGTTCCCGTCGTGGCGCAGTGGTTAACGAATCCAACTAGGAACCATGAGGTTGCGGGTTCGGTCCCTGCCCTTGCTCAGTGGGTTAAAGATCCGGCGTTGCCGTGAGCTGTGGTGCAGGTTGCAGACGCGGCTCGGATCCCGCGTTGCTGTGGCTCTGGCATAGGCCAGCAGCTACAGCTCCGATTAGACCCCTAGCCTGGGAATCTCCATATGCCATGGGAGCGGCCCAAAGAAATAGCAAAAAAAAAAAAAAAAAAAAAAAGATTTGTAGGAGGAAGACCTAGTAGAGCGACTATCACAATAGCCTGTGTGAGAAATGATGGAGTGTAGAGAGGGATAAATACTGAGTACATTTCACAGGTAGAGCAGACAGGATTTTTGGATGGACTATAAACAGGCTGGATGGGTTGGAAAGAAAAAGGAATCTAGGACAACTTGAAAGTTATTCATTCTGCTACTAGCAAAAAACAAAAACAAAATGCTTACTCAAGCAGATAAAGTTACTACCAATCACAAATTACAGGCACCTCTTTGACAATTACATTTTACAATTCAAAGCCCACTAATGAAAAATAGCCTTTGTTTCTCCATCCTCCTTTGCCTGACTCCCTGAGATTTAAAGCATTGCAGTGATACATTTATTTTTTATTATATATTTTTTTCATTTTGCATTACAGTTTGGGGAAAGAGTAGTAGATGGCAGTCAGGAAATCTGCATTTGAGTTTTGGCTGAGCCATTTACTAATATTTCAAAAGAAAGACAAAGCAGCACAGGTAAATGTGGAGGAGCAGACTTTTTAAGGCAAAGATGTCTTTTCTTCCCCCAAGGCTCTGCAGGATGGCATTGACTGGGTGAATTGACCATTCCCAGCACTTTATCATATTGAGTGTATAAGCACAAACTCTGTACGTCCAAAGTTTCTTCAATGGTTGATGAAAAATGGAAACCAACAAAAAGAGCCAGTGTACCAACTCAACATGCCTCTTTATTTCCACCATGCTGAAAATACTGCTATTCAGACAGATTAAATATCGAATGTATACAAACAAACATGCACACACCCACATGTTTCTCCTTTCTTTTGGATTAATGTCAAGGTCAAAGAGGCTGGACAGTACTTTGTGGTTGGCTCCCCACCTGTAATTTTAGAGTTATGATGTTAAGACTTTACTTCTCATAATATGTTGTTTTAAACTTAAGGTACACTCATTTTGTTCCTCAGTTTAAAATAACTAAAAAGAGAATATCTGCTATTATGTTTAGAAAAAGTCATTAAAAAAAAAACAACACACTTTCCATATTGGTGATTTCTTCTCTTTGTTCTTCAGGTTAGAAAAGCACCTCCTAGATAGCTTATGAACCACCCTGAGTAAGTTGTATTACTGCAGGTTTCTGTTGTTGTTTTCTGGACCAAAGAGTCAGCAGCTTTGCAGATTGTGAGAAAAGCTTTATTGACAGGAATGTGTGTTTCTATGCGTTCACCTTAGTTACCCCCTACTATTGGAATCAAAAGGTCCAACCTCATCTGTTGTAACAGTAAGCCCACAACTTCCTCTTTCTTGGATTTTAAGGATAAGCACTATAAAAAAATCTCTTACTGATGCAAAAGAAGTTTTTCTATGATTTTTTTTCTTAAAGAATGCTAAATCTAAAGAATCTTACAATTTCAGATCCCTCCTCTAAGTCTCTTAATTTTATTTTTTTGACAATTTTTTTATTATTATTATTGTTCAATGAATTTATCACATCCATAGTTGTACAATGATAATCACAATCCAATTTCACAGGATTTCCATCCCACAACCCAAGCACATCCCCCAACCCCCCAAACTGTCTCCTCCGGAGACCATAAGTTTTTCAATGTCTGTGATTCAGCATCTGTTCTGCAAAGAAGTTAAGTCTGTCCTTTTTTCAGATTCCACATGTCAGTGAAAGCATTTGATGTTGGTGTCTCATTGTATGGCTGACTTCATTTAGCATGATAATTTCTAGGTCCATCCATGTTGCTAAAAATGCTGGTATTTCGTTCCTTTTAATGGCTAAATAATATTCCATTGTGTATATGTACCACATCTTCTTGATCCACTCTTCTGTTGATGGACATTTAGGTTGTTTCCATATCTTGGCTATTGAAGAGAGTGCTACAGTGAACATCGGAGTGCACGTGTCTTTGCAAGTCGTGATTTTCTCTGGAGAGATGCCCAGGAGTGGGATTGCTGGATCAAATGGTAGTTCTATTTTTAGTTTTATGAGGAATCTCCATACTGTTTTCCACAGTGGGTGCACCAATTTACAATCCCACCAGCAGTGTACTAGTGTTCCTTTTTCTCCACACCCTCTCCAGCACTTACTGTTTGTAGACTTTTTGATGATGGCCATTCTGGCTGGTGAAAGGTGGTACCTCATAGTGGTTTTGATTTGCATTTCTCTAATGATGAGTGATGTTGAACATCTTTTCATGTGTTTTTTGGCCACCTGTATGTCTTCTTTGGAGAACTCTCCCTTTAGATCTTCTGCCCATTTAAGTCTCTTAATTTTAAATCTCTGTATGAAACTGTAGTCAGGCCAAATTGCCTTGTCACATAAGTGTTAATTTCACTTCCCAAGTGCTGGAAGCCCTCCTGTCTCAGAAGCAATGTCACATCTCTGACTGACTACATGGAAACTACACTGTCTCTTTTTCCACTGCTTATTTTTGACCTTAAGGAGCTGGCCAGTTCAGACATGTTTGTCTGCCATAGGTAAATTGGTTTATTTCCTTGTTGGACTTGAAACTTCTGTGATTTAAAAACTTTTTCTTTCACGTGGAATTTTTTTTATTCAAATGAATTCTTTGATAGAATAGCTCAATATACAAAAAAATATGGAAAGTGTTCCTGGCGGGAGTTCCCAGCCTCAACGTCTTTCTTCTAACATAGACTCAGAGCACCTCTATCAAATCTCCAGGGCTCTTGGGTCATTGTTAGAGATACTCAAGCCTATTTAATCTACTCTGGGAGTAATTTTCCAACATTGTCAAGGAAGATAAATTGCTGACTGAATACTACAAATGAGTACCTTTTCAATAATGCAGTTATTCTCAAGAATACAGAACACAGGCATCAAGGTACAAAATGTAAAAATAAGGACACAGCAGCAGCAACTGAAAGCCAACAATCTCTTAAACATATTTCATATATAAAATGCTTTGATTACATTTTTTTGTAAATTATTTTGTTTGTTTTGATGCTTTTAAATAATTGATGATAGTTTTTAAAGATGAGGCAGTTCAGTAATAATCTTGAGGTATATTATAATGACAGTGAGGGGGAATGAAAGATGTAACATCCAAAGGGAGGGACATGGAGGTCTGTGGGAAACAATAATGAAATAACAGTATCTATACAGCAGAGAAGACTTTTCAGGTGTCAGAATTTCAAGTTTTTCTCTAGTCGTAAAATACCATTTCAATATGTCAAAAGAGAGAAAATAGGAGGAAGCTATTATTCAGTAAGTTGTAGGGAAGCATGTTGCAGAACAGTTATAGGGAACTAACATTTAAAATTTGTTCTCCTTTGTATATTCTATAAAATGCCTACTACAGCCCTATTGCCTCATTATTTCTCTAGTTCTGTAACAGGGAAATCAAGTGTTCACATGAGAAATAATAAGTTGCAAAGACATAATAGCAGTGAGAAAGAAAAGGAAACAAAAATTTAAAAGCGATAGAATGGGCATTACTTAGTACCTGAATGAACATAGCTTAGAATGTTCAGTTCACGTATCTGGTAGATCATAGTTACATTAACCAAAATAGGCATTAATCAAAATTCAAAGTGGAAAATACTCTGACTTTATGCTGTTTGACTTCATACTTGCTTTCCATTTTTCAAATATCAAATACCATTTAATAATATACAACCATATGCAACATTCTAGTGAGTTAATCCTATCTTGATTATAGTTGCCAAATGATCTTTAAAAATCCAACTAAATAAATAGGAAGTGAAACAAAGCAAGTATCTACAAAATTATTTAAATGCTACACATGATGATTGTACCTATATAAATTTAAAAAGATAGCAAAATGAGGTTCCTCTAATGTTGAAATTCAGAAAAGATAAGGCATGAAACATAAAAATTGTGAATCACTGTATTGTACGTTTTTAACATGTAGTACTGTACATCAGCTAATCAGTTTTTTATAAAGACGTGGAACAAATGAAATGCTGTTTCTTACCCTGGTCTCTCATAAAAGCTAAAAATTCTGTCTCTTTTGAGACTCTGAAATTGTTCACAGGTTTATGTATGTCCCTGATGTTCTAATAGCTAAGTGCCTTAGGGAGCTTTATTACTCTGACTCATGTTTGGCCGGAATGATTCAATATTAGGGAATTGATTCAGTAGGTCAGGACTAGTCTGTGCATTTGAAATATTAAACCAAAGACTTTTTTTAAAGGAAATGACATGCATATTTGGAGGTATGGCTGTTAATAGGACAGAACACTAGACCGAGGGTAAACAAATTATTTCTCCACCCCATCAACCCCCACAGTTTGCTACTGGCTTGTGAGTTGCATGTCCTGAGTGAGCCATTCAAAAAAATGTCTACAGCAATTTGAGTCAGATTACTTAATTTACAACATTTGCCTGAAAAGAAATGTTCCTTTTCAGATAGTCTTAGTAAGGATTATAATTTTTATAGTGCTTTAAAATCACTGTTTTAGAGGAAAGACATCATTTCATCCTCCACCCATACCCATTCCCAAAACTCAAATAGCTGTGATTCTGGAGAGGTTTTTGAAAGTGTTGGTATAGTAGAAATAAAAAAGAGCGTGTGTAACCTGTGTGAAGTCTTTGGCTTTGAAACTAAAGCAAGAGAGAAATCGCGTGGTAATTTAAAAAGTAGCAGGTTTAAAGAGAGGTTTTTTTGTTTGTTTGTTCTTTTTAGGGCCACCTTGTGGCAAATGAAAGTTACCAGGCTAGGGGTTGAATCAGAGCTGCAGCCTCTAGTTACTGACTGACCCACAGCTCACAGTAACGCTGGATCCTTAACCCGCTGAGTGAGGCCAGGGATCAAACCACATCCTCATGGATACTGGTAGAGTTTGTTACCAATGAGCCACAGCAGGAACTCCAAGAAAAGTTGTTTTTAAGGTGGAGACTAATACTTGAAGATGTGGGTGAAGGCATAGCAGAAAATAGAGGGGAATTTAGTGGACAGTAAGTGATTAAACAAATGAGAGAGGTAAAACTGTACCACATTTGCCTTCTTCTCAGCCTATTTGAAATCTTATTTATCCTTAAAGATTTAGATCAGTGTTTTCTAAATATGCTATGCCTTAAGCCTTTTTATATATACACATACATACATACACACACACACACACACACATAAATATATCATAGCTAAAGACAAAATACTTCAGTTAATGAGAGAAAAAAAATAGAAAATCTATGCAAGGACTTGATATTCATCAAAGCTCTAATGGCTTACAAAACTTCATAGGTGTCTGGCTTGGGGAATTTAATACAAATAGAAAAATAATTAATGGATTCCTTAACCTCTCTATACACAGGAAACGTTAGACGGCATTGTGTCTTTAATCATAACCTTGATAACACTGTTATTGCCTACTGGCTAATAAGCACAGAATTTTTAAATTAAAACTAATTTTGCTTCTATAACTCTCCCCATTTAGACTGGTTTTTCATAGTGCAGTGCTTTATGTACAGGAACATTAAGTAAGGTGGCTGATTTTTCATCTTTTTACTCAGTTTGGAAAGAGAGAGTAAGAGGAAATGGAGGCTCCAGGCAGTGGCAACAGCTGGAAGGCATCTCTAATTAGATTCCAGGCAGACATGGGCCGCATTTATAACTTTCCATATGCTGGCTTACCGTTTCGTTTAAAAAGATTCCCAAAACAACATGCAAATTTTAAAAGATTTGCTGCACTTGTATATGTCACTCAATATGAAACTCTTTTCTTGAGCACCTTAGCATGGAACATAGAATGGTAATCACTGACTCCTAGCTTAAAAGATGATGTCCAGAGAGGAGGTCTTAGAAGGTCTGTGTGCTTGACCAATATAAATGTAATAATATTTAGCACAAAAGTTTTGAGACTGCCATTAGATCATACAATTAAAAGATGTTATTTAAGCCATGCAGATGAAATTCTCTCTGACTTTTAAGGTTTTGGAGTCTTTTTTGCAAGTTAATGTTACTTAAAAGAAAAAAAAAAGGGGAACGTCAAAGAAGC
This sequence comes from Phacochoerus africanus, assembly GCF_016906955.1. Lineage (NCBI taxonomy): Eukaryota > Metazoa > Chordata > Mammalia > Artiodactyla > Suidae > Phacochoerus > Phacochoerus africanus. The sequence continues at coordinate 108,720,105 of NC_062553.1, forward strand.
AGACCATTATGTTCAATATACAAAAAAAAATCAGTGGCTATGAACTATGAAAACATGTTGTACATTTGTGATTATGTTTTTGTGTTCAGCAGTAGAGAACTTCTAGTTGTTAGGTTTTGGTTGCAGTGTTGTATCCTGTATCCTGGGAAGATCAATTTAAAATTTTCCTATTCAGTGGAACTAAAAATCACATTTGTTGCAGAAGAACTTTTTTCTATTTTTCTAAAAATTTATTTTATTGAGCTTTAGTTGATTTACAATGTTGTGTTAATTTCTGCTATACAGCCAAGAATTTAATAATATATATATATTTTCATATTCTTTTCCATTATGGTTTATTGCAGGATATTGTATATAGTTCCCTGTGCTATATAATAGGACTTTGTTGTTTACCCATTCTATGTATAATAGTTTGCATCTGCTAATCTCAAACTCCCAATCATCCCTTCCTTACCCTCCTCCCCCTTGGCAACCACAAATGTGTTCTCTATATGAGTCTGTTTCTGTTTTGTAGCTAAGTTCATTTGTGTCATATATTAGATTCCACATATAAGTGATATCATATAGTATTTATCTTTCTCTGTCTGACTTCACTTTGATGATCTCTAGGTCTGTCCATGTTGCTGCAAATGGCATTATTTCATTCTTTTTTATGGCTTACTAGTATTCCATTGCATATATGTACCATATCATGTTAATCTATTCATCTGTCAGTGGATATTTAGGTTTTTTCCATGTCTTGGCTATTGTAAAAAGCACTGCTATGAACATAGGGGTGCCTGTATGTTTTCAAATTTTAGTTTTCTCTGGATACATGCCCAGCAGTGAGATTGCTGGATAATATGGCAACTCGATTTTTAGTTTTTGTAAAGAACTTCCATGATGTTTTCCATAGTGGCTGTACCAATTTACATTCTTACCAATAGTGTAGGAGGGTTCCCTTTTCTCCATCCCCTCTCTAGCATCTGTTATTTGTAGACTGTTTAATGATGGCCATTCTGACCAGTGTGGGGTGGTACCTCATTGTAGTTTTGATTTGCAGTTCTCTAATAATTAGCAATGATGAGCACCTTTTCATGTGCCTATTGGCCATCTATTTGTATGTCTTCTTTGGAGAAATGTCTGTTTAGATCTTGTTATTGCAAAAGAACTTTAAAGATCCATCGCCATTCTCAAGTAAATGGTTAATTAACTTAATTTTATATTCTATTTTCCAGTGAAATATAATACTATCTTTGCAGTCATACAGGATTTATCTTTTGTGAGCCTAGATTAATATTTTTATTAAAGTATAATTGATTTACAATGTTGTATCACTTTCTGTTGTACAGCAATGTGTTCAGTGATACATATGTATACATTTTTGTTATTATTTTCCATCATGATTACTTCATAGTGAGTCCTCCTCAAGGCCTGCCTCCCCAAACCTAAAGTTGCCTAAAAAAATTTCATAATTATGACCTTCCCACAGTATTAAAAGCATTAATTATTCTAAAGTAAAACATATTCTCTAGTGTATCACAACATACGTAATTATGTAGGTTCATCTTATGTGTACAGTTGCAACAGCTTGTGAAATGGTCCATGGCCACCATTCTCTTCTTTCACCATTTTTTCCCATTAAGCCACTGTAATTGTCTTATTAAGGTGCATATCAGATGGTGTTCTTGATAATGGGCAGCCCACATCTTGGCACAAAAGAACCCTCACAAGCCAGCCACTCACTATCTTTCCAGATTCCTTTCTCACCACTCCTCCAAGTACCCTATCATCTTCTTATATGTCTAATCATGTTACTGTTTCATGAACTTATCTCTTTCTCATACTTCTCTGACTTTTCTTGCTGTTCCTTTTGAAGTGACTTTTACCTCTTTTTCATCCTGTGCATATGTGATATATCCTTCAGAACTCAAGTCAAATTTACTTCCTTTGCTAATTCCTGCAGATGAGTTTCTCATTTTTATTCACATATTTTATTTACACTTACCCATACCACAGTTCACATTGCCGTATTCTCCATTGCACTTTGAGCTCTTCAAAGGCATAGATCCAGTCTTAAATTTTTAAATATGCCCCATATCTGACATTATATGGCATATAGTAAAGTCAACAAATATTTATTAAGTGAACATGTGCCTTATTGATTTCTAGTGTATTTGTAATGTTTCTTAACATTTTTGCTTTTAATAGATCCTCTTTTCCTATTTTTCCTAACTCTGTATGTTCTAAGGGAACAATATATTAACTGTACCCTGTAAAAAGAGGAGGCTCCTTTATTCTTATGAATAATTTAGATTCTCTTTTTTTATTCCAAGTGTTTGTTTTTATAGAGTAGGCTTTCTTTCAAAATCACTATCCTCCCCAATATTATTCTTATATTTCAAAGAAATTAAATATTATATATATATATATATATTTTTTTTTTTGCTTGGGCATATAGCACAATGAATATTCCACTTCTCCAGTGGTGACTTGAAAAATTACCATATTTCATTACAAGTCTCTTTTGTTAACTTGACCCATCTATTACTCATCCAGTCTTAGGTAAGAGATGGGGTTCAGTGAATATTTGGTTATAGTTTATTTATTTATTTATTTATTTTTGTCTTTTTAGGGCCACACCCATGGCATATGGAGGTTCCCAGGCTAGAGGTCTAATCAAAGCTGTAGCCGCCGGCCTATCCCTCAGCAACACCAGATCCAAGCTGCGTTTGCGATCTACACCACAGCTCATGGCAATGCCGGATCCTTAACCCACTGAGCGAGGCCAGGGATCAAACCTGCAGCCTCATGGTTCCTAGCCAGATTCGTTTCCACTGTGCCATGATGGGAACTCCTGGTTATAGTTTAAATTAGATATTGTTCCAGATAATTAGAAGCCTAAATCAAGTTGGTTGGAAATATAAAGACAAAGAGAAGAGGAAGGAAGAAGAGAAATCATCATTAGACTGTAAGCCAAATACAGCTACCATTTGGGTATAGTTGGCAAAGAAGTATAAATATATATTGTGCATTTTCTAGAGATTTTATATCCATTTGGGTTTTATCACTAATATATCCTGTTGAAAAACAATTATATATCTCTACTATAAATTTCAAGCCAAAACTTCTAAAGTTATCAAATTGTATTGTCCTTACTGAATAATTTAATTATAAGTGAAAGGATTTTTTATTTTCCACATTTCCTTAACATATTACTTGTCTGATATCACTTATATTGGAATCTAAAACATGGCACAAATGAACCTTTTCACAGAAAAGAAATGCATGGATTTGGAGAACATACTTGTGGTTTCCAAGGGGGAAGGGGAAGGAGTTGGATGGAGAAGGGAGTATGGGGTTAAGAGATGCAAATGGTTGCATTTGGAGTGAATAAGCAATGAGATCTTGCTATATAGCACAGAGAACTGTATCTAGTCACTTGTGATGGAACTTGATGGAGGATAATGTGAGGGGAAAAAAATGTATATATATATGTGTGACTGGGTCGTTTGACAGAACACTGTAAACCAACTACAATTGAAAAAATGAAAATCATTAAAAAATATATTACTTTTGTAACTAAAACTTGGATATAGCAGGCATAAATTGATTTATGTACTTTGTCTTCACATAAGTAGGATGATGTATTGTTATCCCAGAACAGTTTGGGAATGAGTTTTATTTCCTTCTGTTGCAACCTTGGGCATAGTCATTTTGCTTATGTTAAGTTTGAGTTAATGATAGCTATATAATTTCCAAAAGGTAATTTTCATTAAAAGAATGAATCTAGAGAAGAAAATCCAAAATCTTAAAAAAGTCATGGTTCTCTTCAACCATATAAGTAGGAAAGTTCCCTTTCCTAACCAATTTTAAATTTCAGTTAAGCTTCTTCTGTCCTTCCTCATATTCAGTGGGATTAGAATACTTACCATAAGCCATCATTTTCATAACTTATAAATACTTTAATTCATTTCCTAGCCTTATTTCCTTGAGCTTTTCTTTTTGTGGAATGTTTTTCTATTTAATCAAATAGAAAGTGTATTAAGAATTTGATATGAAGTAAATGTTAGCAGAGCACTCAAGTTTTCATAAACTAATGGTTCTATAGATACGTTTTTACTCTAATTTATATATAATAAATGTGATTCAAAAAGAATACTTTGTGACAATAGCTAATCTCCCTATAAAATAAACAAAAGCCATAAAGTAGTATACATTAGGTAGAATAGAATAACCCAACCAACAGTGCACTTTTCCTAATAGAAGTGAATTTATATGAAACTTTTTCTTATAAATAAAAACAAATGCATCAGTGAAGATAAACAGATTGCATGTCTATCTAGGTGCTGTTATGTAAGTTCCTGGTATTTGGACTGTTTTAACTTAGAAAAATTTTATACTTAATATGTATATTCATAAAAGATGATACAATGTTAAGTGGTAAATAACCTAGAAAATAATAAAGCAACTTAAGGAAAAAAGAGTGAGAGGAATTGCCCTATTTTTATCAGGCACTCAGGGGAGGTGTCTGTGAAGAGGAAACATGTGCAACTGGAATAAAATGAGGAACAAAGTAAGCCCACAGATGATCCAGTCTGAGGGAGCAAGAGTGGCAAAGGACCTGGGATTAGAGCTGGCTTTGCATGGTTGAGAAATGCCCAGTTGGCTGGTGTGGAGTGAATGAGCAAAGCATGATAGGAAATGAGAAGAGAGGCAGAGTCAAGGGCCAGACCACATACAGTCTTGGAGCCTGTGGTAAAGACTTTAACACTTAACCCAAGGGTGATGGGATGTCACAGAATGCTTTCAGTATCTCAGATTGTGTAAGGCAAAGGACTAAACACCCACAAAATATAGTTTGTTTCCTAGGATAGGGTGGAATTTACTTTCTCTACTCATACCCACTTGAATACTGGGCTAAGTCAAGAGAAGCTAGTCCACAGAAGCAAATATTAACCCACAAACAAGACAAATAGGGGCTCACGCACCTTCACAGGTGTAGCCTAACTCCACATGCATCCGAGACCAGCTTCCACACTCCTGCCCCAAACCCAAGTGTTCAGAAGCAAGGAATACCACCACACCTCACTGTGGGCTTCAGAAGCTCCATAGCTTATTTATCTAATGCTGGCCATCTGGGGAGTGTAGAGCTTTGTGTCTCATCCTAATCCACTAGTGGAAGAGTTTGGTGGATTAGGGCAGCATCATAAATTGGCATCTCATAGGTCATTTCCAGCTCTATACACTCCCCATCAGAGGATCAGTGAGGGTCGAAGATCCATTTATTTTGGCCACTGGTCAAGATCAAAATCTCTAAGAAAGAGACTTATTGTATTCTTTGTTTCTATTAAAATTACAAAATTGTCATTTGCAATGTTTAAAAGTAGTACTCTTATTTTAGCTACTCAGAACTTCATAAACTATTTTCTATTCAACTAAATATTTTCATGTTTTGCCCCAAGCAAACATTCATGCTTCACAGTTTGAGCAATTGCCTTTAAGTTTTCTTGAATCTTTCCACTATGGAGATATTTCAGGCATTTTTATAAAAAGTATGAGTCAAGCATACTTAACATGGAAAAACACCTTAGAGATTGTCTGATTAAAGGCATGGTTATCTGTTTTTCCCTGATCTAAATGAATATATGTCTTTTATCTTTTAATTTATAAACCTTTGTAAGTGTAACAGTGCTTTAATAAAAGGTAATCAAAATTAGTTTGCTGGAGTTCCCATTGTGGCGCAGTGGAAATGAATCCGACTAGGAACCATGAGGTTGCTGATTCGATCCCTGGCCTCACACAGTAGGTTAAGGATCCGGTGTTGCTCTGAGCTGTGGTATAGGTCGCAGATGCAGCTCAGATCTCATGTTGCTGTGGCTGTGTGTAGGCCGGCAGCAACAGCTCTGATTAGACCCCCTAGCCTGGGAACCTCCATATGCCACAGGTGTGGCCCTAAAAAGACAGAAGACCAAAAAAAAAAAAAAAAATTAGTTTGCTTTGAAACTTTATTAACACATTTTGTTTAAATTAGTGCCCATTAAGCTGAGGCATTACGTTATTCACCAGTTGTTGGCACATTTGTGTAGAGTGCTTATCAGTAACCATGAGGATCCCTGGGTGAGGTTCTAGGTTTGCTAGGGCCAGTAAAATAAAATGAAATCAGAAAAAGGTCTCCAAAGAGATTTCAATAACATTTCCAAATCTTCAGTATAAAAAGAATCAGTTTCCATACTCAAATGGCTGAGAAATACTATCTTCATAAAATACTAAACCATAGCACCTGTTGCTGGAAGATACTAAAAGGCAATGTTTTCCTTAAGATTATGTTAAAAAGTATATCACATTACTGTTCCTACAGTGTAGAATCTGTTAAAACATTATGAAGAGAGACAGCACAACATAATAGAAATAACATTAGATTTGGGGTCAGGAAGCCTCATCTAGGAATTTGAAAGTTATGGTTTAAGCATTGTTTTTTGTACATGATCTTAACAAATTCATTTTACCTCTATAAGATTTAGTTCCCTAATCTATAAATCAGGATTATGACAGTTATGAATGTTAAATGAGAAATGTGCAGACTGGGACACACTCTACAAATGTTAGTCATTATTATTTTCATGGTACTTATCGAGCTCTACTTATATGAATTGGGTGTTTGGAAAAACCAAACCAACAGCATGCTAGTAGTTTCTCTTATAATAAAAAATCTGGCATAGCCCCTGCAAGATGGCATGAAACTTTGGCTTCTAAGTATTTCTGTTGATTCTTTTTTTAATTAATTTATTTTTTCATTTTTGCTTTTTGGGGCCACACCTGTGGCATATGGAAGTTCCTAGACTAGGGATCAAATCAGAGGTGTAGCTGCCAGCCTACACCACAGCCACAGCAACACAGGATCCAAGCCGTATCTGCAACCTACACATCTCACGGCAATGCTGGATCCCCAACCTACACAATGAGGCCAGGGATTGAACCTGCATCCCCATGGATGCTGGTCGGATTCATTTCTGCTGCACCACAACAGGAAATCCCTCTTTTTTCTTTTTTGAAATTTATTTTATTATAGTTGATTTACAGTATCCTATCAGTTTCTGCTGTATAGCAAAGTGATCCAGCCATACATTTATATACTTTTTTTTTCACATTATTCACCGTCGTGTTCCCATCACTACTGATTAGACATAGTTCCCTGTGCTCTACCGCAGGATCTCATTGCTTATCCACTCCAGATGCAATAGTTTGCATCTACTAACCCCAAACTCCCAGTCCATCCCACACTCTCTGCCTCCCTCTTGGCAACTACAATTCTGTTCTCCATGTCCATGAGTTTATTTCTTTTCTGTAGATAGGTTCATTTGTGCCATATTTTAGATTCCAGATATAAGTGATATCATACAGTATTTGTCTTTCTCTTTCTGACCTACTTCACTTAGTATGAGACTCTAGTTCCATCTATGTTGCTTCAAATAGCATTGTATTGTTCTTTTTATGGCTGAGTAGTATTCCATTGTGTACATGTTCCATGTCTTCTGAATCCATTCATTTGTCAATGGACATTTAGGTTGTTTCCATGTTTTGGCTGTTGTGAATAGTGCTGCAATGAACATGGGTGCATGTGTCTTTGTCAAAGTTTTATCTGAATTTATGCCCAGGAGTGGGATTCTTGGATCATATGGTAGTTCTATATTTAGTTTTCTGAGGTACCTCTATACTCTTTTCCATAGTGGTTGTACCAATTTACATCCTACTTTTATTCAACATTGTATTGAAATTCCTAACCAGAGCAACTGGACAAAAATAATAAAAAGAATCCAAATTGGAAGAGAAGAGGTAAAATCATCACTATGCACAACATGATACTATATATAGAAAACCCTAAGGACTCCACACAAAAACTACTCGAACTAAACAGTGAATTCAGCAAAATAGCAGGATACAAGATTAACATTCAGAAATCAGTTGCATTTCTGTATACTAACAATGAAATTTTATAAAAGGAATATAAAAATACAATACCTTTTAAAATTGCACCCCCAAAAATTGAATACCTAGGGATAAACCTGACCAAGGAGGTGAAGTACTTATATGCTGAGAGCTATAAAATATTAACCAAGGCAATTAAAGAGGATTCAAAGAAATGGAAAGATATTCCATTCTCCAGATTGGAAGAATTAATATAATTAAAATGTCCATACTACCCAAAGCAATCTACAGTTTCAAAGGAGTCCCTATCAAATTACCCACGACATTTTTCACAGAACTAGAACAAACAATTCAAAAATTTATATGTAACCACAAAAGACCCAGAATTGCCAAAGCAGTAATGAGGGAATAAACTGAGTAGGAGGCATAACTCTCCCAGACTTCAGACCATATTACAAAACTACAGTAATCAAGACAGTGTGGTACTGATAGAAAAACGGACATATAGACCAATGGAACAGAATAGAGAACCCAGAAATAAACCCAGATGACTAAAGTCAATTAATCTTCAAAAAAGAAGGCAAGAATATAAAATGCCTCTTTGACAAATAGTCCTGGCAAAACTGGAAAGCTGCGTGTAAATCAATGAAATTAGAACACACCCTTACACCATGCATAAAAACAAACTCAAAATGACTTAAAGACTTATACATAAGACAAGACACAATAAAACTCCTAGAAGAGAACATAGGCAAAACATTCTCTGATAGCAACTGTACAGATGTTTTCTTAGTTCAGTCTCCCAAAGCAATAGAAAACAAACAAACAAACAAAAACAATGAGAGGGACCTAATTGCACTTACAAGCTTTTGCACAGCAAAGGAAAAAAAAAAAAACACTACGGAATGGAAGAGAATAATTTCAAATTATGTAATCAACAAGGGCTTAATCTCCAAACTATACAAACAGCTCATACAACTCAACAGCAAAAAAATCAAACAACCCAATTGAAAAATGGGCAGAAGACCTAAGTAGACATTTCTCCAAAGAAGACATACATATGGCCAACGGGCACATGAAAAAATGCTCAACAACACTGATTATTAGAGAAATGCAAATGAAAACTACAACGAGGCACCACCTCACACTGCTCAGAATGGCCATCATTAATAAGTCTTCAGGAGTTCCCATCGTGGCGCAGTGGTTAACGAATCCGACTAGGAACCATGAGGTTGCGGGTTCGGTCCCTGCCCTTGCTCAGTGGGTTAACGATCCGGCGTTGCCGTGAGCTGTGGTGTAGGTTGCAGATGCGGCTTGGATCCCGCGTTGCTGTGGCTCTGGCTTAGGCTGGTGGCTACAGCTCCGATTCAACCCCTAGCCTGGGAGCCTCCATATGCCGCAGAAGCGGCCCACGAAATAGCAAATAGACAAAAAAAAAAAAAAAAAAGTCTTCAAATAACAAATGCTGGAGAGGGTGTGGAAAAGAGGGAACCCTCCTACACTGTTGGTAGGAAGGTAAATTGATTCTTTTTTCCAAATTTCCTGTTTAATTATGTAATCATTTAGACTACCATGAGTCTCTTTAGATTTAGGACCTAAGAGTAGTTGGTTTATCAGTTAATATGTAAATAATAACCAATCTGTCCATATATTTTGATCTTAATGAGAATTTGAGATGGGGGCATTGGGGCTAAGTGTAGTGTATCTGCCATAACTATTCAAGGACTTTCTCAAACTAGACATAAATGCCCTTTGGGTCTGACCAAACTCTGGGAAGTGGTTTTATTGTATTCCTGGTAATAAGTGTCTCCATTTATCAATTCCTGTTTTACCTTTCCATTATCCCCTCCCTATGTTAAAAGTACCTTGATCTCCTTTTCCTCATATTTCTCCAACAATTAATTTTTCCATATGGCATAGACTCAAGAAACAGATGCTGTGTGTTCACATATGCTAAGGAAAACAGTAAAATTGAGGGGGGGCTAAAAAAATATAGGTCTGTTTGTAGGCGAAAAGAAGGAGATTAGCAAATAACATAAGATATGTGCACAGGGAATAACAAAGAGGAAGCATTAGTGCATTAGAACAAATTGGAAATTACTTATTTGTGCTTCTGGACATCTGGCTTCTAGGGTATAGGGATGAATGTCCACGGACATGTCGGAAACAGTGCAGATTTAAAAGGCATAACTCTGTTTTCAGTGAGTGGGCCATCGGTGGATTGCTGCCCAGTGTGAGCTGGCTTCATCTCTTGCTGGTGTGAGTTAAATTCCCACCTATTGGTAATACCCATACATCAAAAAATGCCTATAAAATCTGTTGAAATCTTTGCCCTTCACAGACAGTGCAGTGAGAGTGAAAGAAATAGATGTGGACTACTAAAGTACAATCTATGTTTAACTTTAAATGAAATAAAGGAAGATATTTTAGTATTTTGAAATATAAAATTTACAAAGTATTTTATTTGAGTCAGAATTTGAAATAAACATTTTATTTATTTTTTCTTATAGGTATTTGAAATCTGTATCCTCATTAAGGATGAAAACATATCAATAATATGAATCATGGATTTACATTCCATAAATTTGAAATTTTAATCTATTTCAAACTCCTTGCAAGTTATATATAATATATATATGTGTGTATATATATATATATATATTTAAGATCAGAGAAAGCTACTGTCAACTGAAAAAAAAAAAAAAAAGCACCAGCTAAAAGTTGAGAATTATGTTTTATTTGGCAGACAACACTGAGGACTTAAGTCCAGGATGCAGCCTCTCAGCTCTAAGAGGCTGCTCTGAAGAGGTGAGGAAATGTCCAGGATATACAGGAGTTTTTGCAACAAAGACCAGGTGGTCAGAACTTCACAAGATTATTGTTAATTAAAGAAAACCAGTTACCTCAAGTTAAGGAATTTAGCGCTTTTCTAGGTATAGGAAGATGCTAGAGTCTGGGCTCACTGAAATCATTCCTTTGATGTGCACCACAGCTATCTGGGGCTAGTATCTTGCTTCTCTCCATCCTGAGTCCCCTCAGGGTACACAGTTGTGGGTGGCTTCAGTGGCTGCAGTGGCTGAGGGCTTGGCAGCAGGCAGCCTATTTGTCTCTATCCTGAGTTCCTTCAGGGCTCACCGTCAGACAGCTGAAGTGGCTTGATGGCGGCAACATCCTTTGTTTACTGATATGGCAGGCAACATTTTTTTCACTTATACTACTAAGGAAACACTATATATAACTTTAAGGAAAAATCTTTATTCATTGCAAGGACTATTCTCTATATATTGGGAGGGAGGAAGGCAAAGAGAAAGTGGACCATTGTAATAGGTTTCCATATCAAATATGAATGGATATATTCAGCTATCTAATGAGATGTAGGTGACTCTAGGAAACCAGAGGACATCCTTTCAAAAAGTCTAAGATAAATTCTGGTTTTAATATATTACCTTAATTACCTCTTTGCTGAGAAAGCCATTAGAAACACAGAACAGTAAAGAACCATGTATAACACAGTTACAAAGAACCAACAAATAACAAATGCTGGAGAGAGAGTGGAGAAAAGGGTACCTGCCTATGCTGTTGGTGGGAATGTAAATTGGTACAACCACTATGGAAAACAGTATGGCAGTACCTCAGAAAACTAAATATAGAACTACCACATGACCCAGCAATCTCACTGTTAGGCTTACATCCAGACAAAACTTTCATTGAAAAAGATAGATGCACCCATATGTTCATCACAGCACTATTCACAATAGCCAAGACATGGAAATGAGCTAAATGTCCATCGACAGATGAATGGATTAAGAAGACGCGGTATATATACACAGTGAAACACTACTCAGCCATAAAAAGAACAAAATAATGTCATTTTCAGCAACATGGATGGAACTAGAGACTCTCATACTAAGTGAAGTAAGTCAGAAAAAGAAAAACAAATACCATATGATACTACTTATATGTGGAATCTAATATATGGCACAAATGAACTTTTCCACAGAAAAGAAACCCATGGACTTGGAGAACAGAGTTGTGGTTGCCAGGCTGAAGAGGAGGGAGTGGGATGGACTGGGAGGTTGGGGTTAATAAATGCAAACTATTACATTTGGATTGGATAAGCAATGAGATCCTGCTGTATAGCATAGGGAACTATATCTGGCCACTTGTGATGGAACATGATGGAGGAATATGTGAGAAAAAGAATATATATATATACAAAAATAAAAATCATAAAAAATAGATGCCATTTGCTGTAAAAATAACAAATAAAAATTACATAGAAAAAGACTGTTTACACACACAAGGAACCATTCTCTTAGTTTTATAGCTTGTTCTAGAATGCTTCCAGTGTATTTAAAATTATTATCTTTTCGAATCTCACATTTCTTTTTTTCTTTCTTCTTTTTATGGCCACACCTGCGGCCTATGGAAGTTCCTCAGCTAGGAGTTGAATCAGAGCTGCAGCCTGCACCACAGTGATGCCAGATCCGAACTACATCTCCAACCTATACTGCAGCTTGTGGCAATGCCGGATCACTAACCCACTGAGAGAGGCCAGGGAAGTGAATCTGCATCCTCACAGACACTGTGTTGGGTTCTTAACCCACTAAGCCAAGTAGGAACTCCAATCTCACATTTCTTGAAAGAATTTTACCCAGATTTACGTCATGTCTTTGACATCAGTGAACTTACCATCAATGCAGCTATAATTTGATGAATAATAGGGTACTTTATCATCCCAGAGTACTTTATCTTCACTTCCCTCTAAGTTATTTAACATTCAGCACTCTTAAAAACCTTTATTATACTACCACTACTTGTTTTGGTTTGGGTTTTACAGATAACGTTGAAAATTCTTTCTTCTTTAAATATTTCTTTTAATTAGTAGGCATTTTTCACTAGGTCGGTCTGGTGCTACATTTATGTGGCCAATATTTGGGGCCTAAAGGTGCAGGTTCTATTTGAAACTCAAACTATTACTGAGAATTTTTATTGCACTAAGTTTGTGTTAAATCTATAGAACTATAAAAAGTGGTGTATTATGTTTATAAAATATACATGTGCCTTAAGACTTTAAGAAAAATAGTATGTATTTTGTTTACATCTTCCTTAAAAAACAGAATGAACCCACCTGTGAAAGACTTATGAAATACGATTACTAGCAATCAAAAGCCAGGATAAATGAGAAGATATTTCCACTCTCCACAAATTCTAAAAGAGAAGGTCTGATCTTTGAAGCCAATTGCCACAAGTTTTTGCCATGCTCTCTTCCCAGGGTTCTAATGTTTGAATCAGGGTACTCTACAGTCTTTTAAACATAGAGAATACATGCTTTGGAGCTCAACAGACCTTGATATAGGTCCAAGTTCTGCCACTTAAATTTTTTAGAACTCCCATTTCCTGTCTATGAAATGGGAATGCTATTACTTTCCAAAGGTTCCAGGGAAGAATGACATTGTTGACTTATAACTAGATATAAAGTAGACATTCAGTAAATTGTAGCTTTTATTGCAGAGTCTGTGCTTTTTTGGTGTTAGCTTTGAATACAGACTTCAACCATGACACCAAGACTTCTGTTGTCAAGGATATTTTTTGACATTGGTATCAAACTTCCTAAAAAAAGTGTGTCGTTGCTGTGTCCTCCATCTGAGTGCTGACTCGCCAATCCATCTTGATCATCTCCCAGTTCTGTCTCAGTTCTTATGTGAACTGTTTATCTGAACTGGAATTTTCAAATAAGCCTAAAAGATTTGCTTTTCCTACAGAGGGCTGGCCTTGCCTAGCCTATAGGCCTCTTGGTCTTAACAAGCCGTCACTCCATCCAGTACCTATTTCTCAGCCCTCTATTGCCCTCTAGTGACTTCCTTCAGCACTACCTCTTCCAGGGGGGTTTATCCTTGTTAAGAGATTGTTAAGAAGAGTTAGTTGAATTGAGAGTGTACATTAGATTAAATTACATACCATATTTTGAACATTAATATGTGTTTGAAAAACTGAAAGGCAGCCATTGGAGACTCCTGAAAATCAAATGTATCAGAATATTGAAGATGTGTAGTGTCCCAGTGTCAAAAACAGAAATATCAGAATTACAGGAACAAGACTGATTAATTGATTATGGTGCCCTGATTAAATTTATCTCAGATTCATTGAGAAATCTTGCCCCCCTAAATATCATTTAATTGTCTTTTGGCATGACGACATCAGGGGAAGTTCTAGGTATACAATATCTCAGTATCATCAAAGCTTATAGAAAAGTCAGCTATTTTAAATTTTAAAAATTAGACTTAATGTTAAAAAGTTGAGTGAGCCATTCAGAGTGATTTGAATAATAAATCAAAGTTTATCTGAGGGCAGGTCTCTAGTAATATTTTATAAGGATTTGCTTTGAGTTAGTGCTGTCCCATCAAAGTCTTTAACACATCACTCAGGTGAAGATATATATTTACCACAGGGGAGGAATAGCTAACATACTGGCTGACAGAATCAAGTATCTTCTAGGTCATTAAATGGAAGGAAGAATGAGAAAAAAACATCAGGAAATAGGAAATTCTTTGTGCAGATTTACTAATTAAACTGCTCTTCTATAAGATGTAGGAAATCAGGCTTAAGAAAATTACACATGAAAAAAATAACTTAGGGTTTTTAGCTGCCTGCAAGCTCATCATGTGCCAACCATGTGAAGAACTGTCAAATAAACTGATGTGAGTCCTCACAAAGTGTAGACTTCACATCCAGGAAGGTAACAGTCCTGCTGAACTTTGCACTGTTCAGAGCACATGTGGACTATCATAACATCTAGTGCCAGATTTAAAGAAGGACTCCAACAAATTGGAGTGCATACCAAGGAGGAGTTCTGGCAACCACTGAGTGTGAGGATTGGCTGAAGACAACTGAGAAACATGGTAACTGTCTTCACATATTTGAAGAACTGCAATGTGGAAGAGAGTCTACATTTATTATCATTCCAGATGAGTAGAACCTGGATCAATCTAAATAACAACCTTCTATTAGCAAACTCTTCAGAAATAAACTAAACTCTCTGGTAAGAAACTGAAATTTCCACCCCTGGAAGCATTCTGAAACAAGCTATGGGACTAAGAGACAAGTATGGCTCTTTGCAACTTTACTACTTGGGCTTTCTAATGCCTTTCTCATGTATCTTCACCGTCTATGATTCTGGTTCCTTTCCCTCTTTTATGTTTGTTTCTTCAAACATGGAAACCTTTCTTTATTTTATTTTACTTCTCAATTTCTCCTCCAAAACTTGTACGGAATTGGACAAGGAAGTGTCATAAACAGAATTACACAGTCATATCCTGGCCAAACTAGGATGCCAGTGTTTCAACTGTGTGCAGACTTCTTTAAGAATAGGATGCTGTCTCAGAACAAACTCCAGAGCAAATAATTCCTATGCCTATTCCTATGCCTATTCTGGAATAATCAGAAAGGCATAGCCTCTTAATATGCAAGCCTTTGTAATCAGTGGCTGTAAAAATAAAGAGAACACAATCACTTTAGCATTAAGTCCAAGGAGCTGATGAGCAATATTTTGATATTCATGTTACAGAACCAAACAGAATTTGTGTAACTCCAAAATTTGTAGGCCTTTTGAAGCAAAATCAGTTTCTCTCTCTCTCTCTCTCTCTTTCTGTCTCTCTTATTCTTTCTATCCTCTCTCCCTCTTTTTTTTTCCTCTTTCAAGATTTATCTCACAGCTGTTGCATAAGTTTTCTCAGAAGAATGATTCAGTGTCCCTTTCCTATGTTTCTCTTGAGCTGTTTCCTTATTACTAAACCACAACAATTGCCAGGTCCCAGGCTTATCAGGTTGATTCTTCCTACATCTGTTGAACTAGGAATAGCTCTCCCTTCATCAGCTGGCAATATAGCAACCATGAGGGTGTAGGGCGAGGCAGGCTTAGGGAGCACATAAAAGGAATGGGGAGGGTATTGAATAGAAATGTGCTTTCTTCAGTGTGATGGGTTTTCTTCAGGGCAGCTCTGGACAGCTGAAATTACTTCAAAGGGAAGGAAGTAGAGAGCTGCTCTTTCAGAAGTATGTTTCTCCTTTCAGACAGCCCCATATCACTATTCCTTTGTAATCACCTTTTGGTACTTTATGTTAGAACATATTTTTATTTCCTGAGAAACCGTGTAGTTTGCGTCTCTGTGGCATGCATTTCTGTGGACCCCTAGAGTCTTGGTATTTTCAGTGTCTGACTCCATTCCTAGATTATAAGTGGGAAAAAGCTAGAAAAGAAAATTCCCCTGTACTTTTTTTTTCCTCCAAAGAGCCTTTAAAATCAAGTGGAGGAGAGCTTCAAGCCATAATCATTATGATCTGCTTTGCCAGGGTGTTGGGAGGCATAAGGAGCTAATATGACACGTATGGAGTAGGCTTACTCACCAACTTCATCTCTTTTTACCTTCATATTTAAAATGACACTAATTTATGTAACCCATGGGCTTGTTATGAGAAATAAATAAGAAGAAGGAGGTAAAGCCCTTAGTACAAGGACAGGCCTGGAATCAAACCTCCATAATACTTTGCTATTAACATCATTCCTGTCTGTTTTTAAATTGGACTTTGAAGGGGCCATTGGTAAATATCTGTGGGATGAAAGTGTGTCATCGAATACTAGTCCTCGTTCACTGAGTGCAGATGATGAACTTTGTTGAGAAATGGCAGAGTCTGGCGTGTGCTTCTTCAACTTTCATCCATGTGCCTTTTTTTCCTCCTTTGATGAAAGTCAAGCATAAAGGAAAAGGATGGTCTCTGGTATTCACTGTATCTTCACTTCTAGCCAGAAAAAAAAAGTGCCATAGATAAGATAGCACATTTCGTCATGGTGGACTTTAAGAAACTCTTTGAACATCTGTTGCAGTAAGGAGATAAAGAAAATTTTAAGAGCAAAGCCAAATGAAGAGATACAGAAAATTTTAAGAACAAAGGCAAATGTCATCCAAGAAGCCTAGAAAAGGATACAGAATAGCAGCATCGAGCTCATCCGTGGCACAGAGCACTCTTCCCTTTTTGCCCCTGCAGCCATATAATTGTTATATTTTGTGGAATATACTTTGAAATTTGGTTCCAAAATATGATTGCCTAGGCATCAATAGATAAAGTCAGGAAGCGCAATAAAATTCAAGGCTAGAAGGATAACATTAATAATATGCTTGGAAAAAAATTCCAGAATACAGCATACTTGCAACTATTATCAGGACATAAAAAGTTTAGTGGTTGGTTTTAAAATAAGTAAAGCTGCCTGGATATTACAAAATATGATATTTCATATAGTTTTACGGTTCCAGGGGATGTTCAGATCTACAGTGTTAATGATAAGGAAGATTCTGAAGTAAAGAGTAGTAATTATTTAATTTTTTTCTAGCTCAAATTTCTTGGTGATTATAAACCATTTGCATTTACGTCTATAGTAATGAAAGAATATAAAGTGCAATAAGTAATTCCCTGCAGGTTCATAGAGATAAGACAGTAGAATGAACTCATAAATAACTCACTAGCATATTACTTCGTTAGAAGAGGAAGAATTCTCTCCTCCTCTTTTTGGGTCTCTGGCTGGGTCCAGTACAAATTTTATTTCATTGAATTTTTATATGTACATAGGACCCTTCACAAGAGAACGAAGACCAGAAGAAGTAACCAGAGCAGGCAGCTTTTATACCTTTTGGACAAAAACAGACTTGTGAAGAATTGACAAGAAAAAGGGGTTTGGGCTGTGGAAGTAGTAAAGATTGTTTTTATAGCCTTCTGTGCCCTAAATCTCCCTTTCTCTGGTGATGCCTCCCTTCGCTCTGGTACAGGGAGAGCACCTTTCACATGGGAGGTTATTTCCTTTCAGGGAAACAGGGAGGTCATTCTCCTGTTTCTTAGATTCCTTCAGCTTAAAATATTCAGTATAGTAAGGTGCCATATTTTGGGGTAGTGTGTCCTGAACCCCATCATTCTGTAATATAATAAATATATTTTAATGTTATATAGATTGAAAATGTTTTTAACTCACAAATGTTGTAATTAAAGAAAATACTCTATATTCAGGTAAATTTGGTAATGTTTTACCATATTGCATTTATCCTTAGAAAATATGTTTCCCAAGTTAAGTGATCAAAAAAAAAGCAAACTTATTAACTTGTTAAAAAGTGTGTATAATTTATTTAATTAAGGCAGTTTATTTTCTATCTATTAAGAAAGAGCACAACTCAACAGCAAAAAAACCAACAACCCTATGGAAGAATGGGCAAAAAACCTGAATAGACATTTCTTCAAAGAAGACGTACAGATGGCCAACAAGCACATGAAAAAATGCTCAACATCTCTGATTATTAGAGAAATGCAAATCAAAACTACAGTGAGGTACCATCTCACACCAGTCAGAATGGTCATCATTAACAAGTCAACAAATAACAAATGCTAGAGAGGGTGTGGAGAAAAGAGAACCCTCCTTCACTGTTGGTAGGAATGTAAATTGGTACAACCCACTATGGAAAACAGTATGGTGGTACCCCAGAAAACTAAACGTAGAACTACCATATGATCCAGCAATCCCACTCCAGGGCATATATCTAGACAAAACTTTCCTTGAAAAAGACACTATTCACAATAGCCAGGATGTGGAAACAACCTAGATGTCCATCAAGAGATTAATGGATTAAGAAGATGTTGTATATGTACACAATGGAATACTACTCAGCTATAAAAAAGAACAAAATAATGCCATTTGCAGCAACATGAATGGAACTAGAGACTTTCATACTAAGTGAAGTAAGTCAGAAAGAGAAAGACAAATATGATATCACTTATATGTAGAATCTAATATATGGCACAAATGAACTTTTCCACTGAAAAGTAACTCATGGACTTGGAGAACAAACCTGTGGTTGCAAAGAGTGAGGGGGAGGGAGTGGGATGGCCTGAGAGTCTGGGGTTAATAAACACTATTGCATTTGGAGTGGATAAGCAATGAGATCCTGCTGTAGAGCACAGGGAACTACATGTAGTTACATATGATGGAACATGATGTGAGAAAAAGAATGTGTATATATGTGTGACTGGGTCACTTTACTGTACAGTAGTAACTGACAGCACTGTAAACCAATATAAGGGAAAAATAAAAATCATTTTTTTAAAAAAGACAAGGCAGGAGTTCCCATCATGGCACAGTGGTTAACGAATCCGACTAGGAACCACGAGGTTGTGGGTTCGATCCTCGGCCTTGCTCAGTGAGTTAAGGATCCGGTATTGCCATGAGCTGTGATGTAGATCACAGATTCGGCTCGGATCCTGCATTGCTGTGGCTGTGGTGTAGGCCAGCGGCTACAGCTCCGATTAGACCCCTAGCCTGGCAACCTCCATATGCTGTGAGAAGCGGCCCTAGAAAAAGTCAAAAAGACAAAAAAAAATAGAAATAAATAAAAAAAGACAAGGTCTTTTTTCACTTTTAAATTACAATTAAAATACTTAAACATGACAGTTTGAAAATTTGGAAGTGTTGTATAAAATATCTTATTGGGCACATACAAAAAATCAAATGTTTCCACCTAATTGATGGAATTGATGAGAAGTGATATTCATCAGATTTTTTTTACTGAACCATTAAATATTGGATACCATTTCATTTTGCTGATGCCTCACCTATAATGGATAAAAATTTGATTATATTAATTTTTAAGTTACGTAAGTAACTTTTAACTATTATTATGAGATAATTAAAACTTGTATAATTAAGAAATAGTAGCAATGTGTAGGAAGAGAAAATAAGAACCTAGAAACCACTGCACAGGAAAACAAAATAGCTATAATTTAAGTCACCAAAATGATTTCGATAACTACATTTGCTCCTCATGATTACCCACTGAGCTCAACTGTAATAATGTGTGAAAATGAATTGTATAATTTATGCAAATACAAAAGATTATAGATGCATTGTTATTGCTATTATTAAGGTCAAGGAGAAATGTAAATTTATGTAAATTAAAATAGAACTTCGAGAGTTTGGCATAGTGAGTATATAAATTGTAGTTAGTGAATAGTTTGTGTGCATACATGTATACCTATGTGTATGTGCTGTGTATATATATTACCACATTTCTTGATTTCTTTTTTTCACTCTAAAAAGTTTGGTGAAGCCCAAGTGCAAAATTTGGAATATTGATCCACTGTAAAACATGGTGGTTTTTTTTTTTTCTTTTTTTAGGGCTGCAGGTATGGCATATGGGAATTCCCAGGCTCTAGGCATCGAATCAGAGCTCTAGCTGCTGGCCTAGGCCACAGCCACAGCAACTCAGGATCCGAACCACATCTGCAACCTACACCACAGCTCATGGCAATGCCAGATCCTTAACCCACTGAGCAAGGCCAGGGATCAAACCCTCATCCTTGTGAATACTAGTCAGGTTCATAACCCTCTGAGCCACAGTAGGAACAACCGAATACATTTCTATGCTCCTAAAAATGCATGCTGTAAAAAGAAGTCTTCTCTGTGAAACTTCTCTGTGTGCCTGCACTGCTTTGTTGTATTTGTGCTTGGTGATTTGTGAGTCATTCAAAAATTGTAGTTATAGCATTTAGGATTAATTTCACTTTAATTTTGGAGAGTAAGCACAGTCCCTATTGTTTCCAGTTCTAAGCAGATAAAGTGGTGAGAAAGACATGAAGTAGAATGAAGGAGTAAATTGAAGCTCACTTTTTACTTCCTCTTCTCTAACCTAGGGAATGTAGTTGGCAGTGACTTACACCTCCTTTATTTTAAATTATTCATCACACTACCAAAAGGAACATTATTTTATACCAAGAAGTGATTGGTATAGAGGGAAGAAATTTAAAGAGTAAAAGGAAAGCACTTTGTGAGAAATTGCTTTCCTAGATCACTCTGCCTGCAACTATGAAAAGATTGATATTTTTAAGCCCAAGGATCTTCTTCCAACAACCAAGATTGTGGGTTCAAATCATAAAAGAAGCTGTGTGAAAATTACTTGGGAGAATTATTTTTCTTTTCACGAGGAAAAAAGTAAAAAGACATCAAAGAACATGTAAACTACAAATATACAAAATACCTCTAAACAATGGTTCTATCTACTTATATAAAAGTCAGATACAAAAAGGTAAACAGCATTAAGGATTTTAATATGAAAATGTAGCAATGGGATTTATGATGGCAATTAAACTGGTTTTCTCATATTTGTTCATGATGCCTTTTTTGAAAGATATCACAAAACAAAACAAGAACCAAAAAAACCCTTAGAATGTATCTTAGGAACCATTCCATATGTATTTAGTCACAATAATGATATCATTCATATCTCTCCTGGTCAGTTATAATACTAACTATTCAAAATTCACTTATTTCTGTCCTTTTCCTGTCTTTTTGTCAAAAATGGCATTTCATCCACAAATAACAAGTGCTGGAGGGGCTGTGGAGAAAAGGGAACCCTCCTGCACTGTTGGTGGGAATGTAAACTGGTACAGCCACTATGGAGAACAGTTTGGAGATACCTTAGAAATCTATACATAGAACTTCCATATGACCCCGCAATCCCACTCTTGGGCATCTATCCAGACAAAATCCTACTTAAAAGAGACACATGCACCCGCATGTTCATTGCAGCACTATTCACAATAGCCAGGACATGGAAACAACCCAAATGTCCATCGACAGAGGGTTGGATTCGGAAGAGGTGGTATATATACACAATGGAATACTACTCAGCCATAAAAAAGAATGACATAATGCCATTTGCAGCAACATGGATGGAACTAGAGACTCTCATACTGAGTGAAATGAGCCAGAAAGACAAAGACAAATACCATATGATATCACTTATATCTGGAATCTAATATCCAGCACAAATGAACATCTCCACAGAAAAGAAAGTCATGGACTTGGAGAAGAGACTTGTGGCTGCCTGATGGGAGGGGGAGGGAGTGGGAGGGATCGGGAGCTTGGGCTTATCAGACACAATTTAGAATAGAGTTACAAGGAGATCCTGCTGAATAGCATTGAGAACTTTGTCTAGATACTCATGTTGCAACAGAAGAAAGGCTGGGGGAAAAATGTAATTGTAATGTATACATGTAAGGATAACCTGACCCCCTTGCTGTACAGTGGGAAAAAAAAATTATAAAAAAAAATGGCATTTCAAGAGAGATCACCAGAGAACTAACCAGAGCAAATAAGTTTCTATTGGGACTTTTAAAATGTCTGAATAGAACATATTTAATGTGCTATTGTTATTCCTGTTAGCATGTTAAAGGATAAACCGAGGGATATTAGAAATTTTGAGTTTGAGCAAAAATCAATTTGAAATGGGCAGCATCCAATCTAGCAGATAGAAAGAATCTCCAAGGAGATATACAAAATGAAAGAATTTTATAGGCAAAAGGGAGCAGAACACAGATGTTATACTGGACAAAAATATATTGGGTTGGTTACTGCAAGGTTACTTTTTTTGGGGGTTGGTAGGAATCCATCAGGCAGATTACCCAACTAGTGCTAATCAGGCTACTCCTGACTGGCTGGTTTAAGATTTCATCTCTGGAAGAGCCTTAAACAGTAGTTTAGTGTTGGTTTTGTGATGTAGAGCTTAGCACAAGTGACTCCCTTTTGGGCTTATAGTCTTGTTTTCAACACAAGTAATTTCAAAAGGAAAAAATTTCACCATCATTTAAATATAAAGTAAGCATGTCAAAGATTTTATTAACTCATCAAATAAGGAGAGGTCCATGAAGAAATCAAAATTAATTCAAATGAGATTTTGAAGAGTGATGTATATGCAGTCATAAATGCCAAAATGAATTTGTTAATAAGTACAAAACTGGTTAATATTCAAAGCACAATAAAATATAAATGTTTGGAGTAATCTTTTTTCAATTTAGTTTAATATTTATTTTGGAGTATACTTGATTTACAATATCATGTTAGTTTCAGGTGTACAGCAAAATGATTCATTTATACTTGTACATATATCCATTCTTTTTCAAATTCTTTTCCCATATAGGCTATTGAAGAATATGTAGTAGAGTTCCCTGCCATACTGTAGGTTCTTCTTGTTGATTATCTATTTTATATATAACAGTGTGTATGTGTTAATCTGAAACTCCTAATTTATTCCCCCCCTCCCACTTTTCTCCTTTGGTAACCATAAGTTTGTTTTCTATGACTATGAGTCTGTTTCTGTTTTGTAAATAGGTTCATTTGTATCATTTTTTTTTTTTTAGATTCCACATGTAAGTGATATCATATGGTATTACTTCACTTAGTATAATAATCTCTAGGTCTATCCATGTTGCTACAAATGGCATTATTTCGTTCTTTTTATGGCTGAGTAGTAATTCCATTGCATATATGTACTACATTATCTTAATCCATTCATCTGTCAGTGGACATTTAGATTGTTTTCATGTCTTGGCTATTTTAAATAGGTCTGCTATGAATGTTGGGGTGCCTTATCTCTTTGAATTATAGTTTGTCCAGATATATTCCCAGTAGTAGGATGCTGGATCATATGGCAGCTCTATTGTTAGTTTTTTAAGAACCTCCATACCTGTTGTCCATAGTGGCTGTACCAATTACATTTCCACCAACAGTGTAGGAGGATTTGCTTTTATCCACCCCATCTCCAGCATTTATTGTTTGTAGACTTTTTGATGATGGCCATTCTGACCACAATGAGGTGATACCTCATTGAAGCCTTGATTTGCATTTCTATGGTAATTAGTGATGTTGAAAATCTTGCCATGTTCTCTTTATAGCTATCTGTATGTCTTCTTTGGAGAAACGTCTGTTTAGATGTTCTGCCCACTTTTTGATTGTTGTTTGTTATTTTTATATTGAGCAGCATGAGCTTTTTGTATATTTTGGAGATTAATCCAGCCACTACATTTGCAGATATGAGAAGTGCTGCATGATAGTCTGAAGTCAGAGAGCCTAATTCTTTTAGCTCTGTTTTTCATTCTCAGAACTGCTTTGGCTATTCAGGGTCTTTTGTGTTTCCATATAAATTTAAAATTTTTTTTCTAGTTCTGTGAAAAATACCATTGGTAATTTGATAGAAATTGCATTGAATCTGCATATTGCCTTGTGTAATATAGTCATTTTGACAATATAGATTCTCCCAATCCAAGAACATGATATATCTTACTATCTGTTTGTGTCATCTTCAGTTTCTTTCATCAGCTTCTTATAGTTTTCAGAGTACAGGTCTTTTGCCTCCTTAGGTTGATTTATTCCTAGGTATTTTTTTTTATTCAGTAGTAAATGGGATTGTTTCCTTAATTGCTCTTTCTGATATTCCATTGTTAGTGTATATAAGTGCAAGAGATTTCTGTGTTTTGTATCCTGACACTTGACTGAAGTCATTGATGAGCTCTAGTAGTTTTCTGGTAGCATCTTTAGGATTCCTCTGTATAATATTCTGATCTCCAAACAGTGGCAGTTTTGCTTCTTTTCCAATTTTGATTCCTTTGAGTTTGGTTGGTTGGTTGGTTTTTGTTTTTTGATTTTAAGGGCCACATCCGCAGCATATGGAAGTTCCCAGGTTAGGGGTCAATCAGAGCTGCAGCTGCTGGCCTACACTATAGCCACAGCAACACGGGATCCAAGCTGTGTCTACGACAAACACCACAGCTCATGGCAAGGGAGACCAGGGATCGATGGCAATTACCATCATTGACTAGGTCTCCAAGTCCTCCCAGGATCTGATCTTTCTTTGCCTTTATTGTTCACTATTGCTCACTACTCACCCCTTATCTTCCAGTTAAACTTGACTATTCCTGTGCTCTTCAAATTCAATACATATACTTAACAAGATTCCTTATAACTGGTATCCAGTCTTCCTTCTCCAGCATCTCAACAGTTTAATCATATTTTAAGGAAGTCAGATCCGTGACACTTTCTCTAACTTGATTCCACCGTTATCCTTACAACTCCATGTTTTGGAAACATGACCTCTCATACATTGTTACCTCTCTAAACCTCTAATATCTGTAATAATCATCATCATCATAATAATATCTGTCTCAAAGGTTTGCTGCAGTTAGCTAATTAATGAAAAGATTTTGAACATTCTTATTTTTGAATTGCTGCAATTTTAACTTGGCAATACTAATTTAACACTTTGTCTTGCTTACAGTAATTCATATAAGTGAATTATTGCTTGATCTAGATTATAACCTAATTAAAAGTCTAAATTGTATATTATTTTGCTTTATACCGCAGAGTTTCATGTGCTACTTTATATGCTAGCTATTTAATTCACATTTATGATATGAATTAAGTGACATTTTATGATTTTTAACAGCACATTTGTCTTGAATTGTGATTATTTGAGGCTTCTGAGCCACACATCCATATCAGATACTTTAAGTCATATGAGGCCAGATAGGCCATTCCTTGCTGTCTTTTAAACTCCTAGAAGTTTTTCTTCCATATGGTAGAAACCAAATAAATATTTGATGAACCAAAGCATGAACACAGAAGAAGTATCTCTTGTAGCATTTGAAATTCTCTAAGATGCCAAAGAACTACACATTGGCTTGCTTATTCATGTAACTGAAAAGTCTTGTTTTATTTTACAAAAAAGTCCTTAGAAACTCTGACTAGTGCATCTTATTTTCAGAATATAGGGGATGTTCTCATATTGCTGTGTAATTCACATTTACATCTGGAAAGATGGCATTCCTTCTTTCTGGAAATATTTATGAGCCTCTACAATGTTCCTGGCTCTGTGAAGAGCACAAAAGTTCAGATGTAGAACCAAATGGAAAGATTTATTTGCCCTCTGTTAATAATCCTTCAAAGGCTGCTCACTAGAAGGCTTATCTCCTTTTTCTTTGAATCCTGGAGGTTTACTTCAAGAGGGTCTTTTAGAAGCCAGAAAAGAAAAAGGAAAATCAGCTGTGCAAAGGACCCCTAAGAACCTTACCCTAAGAGTAATCTCTTTTAAACATATTTATCTCAATTCAAGAAGTATGTATATAGCCTGTCAATATATTTGGATTTAACATGAAAAAACTTTTTTCCCTTATTGTGAATTTTTAATTCATTTTGAATTTACTCTTTAATGTAAGTTTTTCTTAGAGCCAAATCTAGATCACATTCAAAAGTGATAAAAATCCATCTTTGGTAACTCCATCATGTCCTTCTCTGAGTCCTCCATCTTTACCCTCACTTACTAGGCTTTTAGGATTATCCTTTTGCTTACTCCAGCAGGATTGTATTCTCACTAAGGTTTTCATGTCTTTTAGATGCATTAATGTTCCTGTGTTCACAGACTTCAATGCAACATAATTAAATTGGGAATGTGAACATATGAACAGAAGATATTAAAGACATGTTAATATTTCATTTGGAATAACCAAATACTGCATTCTTATAGGTGTTTTATTTATTTTACTTCATTGTTATCCTGCTTTTTATGAGCTACAAAACAAAAATAGTTTGGTATTCAAGTTATAGTAAAATATCTTCACCTGTATGATTGATGACAGTACCCTTCTAATTATTTTTATATTAAAAAAAGCCAACAATGAATCTGACTCTGATTCTAATAGAATATGTTCTAGGTTTTTTTAATAACTAATTTTGTGATTAAGTTATTTCAGTTTAGTATAAAAAGTAGAAAAAAATTTAACTAGTACATTATTTTTAATTCTATCTATTAAAATTTTCTATTCTTTATGTAGTAACTTTCTCTAAGTAGTTTTCTATGTCTAATGAAAAAAGATTTTTCTCTAAGTTTATGAGTTATAGTGAGGAAGATCTTAGTATTGTCTTTATTTTATGAACAGTGGTATAACTTTTTATATTCCTTGCTTGATTTTTAGTGTATAAATCTCATATAGCATCCTGCCCAGTATCACATAAATTGTGAAAATTCAAAAAGTATCTGTTGTTAGTGATGTGCCCATTTTTCAAGGTACTTTTCCTCATTTGAGAGGATGTCAAGGAACCAAGTTCAAGGCATTGGAAACTCATTCACTTCACATGGATACTGAAGATGAGCTGAAGAGTGTTTTACGGTAAACCAAGAGCCAAAATCCTCAAAAACTGAGGAAGAAGAATGGTATGAAAAAGTGAGATGCAGTATCTTCTGTAGGCTGGTAACATGGATTCCAAGTTTGAGTTTATAGGGAGAAGAAAGAGAGAATTGCTTGGAAGTACTATGAAATGCAAGTAGGGCATTTACCCACCTTGAGGCCTGGTGGTATGAGAAGTGTGAAAGAAAGAAGAGCCACCACTTGAGAGAGCTCTGGGGGATAGAGTATTGTCAGAAGAGAGCTGGTTCCCAGTGGCAACAGGAGGATAAAGATCATGTTCAAGAAAAGACTGAAGATAAACTTTTGCTTATGACTGCTCCAGAGGATATGGTTTGTTGGGGAGGAGTTGGAAATGGGAACAAAAGGAGGAATGAATATATAGAGCCTTAGTGCAATTAGAAAATGAAACCTGAGGAGACCCAGGTTTCCTCTGGAGTGTGACTTGAATAGGAATAAGTGACCAAATGGCACTGGAACTAAGCTACAATGTGGTGGGAACCTGTCATTGTTGTGGGGGAGGGTCTTCCCCGTGGTCTGCAGAGCTAAGAATATCCTATTGGAAAACAAGCATATTTGACAAATGAGATTGTAGTTTTGATGTTTGCGCGTGTGAAGATCGACTATGAATAAGAATAGTCTTTTAACTCTTGCTAGAAAATGCTGCTTTGGGTCATTTACAAATTAATAATATTCTGTAAAAATTTAGCCTAAGCTTGTTCTTAGTTTATAAAAGAAAAACTTGTCTAGAGAATGATTTTTATGAGTTGTGCCAGATCTAGGCTAAAGCTGTTGCTCCAGGAATTCATATATGTTTCTTCATTAACATCTTGGGAAAATCTGGCCTTTCACATCATATGATTTTTAGATAATGTCCTTTTCTGCATATTTCCTTTTAGTTACCCAGAGTCGAAGCTTCACTAATAACATTTAGCTTTATTGTGGTTCTGACAGGAACTAGTATGCTGAGTGAACCAATTTTCTGGTCCATGCATCAGCTTTAATTATTTAAAAATACACTTACACTCTTAAATCCCTTGCTTAAGAATGAAAATTAGATAACTGCCAATTATTTCTCAGTAATAGTAAGTTGTGGAAGTCTCTGAACTATTTTCTTTTTCTCCTATTTCTTAAAATTTCTTCCTTTTCTTCTGACTTGGTAGTGGATTCTCCTCATTGCTGCTTTGAGGCTGTGATGTTTAGATCCCATCTTGGTTGGTTTGTTGGCTTATTATTAATTCTCATCATTCTTTCCTGGTAGGGATTAATAATTTCATTGCCCTAGGTTTAGATTTCAGTTTTAGATTAAGACATTGAATTGCATTTTAATTTCTCCTGGATCAAGATGTTTCTTGCTTTTCAACTCGATTCTAATTATTATTT
This sequence comes from Phacochoerus africanus, assembly GCF_016906955.1. Lineage (NCBI taxonomy): Eukaryota > Metazoa > Chordata > Mammalia > Artiodactyla > Suidae > Phacochoerus > Phacochoerus africanus. The sequence continues at coordinate 108,748,443 of NC_062553.1, forward strand.
ATTTGCCATTACCAGTATTATTTTTTTCTTGCAGATATTCTGAACCCCTTGATATATGGAGTCCCTGCTTACATGTAAAGCTTCCTCAGAGGAGAAAGATATCTAACTTCTCCCATTCCAAAATAATCCAGAGATTATTTTTAATCATGACCGGGAAAAATGGTTTATTGGATATACTTATTTAAATAAATTTCAGTAACAAAATAAAATGAGGAATGAAGTAGGGGAGAATACAACTGTTATTACCTTAAAGTAGCTCTCCTCTCTTCCAGGTAGGTGAAATAAATGGCTACTCCATCAATTGGCCTCCTTCTCTAGTCTTCTTTTCTTTGGTTATCTCATTAATTGCTTTCCCCTTCTCTTTTCATTTAATCTTGGATCATAGTAGATCCAAAAGGAGAAAAAAGTTGTTAACGAATAGGAAAAATTAACTCATTATTTTTCATCTTGCTCAAAATGTTGAATTTAAGCCAAAGCAAAGGAAGCTGAGCCATTGACAGTCTTTATTTTTATCTATATTTATTTATACTTCTACTGGCAATAATTAGTGGATTCAAACATGTGTGGACCATTCTGAAAAATCACATTAATTGTTGATCCTTAATTGGGTCATATTTAACTTAAGTTTTCATGATTTGGAGTGTGGTATTTGAGTTTTCAGCCATTGCAATGAATATGGATCTTTTTCTTAGAAATAGATGTGTAGTACCTAGCATTGTAAGTACATAGATCAAGTAGATTATTTATTAACCTAAACTGTAAATTTTTATATGGTATAGAATGCTATTGTATTGCATAACCACTGCATTTATTCTCTGCCTAAATGGTAGCCAAATTATAAACAAAAACTGGTTAGTGAGTCTAGAACAGGTGGACATGTTTATGATTCGGTTTTATGATTTACAAAGTTGATTTTTTTTATTAACAACTACTTATAATTAAAAAAATTAGGTTCCCCCAAAGTATGCGTATGTATTTAATCATGTATTATATGTACAGATAATATTTAATATGCTTAATAAGAAATAATACCCCCCAAAACTAGAAAGAAAAATATATACAGTATTTCTAATCTTTTCTTTCTGCCTCATGCCTGCCCTGAGGTGGACACATCAGTTTGGAGACCAGTAACCAAGTGATTGAATCTTCGCTGTAGAGATACACTTGTCACAGGTACTAGACAGGTAAAAGAGTCAAATAACCAAGGCACGCAAATGACAGAAAAGCCTCAGAGACACAAAAATAAAGACTGCCCCTCTGACTTCTTTTTCTGGGTGACTTGCAGGTCAGTGGTCCTCATTCTGAGTTACACATTCCTTTTTATATAGGCACAAATGTCATTGGTAATTAACAATGGATATCTTCACCAAATGACTTTTATACCAAAATTCTTCCCTAGTCTGGTTAACTTTGTAGTTTAATTCTCATAAGGTACGTCTTTTTCTTTCCTCTGAGTTTGTGAGTTTGCTTCTCTTACACACCCCTTCATAAAATCCCACATTGTTGCTTTGTGCGCAGTGAAGCTAATGCTCTTTCTATGGAATGTCCTCTGATTGACCAGATGTTGTCAAAAAGTGAGATACATAAAGTTGGCTTCCAGTGTTCTGACCTTTTTTTTCCCCCCCAGAACATCTCTCCCTTGTAGCTGGGCTTCACTGCCCCATCGTGCAGTGCCCTCCTGGTATACCTCATAGCCTAGTACTGCCCTTCATGGACAACATCTGGGCTCTATGCCTCTCTCTTCCACATCCAATATTTCAAAGCTTTACTGTTCCCCATTCCTTTGTAGAGGAACTTTCTCTTGCTGTAACTTGAAAACTAGAATATCTTGAAAACTGTAGAGTTATATCAACAAAGTTCTATCAGCAGACACTCCACTCTTTATCCTTTTACAAAACAAAACCCTTCTCATCATACTCAACCTTGGCTCTTGCCTGCCATATTGAGCTACTTAAAATTCTACCATTGAATTTTCACATCATTAGGGAGTGGGATGGACTGAAAGTCTGGGGTTAATAGATGAAAGCTATTACATTTGGAGTAGATAAGCAATGAGATCCTGCTATATAGCACATAGGAAACTATATGTCTAGTCACTTGTGATGGAACATGATGGAGAATAATATGAGAAAAGTATATATATATATGTAAAAGAATATATATATATATAATATGTATGTATGACTGGCTCACTTGCTGTATAGTAGAAATTGACAGGATGCTGTAAGTCAACTATAATGGAAAAAATAAAAATCATAAAAGAAGTTTTTTCCTACCCTCTTCATCTTTCTATTCTATATTCAAGCCTCAGCTTAAATATTTCCCCAGAGAATATTTCTTTGAACTTTCTTGAAATGCCAACATTTGAGTGTCCATATCAAACTGTCATCAGCCCTTTTTTAAGCACTTAACACACTGAATTGAAATTACCTAGATGTTTACTGTATCTTTTATTATTTGGCCATGAACTCCTTGAGATAAGCCACTATTTCTTGTTCACCTTTGTTTAGGCAGCAGATTGTCTAAGAAGCAAGACAGGTAGGGAGGGAGAGAATGAGGAAGTTAATTATAAAATGGAGGAAAAGTAAAGAGCTCTGGGTCTTCCATCTTTAAAATGACAAATACTTGCTGGAAATCTTTCATAGTATGAAGGATAGGGATATAAATATGAAGTTTTGTAGTTATGACATAAAATAAAAACAAATTATCTTTGTTCCAAGCAATTTATCTAAATGTTCCTGCCTAATTTATATCTCTTGGTGCTTTAAAATTTTATACCACTTTGATATGCAAATTTCAAACATATACATTTCTCTGGGAATATATTTCATATTTTATTGATTATAAGATGCCATTAATAATAGAAAACCCAATATAGTAAGTAAAATCATGTTAAATATATAAGTTAAATATAAAATACTTAATAATTTTGGAATTGTTAAGTTATGAAAAATGTACATTTTAGAATTGGGAACAATGGTAATATTACTAATAGTAAAATACAACAGTTACTTCCAAAAAGACAAATACTTTACATAAGTTATAACACTTAATTCTCAAAACAAACCTAGGTGGTAAATTCTACTATTGTTATATTACATATGAGAAAACTAAATGCACAGAGTTTGTATTGGTAATAAGCCTGGAAGTAAAATTTAAATCTAGGCAGTCTTACTCTAGAGAAGTGTGGTTCAATGGAACTTTTATTCAGTAATAGAAATATCTGTGCTGTCCAGAATGGTAGGCATTAGTCACATGTAACTATTGAAAACTTAAATTGTGGCTAATGTAAGTAAGAAACAATTTTAATTTAGTTTAATTGCTTTCAATATAAATAGCTGCAGAGAAAGAAAGATTTATTTTAAGGAACTGGCTCACATCATTGTGGAGGTTGGCAAATTCAGAAATCTGTTGGATGGTCAGCAGGCTGTAGACCCTGAAGTTCAAGTTGGAAGTATACGAGAATTCTCCCTTCTTCAGATGAAATTAATCTTTTTCTACTAAGGCCTTCAACCAATTGTAATATGCCCACAGACATTATGGAGGATAATCTGTTTCAATCAGTCTGCTGATTTAAATGTTAATCTCATCTAAAAAATGTTTGACCAAATATGAGAGTGCCATGGCCTATCCAAGTTGATGCAAAAATTAGTCACAACATAGTTCACTCAATGTTTTGTACGCAGTATAACAAATTGCATTGTTCCATGAAGTTCACTGGAAAGGAATTTGGTACCAAATCAGACTGCTTTCAACAAAACTGACATATTTAGTAAACCATCAGAGCATTCTAACTTAGTTACATTGTTTCAGAGTATTCTAAATATCTTTGATGCTATCTAGTTATTATCAAATACTACTTCCTTGCTTTCCATACTGTATGAGTAAAAGTATTAAAATTGCTCTAAATATTATCATTTTTCCCATAGTGGAAATACCACAATGATGGCTTGGAGTTCAATCCACCATTACTTCCATCAGAAAACTACAGAACATAGCTAATATATTTGAGGGGGAAAGTGTAACAGTAGAGCTGATGGAGTGATATGTTACACATGCCATAATTTAATATTCAATAATAGCTGATCATAAAAGAATAATTAGAATATTTGTTAAGTCCCTCTGTTTACATTTTAAATATGAAAATTTAGTGGTCAATTACACTTCTTCATTGATTGCAAACTCTTAGTAATTTGAACTATTTAAAATTGAATAACAATATTTGATTTGGTCTGTTTTTTAATTTCACACCAAGGATTTCAGCTCAGTACTTACTTTCCTAACATAGCATCTTTGACCAAGGCATGAGATTTTACTTAAGCAAAGGGCTGCCCTTGGAAATAGAAGTAGACACAGTGATATTTCCTGCATTTTTATGTGTTCTTTCCTGAGGTAGACATTACTTTCTTCACAAACCATGATGTTACTTTTTTCTCTTTCACATTCTAATGAGGAAGGTGGATCACAGGGAAGAAGACATCTGCCCTATTCTTGTTGTATAAACATAGTGGTTGTTTTTTTCTTAGAACTATTTGAGAATTCATTGTTCTTTTTTTTTATTATTAGTCAATAAATTTATTACATTTATAGTTGTACAGTGATCATCACAATCCAATTTTATAGGATTTCCATGCCACAACCCCAGCAAATTCCTCCACCTCCCAAAACTGTCTCCTTTGGAAACTAAGTTTTTCAAAGTCTGAGTCAGTATCTATTCTGCAAAGAAGTTCATTGTGTCCTTTTTTCAGATTCCACATGTCAGTGAAAGCATTTGATGTTGATGTCTCTTGTCTGACTGACTTCACTTAGCATGATAATTTCTAGGTCCATCCATGTTACTAAAAATGCCGTTATTTCATTCCTTTTAATGGCTGACTAATATTCCATTGTGTATATGTACCACCTCTTCTTTATCCACTCCTTTGTCGATGGACATTTAGGTTGTTTCCGTGTCTTTGCTATTGCAAATAGTGCTGCAATGAACATTGGAGTACATGTGTCTTTTCGAGTCATAGTTTTCTCTGGATAGATGCCCAGGAGTGGGATTCCTAGATCAAATGGTAGTTCTATTTTTAGTTTTCTGAGGACTCTACATACTGTTTTTCACAGTGGTTGCACCAATTTACAATCCCACCAACAGTATAATAGACTTCCCTTTTCTCCACACTCTCTCCAGCACTTATTGTTTGTAGACTTTTTGATGATGGCCATTCTGGCTGGTGAAAGGTGGTACCTCATAGTGGTTTTGATTTGCATTTCTCTAATGATGAGTGATGTTGAACATCTTTTCATGTGTTTTTTGGGCATCTGTATGTCTTCTTTGGAAAATTGTCTGTTTAGATCTTCTGCCCACTTTTTGATAGGCTTGTTTGTTTTTTTTGGTAGGGAGCTGCAGAAGGTGTTTATAAATTTTGGAGATTAATCCATTGTCAGTTGATTCATTTGCAAAGATTTCCTCCCATTCTTTGGGTTGTCTTTTTGTTTTGTTTAGGGATTCCTTTGCTGGGCAGAAACTTTTAAGTTTAATTAAGTCCCATTTGTTTATTTTTGTTTTTACTGTCATTACCCTAAGAGGTGGATCTAGAAGATGTTGCTGTCATTTATGTCAGAGAGTATTTGCCCTATGTTTTCCTCTAAGAGTTTTATAGTGTCTGGTCTTATATCTAGGTCTTTAATCCATTTTGAGTTTATTTTTGTGTATGGTGTTAGGGAGTGTTCTAATTTCATTCTTTTCCATGTGGCTGTCCAGTTTTCCCAGCAGAACTTATTGAACATGCTGTCTTTTCTCCATTGTATGTTCTTGCCTCCTTTGTCATAGATTAGTTAGCTGTAGGCGCGTGGGTTTAATTCTGGGCTTTCTCTCCTGTTCCACTGACCTATATTGCTGTCTTTCTGCCAGTACCATATGGTTTTGATGACTGTTGCTTTGTAGTATAGTCTGAAGTCCGGGAGCCTGATTCATCCAGGTCCATTTTTTCTTTTTCAGAATGTCTTTGGCTTTTCTGGGTCTTCTGTCCTTCCAAACAAACTTTAAAATATTTTGTTCAAGTTCTGTGAAAAATGTCCTTGGTAATTTGATAGGGATTGCATTGAATCTGTAGATTGCCTTAGGTAGTATAGTCATTTTGATAATATTAACTCTTCCAATCCACGAGCATGGTATATCTTTCCATCTATTTGTGTCATCTTTGATTTCTTTCACTGGTGTCTTATATTTTGTCTCTAGGTAGGTTTACTCCTAGGTATTTTATTCTTTTGGATGCAATAGTAAACAGGATTGCTTCCCTAATTTCTCTTTCTGATGTTTCATTGTTAATATATAGAAATGCTGTCGATTTTTGTGTATTAATTTTGTATCCTGCATCTTTGCCAAGTTCACAGATGAACTCTAACAGTTTTCTGGTGGAGTTTTTAGGATTCTCTAAGTACAGTATCATATCATCTGCAAATAGTGATAGTTTTGCTTCTCCTTTCCAATTTGAATTCCTTTTATCTCTTTTACTTCTCCAATTGCTGTGGCTAGAACTTCCAAAACTATGTTGAATAGTAGTGGCAAGAGCGGGCATCCTTGTTTTGTTCCTGATCTCAGTGGGAATTCTTTCAGCTTTTCACCATTGAGAATGATGTTAGCTTGTGGATTTGTCATATATGGCCTTTATTAAGTTGAGGTGGGTTTCCTCTTTGCCCACTTTCTGAAGGGTTTTTATCAGAAATGGGCATTGGATTTTGTCAAAGGCTTTTTCTGCATCTATTGAGAGGATCATATGGGTTTTATTCTTCAGTTCGTTAATGTGGTATATCACATTGATTGATTTGCAGATATTGAAGAAATCTTGCATCCCTGGGATAAATCCCACTTGATCATGATGTACAATCTTTTTAATGTACTGTTGTATGTGGTTTGCTACGATTTTGTTGAGGATTTTTGCATAGATGTTCATCAGTGAAACTGGCCTATAGTTTTCTTTTTTTGTGGTATCTTTGTCTGGTTTTGGTATCAGGGTGATGGTGGCCTCATAGAATGAGGTTGGGAGTGTTCCTTCCTCTGTGATCTTTTGGAATAGTTTCAGAAGGGTAGATGTTAGCTTTTCTCTAAATGTTTGATAGAATTCGCCTGTGAAGCCATTTGGTCCTGGACTTTTGTTTGTTGGAAGTTTTTTAATCACAGTTTCAACTTCAGTAGTTGTGATTGGTCCGTTCATCTTTTCTATTTCATCTTGGTTTAGTCTTGGAAGATTGTACTTTTCTAAGAATTTGTCCATTTCTTCTAGGTTTTCCGTTTTATTGGTATATAGTTGCATACAGTAGTCTCTTATGATCCTTTGTATTTCTGTGATGTCCGTTGTTCCTTCTCCTTTTTCATTTCTAATTTTACTGATTTGAGTCTTCTCTCTTTTTTTTCTTGATAAGTCTGGCTAAGGGTTTATCAATTTTGTTAATCTTTTCAAAGAACCAGCTTTTCGTTTCATTGATCTTTTCTGTGGTTTTCTGTTTCTATTTCATTGATTTCTGCTCTGATCTTTATGATTTCTTTCCTCTTGACAACTTTAGGTCTTCTGTGTTCTCTCTCTAGCTGCTTTAGATATAAGGTTAGCTTGTTTATTTGAGCTTTTTCTTGTTTCCTGAGGTGGGCTTGTATTGCTATAACTTTTCCTCTTAGGACAGCTTTTGCTGCATCCCATAGGTTTTGGAGTGTTGTATCTTTGTTGTCCTTTGCTTCTAAGTATTTTTTAATTTCCTCTTTGATTTCTTCAGTGATCCATTTGTTGTTTAGTAGCGTGTTGTTTAGTCTCCACGTGTTTATGTTTTTTGCAGTTTTTTTTTTCTTGTTTGTTGATTTCCAGTCATACAGCGTTGTGGTCAGAAAAGATGCTTGATATGATTTCAATTTTCTTAAAGTTACTGAGGTTGGATTTGTAGCCCAGTATATGATCAATCTTAGAGAATGTTCCATGTGCACTTGAGAAGAATGTGTATTCTGTTGCTTTTGGATGGAATGTCCTATAAATATCTATTAAGTCCATCTGGTCTAATGCTACATTCAGGGCCTGTGTTTCCTTATTGATTTTCTGTCTGGATGATCTGTCCATTGCTGTAAGTGGGGTGTTAAAGTCCCCCACTATTATTGTGTTATTGTCAATATGTTCTTTTAAGGTTGTTAGCAGTTTCCTTTTATATTATGGTGAACCTATGTTGGGTGCATAGGTATTTAAAATTGTTATGTCTTCTTCTTGGATTGATCCTTTGATCATTGGGTAGTGACCTTCCTTGTCCCTTAAAATATTCTTCATTTTAAAGTCTATTTTGTCTGATATGAGTATTGCTACTTCAGCTTTCTTTTGATCCCCGTTTGCATGAAATATTTTCTTCCATCCTCTCACTTTCAATTTGTATGTGTCCCCAGAAGTGAAATGGGTCTCTTGAAGTCAGCATATATATGGGTCTTGTTTTTGTATCCATTCAGCCAGTCTGTGTCTTTTGGTTGGGGCATTTAGTCCATTAACATTTAAGGTAATTATTGATGTGTATGTTCTTATTGCCATTTTATTAATTGCTTTGGATTTGTTTTCGTTGCTCTTTTTTTCTTCCCTTCTTTTGTTCTCTCCTCTTGTGGTTTGATGACTATCTTTAGTGTTGTATTTGAGTTGATTTTTCTTATTTGTTTGTGTATCAATTGTAGATTTTTGGTTTGCAATTATTGTGAAGTTTTGATGTAAGAGTCTATATATATGTATAAACAAGATTGTTTTAAGTTGTTGGTCTCTTAATTGCAAGTGCATCTCCAGTGTCCTGTATTTGTACCCTCCTCTTCTCACAATTTCTGATTTTGGTAGCATAATTATGCATGGATGATTTCATATCTTTACTATATATATATATACATTTACTGGCGAGCCTTGTCATTTGTAGTATTTTTGTTTCTGGTTGTGACTTTTTCTTTTCTGCCTAGAGAAGTTCCTTTAGTATTTGTTGTAAAGCTGGTTTAGTGTTGCTGAATTCTCTTAGCTTTTGCTTATCTGTGAAGCTTTTGATTTCTCCTTCAAATCTGAGTGAGAGCCTTGCTGGGTAAAGTAAATTTGTTTGGAGGTTTTATCCTTTCATCACGTTAAATATATCATGCCACTCCCTTCTGGCCTGCAGAGTTTCTGCTGAAAAATCTACCAATAACCTTATTGGGGTTCCCTTATATGTTATTTGTTTATTTTCCCTAACTGTTTTCAATATCTTCTCTTTGTCTTTAATTTTGGTCAGTTTGATTAATATGAGTCTTGGGGTGTTCCTCCTTGGGTTTATTTTATATGGTACTCATTGTGATTCTTGGATTTGAGTGAGTGTGTTCCTTTCCCATGTTAGGCAAGTTTTCAGATATTATCTCTTCAAATATTTTTTTCTGTCTCTTTCTCTCTCTCTTCTCCTTCTGGCACTCCTATAATACGGATGTTGGTGCATTTAAGGTTGTCCCAGAGTTCTCTGAGACTCTCTTGATTTGTTTTCAATCTTTTTTCTCTTTTCTGTTCTGCATCTGTCATTTCCACTAATTTATCCTCCACCTCACTTATTTGTTCTTCTGCCTCCTGTATTCTGCTGTTGAATGCTTCTAATGAATTTTTTATTTCAGTTATTGTATTTTGCATCTCTTGTTGCTTAAGTTTTATATCTTGTATCTCTTTGCTCAGTGATTCCTGTAAATTATCTGTCTTTGCCTCCAGTTTATTTCCAATGTCTTCCATCATCTTTAGCATCAACAGTGTAATGTCTTTTTCCTGGAGGCTGAGGATCTCCTGATCACTTAACTGTTTTTCTGGGCTTTTTTCTTTCTCCCTCATCTGAGTTATAGTTCTCTGTCTTTTCACTTTTATAGGTTTTTGGTGTGGTGACCTTTTTACAGGCAATAGAGTTATAGCCTCTCTTACTTCTGGTGTCTTCCCCCCTTGTGGCTGAAGTTGGTATGGGGGCTTGCTGAAGGCTTCCTAATGGGAGGGACTGATGCCTGCCCACTGGTAGGTAGAGCTGATTCCTATCCCTCTGGTGGGTAGGGCTTTGTCTCTGGGTGAGATTAGAGGCTGCTGTGGGCCGTGGGCCGGGGCGGGGGGGGGGGTCTTTAGGCAGCCTGTTTACTTATGGGTGGGGCTGTGATCCCACCTGGATTGTTTTTTGGCCTGAGGCTTCTCAGCACTGATGAATGGGGCCAGATTTTCCCAAAATGGCCACCTCCATAAAAATGCATGCTGATGAAGATTCCCAAGAGCTCTGCTTCCAATGTCCTTCCCCCATGACAAGCCACATTCACCCATGCTTTCCCAGGAAGTCCTCCAAGAACCATAGCCAGGCCCGATCCAGATTCCCACAAAGACCCTGCTTTGCCCTGGGACCCAGTGCACAAGTCTGTGTGTGCCTTCCAAGAATGGGGTCTCCCTTTCCCCCAGTGCTGTGGAGCTCCTGTGCACAAGCCCCACTGGCCTTCAATGCCAGATGCTCCAGGGGCTCTTTCTCCCATTGCCACATCCCCATGTGAGGGGGTTTGATGTGGGGCTCAGAGCTGTCACTCCTGTAGGTGAGTCTCTGTGATACAATTACTTTCCAGTGTGTAGTGCTTCCCACCAGGGAGGTATGAGGTTGCTTATATCACATAATTGCCTCTCCTACCTCTTGTTGTGGCCTCCACTTTGTCTTCTGGAGTAGTGTATCTTTTTGAAAGTTTCTGGTCCATTTGGTTGAAGATTGCTCAGCATTTGGTTGTAAATTTTGTTGTTTTTAGGAGAGAAGTTGTGCTCCAGTCCTTCTATTCTTCCATCTTAATCCCATCTCCCTGAGAATTCATTGATATTTGCCTATTTGTTTAGACTCATTGTCCACCTCAAGTTTTTGCTAAGGCACCCCATTCGTGGTTGCTGCCCACCAGGCTGTGTGGCTGTTGTAGAAGATGACATTTTATGTTGCATTTGGGTTAGAAACTACTGGAAGTAGGCTTTATTTTAGCAGTTTGCAATTTGGAAAGTTGGACTCATAGTGACTGTGGCTTTCTAAGAAGAGAAACTATGCCTGTGTGTGGTGAGTTTAATTAATACAAGTGTGGTGAAATTACTCCTGGAATAATGGGTTAAAAATCACTTAGCTGGTGGCTTTGTTTACAGCCTAGATGAGCAAGCCTGTTTAATCAGCATTGTGGTTAACCTAGCTTTTTGGTTAAAAGTTACTTTGCTGGTAGATTAAAGAAATTTTGTAGTTGCAGGTGAATAGCTCTGAGAACCTCCTTCCGCCTCTCAGTAAATATTAAACAGAGGAATTATCATTAGAGATAATAAAAAGAATGTGTATAAACTAAAAGAATCATCCCTAAGTCCTTTGCACATACCTCCCAACCCCCCAGTCTCCTTAACAGCCCAGTTTTTTGTTCTCTTCCTTTTGTTACTGGAATGAGTAATACTTAGCACCACTTATGGAAATTGCAAAGCACTAGTGTCAACAAGATTCTTTTCTCTCAAGCCTTGTCATCAAATACCATGGTTTTCTATAGTTTCTTTTTACTTTAAACAAAGATGACTCAAAGTTTAAAGCTTATATTTTTCCTTTCTCCACTCTGGTTTTCTAATGGTTTCAGTTATGATCATTTAAAAATGTGTATCTGTACAACCATTTCTAAGAGTTTTATGCAATATTCTGTTCTCTCTCTTTGATGAATAAAATTCAACTCTATACAATGTCCACAGAATCCAGCCATTCCGTTTCATTCAGTAACCCCTGCTTTAATGCTCCAGGATGTTATTATTGGTGCCATTGCTTTTTAGCAAATACTTTCTAAAGCTTGTCAGTGACCCAGATTAAATTATTGAAGAATGAGAATGTGACATTTATGTTATCCTGGACCTCATGGCTATTCAAAAAAATTAAAACTTCATTCTTATTCTAAAAGGTGATAACGTATATTAAATGTAGATTGACTTTCTCACTGTAGGCATTCAAAACAGGCCGTCATCATACTCATGTTCCCACATGGACTTAGATTTGATGTGGACTTTGATGCTAAGTCTGTGGCTCTGGAGAGACATGGGCCTCTGGATTCTTAAGATTTCTCTCCTAAAAGTTTTTATTTTAGGAGAATTCAGTCCCTTTTTCAGCTTCTAATTGCTGGTGAAAATTACTTATTCATAGAATGTTAGAACAGAAAAGCCATGGAGACTCTCTAATTCCAGACTCCTTATTTTATATAATAAATTTCACAGTTTTTTAGAAGAGTTTTCCTGATGTTGACTAGTATACTTCTTGAAGTATATCTCCAGTCGTTATTCTAACCTGTTTCTGCAGGTGAATCGGTAGTGTTCAGAGATTTTGGGAAGTGATCCTGGATAATTTTTATGTTTGTTACCTTGTTTTATGAATGTGTACTTTTTTTTTTTTTGGTCTTTTCTAGGGCTGCACCCATGGCATATGGAGGGTCCCAGGCTAGGAGTCTAACCAGAGCTGTAGCCGCCAGCCTGTGCCAGAGCCACAGCAATGCCAGATCCAAGCTGCGTCTGTGACCTACACCATAGCTTAGGGCAATGTGGGATCCTTAACCCACTGAGCAAGGCCAGGGATTGAACCCTCAGCCTCATGGTTCCTAGTCAGATTCATTAACCAGTGAGCCACAATGAGAACTCCCTATGAATGTGTACTTTAAATCTGCTCACCTGTACCTAAGAGCTACTGGACACTTTTCTGGAGAGTTATTTTATGAGATTTGAACATTCACATAAACGTAAACATTCTGTGGAAGCCTTTCCATCCACACTATACTACTCTGTTAGAAGAGCTGGAGAATAATTATGGTCTTTGGCAGAAGGGTAGTATTAATTTTTCTAACTTTCAGAAACTAGCTGTTAGCTTTATACAAAGGAAGATCAAGTTACTTTCTCTTTTATTCAAATCAAAGGGGTTTAGAACAAAGTGTTCATTTCACGGAAGGAAGAACTTCCTTTCCATGGAATAGCCTGTTTCTAGTTCCTACTAGAAATCTTTAATAAAATATGACAATACTCACTTTACAAAGCTTGATTCCTCTTAGATACAAAACTATTTCAACAGCCAGATTGTGGCTATAAGAGAGATCTACAGGTCTCTGTTTTGCTCCTATCTTACTTAGTATTGATTACTAAACTTGTATAGTACTTGGTTCTTTATTAAAGGGGCTTTATACATATTATCTTAATTAACTTTTACAACAACTTGAGAAAGGCATATATTACAATCGTGACCATATTAAGTGAAAGTGAGATGTCAGTTTGAGCAGCGATTTCTTTAACCATGATCTACAGCCCTCTTCCATAGCCTGGGCTGGCCAAGGCAATTCTTATAATTTCTTTGCCTTTCTTGGGCTACATTCCTGCATCTGCACATCCTCCAGCTTCCTCCTCTAGTCACACTGAACTATGGAGTCCTGCCCCCTCTTTTCTCTATAAGAGTCACAATACTTTTCTAAGGCATTACTTACTTTTCTGAAAATGTGGAATCATGTTGCATAACAACAGTTTCTTCCATCTCTCTAGCTCTCCACCTCACAAACTACCCTTTCCCAAAGCCCACAAGCATCAAACATGTCCCTGCTCCTCATACGGGAGGGTAAAATTATGTTTAGGAGGAGTAAGTGATGGATCCAAATGATGGAGCATGACCTGAAAGCTATGTGTTCTGATGACAGATCCAGGTTTCTGCTTGTGACTTTAACAAGATCAACAATAACCATTTGTTTACCACCTTATAGTTTACATAGACATTTTACTTACCTTAACTCATTTTGATGTCTTTAATAACCCTCTGAAGTAATTATTTTATTGTTCCATTTTGAAGAAGCAGATGTGGATACATGGAAAATTGATTTACCTTAGGTAATGTCTATTTGTTATCACTCAGCTTTACCTTTGAGGTTTCATTTACCTAAAATCGATTTCATCTCCTTCACCCATACCTTGTGGGAAGCCCAGTAGTGTCCCAAACATTTCTGTTAATTGCTAGGGGTTCCCAGTCTCATGATCACATTTTCCTACAGCTGAGTCCTTGATCTTAGCTGAATCTCATCTTCTCATCTAGGAAAATACATCTCTCAGCTTCAGTGCAACCCAGATACTTTTTTTTTCTTTTTTCTTTTTTTTTTTTTGATTTTTTAAAATGATTTTTATGTTTTCCATTATATAGCTGGTTTACAGTGTTCTGTCAGTTTTCTACAGTATAGCAAAGAGATCCAGTCACACATACATATATACATCCTTTTTCTCACATTATCTTTCATAATGCTCCATTATGAGTGACTAGATACAGTTCCCAGTGCTGTACAGCAGGATCTCATTGCTTATCCCTCCCAAAGGCAATAGTTTGCATCTATTTTTTTTTTCTTTTTAGGGCTGTACCTGCAGCATATGGAGGTTCTCAGGCTAGGAGTCGAATCGGAGCTGTAGCTGCCAGCCTATACCATAGCCACAGCAATGTGGAATCTGAGCCATGTCTGCAACCTACACTACAGCTCATGGCCACACTGGATCCTTAACCCCCTGAGCAAGGCCAGGGATTGAATCCATAACCTCATGGTTACTAATCAGATTCATTTCCACTACACCACAATGGGAACTCCCCAGTGTTAAAACCAAAGTTGACTATTCCAGAAGTTGAAGGAAGCAATATAGAAAATTTTCGCTAGTGACCTGAATTCTGCCAGAACTGGCATACTATTTTTACATTATTTTTTTAAAGTTTTATTTAAGTATAGTCAATTTACAAGGCTGTGATAATTTCTGCTGTACAGCAAAGTGACCCAGTCGTACATATACACATATCCATTCTCTCAGATTCTTTTCCCATGTAGATTATTACAGAATAGTGGATAGAGTTCTCCATGTGCTATACAGTAGGTCCCTGGTGGCTAATCGTTCTATGCACCTCAGTTTGCATATGCCAATCCCAAACCCTCAGTCCATCCCTCCCACCTCCCCACCTGTCCTCTTCATTAACCATTAAGTATTTCAAAATCTGTGAGTCTGTTTCTGTTCTGTAAATAAGTTCATTTGTATCCTTTATAAAAACTCCACATGTAAGTGACATCATATGATGTTTGTCTTTCATTGTGTAAGTTCACTTAGTGTCATAATTTCTAGTTCCATCCATGTTGCTGCAAATGTCATTATTTCATTCTTTTTATGGCTGAGTAATATTCCATTATATATATTTTATATATATATATAATATGTACATATGTACCACATCTTCTTTATCCATTCCTCTGTTGATGAACATTTAGGTTGCTTCCATGTCTTGGCTGCTGTAAATAGTGTTGCACTGAACAGTGGGCTTTAAAAAACAATTTTTCTTATTTTGCTAGAGAGTTAATAATGGATTGAATATTGGGCTTCTTACTCCTAATCTCATGTTCTTTTTACTACAAAATAACTTCCATATTATTTAGTTTGGTAATGATTGATATATCTATTCAGAAATTTTTAATCCTAGAATAATTTAGAGACTACAAAGACATCAGTGGTTCTCAGACTTTTTGACCTCAGGACTCTTTTGTACTCTCAAAAATCACCAAGGACTCCAAAAAGCTTTTGATTATATGAGTTAAAAGTATTGGTTTTTACCGTAATAGAAATTAAAACTGAGCGCTTCTAAAAGTATTTATTAATTCATTTAAAAATAGCAAACCAATTACATGTTAACATAAGCAAGATATTTTTATGACTATATGTTCTTTTTAAAAAGTGAGAAGAGTAGCATTTTCAATTTTTCCATTCTCTTTAATGGCCAGTTTAATGGAAGATAATTGGATTTTCTTTGTTCTGTTTGAAGTGTGATAATAAAATTTAGCTTAGGTCTGTTTTTGGAAAGGGAAGATGTGTTTGAGTCATCTTTTCAGATACATGTGGGTACTCTTCTTGATAACAACACCAAAATTTGTTGAGTGGTAGTTAGAGATTCTTACTTATTGTTGGATGAAACCAGACCACATCCAAAGGTTGGGAAATGTGTTATGTCTGCCAAAACTCTGACAACTCTGTAATTGTTTCTATTATGTTTCTATGTGCTGGATGCTCTTTTAAGGACTTTGCATGTATAAGCTCGTTTAATGCTCACAATAACTAAATGAGCAAAGTGCTACTGTTAACCTCATTTCGAGGTTACTGGGGTGACTGAGTAAACTGAGGCATAAAAATGGAAATGAGGAAATTGATGCATAAAGATCCTCAGAAGTGAACTTGCCATTTTAGTCCTCAACTCTGTTGTTTTACAGGATAGTAAATTCAAAGTAAAGTAAACCTAATGACAAGGACAAATAATAGAATTGCAAAGTTATTGATAAGCACATGACATATTGAACACCCTGATAATATATTGGTAAATTCCAAAGGAAGATCACAAAGTCTTCCAAATCACTTATTATCCCTTTAGTATGCCTCCAATTATATTGTCACGAGTGATCTGTTTTTGTTAACTTATTTGTAGTATAACTTTTCTGAATATGACATCTAAGAACTACATTAATACAGCTTCTGAATATAATAGTTAGCTAATCAATAATGTTTGCATGTACTTTCCCTTATATTACTATAAAATACCATTAAGATAATTTTGAGAATCTGTGTTTTGGATTCTAGGAGAAATACAACTAAAACAATGCTTAACAGCTTTTCAGGATTGCAGAATTTCAAGAATATGGGAATGACAGTTTCAGATGTAATAACACGAATTTTTAAAGGATTTGACAGGAATAGCTTAATAGGACACATGATTCTTCCTAATAGTATAGGAAAGCAGGTAACGGGCAGTAGGAAAAGCAACAACTTCAAGAACGATTTTTACTGTGAATCTTAATGGTTCTTTCTGGGAGCTTTCCAGGATACAGTCAGCTGAGAAACCTAAGATCAGTAATGAGTGTGCTTTCCCTAAGTCATAGATGCAGTATCCCTGTGGTGTTTTGGAAACCTGTCTGTTACAGTATGAGTAAAGACGAAGAAAAAAATTAAATGGAATATATCCCAGCTGAGATTTATCTATCAGATCTTTCCTCTGGTAGACCGATATTAAAGTACTCCAAAGAAACCTTGGGGAACAAGTTTATCTCTACTTCTAAAATATATCAGGATGCATATATTAATACTGGACAGTATGATCAAGCAACAAAAAGAGCAGTTGGTGTTTATTTACAAGTCGTTATAACTCAGCATACCATGAGTATTCCTGTAGATTTGACACCTATCTTTCTTTTTACAAACTGTCTTCATTCAGAACATTTATCTTGTAAAAGTAAAGTTGAGTAATTGGCAAGTAACCTGGGTGTCCCTATAGGTCAGTGTGAATTATTTCTTTGCATTCTTCCATAGATTTTTTTGGTTTTTTTTTTAGGGCCCTACCCACGGCATATGGAGGTTCCCAGGCTAGGGATCGAATTGGAGCTACAGCTGCTGGCCTGGGCCACAGCCACAGCAATGCAGGATCCCAGCCGCATCTGCAACCTACACTACAGCTCATGGCTTCCATAGATGTTTAAAGGAACTGACGCATTCATCAGGCAAAATGGGGGAGGGGCGGACAGGGGGGTTGCACGATGAAAACTTCAGTTTGACAATTGGAAATTCCAGTCCAACTGCCAGGAAGAAAGACAGTGAGCAAGACACTAATTCACTAGTCCCAACTAATGTTGTCGTGTTTTGCCCTGGTTTTAGTTTCATCACTTGCACACAACAGAGCAGTAGGAGAAGGATGTGGAGTTGAAGAGATGATGAACAGGAAGGGCACACAAGAAAGACAATACAGAAATAAATAGTTATAACTAGCATTTGTATAAAATTTCCTAATTTATAATATGTTTTCTATGTTTAGTTCGTATAATCCTAGCCAGAAATGAAAAATAAATCCTGTGGAGGGATCTTCAGGCATATTTATTTTTCTTTTTTATTTCCAGTTTTTAAAATTATTATCACTATGAAATATTTCAAACATACAGAATCCTCTTGAGAATAATTTAATGAATACTCTGGTTATTTTTCTACACAAAGGAGAAAGCTGAATGAAAAAAGAATTACTATGTAAAATTAAGGCAGTTGTAACCATGTTGTTGTACATGGGGTAGAATAAAGATGAACTATAATAATGATTAGGACAAGGGATCTCCTTATATTTGCTAAGTTCATTTTATTTAAGTACTTATAAGTTCAGCACCTCAGAATATAAAATATCAATTCCACATTCTTATCTGCCAGCACTAATTGCTTATTAATATTACCATTTTAATGATAAATCCTAAGCTATTATAAATAGTTGTATATACATATATATAGAACTATTTATATATATGTGTGTATATATATGTGTATATATATTTATATATATATGTGTATATATATATATCCTTAGGACAGACTCAGTGGTTGCCACTGTTAGGATTTAGAAAAGGCACCAATAGAAGGTCAAAGTCACAGATAGAAGTCCATGAATTTATCTTTTGGGAAAGAAATTATTTAATGCATGTCAGTTGGTGCCTTATTGATTTTCTGTCTAGAGGATCTGGCCATTGATGTGAGTGGGGTATTAAAGTCTCCTACTATGATTGTATTCCCATCGATTTCTCCTTTTATGTCTGTTAGTATTTGTTGTAGGTATCTGGGTGCTCTTATATGTTGGGGCATATATATTGATGATTGTAATGTCCTCTTCTTGAATGGATCCTTTTACCATCAAATAGCGTCCTTCTTTGTCTTTCTTTCTGGCCTTCATTTTAAAGTCTATTTTGTCTGATATGAGTATTGCAACTCTTGCTTTCCTGTCTTGTCCATTGACATGAAATATCTTTTCCCCTCCCCTCACTTTCAATCTATGTGTGTCCTTTGCCCTAAGGTGAGTCTCCTGTGGACAGCTTTTTGCTTTTTGCTTTTTATCCAATCTGCCACTCAGTGTCTTTTGATGGGAGCATTCAGTCCATTGACATTTAAGGTAATTATTGATAAATATGTATTTATTGCCCTTTTAAACCTTGTTTCCAGTTGATTGTAGGTTTCTCCTTTCTTTTTTTGGTTGGATGATTTATTTTATACTTGTGTACTTTTAAGTTTTTGTGAGTGTAATGTGAGTGTAATGTTTGGTTTGGTTTTGTGGTTGGCCTGTTTTTTAAATATGTTAACCCCCTCCTATATCTCCTTGCTTTAACCTGATAGTCATATAGGCTCAAACACATTATTAAAAAAAAAAAAAAAAGAGTCTCAATTTTCTTACTTTCCTTCCCCACATTCTATGATTTTGAAGTCCTTTTTTAGCATCTTCATGTTTGTCCTTGGCCTTTCCTTGTGTTTATCATCACTTTTACAGTAGTTTTTTTTTGTTTTTTTTGTTTTTCTTTCCACTTTTAGATCTGTAGGCTGGCTTATTTAAGTGACTGCTTTCCAGTTGTGTTTTCCTCCATCTTATTTCTTCTCACTTCATTTTTTATTTAGAGAAGCCCTTTCAGTATTTCTTTTAGAATGAGTTTAGTATTGCTGTACTCTTTTAGCTTTTGTTTGTTGGGGAAATTCTTTATTTCCCCTTCTATTTTAAATGATATTCTTGCTGGATAGAGTATTCTAGGCTGCAATTTTTTCCTTTTAGAACTTGGAATATATCTTGCCACTCTTCTTCTGGCCTGTAGTGTTTCTGTAGAGAAATCAGCTGATAGCCTTATGGGGGTTCCCTTATAATTAACACTATGCTTTTATCTTGCTGCCTTTAGAATCCTCTCTTTAACTTTTGCCACTTTTATTATATGTCTTGGTGTGGTCCTATTTGGATTCCACTTGTTTGGGGCCTTCTGTGCTTCCTGTATCTTGATATTAGTTTCCTTTAGATTTGGAAAGTTTTCAGACATAATTGTCTTTTGTCTTTTCAGGGCTGCATCCATGGCATATGGAGGTTCCCAGGCAAGGGGTCTAATCAGAGCTACAGCTGCCGGCCTATGTCAGAGCCACAGCAATGCCAAATCCGAGCTGTGTCCACGACCTACACCACAGCTCATAGCAACGCCAGATCCTTAACCCACTGAGCAAGGCCAGGGATTGAACCTGCAACCTCTTGGTTCCTAGTCGGATTTGTTTCTGCTGCGCCACAACGGGAACTCCCAAATATATTTTCAATCCCCTTTTCTTTTTCTTCTCCTTCTGGAATTCCTATTGTGCATAGATTGGCTGACTTTACATTATTCCATAGATTTCTTATATTGCTTTCATGCTTTTTTATTTGGTTTTCTGTCTGCTGTCCCGATTGGGTGATTTCTATTATTCTATCTTACAAGTCACTAATTTGTTCCTCTGCATTATTCATTATGCTCTTTAGTGCCTTTAACTCAGTTTGCATCTCTGCAAATGAATTTTCTAATTTTTCTATGTTCCTTCTTATATTTTCTTTTCTTTTTTTTTTTTTTTTGTCTTTTCTAGGGCTGCACCCACAGCATATGGAGGTTCCCAGGTAGGAATGCTTTCAGTGCTGTAGCTGCCAGCCTAAACCAGAGTCACAGCAACATAGGATCCGAGCCGCATCTGCGACCTGCACCACAGCTCACGGCAATGCCGGATCCTTAACCCACTGAGAGAGTCCAGGGATCGAACTCACAACCTCATGGTTCCTAGTCAGATTCATTAACCACTGAGCCACAACAGGAACTCCATCTTCCTTATATTCTCTAGTTCCTTCCTAAAGGAATCCGCATTACTGTTCATATCTGCTTTTAATTCCTTGATATTCTGCCTTAATTCCTTGATATTCTGCCTTAATTCCTTCAGTATTTTCACTATCTCCCTTTTGAACTCAGTGTCTATCAGACTGCAGAGGTCTGTTTTATTTTTTGCTGCTTCAGGTGAATTCTCCTGTTCTTTTAACTGGGAATGGTTCCTGAGTGTCTTCATCTTGTTTATGTTTTTCTATGAGTTTAAGCAAGCCAAACTGTAGTCTTGGGGGGCTACTTCTATGCAAGAGCACCCCTTTGGATTTTGTGGGGGGTTACTATTTATTTTTGGTGTGGGAGTCTGGATATTTGCTGTCTCTTTCTTCAGTGTGAGCAGGCTGTTATCCCCAGGCTGAGGGTGTTTCCAGGGAGAATGAGGCAATGGGTAAGGTAGTCAGTGCCTGGTTGCTGGGCTCTTAACAGCATCAAGGACCTGCAGGAAGGTGGCACAGGCTACTCCTAGTTGCAGCCCCTAGGAAGTGATAATGAGCCTCAGGCAGAAGTCCCTAGAGCATTTGGCAGTAGCAGCAGCAGGGTGTGTGAGTTCCCAGGGGCGTGAGAGCAACAACAGGTAGTGGTTGATCGCAATGCCCTCCTCTGAGGTGATTGGGGTCACAAGTGGTGCCTGTTCGCAGACCCCTAGTGTTGGTGGGCCATGCCCTCCTCTGGAGTCAGAGATAACTGCAGTGGTTTTCCCCCGCACCTGTAGACCATGCAAGAAGCACCCCATCCTGCTTAACCCATGCAAGAGGTACTGCACAGGCTGGTCATAGTTGCAGGGTCCTGGGAAGTGACAGTGATCAAGCTTATGGGAGCTGCCGAGAGGGTTCGTCAGTAGCAGCAGCAGAGCCAGTGTGCTCCCAGGGGTTCGAGAGGAACAACAAGTGGTGTTTGGTTGTAGTGCCCTCCTCTGTGGTGCTCTTTAGGTGATTGGGGCCACAAGTGGTGACTGTTCACGGACCCCAAGTGGCAGTAGGCCGTGCCCTGCTCTGGAGTCAGAGATGACTGCGGTGGTTTGCCCCTGCCACCTGCAGACCATGCAAGAAGCATCCCGCTTAGCCCATGCAGGAGGTGCTGCACAAGCGCTTCCTAGTTTCAGGGTCCTGGGAGGGGGCAATGATCAAGCATGTGGGCTCTGCCCAGAGAGCATTTGGAAGTGGCAGCATCAGTGCAGGTGTGTTCCCAGGGGGGCAAGCACAACATGTTGTGCTTGGTTGCAGTGGCCTCTTTTCTTTTTTTTGCTGACCCCTGAGGTGACTGGGACCACATGTGGAGCCCACAGACAGACCCCCAGTGGTGGCAGGCCACACCTCCCTCTGGCTTCCAAGATGACCACCACAGGCCATCCCTGCCACCTGTAGATCACTCAAGAGACACCATGTCACACTTAGCTCCCCTCTGCCCTTAACCCACACAAGAGGTGCCCAGCCACCCGTAGCCTGCAAAGAAGCATCTGGTCTCCTATAGCCTGAGCAAGTGGCTTCTTGCCACCCATAGCCTGCGCCAGAGCTTCCTCGCTCTAAGAGCCCATGCGTGTGCACAGGGAGATTCCTATGGTGGTCCGCCACTCCTCCTCTCGCCCTCTCCAGCAGTGGCACCTTGCTTCTCCTGCAGGCCCAGACGTCCTCTCACTTCCCTCTGCTGTGGCGTACTGCTCCCATGCCCAGGGCACCCTGTTCCTCAGCCCCTCAGGCTGTCCCCACACAGCCAACCCTAGTCCTCTCCTGGGAACTGACCTCTGGAGCCTGAGTCTCAGCACCCAGCCCCTGCCCAAGCATCTCAGGCTGTGGTGTCTGGGGCAGTGGTACAGATGATCTGTGTGGCTCTCACTCTATTTTGCCCTCCTCAGTCCAGCTACTGCTCTTTTCTCAGTGACTTTGAGGTCCCTCTGTCTGGGCTGATCTCCCTGTCAGTTAGGTGGCTTCCCAGGGTGTGGGTTCCTTTTTTCTAGGGCAACTCCCTCTCAGGAATGCTAGTCCCATTGTCCTGATTCCTTTTCTGTATCTCTTTTTTTCTTTTGCTCTACCCAGTTAAGTCAAGAGTTTCTTGCCCTTTTTGGAGGCTTAAATTCTTCTGCCAGCATTCAGTAGATATTCTGTGTGAATTGTTTTACATGTAGATGTGTTTTTTTGAGGTGTTTGTAGGAGAAGGTGAATCCGGTCTTCCTCCTCCGTCATCTTGATCTTCTTCCAGGATATTTTCCTTAATAGATTCTGTCACCAGGGCAAAGTTGGCAACATGAAATGTGGTTTAATATTTAAGCTACTCTCTGTTCTACACCTCTAAGTGCATTTTTGGTTTAGAATGGAGATAAAGTTTTAAAAAATTGATTTGATAATACTCTGTGGTGGTAGTTAAAACAGAAAAATAGAAGTTTATTTTGACAGAAGCAGTACGTTTTGCTTTATGGAATGATGTGTCCTTGAAAAAGTCTCTGTTATGTTAAATCATTTTAAATGCACTTCTGGAGTTCTTTCCTCAATTTTACCCTAGTAAATGTTACCGATAAGGAATCCATTAATTATATAAGCTAACATTCATTTAGATAGATGTTTGGTAGTCTTTATGTATTAAGCTTTATTTTTTTTTTAAATAATGGAGTGTAGAAAGTATGGGGTCTTCTAAAGGCATAATTCCAAAGAGAACATTGAAAAAGGGGGTCAGGGAGAAGTCCCTCCAGTTAGGGGCTTAACTTATTTTTTTGATGGAAACTACCAAGAATTCATACACTATTATAGATGAGATTAAAAAGAAAGTTTTCAGAAAGAAATCATGTACCATGTGATTTGCAGCCACATTTTTAATGAGACCAGGAAAACTGTAAGCAATGTAGCAAAAACTTTTGATATTGTAAATGTTAACATATTGTGTATGAGCAAGGCAATTGCAAGGATGAACAGCAGGCTCTGATGACCAGCAAAGACCATCAAAGGCAAAAATTTTTTAATTTGTGTCACAGGTTGTCCTTTTGCTTATTTAGTGAAAGGGGCATTTTCTCAGGCTTCTGGGGGATAATTTTAGAATTCATTTAGTTCATTCCATCCCCTCTCTTCTGGTCTAAAGTAGATGTCCTTACTAGGAAGAACAGTCCTTGATGAGATGAATGAGTTTTTCCATTCAATTGGCATTTAGATTTTGTTTTTCATTTTAAATTGAAAATTACTTTGGCACAATTCTTCCTATATCGATAATTTGTCTGAGTAGAATAAGCTGGTTATTTTGAAACCATTCATCTAAATTTCATTCATATATAAATTTATGTAACAGAAAGTTAAAGCTTCCTCTTCTCCCACAATTGTCATCCCCTTGGAAATAATCATGTCTAACAATTTGGTGAATATCTTTACATTTTTGTCTTTCTCTTTCTCTCTCAGTAAATACACATATACTTGCATTCATTCATTCAAAAGTACTTATTGATTTCCTGTTATGAAACAAGTATTGTTTTAGGTGATGCAGTGGATAGTCCCTGCCCTCATGGAACTTACACTTTTTTATTATAGAAAGGTAATAATACAGTAAGATACTCTGCCATAGCCAGATCTTTCTTGCACCCAGCAATACATCATCAGCACTTCTCTATATCAGCACTTAGAACCCCACCGTATTCTTTTTTTTTTCTTTTTCCATCTATAGTCTTGAAGTAATCTATGTTCACCATCTATACATTTTCACTTTCCAATCATGTCTCAACTCACAAAAATCTGGGCTTCTTCCCACACCATTCTACCAAAGTAATTTGTCAGGTCACTTATGAAATCCAGTTGATGCTGTTCACTTCTCAGCTTCTTTGGGTCCTCTACAGTATCAGATGCATGAGACTCTGTATAACTCCTCTTTGCTACTCTAGTTCACCCAGTGGCTGTTTAATCTCAGACTGATTTCACTAGAGTGCCTTGCTTTTCTTCTAAGTGATGGTATTTCCTTGGTCCTCAGTCTCCATTCTCTCTTTAGGTAGTGTCATGTGCTCTGTAAATTCATAGACCACCTATATGCTAATGAGTCTCAAACCTTTATGTTATTTCATCCTGTGCACCTCCAGATGGATTTCTTACAAGTGTCTCTAGCTTAATACAGAGCAGGATTCATCATCTTCCCATTCATTCCTGTTCCTCTTCCTGTATTTCTGTTTGGTTTTTGTCTTTTTGCCATTTCTTGAGCCACTCCCATGGCATATGGAGGTTCCCAGGGTAGGAGTCTAATCGGAGCTGTAGCCACGGGCCTACACCACAGCCACAGCAATGCAGGATCCAAGCCACGTCTGCGACCCACACCACAGATCCTTAACCCACTGAGCAAGGCCAGGGATCGAACCCACAACCTCATGGTTCCTAGTCAGACTCATTAACCACTGTGCCATGATGGGAACCTATATTTCTTAAATTAGTGCAAGAAACCTCCTTTCAGCCAGTCACCCAGACCAGACATTTTGGACTCATTCTCAACATTCTTCTGTCCCATGCTCCTTAGGAATAGTCCTGCAATCCTGTCAGTTGCTCCACTTTATAATCTAATCCTCTTCTCTCATCCTTACTGTCACCCATCTCACTTTTGACTGTCAACATTTGTCTAAAATATGGCACAAATGAACCTGTCTACAAAACAGAAGCACACTCACGGACAGTAGACTCACAGAATAGACTTGTGGTTGCCAAGTGGGAGAGGGGAAGGAGAGGGATGGACGGAAAGTTTGGGGTTAGCCAATGCAAACTATTACATTTAGAAAGGATGAACAACAAAGTAGTACTGTATAGCAAAGGGAGGTATATCTGCCCTCCTGGGATAGACCATGATGGAAAATGTGTGTGTGTGTGTATGAGAATGGGTTGCTTTGCAGTACAGAAGAAATTGGCACAACATTGTAAATCAACTATACTTCAATTTTTTTAAAAATTAAAAATAAAATAAATCATATAATTGTAGTCCTGAGAGCCTAGGGAAACACAGGATAACTCATTAGAATGCAAGAAGAAATACCAGAAATTCTCTTTATATTTCTTTTTATCTTTTAATTTCTGTTTTGTGTACATTTCTATAATGTTTATAAATTAGTACAGGACAGTGTATATATTTTAGCTCTCATTTTTCTTTTTGTTTATTAAGTTGGTAGTCTGGGAGTTCCCATAGTGGCACAGTGGAAACGAATCCGACTAGGAACCATGAGGTTGTGGGTTCCATCCCTGGCCTTGCTCAGTGGGTTAACGATTTAGCATTGCTGTGAGCTGTGCTGTAGGTTGCAGATGCAGCTCGGATCTGGCGTTGCTGTGGCTCTGGCGTAGGATGGCAGCAACAGCTCCAATTGGACCCTTAGACTGGGAACCTCCATATGCAGCAAGTGTGGCCCTAAAAAGACAAAAAAAAAAGTTGATAGTCTGATCCAACTTCCCACATCCATATACATATTCTTATATAACTAACATATAAACAATTGATTTTTTAACTGTCATATAATGCCTTTCATTTATCATATTTAGATTATCTTTGAAACCATCTTGTACTTACAAAAAAAAATCAAAAACAGCTAAGGAGAACACAGGTGACATTTCTTTTCTGAACCGTATGAAAATTATTTGCCAGGCTGATGGCCCATCATCTGCAATACTTTAGTGTCTATATCCTACAAAGATACTTTCTTACATTAGCAGTAAAGCAACTATCAAAGACAAAAAGAGAACATTATTATTCCCATTTAATCTTCAAACCCCATTTAAGTTTTGCCAGTTCTCTAAATATGTATTTTATTGCTATAACGGTTCCAATTCAGAATCATATATTGCATTTACTTATCATGTCTCCTTAGTATTTTTCAAACTGGAAGAGTTCCTCAGACCTTCTTTGACTTATATAATCTTGATACTTTTGAAGATTTTAGGCTGGTTATTTTGTAGAATGTCTCTCTGTTTGGTTTTGCCTGATGTTTACTGAGGGTTAGATTCAGATTATGCATGTGGGAACAATGCTGTGTTCTCGTTGCACCCTGTCTGGTGGCACATGATGTTGGTTTGTCCCAGTTACTGATGTTGTTATCTTTGATCACTGATTAATATGGTCTTTTTCAAGCACTTCCATTGTGCAGTTACTCTTTTCCATATATAAAATTAGTAAGTATTAGAGGTACTTTGAGACTGTATCAGTCTATTGCATATCAAACTTGTATTGTTTACTTACATTAGTTTGGACCCAGGAGGTCTCCTATTTTGTTCAGTGGGTATAATTTATTACTACCACTATCTATTTTGATGCTTCCATTGTCCCAGATTTGACCCGTTAAGAGCCCCCTAATTCAGGTTTGTACATCTTTTTGACATAGTCCCTTCAATCTTTAAGCCTTTCCTTAAATTTCTATGTATTTCTTAGTTTCTTCCTTAAATTTCATTGTGTACTCATTGTCTTTGTTTCAATAACATTTTAGATCATCTAGATGACTCTAAATCTTCATTATGCCATTTTAAACTATTCCTCCTAGGTAATAATCATATTTTACATACCTTTATTCAAGTCATAGATAATAATAATGAGTTGAAGGCAAAGAAAGGGCCCAATTGTGCTGCTCCAGGAACTATCTTCCAAACCAGGGATTCTCAACCAGCTAATCAGTTAATATTAACTAATATAGTATTTTGTAGTTTATTTTGAAGAATTATCTGATTGACCTTCCAGCTAGTTGCTGCTGCTAAGTCAATGTTATTGACAAGCCAAAAACTCTACCAAGATCTTCCCTAGATCTCCTTCCTGAAAGAAAAAAATTTGTTAGCACCCAGTATTGTTCTCCATGACTGACAGCACTGTCTCCATCTGATCCCGAGGTTCAGAGAATTCACACCTTCAGGTGACCCCCATTGCTAGAAGTGTCTTAACTTACAAGCCACTTAGTAATAGAGCATCTCTGAGGGCAAGAGGAGAAACAAAACAAAACCTTAATTCCTGGCACACATTATACTCTCGGTAATATTGCTTAACTGATGAAATGAATATATATTGAGAATGAATGCAACTAAATTAATCCAGACTTTACATGGATCCAGCTATCCAGCTAGCTATGAGTGTACAATGAAAAAGTCTCCAAAGCCAAAAATCTGTATTCCTATGTAGAACTCAAGACTTAACAGCTAGAAAACTTGGTAAGCCACTAAATCACTCTGAATTTATGTCCTTTTGTTGTTGTTACTGTTGTTAGATGGAACTAATAAATGGAACACCCCCCCCCACCTCCCTGCCTGCACCACACAGTTGTGGAAGCCAGAGAAGATCATGAAAAATGAAAATTTTCTGTATGCAGTTGACTGGTATGAAAGTGCAAGACTGTTATTCTTATCACAAATATACAGGGCTGTCATATAGTTGATTCTCCATTTTATAAGAAAATAATCATAGGCAGGCTTTTCAAATGCCTATCATTTTCTTAAGTGATTTTTCTAATTCTGATATTTAAACAAACAAACAAGCAAAGCTAACTTGACAGGACTTTTCAAATGTTTCTGGGATCAGCATAACACACACTATTTGGTTTATAAATCCTTCTTATCTCTGTTTGTTCTTTGGCTGCACCACAGCATATGGAAGTTCCTGGGCCAGGGACTGAAGCCAAGCTGCACCTGTGACCTACACCACAGCTGCAGCAATGCCAGATCCTTAACCCACTACTTTGGGCCAGGGGTTGAATCTGTGTTGCCACAGAGACAACACAAGATCCTTAACTCACTGTACCACAGTGGGAGCTCCAGTCTTTCTTATCTTTAATTAGAAAGTTAGAACAGATTCACTTCTCAAGACAGTATCTTTCTTCTGCTCCTTGATTTTTCATGAAGGACTGAAATTAACTGTTAAAGAGACTAGAGACTAGTCCTAGGCCTTGTTGTTCAGGAGCGTATTTCACAGCCTGGCAGGGCAGATTGGGAGACTTGGAGGAACACCTCTATATCTTTTTTCTTCTATCTGTAAAATGAAGATAAAAAATCCTCCTTCTCACTGTTGTAATGAGGACTAAATATAATGCATGTGAAAGAAGGCCTATAAATTATAAAACTTTGAAGAAACGTATTAGTAACCTGTCATTCAGAACACTAGGATAAAACAGTAAAACCTATCATTTACTGAAGCTAGTCTCCTTACCAGACCTTGTGCTTTCTTTCAACGCTACAGCAACTCAATATGTATTATTATCCCTGTTTTACAGATGATGAAACAGAGGATCAGAGGGGCCAAGTACTGCCCAAAGTAACCCAAGTAATAAGCATTGAAGCAAATACAAACCCAGATCTATGTGACCCCAAAACCTGTACCCTTAACTCTTACTTCCAATTCTACTTCCTGCTCCCTCCCTTTTGGCCCCAGAGGCTTGAATTCATTTAAGCAGGAGCTGCCCTGAAAGTTCTCTTCTTTTAGGAACTGTTGCCAAATCTTTATGTTGTTGATTCTAAATTTTCCAGTATGAAAACCATTCTACTCTCTGGAGAAGACAGAAACCACACAGTTGATTAATAGCTCTGAACTCCCTTATTTATCTGCTAATTGTACCATCTTCTGTAAGCAGCAGTCTTCTTTCCTACTCTTTTTTTTATGTGAACATCTACTGTATTTTACACTTTTAAAAAGCCTAAATTCCCTTTGCCTTTAGTACTAGGTGCAAAAAACGCCCAGTTTAATTAGAAAGACTTCAGTTGGTGAGCAGTTCAATGACTTGAATAGGTATCTGGCAGAGTACATTTTCTGCATAAGATAGCTAGTTAGCTAATAACCCATTCCCACAAATCCTTCTCAAAGTTCTTCCCATACAGATTTCTACTTTTTAAATACCCTCAATTTTTATTGTATAGGTGTTATCATTTTATCAGGTACTTATACAAAAATTAGTGGTTTCACAAGTGAATATGTTTTGGATCCTGAACTGGATAAAAAATTGTCAAGAACAATAACACTATGAATTTAGTGCTAAATAATGCTTATGAAAAGCTTATTTCTTTGGGAGTTTATTACATTTTAAATTATCATAGCTGTGTTAATTGTGAATTTTGACAGCTAAAAATGATCAGCAGAATAGACAGGGCCCATATGAACCCTACATTGTATTAGTAACTGGACATCCCTATAGCTTCAAAAACCATCAGCGTGGTATTGCCATTGACACTTTTAAAGAACTCACAGTTGCATTATACTGTCGTTTGAACATCTAAAAATAAATTGAACTATTCACCCAAGGCATGTGTAACACATTGGCTTTTCAGTTTCAGTCTATTGGGAAAAAAATTGCTTTTGAATTCAATATTCCTTTGTAATTTGATTCCAAGGATATTTTTACTTTCACGCTAATGCTGTCTGTAAACTTCACTTTCTCAGAATCTCTAAATTTCCTTTTTTAAAAATCTCTTTGAAATTACATAGTAACTGTAGAATCAATCACTATTTAAATAGCATAAACTAATAGGCACATCTTGACCCAGTCTAAAATTCATACACTTATGTGGTAATAACCATTCTCTAGGAAAAAAAGCCCATGGCAGAATATTCTTGGGAAGAGAACAATGCTAGAAATTAATATCCACTGAATTTTAATGTATAGGGAGTTGCCGTGTTTTCTTAGACTATTTTGTAAGTGAATGTAATTTTCTTAAAAAGGAGACACTGGGGGAAACATGAAAGGATTCATTTCTTGCTGTTTTTGGGAAAATGTAATCCTTCGCACTGTAACATTTACTCTAAGATGGCTTTTCAACAACAGTATATTGTGAGTCAGAAATAGTCTTTCATCACAGAGATCTAACAGGTTTTGACAATCAAACAGATTTTTTTTAATAATTTTTGCATATATTTTTGGTAGTTCCAAATCAGGTTGAAATAAATTGTTTTAGGAAATAATTTAGGAGCCTATGTGTGGTCCTTAGACCAAAAACAACAATAGCAACAACAGCACATGTTACCAAGCCAAATGTGAGTCCACTCATCTGTGTGTAGTCACTGGGTTGTGGTGAAAGAAGGGGCAGCATTTATTGCAGGGTCCCAAGCAAGGAGTCCAGACAGCTAATGCTCAAAAGACTCCAAACTCTCAGGAAAAAGTTTTTGTTTTGTTTTGTTTTTATGGCTGTATCCGTGGTATATGGAAGCTTCCAGGCCAGGAATTGAATCCAAGCCACAGCTGTGTTTGATGCCTAATCCTTTAACCCACTGGGCTGGCCCAGGGATGAAACCTGCACCACTGCTGCAGTCAGGTTCTTAACCCACTGTGCCACAGCAGAAACTCCTCAGGGAAAAGTTTTTAAAGAAAGGGTGAGAGAGAGCATTGTTGGGTGTGTATCAGCTCATGGACATTCTTCTGATTGGCTGACGGTGAGTAATGTAACCAGGATTCAACATCTTTATTTGGTCTTGCTTGGCTATTTTCTTTGTTTCTGCCCTTTCTCACTTCTCTGATTAAATTTACTCTTTGGAACTTGAAAGGCTAAGGTTTTTCTACATGTAACGGGCAGGCAGAGGACATAGCAGGAGGAGGATTCATAACTCTAGAAGGTCTAACAGGATCCTGCTCAGTTATAAACACTGTGAAATTTATATCCTTTCTTTCATCATGTTAGTTTTCCATGTCATACAACCAATTAAAAAATTAAAGTTTATTTAAATTAATTCTCTTATAACAACTTTAAAAGACTTTGAGAAAAGTGGTGAAATCTTAGTTTCAAGAGTACAAATTTAAAGTGAAATGCATTTCAAATGTTAAATGTGCGGCTAATTAGGGTAGGGCTTTTGGGTCAACAGTAGAAATAGTAAATTGGTTATACTTTACTGGGGTAAAAGTCCTCTTCATAGAAACATTGTTTCACTTAAGAATCATTGTTTGGGGTAGAATCTCTCTTCTATCCTGCACTGACACATTTTTACTCTTTTGTCAAGGTATCAGATACATACCGGACTTCAACATTCTATCATAAGGCCTACCCAGCCCAACTGCTTACCTCTGGACAATGCAACCCTACCTCAGAAGCTGAAAGAGGTTGGATATTCAACACATATGGTTGGAAAATGGCACTTGGGTTTTTATAGAAAAGAATGTATGCCTACCAAGAGAGGATTTGATACTTTTTTTGGTTCCCTCTTGGGAAGTGGCGATTATTATACACACTACAAATGTGACAGTCCTGGGATGTGTGGCTATGACTTGTATGAAAATGAAAATGCTGCCTGGGACTACGACAATGGCATATACTCCACACAGATGTATACTCAGAGGGTGCAGCAAATCTTAGCTTCCCATGACCCCAAAAGGCCTATATTTTTATATATTGCCTATCAAGCTGTGCACTCTCCACTGCAAGCCCCTGGCAGGTATTTTGAACACTACAGATCGATTATCAACATAAACAGGCGCAGGTACGCTGCCATGCTTTCCTGCTTAGACGAAGCAATCAACAATGTGACCCTAGCTCTAAAGATGTATGGTTTCTATAACAACAGCATTATCATATACTCTTCCGATAATGGTGGCCAGCCCACGGCAGGAGGAAGTAACTGGCCTCTCAGAGGTAGCAAAGGAACCTACTGGGAAGGGGGGATCCGGGCTGTTGGCTTTGTGCACAGCCCACTTCTGAAAAACAAGGGAACGGTGTGTAAGGAGCTCGTGCACATCACTGACTGGTACCCCACTCTGATTTCACTGGCTGAGGGACAGATTGATGAGGACATTCAACTGGATGGCTATGACGTCTGGGAGACCATAAGTGAAGGCCTTCGTTCTCCTCGAGTGGACATTTTGCACAACATTGACCCCATTTATACCAAGGCCAAGAATGGCTCCTGGGCAGCAGGCTATGGGATCTGGAACACTGCCATCCAGTCAGCTATCAGAGTGCAGCACTGGAAACTGCTCACAGGGAACCCCGGGTACAGTGACTGGGTGCCCCCTCAGTCTTTCAGCAACCTGGGGCCGAACCGGTGGCACAACGAAAGGATTACCTTGTCAACTGGCAAAAGTGTGTGGCTGTTCAACATCACAGCTGACCCTTACGAAAGAGTGGACCTTTCTAACAGATATCCCGGAGTCGTGAAGCAGCTCCTCCGGAGACTCTCCCAGTTCAATAAAACCGCGGTGCCCGTCAGGTATCCCCCTAAGGACCCCAGAAGTAACCCTCGGCTCAACGGAGGAGTCTGGGGCCCATGGTATAAAGAGGAAAACAAGAAACAGAAGCCACGCAAAAGTAAGACTGAGAAAAAGCAGAAGAAAAGTAAGACAAAGAAGAAACGGCCGAAGGCGGGTTCATTTCCAAAGTGCCGTTCTGGTGTTACTCGTGGATAAGTATAAATTTTTTCCTGTCTGGTTAAACTTAAGTCAGTTCTTAGTCTTTCATCAGTTTTCTAGGTGAACCAGCAAATTTGGCTCAGTAGGATCACTGCTATCAGCATCACACTGTCCATACTGTGCCATTCTACAGACCTCGGCCACTTGGAAGACTTCTGATCAGTGCCAAAAGTGCTACTCTCGTGAGCAACGCTTAGAGGGCAATGGAGATGCTGGTTTTTCTTGCCCCTTTATGAAAGGTGGTCAGTGATGAGTTCAACTGTTGTGCTTCAGTCAATTGACCAAACACCATGCTTTAAATTATAACAAAGGACTCTAACATGCTAATCTGATAAGACTTACAGGGCAACATGATTAAAAACCACATTTAGGAGTTCATGTCATGGCTCAGTGAAATGAATCTGACCAGCATCCATGAGGACGCAGGTTCCATCCCCAGCCTTACTCAGTGGGTTAAGGATCTGGTGTTGTGGTGAGCTGTGACGTCAGCCACAGATCTCTAGTTGCTGTGGCTGTGGTACAGGCCAGCAGCTGTAGTTCTGATTGGACCCCTAGCCTGGGAACCTCCATATGCTGCGGATGTGGCCCTAAAAAAAAAAAAAGACAGAAAACCACCTTTAATGAAGTCTAGTCAAAGCTTGCATCACCTCAAAAGCCTTGAAAATTATTTTCTTAATGAATTTTATATCTCTATCATAGGACACCTGGGTTTTTTAATTAATTCTGTTTCACATATCATTTCCTATCCTGTGAAAATAAGCTGTTTTTCTCACGTGTGAACAGCTTGCACCTCATTTTATCCTACATGAGAAAGTGGCTAATGAGAATGTTTGAGCACACTGCCAAAACATGAATGTAACTATTTTCTAAACACTTTACTGGAGTGACATTTCAGCATAAAGTACATAATTTATTTTTACAGAAAAAATATTAATTATTTTGTTGTCATAAAAAGCTATACAAATGACTTTTAATTATTTTATTTTTATTTTCTACATGCTATTAGGAGAATTTTATTTCATAATTGCCAAGATTATCAAGCACTGTAATACTTTAAATTACTGTAAGAATTTTTTCATAGGATATGAAAAGAAAAATGATAAATATCATTTGTTCAGCCATTGTTTTGAATGTAATAAGATGAATATATTCCTTACAGATTTCTTGGAAATTCAGTGTTTGTACAGAATTGAAAGAAAGACATCTTTATTGTTTCTGTCATAAACACTTTATTTATGTATCTTAATTATTAAAATGACATTTTATGGCACTACTAAATTGTGTGGCTTTTCTGATTTAATGTCTATATAGAATTATATTACTCATATTTTAACAAATGAAAACCTTTACAAATTGGCAAATTATAATATAATATAATACGGATTTTGCAACTATAGTAATATAATATGGATTTTGCAAATAAGAGATGTTACTATTAGGCTGTTGCATGGAGAAAAGTGTTCTCATGTTAATAAATAAGATTTATAACAACTCTACTCTTAAAGTGGACATGGTAAGAGATACAGAAATGAAAACATGGATCCTACATGAAATAGTTAAAAATCGAATTTGGGAGCTCCCTCATGGTGTAGCAGGTTAAGGACCAGGCATTGTCACTGCAGTGGCTCAGGTTGCAGCTTGGCTCCGGTTCAGTCCCTGGCCCAGGAACTTCCACATGCCGCAGGCTCAGCCAAAAAAAAAAAAAAAAAAGCTAGGTTGGAACACACATATGCAGACATCATTAGGAGATTAAAGGAGAGTGATCTGTAATAAGATTTATCATGGTTCCTCAGTGAAAATAGGGTGATATGATTCCTGTGGGCCCTGGAGTTTACTTTAAAGTGCCCTCTAGGAGTTCCCGTCGTGGCGCGGTGGTTAACGAATCCGACTAGGAACCATGAGGTCGCAGGTTTGATCCCTGGCCTTGCTCAGTGGGTTAACGATCCGGCGTTGCCGTGAGCTGTGGTGTAGGTTGCAGATGCGGCTCTGATCCCACGTTGCTGTGGCTCTGGCGTAGGCCGGTGGCTACAGCTCCAATTCAACCCCTAGCCTGGGAACCTCCATATGCGTGGGAGCGGCCCAAGAAATGGCAAAAAGACAAAAAAAATAAAAATTAAAAAAAGTAAAGTGCCCTCTATTAATATGGCCTCTAAGCTGCATAGTCTACACTCGAAAAAACATCACAGAGAACTGGAACTGTGATATGTGAAATTACAACTGTGGATTACAAGAAATGTAGGAGGTGGTATGGTGGCATACTATTAAGTAAATTTATATCACAGTTCAAAGGATAGCTTCTCAGTTTATGGAAATCTATAAAAAATAGAGAAACTATAACAATTTATTAAAATGAACAAAACTTTAATGTTTAAAAATCTTAATATTTCACTTCTAGAGAGTATATTTCCATTTCATTATGTAGTATAAAGTGCTATTTCCCGAGTTTGGGTTTTGTCAACTGTGTATTTAAATAAGTCTTAAAAATCAAAGCCATGCTGTCAGTGTTTTCCTTTCTCAGTGGCACATAAATTAATGAGGTGACGTCAAATAGATGGTATAATTAAAAAGATATAGTTATTATTACATTTTAAGAGTTCTGAGGAAAAATAAGTTTGGGAAATACGAAGTTAAGGTTACAGAGGCCAATTTATGCAGACTTTTTTTGTAGCTTTTAAAAGAATTTCATCACGAAAACCTTATTGTGT
Organism: Phacochoerus africanus; assembly: GCF_016906955.1. NCBI lineage: Eukaryota > Metazoa > Chordata > Mammalia > Artiodactyla > Suidae > Phacochoerus > Phacochoerus africanus. The sequence continues at coordinate 108,784,147 of NC_062553.1, forward strand.
ACTTCCCTGAAAAACCCTTGTCTACAGCATATTACACAGGACTAGGCAAAGTGTGGAACAGACTGTGGAAGTTGTTAATGTAAACGTAGAATCTTCTAGAAGTCCCTAGCAAGACAAAACGGCAAAGAGGCATATTACGATTATGAAAATTAACTCATGTTTGAGCCCAGCAAGTATTATATGATATGACTTTAAGTTCTTTATAAGTGACCATAACTTTCTCAATGAAAATAAATTAGCCCACAGTTTTCCACCTGGAAATGGCTTCAGTGATGCTGTTCACAGTTTAGTAGAGTACTTCTGCAAAAGACTCTGGGGAGACTATGATGTGAGAGCAGTCTATGTCTTGCCCTTAAGAAACTAAAATCTAATACAATAATCATGTATAAATAATGAAAAGAAATGTTTCCAAAATGCTGTCAGGAAAACCACAAGGTGTTTTAAGGTGTCCAGGGAAGAAAATATTGTGCACTTGAGTTTTGTGCCTTAACCATTAATGGGGCATTTATTCTCAGGTGTCATTTTCCTGCCCTGTGATTCTCAGGTTACATTTCTAGAGTCCGCTCATGGCATTTTCCAGTGTAAATGGCACCTCTTTAAAATCTCTGATCCTTTTATTAGGATAACAAAGGAAACTCCTGGATTGAAACCCCCCAAGCTTTGTCAGAAAATAAATTGTGAATATGGCTTATGCAGCTTGGATGGAAAAGGATCCAAATCATCTTTTTCAAATGAAAAAACAAACAAAACTCTGTGGTGACTTTCAGTCAGTGAATACATCTGTGCCAGGGCTGTCAAGTCTTGCTTTATCTGTATTTACATATTTTCCCTCACTTTTCTAAAAATCAAGTAAATGTTACAGTTTCCTTGCCAGGGTCCTTTTGAAAATCTTAATAGAGGAGAAACTGTCCCTTTAATAGTTAAGTGAATAGATAGTTAATACACTGTAACATTTGATATTCCAGGGTACATGAATTTGGCATCAGGATTACTTCTTAAGCATTTTATTCCTAGGATTCTTTGCAAATTTGTCAGCAGCAATCAGAATATGTGTTGTTGGCAGGAATAAGCTGGCTTGCCAGAAAGAGCAAACAAAATTCTTGTTTTGGGAGTTAGTAACTTGTTTCCTCTTAGTGAAGTTACTTATTAAAGTCCATTCATTCAACAAATATTTATTAAGTCCTACTGCCTGCTTGTCAGGCAATGTTCTAGGTGCTTGGGATCCATCAGTGAACAAAATGGATAAAAATTCTTAGCACTTGTGCAGGTTGTGTTCTAGCCGAGAGACACAGACAATAAATAATAAACATAGCTAATGAGTAAATTGTATACTGTATAAAGTAGTGTGAAAAAGAAGAGTACATCAGGATAAGGGGAGGATTTATTCAACACCAAGTGTACTCATAGCCCTTCAACATTAAGTAAGTGCCACACATAATGATATACACTGGAATATGGTGACAGGTCACATGGGGCAGAGTCCCTGTCTTCATATAGTGTACATTCTCCTGGGGGTCACAACTTTAGTCAAATAACCAAACAATCTCCTCTCCCCTACTCTCTTTCCCTACTTGATCTTTCTCTGTAAAATTTTATTATTTATTCTCTGGTTCTTCCCATTAGAGTATAAACTTCTTTTAAAAAGTAATTTATGCCTGCTCTATTGACATCTGTATTGCAAATATATAAAACAATGCCTGGGAGTTCCTGCTGTAGTGCAGTGGGTTAAGAATCTGACTGCCATGGCTCAGGTGGCTGTGGAGGGGCAGGTTCACAACCTGGCCTGGTGCAGTGGGTTAAAGGATCCAGTATTGTTGCAGCTATGGCTCAGATTCAATCCCTGACTGGGGAACTTCCACATGCTGCAGATGCAGCCATAAAACAAACAACGTCTGGCTCATAGTCAGCATTCAATATATATTTATTTTTTGAGTGAATAGATAAAATCACAAATACTCACATATTCAGTTATATTGGCTTGAGTTTCCACTTACAATTGTTGCATAGGAATTTCACTGTTGAAAAATAGAACTATCGTTACTAATACCATTCCTCATAATGGGGGCAATCATGTGAAATGCAGAAATTTCTAGCATTAGAAAAAACTAACTTGAATAATATATAGTTGTAGGAACAGAGTGTTATAGCAAAAAACAAGTAAAAGAATCATACAAAATTGAGAGCAAATTTTGTCTTTATTACCTAACTGGGCAAAACATAATTATTCTAACACTACTTTGAATATAATGGAATAATGAGAGTTTCTGAAAAGGAGAAATGACTTAAATTGTGAATATTTTTTGTAGCAAACCGTAAAAGTGAAAAATATAAATAGCAAATAAACCTCTGTGTCTTGATAGAATTATGAAGCCAAATGAACTATATCTCACGTCCTTGGGTATCTTCTTATGAAGCTCTCCAGTTTGGCAGAGGAAGAATTCTACTTCTTTAAAGGTAAGTTTTTCTTAAAACATTTTATTGGTCATAGATCTCTGTAAATCTCTTGATTAACTGATTATATATTACATTACAAAATACACAACACCAAAATGACCTTGAAAGTTAGGCACACTTGAACATATTAACTTACCGTTTTGTTTTTTGCTTTTTTAGGGCTGCACCTGAAGCATATGGAGGTTTCCAGGCTAGGGGTTGCATTGGAGCCACAGCCTCGGGCCTATGCCAGAGCAACACCAGATCTGAGCCGAGTCTGCAATCTCACTGAAGCTCATAGCAACCCTGGATCCTCAACCCACTGAGCAGAGCCATGGATCAAACCTGCATCCTCATGGATACTAGTCAGGTTCTTAAGCTGTGGAGCCACAGTGGGAACTCCTACCTTACCATTTTGTATCTCTGGTTTGAAATTTCCTTCCTCTCAAATTTGAACAATCCTATAATATTCTTTGTCAACTGGATTATGCAATTTGGATAAAATCAATCCCAACAACTCAAAAGATGCAAGAAAATAACATACATATTAAAAATATCTATATATTCACTCTTTGCCAAAATTAGCTGTTAATTATAAGTGGATAACACCTTATCTAATGAATTAAAAGTAAAATTTATCTTTCAGAATAAAAATCCAAAACCAGTTTTCAATATGACATACTAATCTCTGGAAATAATACTTAAAAAAATTAAAGTTTCTTCAGCCTTGACAGTTGTAAGTGACTAGGGAATACTTTCAACTGAACATCTAAATTCTAAACAACTGTGAGAAAGAATGTTTTTATAAGAAAAGTTTTTTAAAAATATGAAAATACCTTGATTTAATTCAATAATCTGAAACTATATCTTCTCATGTCACCCTCACCAGAATTTTCCCAGAGGCTCCTTTTCAACAAAAATGTTAACATAACTCCTTAGTTGTGGAGAATCTCAATACATGCCCCACTAACATTTCTCCATTTTAAGGTTCTCCTGATTGGAATAATCAATCCCCTGTAGTACCTAGAAGGTAGGCAATTATAACCATATAACACTCACATTAATTTATACTATACATTCAGACTTAGCAATAAAATGTAGGGGTTCAGAGCATGTTACCCCAAAACATGCCCCCTTGCAATGTTTATTATTTTGAATGAGTTAAAGTCACATCAAGGCTTGAAGTTCTTGTGTGGTGCAATGGGTTAAGGAACTGGCATTTCTATGGGGTAGGCACTGGTTTGATCCCTGACCCAGGAACTTCCACATGCCATAGGTGCAGCAGAAAACAAACAAAAAACAGCAGATCAAGAAGGAAACTTTGACCTTCCTTTTTCTTTTTCTTTTTGTTGTCTTTTTGCCTTTTCTAGGGCCGCATCCGTGGCATATGGAGCTTCCCAGGCTAGGGGTCTAATCAGAGCTGTAGCCACTGGCCTACGCCAGAGCCACAGCAACGCAGGATCCGAGCGGAGTCTGCGACCTACACCATAGCTCACAGTGATGCCGGATCCTTAACCCACTGAGCAAGGCCAGGGATTGAACCTGCAACTTCATGGTTCCTAATCAGATTCATTAACAACTGCACCACGACAGGAACTCCCTGACCTTCCTTTTTCTTCTGGAAAGGAGGAGATAAAAATCCCAGGGAAAAGTGCCCCAACTAGTATACATGAGGACACAGTTCAATCCCTGACCTTGCTCAGTGGGTTAAGGATCCCACAGTGAGTTGTGGTGTAGGTCACAGACACAGCTGGGATCCCAAGTTGCTGTGACTATGGTGTAAGCTGGCAGCTGCAGCTCAAATTCCATCCCTAGCCTGGGTGGGGCCCTAAAAAAAAAGACAAAAAAAAAAAAGAAAAAATTGCCCTCTCTACATCAGGAGGAAAGAAGACATTCTTAATTGCCAAAAAAGGGAAGTTAAAGCTGAGACAAATATATGCAAACTCTCATCTTTCTAGTCACTTTCCCACAATTCACTGCCTTAGCCCAAACTCCAGTGCCTTGTCACATCCTCAGACCACTTGGGTTATGCCTGGACTGTCTTTCTGTCCTCTACATAGAACCATGGCTCCACATTTTACTTTCTTGCTACCTTTATTATCCATCTCCGAATTCCACACCACTTCCTGTCCCAGATCTAGGCACAAAGACACCTGTGTCCAATGGATTATTAACTTTTGAATCCCTCCCCTCCTGAAATTCCCTAGGATAAAGGGATGGGTGTGTAAAGCTACCCCCATTCCGCTGAGCACCATCCCTAAACCTTAAGGCAGCCAAGATCAAGGTAGAAGGGGAGTGGGCCCTTGGAGGAAGTACATGAATAAGTGAGATATATTTTCTTTCCGATTCAAACAGCTCACCAGCTGCAGTGCCCAAAGCCTTGCTTCAGTTTGGGGAACTAATTAATGCTTTCTTCTACTGTCTAGAGGATAGAGCAATAACCAAGGTAATTTCTCCTGTGTCTGACCAACCTATATCCCACCTTTAGGAATTCCTACTCTTTCTCATCTAGCATAGAGGGGAGAACAACAGAGACTTCTAACATTCTGTACCACCCACAGCCCAATTTGGGGAAGGCCTGGACCCTTTCTTCCCTTCCCTGGAAGAGAGAGCAAAAATCAAATGCACCATTTAGGCTGCTTGCCCCAATCCTATCTTCCAGTCATCACCACAAATGTCTTTAAATCCTTTCAATAGGATTAGCTCCTGGTTTATGTGGACTTCTCTCAAATTCTGTCAGCCTATAAGAATCTCCTCTTCCTCTTTTAGAAAACCATGTTTCAAACAGGAAACCATCCTTGTCAGCAAAATTGATACATTTTTACTCTATATTTCTTCATTGTTGTCTCAAAAGCAACCATGAAGCTTCCAGAACAGACAAATCAGAGTCCCTGTCATTGTCATTATTGTAGTTTCCCTCCTTCAGGGTTACCAGAATCTGAGTCTCCCAAACTATAGTTCTTAATGTTACTGAACCTGGACTTGAATCCACTCACCTCAAGAGCAGCAAAACCAATCTACTGACCCTGAGTTATGGTATAGGAAAAGTACAGTGTTTATTCGCAGGGCACCAAACAAGAAAAACAGGCAGCTCATGCACAAAAGCCTCTTAACTCCCCAGTGGCTTTCAGGGAAGGGTTTTCAAAGGCAGTGGAAGGTAGGGAGCTGCAGGGTGCCTGAGAAGCTGGTGCTCACTTCTGGGATTGGTTGACATCAAGGTGAATTTTCCAGCTTCATCAATCTTCTGGTTTCAACTGGTTTGGGATCTACATGATTTGGTTAGCAGTTTTCATCTGGTGGGGGTCCAGTTCCTATAAAAACAACTTGGGAGTGTGTATCAGACCTTTATACCTTTGAGGGAAGTAGGAGTTCAGTGACTCTTCTATATAGCTGATGTATAGTCTAAATTGTTTCCAGTTCCCCCACCCAACAGCTGTTCTTTGTTTCTACATGCTCACATTTCCTGATTATTAACTCTTAAACCAGCTTTTGAGACTCAGAGCAAGCCTAAGAGACTAAAGGAGAAGTCTTTTACTTCAAAAGATGGGGATATGGAGGTTTATATTTGGTTTCATTGCGACTCTAAATAAACTCTTTTCTTATCTGCAGCCTCCTGCATTATTTTCTTTTAATCGACAGTACCCAAATCCAGTGATATAACCAATACATACCTAGCAAAGCATCTTGTACATTGTAGTATTTAATTAACATTGAACACAGAAAAAAAAGGCCTAATATAATCACTTGATATTTAGTCATTTTTCTACCATGATACCAGCAAGTGGAAATTAGTGTGACCCAAATAAGCATTTCCCCTGTTACATGTTATAGATGACTGCCACCAGGTGTCATGCCAACAGGTTTCTTTCAACTGATTGAAGCTGTTTATAACTAATTTTTAATTATTTAAATCTAGTTTCTTTCAAATTAAATGAGGAAACAGGCAATATGAATGATATATTGAATAGTAAGTGCAAATCTATATATACATTTCATTCACAATTGATTTGTGTCTAATAATCATGAGTAAAGCTCAACTCTAACCAAAATTGCTAATAAATATAAACTAAAGAGAAACTAAAAGGTACACGCTTATGCATGTATAGCTTCTGATTATATGACACTCTGCAAAGAAAACATGAATTCCCCTCGAGTCCCTTATCTCTTCAGTGACTGTGCCTCTGTTTTTCCGCCCTGCCCCACTCTACTACTGCCGCTGTTTCTCCTGCCCACTTCTTCTTTGTCTATTTCCCACTTCTCTTTGGCTCTCTTCCTCATGCTTACCTTTCCTTCCCCATCTTTCAGTATATGTAATGTATTTAATATCTCTAAAAACAAAACAAACCAACTTGTTGAAAATTAATATTAACTCCTCTTAGTTCTTTGCACCTATCTTTAAAAAGTCTTTGAGCAGACTTTCTTGTTTGTATGTTCTGTTCCAAATCGCCACTTGCATTCCAACCTAATTTAAGAGTGAAAAAGACTACTGATTGAAATTTGTACTTTTACCTACAAAGGTACTGATCATGTTTTAACAACAGATAAAACTTTGATTTATTATTACCAGATTCATAACTTATCTTTGTGTACATAATTGTATATTTAATTATAATCATATAATCATATAATGGTTCCTTGAATTATGGTTCTGGAACTAATTACAGCTATTACTGGCCATTAAATAAGGAAATGTGTTTGTGGCTCAAAAATTTGTCTTGTTATATTTCCTAGAGGAAAAAGGCATATACTGACAGGATATTAACTAATTTTAAGTGGCTTCACATTATTACCTTGCAAAATAAAACAGTAAGCAAATCTCTGCTTTATAGATTGTGAATTGTCAAATAATTGTATTATTTCTGTTTGCAAAAATTACCAAATATTTTTATACTTATGATCATTTTTATAAGTAACACTAATATAAGATTTAAGTACTTATGATAAAAAAAAGTGAATCACCATTTTTCTATTAAACTGCATTAATTCTTTCCAGCAAGAAGTAGTTTATTAAATTATATCCTACTAACTTTGAGCATTGATGCATTTGTCAAATTACCTAATAGGCTGTGTTACAGAATAATTTAGTAGAATATATTTTGAATTATTCTAAATTATCTTCAGTTGACTAAAGAAACTGTAGTTATTTCATGAGTTATATAATTCTACCTCTAAATTTCAGCTAACACTTCCTATTAAAAACAAATTTGTAGTTTCAGTAAACCTCAGTTTATTACTATATCATAGCTCTCCTTTATCCTCTAACCAGCATTTGACCAATTTTTTCACCATGAATTGTTTCCTTGAAAACTCTTGAATAAACCTCTGGTTTTTGTCAATATGGAAATACAGGGCCTTTTCCTATAAAAAGAAAAGTTTAGAAATCAAATCAAGACAGTAAAAGGCAAAATTGATTTTTCACAAATAGTAATATTTAAAAATAGGTGTACTAATTTCCTTGAGCTTGACAAATCCTTCATAAGTGTCATCTGAATCTCACCTCATCCTTTGGCTGTGGGTAGTTAACAACAAATATTAAAAAGTCTGAAATCAATCAAATGATGAGTTCAACCTCTCTTCTGAATACCTCACACTTATTCTCCATCCTGGAGAGACTCATAGCCAGGGAAAGTCACTGTTCCTGTTTTTTTATAGAATATAAAGTGATGTCTGCATAATAAAAAAGAATCATACAATACAATTATTATTATTGTAAATAATAGAAGTGTATTATTCTTCTTTATTTTAGTTAATAACATAAATATGATTACTAAGGCATATCACTCTTAAACACATTATAAGAGGCATTAGCTTAAACTCATTAGAGCTCATGAATAGAATAAAATGTTTTTAGGAGTTCCTGTTGTGGCTCATTGGGTTAAGAACCGTACTAGTATCCATTAGGATGCAGGTTCGATCTCTGACCTCGCTCAGTGGGTTAAGGATCCAGCATTGCTGCAAGCTGCAGCATAGGTCACAGATGTGGCTCAGATCTAGCCTTGCTGTTGCTATGGCATAGGCCTCAGCTGCAGCTCTGATTTAGCCCCTAGCTTAGAAACTTCCATATGCTGCTGGTGTAGCCCTAAAGAGAAAAAGGAAAAAAAAAAAAGAAAAAGTTTTCAAAACTGCCATAGGTGACTCTGTAAAGGAAACCTAGGACTAAGAGATTAAAATCACTGAGGGGCAACTTTTATTTATTTATTTATTTATTTATTTATTTATTTATTTATTTATTTATTTATTTATTTTTAAGGCTGCACCAGTGGCACATGGAGGTGCCCAGGCTAGGGGTCGAATTGGAGCTACAGCTGCCAGCCTATGCCATAGCCACAGCAACGTGGGATCTGAGCAGCGGTCTGTGACCTACACCACAGCTCAGAGCAATGCCAGATCCTTAACTCACTGAGCGAAGCCAGGGATCAAACCCAAAACCTCATGGTTCCTAGTCGGATTTGTTTCCACTGAGCCACAACTGGAACTCCTAAGGGGCAACTTTTAGCTCAATATAAGCAAGAACTTTCTAGCAACATTCAGTGGAATGTGGTAGCCTTGAAAACAGTGTTTCCTATTATTGTAAGAAATCCAATAGAAGTGGTATCATTATATGCGAGGGACATACCCAGACTGTGTTGTTTAGAGCCAGAAGAGTCATCCAGAGCCCAAACTGTTTTAACAGTTTGGGTCCAAAACCACCTTACACAGACAACCAGAAAAATGACCTTCCACAGATTCACAGTCCAAGGTTCCTTCCCAACAGTGATTCTGTATGTACATGGTTTATTTATTTTCCCTGGCTTCAGCTGAAATCAGTAGAAAAAAACAACAGGCTTGTGCCGTACTCAGAAGCTTGTGAGCATACAGGCTCAATTTCTCCCTCTGGACACCACTCAAACTTTCTCTCTCATGACTTCATCTTTAGGTGGTGGCATGCACCTGTTCCCAACTCTTTTCCAAACCTATCTCCAAGGAAATAGGGCCAACCTCTATTTGTGATTTACTTTATGTTCATGTGGTTTTCTCATTATAATGTCTTAGCGTAAGAAGACACGCATGTTGCCTGGGCAACCTAAACGCACGATTTGTTTCCTTAAAGCCTGTTCTACTTGGTCAAATTCCCTCTGGATTCTAGATTGGCCTCACTTTTGTGTAATTAAAATGCAAGCATTCGGCAGTTTCCCCTTGTTATTTTCTTATTTTTTACAAGGTCTTTTTGATCTATACTCTTTTCCTTTGACTTGTTGATATTTTATTTTTATTAATTCAAATACATTTCCCCACCTTGAAAGCAAAATAGTTTTCCCATCTTTTACATGTCCATCTCAAAATTTTTATCTCCATTAAAAAAATAAAGAGGGATCAACTTCTGTATTTTAAAAACCTATAGTTGATCAAAACTTAAGTGTTTGTCTCAAATAATTGAGGTTAATATATTGCATTTTTATACAAGCATTAGAACCCTGTATGAGCATTACAATCACTTGTTAACTTGTGCTATTTTAGTTTCATCACAGAATCTTGTCTCCTTTAACATACTTAATGTACTCAAATTGACTGTAAACATTTTTCCTTTTGAGTTTAAAATTGATATCTTGGGTCCCTGAAAGCCCTCTCACAAACTAGCCTCTCTGCTTTTTTTCCACACTATCTCAGATACTTCTGAAAGCATCCTTTTCATATCATTATATTTCAAGCCCATTCTTATTTTTCTGATCTTAAGAGGGTAGAGTCATCTATATTTCAAGAAGTTTTGGATTACTTTTATAGAAAAAGAATATCAGAAGCCGTAATGTTGACACTAGATCATACATTAGTTTATTCCATGTGATTATAAGAAGCAAGAAGAATGACACCGGAGGACCACAGAAGTGTCTACTTGCATCGTCAATGCATGCTGAAAATTGGAAGAGAAAAAGTTGTTCACAAATAACATAATGTAGTATAATATTTTAGCTTTTTCAAAGTGATAGAAATGTCAAAAGGGCAAAAATGGCTTACAAAAGAGAAATTTTATAACAGCAATTTGTCTTAGCATATTGAAACAAATCATATGCAGCAGTGGAGTTTGCTCAAAAAGAAGGGACAGTCAGAAACAATAGTTCTTGCTCGTAAAATATTCTGCCTTTTCCTCTTATATATCCAAAACTGAAGAATGCAATTGAGCAACTTTGATTAGAGTTTGTTCTTTTCTATACATAATAGGATTTTTAAATTGGTAGTTTGGGAAAGAGGTCAAAGGGCCTATTCTTTCTTATGCATCTTAACCAGTTAATTACTTTTAAAAAAAATCAATAAAGGAACAATTTCTTGTATGTTTATTTTTGAATAATTATAAGGTAACAGACATTTCCAAAATGAAGTTCTAAGAATGTATCTTGAAGATATATTTATTCCATAAAATGAAACTTTTTAAAATATGTCTTTTTCTTCAGGGTGTGGCTTTGTGGATTATGAAAAGTATTGCTCTTATTTTAACTGTTTATGGAAACTTTAGGGACAGACTAATCATTACCAAATTTCATTCAGCCAGCCACCTTTCGTATGATGCCAGTGTTTATGATCAGCTCCCCCTAGAGAGCATAAGGTGTTGCATTAGAGTCAGTTCATAAACCTTAGCTGTATTTCCAAAAGCTGTCGTTTCTCCTATTTATATCAGCTACAAGTGTGCTAAGTTCGTCTGTAGATGTATGCTGAGCATTACATCAAAATCAGTCTTCATTTGTTACAACTACTCTTTTTAATTATTAAGAGGTTTATCAATGGATAAGACCATTGTCATACCTTTAATTTATGATGTCTTTTTATTTTTCTAAAGAAATACAGTAGCTTTGAAAGGGGCTAGATATGATGGGGATTTAAGTTTTTCTTGAAAAAAATGTCTGAAAATAAGTGATAGTATAAAATTGGTAAGAATTTATGAAGAAAAATATTAAATAAAAACAAACTCTCTGACCTTTGGTCATCAAATGTGAAGGTAAGGCTTTGAATCAGTTTTTAATTTAATTATACCTTTGGCTGAATATTTTGTATAGAAAGAACTTGCCTTTTACACAGAATTTGTAGAAAGATTAGATTAAAACATTTTACATAGGCATCCAAATTTTTTATTATTATTGTACCAATCCAATTAAGAATAGAGAGAATAGAAATGAGAATAGAAAATGAGTTTTCCAAGTCTTTTTTTTATGACTTTTATTTTTTCCTTTAATTTAAAGTTGATTTACAGTGTTCTGTCAATTTGTACCATTGTAGTTTAGGACTCAGAGTAAGTCTCAGAAGTATGAAATTAAATTTATTTATTTATTTTATTTTTATTTTGCTTTTTAGGGCCACACCCATGGCATATGGGAATTCGCAGGCTAGGGTTTGAATTGGATCTGCAGCTGCCAGTCTACGCCACAGTCACAGCAATGCAGGATCTAAGCCCCGTCTGCAACCTACGCCTCAGCTCAGGGCAGTGCCAGATCCTTAACCTACTGAGCCAGGCCAGGGATTGAACCTGTATCCTCATGGATACTAGTTGGGTTCATAACCCACTGAGCCACAATGGGAACTCCCTAAAATTAAATTTATAAAGGAAATTAGTACCCTAAAAGCTCTCAAGTTGAATGGCTCTATATACTATTCATTCTGGACAATTCTGCGAACCAGAATGCTTTATCTATTTTTAACTGCACATAGTTTACCTTCATTGTGTGTTTCTAATGCTATATAGTTTGTTTATAGTTTATAGTGAAACTATACAAGTTTTAAAATAGGGACAATTGTGGTTTTGAGATGCCAGAATCCTTACTCCTTCCACAAATTTGTGACTTCTGGTCATCTGTCCAGTGAAATGTTCGAAGCTACTGAACTAGCAGAGCACTTGGTGTCCTAGACTTCAGGCTGCTGATTGGAGAAGTGCAAGAGACTTGCTAAGGAGAGACAACTGCAAGGGGACACAGCCTCTACTCCCACTGTGTGGTGTGGCAGGGACATTGATGTTTCACAATCATTATGGATATAGGTTAGACACTGAGTTATTTTACTAGCCCTACCTAAGAGAGCTACAACTAGGATAGGAATTCCCAATCACAAGAAGTAATGAAGTCAATTTCCCTTGGAAGAAATGAGCGGCAGTATGTGGTCAAGCCTCATCTGATGTTCCTAAGCCATCACCATAAAGGGTAAGAGTCCCTTCACAGCACCAGCAAATATCTGCCCACTAGAAAACCAGCATTAGGATGTCTACCACAGAGAAGTAGCTGCAATTGACAGAAAGGAAAGAGCAATCCACTCATGAGGGATTGGTTTAAGTAATGGAAGAATAGTTTCAACGAACAAAGCAAACATCAGCCAGTTATCCATAGGCAGTTGTGTAGTTACTCGTTTTGACGACTCTTTTTTGCCTCAATACCAGTGGACTGAAGGAATGAAAAGGGACAATATTATGAAAGTTTTCTCAACTCCCATTGTGAAGCACGGCTTCCAAGCTGCTGGACTCTAGGGAGAGGAGAGCTTAAATTGATTACAATATTTACATTCTAAAATAGGCAGGACTACATATTAACAAACAATAACTTATTTTTCTTATATAAAATACCTATATACATTGCATTGGTGAAAGTCCTGTTTCATCTGTAATTCTGTAGTACCAATTATTTTCTCTTAGTATTTAGAATTATTTCACTGTTTTCTGACTTCAGTTTCTATTCTTGAGAAGTCAATTTTTATTCTAATTGTTCTTCCTTTGTGATCACTCTCTCTTACCCTCTGATACTTTAAACATCTCCTGTTTTTCATTAATGTCTTAACTTCACTATGTCTAGGTGTATATTTGTTTTTATTTACCTCTTTGGGATTCATTAGTTTCCTGAATTTGATATTTGCATATCTGAAATAGCAATTATCTCTTCAAATATTTTCTTTTCACCATCTTTATATTTTATTATCCTGGAACTATCATTAGGAATATCTGGGAATTCTTCCCTCTGTCATACCTTTCACATTTTTATTTCCTTCTCCCTTTTTACTGCATCCTAGGTAGTTTCTTTGCATCAATCTTCCATTTAATAATTCTTTCTTCAACTGTGTAATGTGTTATTTTATTTATTGGTCAGGTTTTTAAATCTAATTTTATATTTTAATTTTTAGAACTTCTGTTTTGTTCTTTATCAATAGTAATTTGATCTTTGTATTTTTGATTCACTCTTTTCTTTCTTTCTTCAAGGAATTAAGAAATACTCATACGTATTCTTCTTTTCTTTTTCTTTCTTTTTTTTTTGCATTTTAGGGCCACACCCATGGCATATGGAGGTTCCTAGGCTAGCGGTCAAATCAGAGTTGTAGCCGCCAACCTACACCACAGCCACAGCAGTACAAGATCTGAGCTGTGTCTGTGACCTACACTACCACTCATGTCAATGCCGGATCCTTAACCCACTGGGTGAGGCCAGGGATCGAACCTGCATACTCACGGATACTAGTTAGATTCATTTCCACTAAGCCATGATGGGAACTCCAAGAAATATTCATATTCTTCTGATTATTATAATGTCTACAGGCTTTGCAGATATGGTTCATGACATTCTGTTTTTGCTAACCTTGCTTGTGGCTTACTTCTTTATGTTTTTAATGAATGATATTTTACCATGAGATGGTATTCTTTTGAACTCTGAGAAATGTTTGAAAATTGTGTTGTAAATACTTTCCGCATAACAGATTTGTGTTTTCTTTTCTGGGCTCTTGAGTCTTTACCAATTTGGAATCACTTTGACTTAGTTATTGGCTTGGGTTTTCAGTCACACAGTAATGTGCTTCATATCCTTAGTTGTGGGGTTATTTAGGGCGAAGGGGATCTTGTTTTGGTATGTGAGAGTTACATAATGATTGAGGGTATGGACTTGGGATTGTTTGGCTTGCACATCAAAGGCATGATCATAGGTAAGTTGTTTGCTAACTCTAGGAAATAGGTAGCCCTGAGTTGGGCAGTCTTTCCCCATCAGCAAGGTCACAAGATATCAAAGCATCATAAAGTATTAAAAATTATAATATACAAGGCTAGACAAGCAAGTACTCTCAACATCTTCCTCTTAAAGGGGATTTCTCCTCAAGTTCAGTCCCTGAGGGTGTTGTCGTCTGAGAAGTGACGTCTTACAGAATTTTGAGGTTATCTCTGACCCAGCCTTCCCTGAACTCAGATCCATGCTTTGCTTTCCATCTCCATGGGTACATAAGACTTTAAAATGCAGGCCCAAGCCTGTTGACAACTGTCAAGTGCTTTCCATGCAAACACTGAGTCCTGTGCTCATTTACTATTCTAGATTTGTGTTTTCTTGTCAATTCTGCCCTCTAATGTTTTTTCTTATTTTACTACTACATTATCAATGATTTTTATTTTTTTATTTTTTTAATTTATTTTTTGTTATTTCCCCCAACACACTTTTTTTTTCCACTGTACAGCATGGGGACCCAGTTATACATACATGTATACATAATTTTTTCTCCCATTGTCATGCTGCGTTGCATCTAGACATAGTTCTCAGTGCTACACTGCAGGACCTCATTGTTAATCCATTCCAAAGCAATAGTTTGCATCTGTTAACCCCAAGCTCCCAATCCCTCCCACTCCCTCCCCCTCCCCCCAGGCAATCACTAGTCTATTCTCCAAGTCCATGATTTTCTTTTCTGTAGAAAGGTTCCTTTGTGCTGTACATTAGATACCAGATATGAGTGATATCATATGGTATCTGTCTTTCTCTTTCTGACTTTCTTCACTCAGTATGAGAGTCTCTCGTTCCATCCATGTTGCTGCAAATGGCATTATTTCATTCTTTTTTATGCCAAGTAGTATTCCATTGTGTATATATACCACATCTTCCTGATCCAGTCATCTATCAGTGGACATTTGGGTTGTTTCCATGTCTTGGCTATTGTGAATAGAGCTGCAATGAATATGTGAGTGCATGTGTCTTTTCTAAGGAAAGTTTTGTCTGGATAGATGCCCAAGAGTGGGATTGCTGGGTCATATGGTAGTTCTATGTATAGATTTCTAAGGTACCTCCATGCTGTTCTCCATAGTGGCTGTACCAGCTTACATTCCCACCACCAGTGCAGGAGGGTTCCCTTTTCTCCACAACCCCTCCAGCACTTGTTATTTGTGGACTTATTAATGATGGCCATTCTGACTGGTGTGAAGTGGTATCTCATGGTAGTTTTGATTTGCATTTCTCTAATAATCAGTGATGTTGAGCATTTTTTCATGTACTTATTGGCCATCTGTATATCTTCCTTGGAGAAATGTCTATTCAGGTCTTTTGCCCATTTTCCAATTGGGTTGTTGGCTTTATTTTTTTAGCAGTTAATCCGTTATTTTAGGCAATCAGTGCTGGGAGGGGTTTTCTGTTCAATTAGTCAACTATTTTGCTAAAATTAAAGTTTTAGATTTATACCTTAATGTCTCCTTGCTTGCTGAAAGTAACTCTCATAAACTCTATTAAAAGTAAGGGGGAAAACTCCTAAAATAGTATCTAATGAAATTTCAATATCAAAGTTTTTAGGGCTTTCAAACAGTTTTGTATATTTTGAAAAATTGCCACAAATCTATAAGCTACTTGAAAAATTCAACTAAATATTTTGTAATTTTTATTTTCTTTAAGTAATTTAAAAGATTTTCTATAGTTATATAGGTACAGTTTAAAATTGGTACAGTCTGTATCCAATTTTAAAATGTAAGAACATCTGTCTTCCCTTTTCAATATTGAAACTATTTTTGTCAGGGATGTAAATATTTCTTAATATATGAACCAAATTTTCTCATTCACTGACTTTTAGAATATAGAAACTATCAACCCTATCTTCTCAATATTTGATATCCTCTAAAGAAAAGGTAAGAAAACACTTTATATTTTTATTTTTTATTCTTGTCTTTTTAGGGCCACACCATGGCATATGGAGGTTCCCGGGCTAGAGGCTGAATCAGAGCTGTAGCTGCCAGCCTATGCCACAGCCACAGCAATGCAAGATCCAAGCTGCGTCTGTGACCTACACCACAGTTCACAGCAACGCCAGATCCTTAACCCACTGAACAAGGCCAGGGATCAAACCTATGTCCTCATGGATACCAATTCCTTTCTGCTGAGCCATGACGGGAACTCCACTTTTTTTTTTTTTTAGAAAACATTTTAAAAGCTAAAGATACTTTAGTATGCAATAGACAAGAATATAAATGTGTAGTTCATGAATTATGTTAGGAAAATAAAATTTGAATTGCATTGTATATTACCTGCAATTTAAATACCATATCAATTTTATATCAATTTTTGTTTTAATTTTCAAGTTCTGATGATACAAAAAAACAAAAAAAATTATAATACAGCTTAATTATCATTAAAGACAACTATTCTTGATTGTTAGTAGAGCAGTTTGAGCTTAATTTATTGTTTTATTTTTAATTTTAATTAAATTAGCCAGAAGTTCATAAGAGTCAACATATTTTATGTTACCAAATAAGGTGGGGAATTCAACCAACTATTGTCACTAATTAATCATTATTTCCATTTTCTTAGGAATCAAGCCAAATTTGAGAACTAACTAGTAAGCAGGAAGTTTGGTAAGGGACCTATTTAACAAAAGGAATATGAACAAACGTGTTTTGAATGTAGTGACAACTCCAAAGTTATTTGCCAATTAGTTTATCTACCTTGTGAGAAGTAAAATATTCTAGTATTTATATCAAGATTAGCAGGCAGAGGAAAAAGGAAGGGTTGAGTTCTGAGTGAATTAATTTTCCTTTCATAAGAATTGGCTCAATCTCAGTAACAAAGAAACAAAATTTAAAACAAGATATTTTTTTACTCTGAAATTACCAAAGAAAATGGTATAAAAAGCCAGAGTTAGACAAGGGGGAAGTGAAACTGATGTTTTATGCACTGTTAGTTTAAATATAAATTGCTACCAGCCACAGGAGGACAAATTGACATTATATATCACTTAAAAAACATTTAAAAATGTGTATATACTTTAGCCAACTAAACTTTTAGTACTTTGTTCCTTAAAAAAGAGTGTGTAAAGAAGTAAATACATGAATGTTTATCACAATCTTGTTTGTCATTGTGAATTATTTCTAACAGGAGTGAGGCCTCTTGCTAAAAATATAGGCTACCGAATTTGCATAAGTCTCCTCTTTTGGGAGGACACACCTTCTGATGACTTGACTTGGGAAGTTGCCTCCAACCAAGTACCTTTCCTAACCAAGTACTCCTGCTAGCCTGCCTACAGCATACTTGTTTCCTGACTTCTGTGCTTCATCACTGCAACATTGACTTAAAATTTATTAATAACTTGTGTAATGTTTGCTCTTAATTTTATTCTATTTTATTTTTAGATTTTAGGTTTTCTGCCTCTTATTTTTTCAACTTAAAAAGGTATTCCTACATTTTTAATATACACAATTTGACTTTAATAGTCTTAAAAACTACTTTTAGTCTTAATAACTTCTTTCTTAACTTTTTACTATTTAGACCTAGCTTCTTTGGCATCTGTTTATTTTCAAGTTTTATTTTCTTAATTGCTTTCTCCATAGTTTAAAATTTATATTTGTCTTTAGCATTAAATTCTCTTGCCTTAAAATTATACCTTATTTCTGCTTTTTTTTGACTTCATCTATTTAAATGCCTGAGTTTTTTTCATTTATTATTTCACTTAAATTTTTTTCTATTCTCTTGAATAACCTCATTCCATGACTCATATTCATGAGGAGGATCCCTGGCCCTACACACAGATAACTCCTTAGCCTGTCTGCATGAAGAGGTAGGGTGGCTCTCTATTCTGGCATGGTCCTTGCTAAGCTCAATGTGCACAAGAGAATGTTGGTTTTCCTTGCCAGCTTCACTGAAACTTAATTGGCAATCAACTTGAACTGTAACTGACAGTGTATTGTAAATGCAATCTAATTCTTAACAAAGGCTCATTTGAAAGAAACAAAGTTGATTGAAGACTGCTTAAAAGTTGTGTAATCCTTCCATGTTTCTCTAGGTGCTTCCATCAGAAAGCTTGTTCCTGTATTTATAGTGTTCCAGTCCCATCTAGACTGATCACACAAAATTGTAATTTGGTGTTATTTCACTGATCTATTTTGAAGAATTTTATAAGAAATTGCCCTATGAAAGTGTAATGTGATTTGCCACAGAGAATTTACTAGGAGTATAGTGTCCGTGGAACAAGTGGGTTTTTGGGGTTTTCTATGATTATTGATGTGGTTGGTTTTATCTTATCAACCCTCTGAATTGTGTAATTCATTTTCATTTCCTTTTCGTTGGCTGCTAGAGAACACAGAGTCAAATCATGGTCCATATCCAACAAGCACATGGTATCTCTTGGCAAACATTTTACTACTCCTAGTTTCATTTTATTTCTCTCATTTGAATATTCCCTTTGTGGTGATTTTCTTAGTTACATATTTTTATTTTATCTGAATATATTATATGCATTGTTAAACTCTAAAGAATGTAGAAAAGAGTAATACTCTGAAAGAGAGGAAAACTAAGCAAAAGTAAGCATTATAACCCAATTTTACAGATTAAGAAACCAGGACAATGTGATAATTATAGGCCACCAGTCAGTGACAGAACAGAAATTAGAACATCCACCTGCAAGTTATGAAATAACTTAAAATTCAAGAATCCAAAGCCATCAGACTCTGTTGCTATGTTATAATTGCCAGATTTCCATCAACATTGGGGATCAACCACTAGTCAGAAATAATCAAATTCCTTGTGCTGTTTTCTTTACTTTATTTTGAGTACTATTAAAGTTCTAGAAATATATCAGCCCAGGCAAATCCAATGAGTGAAAGTAACTGAAAGTGTTAGCTCCCACCTCTTTGCCATATGTTCAGAAAACTCTTAGACAAGTTCAGCTTGATGTTTTGTAAATACTTAGCTAGAAACACTGCAGCTTTACTGGGCGGGGTTTTGTGGAAATTTTAAAGTATGCACATTTAGTTGAGAATATATAGATGAGCATAACATAAAGATTCATATTGCAATAAAGATTTGTTTTTGCCAGTTAATATTAAACAAAATATTTAAATAATGCTGATAAATATTATAGATAGTGAATAGATATTTCCAAGCCACAAAACTCTGTAATTCAACCTCTGTTCCATGGAACTTTATATTTATTTTGGAGCTCAATATTGTATAACTGCCATCCAGAGATTTTCCTATAAGATTATTTTTGCTTTGCTTTGTTTTCTGATGATAAAATTAATTATTCTTACTGCTAAAAATGGAAGAAGCAAAAAAAGTAGAAAAATAAAAATGAAAATGAAAACTTCATAGAAATAATTATAACATTTATTGCTTACTTAGTGTAAACACAGATATAAGCATCTTACATGCATTTTCTCTACCTTCCAACAACACTGCACAGTAGCTACACTGTTTAACCTTATTTTATAGCTGAAGAAAAAACAATTTACTGAGGTTAAGTGATTAAGTGAATGGACCACTAATCATAAGAGATGAAAGTGGGTTTTGATGTATTACATCCCATTTTTTATTCATTCTGATAGATGATAGATGACTAGATGGATAAATAAGTAGGTAGATAGTTTTTTTTCTTATTGTTAAGACAATTATATTTGAAAACTGATTCAGCCACATACAATTAGATCATGGGTTTTTTTCATCCTTTAAATTTTACCAGGACTTTAAAACCCTGCAAGTCAAGTTTCAGTTACATTCAGCTGAAGTGACAGCAAACCTAACAGATAAATTTAACATTTAAACTTATAAATGCTTATTCAATTGCAAGAATTCTAGGGATAGGCAGATAAAAGGTAGGCATAGTAGTTCAAGGACGCCTTCAGCAATTTGGTTCTTTCCATCTTTCTTCTTGCTCTCCTTATAATATAGGGCTTCATCTTTATGCTCGTCACCTTTTGGCCATGTGGTGGCTGCTGCATCTGTGGCTGTCATGTTTCAGGAAGGAGAAAAAAGGCTGAGGGGGAGGGGATGATCTTGCCCATGGCTCTGTGCCTTAGAACCCTCTCTCAATACTATATGAACCCAGATCTGGTTCATATAGTATTTCAGTTAACTCAGTACTGCATAAAAAAGTATCCCAATACTTGATGGCTTAAGACAACAAAATGACTGACAATTCTGCTTTTTGGATAGGTTTCACTAGGGGTAGCTCATCTCTACTCCAGGTGAAACTCCAGGGGCAACTCTACTGAGGCTGAAAGATCCAAGATGTCTTCACCCACAAACCTGGCACTCTCCTTGGCCCTCAGACTGACTGGAGATCAACTAGGTCTCTCTCCTTTCCTTCATAATTTCTCATCCTCCAGTGCCCTTCGCTATCTCCCCATGAACTTTTTCTACCCAAGTAAATTCTTTACATAGTAGCTGGCTTCTGAGAGAGTGAAAAAAATGGAAGCTGCAAGGTATTTTCAGACACAGTCTTTTCAGTCTCTCCAGAGGTCAACCAATACCACTTCCAGCATACTGGTCAAAGCAAGTCATCGAACTAGCCCAGATTCAAGGGCAGAGGAAGGCAGACTTCACCTTTTGTTGGAAGAAGGGGGCATACGTGTGCAGGGATGGAAGGAATTTGGAGTGGCCATCTTTACAAATAATCCACTGCACATAGATGTTCCTATTCCAATCACTGTTTAGAAAAAGCTGTAGTAGATCAAAAGACAGCCAGGCAACAATAGTGTCTGCCTTCATTCGGCCTTTTTCTTCCCCCAAGGAATTTCTATTTCCTCTCTCCCTTCTTCCCTCTCTCTCTCTAGCTCTCATTCTTGCTCTTCCTCTCTGCTCCACATACATACATACTACTAGGATAAAATAATGTTAAGTGATAGATTAAATATACAGGTTAATTCTTTAAACATGGGGGGAGGGGATACACATGAAAAAGTCTTCTTGGGGCAGAGGGCAGGGGTAAGGAGAGTTGGGGTAAATAGGTGAAGGGGATCAAGAGGTGCAAACTTTCAGTTATAAAATAAATAAGTTATGGAGATGCATTAGGGATATATAGTGAATAATATTTTAATAATTTTGTATCCTGACTGATGGGTACTAGACTTACCATGTGATCAATTCCTAGTGTATAATATCAGATCACTACATTGTACACCTGAAGTTGATGTAATATTGTGTGTCAACTAAACTTCAATTTTAAAAGGAAAAAAAAAATGTTTTCTCTGTGTGATTAGGCTATCAGTAATCTTTTAGCTTCTTGGTTTATTAGGTTTTTTAGCACTTTCTGATTTTCCTTTAAAATGATGTTGTGTCCATATTAGAAAATAATAGATGATCTTTTCTAAAAGCTGAATTTTTACTGCTGGTATATTCTATTATATATATGCAGCAAAAGTGCTACACTCTCCCCTTATAATTGGATATTTAGTTTGTTTATAATTTTTCCCATTAAATCATGCAAAAATAAATGTATATAAATAAATATAAATGTGTTTTTCTAGAAATTATTTTCTAAGAAATGTTATTTCAACTTAGAGTTTGATCAGCAGTGTGTATAATAGTCTTTCTAATCATATCTTCAGCACCACTGGGTATTTCTGCAGTTAAAAAAAATTTTTTTTAATTTTTTTAAATTTTTTTTTGTTTGTATTTTTGTATTTTCTGGGGCCACACCCATGGCACATGGAGATTCCCAGGCTAGGGGTCCAATTGCAGCTGTAGCCGCCAGCCTACGCCAGAGACACAGCCACGTGGGATCCAAGCCGCATCTGTGACCTACACCACAGCTCACAGCAATGCCAGATCCTTAACCCACTGAGCAAGACCAGGGATCGAACCTGCAACCTCATGGTTCCTAGTTGGATTCACTAACCACTGAGCCACGACTGGAACTCCAGTTCTAAAAATTTATAACAATTTATCTTGTGTGCATTTTTTATTATTAGTGAGTTTGATATTTTATAAAATATATTTATTGGCCATTTGTATATTTTCATGTATGAATTGTCTGCATTATTTCCAGTTTTTTTGTTGGAACTAAAGTTGTTTTTCATTTATCTTTAAAAGTCTTCATATAAAAAAACACATTAACTTCTTGATAAATTTCTTGTTTCATTTCTCTTCTGCTGTTCTGATGTTTTTCTTACAGAAAAACTTTGCATATTTTTACTTTTGAAATCTATCAGTCTTTTCATTTGTATTTTCTCCCATAGAATATATCCTCAGATATTCTTCCTTAATCCTGAGGTGTTAAGTATTCAGTTACATTTAGGAGTTCCCGTCGTGGCGCAGTGGTTGACGAATCCGACTAGGAACCATGAGGTTGCGGGTTCGGTTCCTGCCCTTGCTCAGTGGGTTAACGATCCCGCGTTGCCGTGAGCTGTGGTGTAGGTTGCAGACGCGGCTCGGATCCCGCGTTGCTGTGGCTCTGGCATAGGCCGGTGGCTACAGCTCTGATTCAACCCCTAGCCTGGGAACCTCCCTATGCCGCGGGAGCGGCCCAAGAAATAGCAACAACAACAACAACAAAGACAAAAAGACAAAAAAAAAAGTATTCAGTTACATTTAATTCTAGTATAATTTAGAATTTTTCTGTGCTTAACTTTTTGATTCATTTGGGTTTTATTGTGATGCATGATGAAATGAGAAGGTTTAAGCTTACACATCCCAACAAAGTAAAGGCCATTTCTCAATACCATTTATTGAAGAATTCATCCATCCATATCTACATATATAATATGTGTAATTCCAATATATAATATTCTCTATATACATATATATATACACACACCAACAAATACTATGGTCTGATTAATTTATCTACCAATTCTTAAGATACTGAATAGCATTATTTCTACTTTTATATTTGTAAAATCTGTTAATTATTAGGGCAAGATCCCAGTTCAGTTTTAATCTATTAGTTATTAGGGCAAGATCCCAGTCCAATTTTTTCACACTTAAAAAGGGTAAGAAAGAAAAAATTTAACTCCTTTCTGTTTTCTCTTTTTATCGTTTCAAATAAATATTCAAATATTTATTCCAATGTCCTAAAATTTTCATACTATTCTTTTCACTTAAAGTTGCAAGAAGTATTAATTTAATTTGGAAAGAACTGACATCATTAAAATCTTCTCATAAGGAAAATTTTATGTCTATACACATTAGAATTTTTCATGTTTTTCAGTAAAGTTTTATAATTTTCTTAATGCAGTTCCTAATATTTGTTAGCAAGATATATTCCTTAGTAGTGTTCTGTTACTATTTGGATCTGCTAAGTATTAAATATTTACTGAAAAGCTATTATTTTTCATATCTGTCACATACCAGACTCTTTTATTGAGTGATTTATGCTTTCTAAGAGTTTTCAAATCCTTCTTCAGTATTCTTGTATTGCCAGAAAATAGTTTTGTCTCATTCACTGCAAACTGAAAATCTTATTTTTTTCCTATTTAATGTCTATGAATTGGCTAGAATTCCAGAAGAGTGTCATGATGCATTTATTTGTCTGTTATTTAGTAAGTTAATGACTTTTTTCTGGTTGCTAATCTACACAACAGTTAGGTCATTGTGCAATTTCAGAACCCCATGCTTGCTTGAAGTTCTCATCCCATTTTTGTAATTATGTTTCCAACACAAGTGCTCAGACTTTTCATGGGGAAAAGCCCTCCCATCACTTTTTTTTGGTGGGGGGGGTGTCTGTAGTTCAGCACCAAAATTCAAATATTAAACATTTGCTCTTTGTTTGATGAGGGGAAAGATGAATAATGCCAAGTATAATTGTAGCCATGTCTATAGAGAATGAGCTAAGCAGGATGTGTTCATGTAGATGAACATTTCCAACCACCAAGTTTTATCAACCTCCAGCCAAAGAGCTGTGATTTTGGAGAACAAAAATATTATAAGCTGTACAGCTGAACTGAAAGCACTTGTTCTAGGGAATTGTCTGGTAGTGAAAAGCAGCAGGAAGCAAAGAGTCCTTCCCAGGAAATCTTATTTTTAGTCTGCTTATATACAGGATGTTCATGCTTCCCATATCACTGAAGAGATTCTAAGAAACAAGCTCAGAACAACCTCTC
This sequence comes from Phacochoerus africanus, assembly GCF_016906955.1. Classification (NCBI taxonomy): domain Eukaryota; kingdom Metazoa; phylum Chordata; class Mammalia; order Artiodactyla; family Suidae; genus Phacochoerus; species Phacochoerus africanus. The sequence continues at coordinate 108,808,622 of NC_062553.1, forward strand.
TTTGATGTTTGGTAATGGGTTAACTGTGGGAATAGAAGGCCATTATAGCTTCAGATGAAACCAAGGATTTCAGTATTAACTTGTATGCAAAGTTCAAATTGGACAATGGTAGGGTTAATCAACATGGATAGTAATGGGTGGAAAGTATCACTTTTTTGCCCTAATTGTCAAAATAACATCCAGGGTTGTCTATGTGAGTGATACACTCACCATTTAAAAATCTTAATCCCTAAATGTAGTTTAGAGATTTAAAAACATAGACTTATTTTTAACATGTCTGTCTAGTTTTCAATACGTACACAAAGTCTCTAACAACTATGGTTGTCAATTTGTATCAAAAGTGACTTAAGGACAGAAAAGAAAATAAATTCTCTAGTCTAGACCACTGGTTTTTAATCAGGTGTGTATATGTTTGGTCCGGAAGGAGATAGCTTAAGGGAATTAGGCTCTAAAAATTCCACTACTACTGTCACTAATTTTATAAATAAGGAATTTTACTTGGAGTGATAATTCTTAGATTTCTGCATATTACCATCACTCATTCTTTTCTGGCTGGAAACAAGAATACACTGGAGGTCTTTTTTGAAGAATTCTTTGCATGGTTGGTAATAGTGGTCTAGAAGGAAAGCAGTGTTTTCTAAAAGTAGGGATATTTATTCATGAAATTGTAGAATTCTGAGTAAATATAATCAAGGTATTTTAAGAATTCAGATCCAGGAGTTCCCGTCGTGGCGCAGTGGTTAACGAATCCGACTAGGAACCATGAGGTTGCGGGTTCGGTCCCTGCCCTTGCTCAGTGGGTTAACTATCTGGCGTTGCCGTGAGCTGTGGTGTAGGTTGCAGACGTGGCTCGGATCTGGCATTGCTGTGGCTCTAGCGTAGACTGGTGGCTACAGCTCCAATACGACCCCTGGCCTGGGAACCTCCATATGCCGCGGGAGTGGCCCAAGAAATAGCAAAAAGAGAAAAAAAAAAAAAAGAATTCAGATCCAAGTATTTCTTCATCTACCTTGTTTAAAATTTAAAAATGTTTTAAGGTATTCTTTTTTGGCTCAATGGGTTAAGAATCCAATATTGTCTCTGCAGTGACTTGGGTTCCCGTTGAGGTGCAGATTTAACCCCTGATGGAGAAACTTCCATACGCCCAGGTGCGGTCAAAAAAAAAGGTGTTAAACAGAAAAGCCAGAGCATTCCTTTTGGCTAGTAGTAGTATACAAATGTTGCATAATTCTCAAAGTAGTCCTTGTATATTCAAAAATAATTATATGATAAAGTTGGATTAATTACATTATTTGATTCTTTAAAATAGAACAAATGTATTCTAAATATTTTGTGAAGAAAGATTCTGGCATATTCATGACATCAGGTGCCTCATGAGCATGAAAAAACTTTTTGTTATTGCCTTAATTATGGATAGTTAACACATAGTTAAGTGTACTATCCTTCCTTTAGCTTTCAACAATTATGATGGGTATTCTACACTGGTGCAGTACTAGATAAAGAAATATGACAGAATGTATTACTCAGGAGCAAAGTTTTAAATTTGTCAGGTTTGATATTACTGTGTTAGATATGTAGAGCTTGTGGAGATAGAGGTGGAAATAAATGGAGAATTTTCTAATGAAACATTATCCACCAGAGGGATCAGAGACAGAAAGACTATAAATAAGGTTGACAAATAAACTAAATGATTTCTTCCTAGGCTTCAGTATTATAAAAATTAATTTAATTTTTAAAAATAGCATTTCGCAGATAATATTAGCCCTTTTTCATAGAAACAAAGTGCCATAAAAAATGAGGTATTTTTTGAACAGTGGTTCTGTGGCTATTTGTATTTTGAATCAGGCCTTTCATCACAACAGATTATAAATAAAATATAAAACTTTGCTTCACGTATTAGTAGCCAAATGCATATATAATGTATGCTTAACTTCTTTTTCGCTTTACATAGTGAGCCCACACTGGCTAAGAAAAACCATCTACTTTTTTTTTAAGTCTGTAGTCTCATTTGATCCAGGCAAATGTGAATGGGAGAGAAGGAGTTGCTAAAGATGGCAGAGTTCACCCAAACCAATGAAATTTTAAAACATATCTAGGTGAACAAAACCAGAGATTGCATCAGCTTATGCTGCCTCCTGAGGTTATCTGCATATTAAGTGATTCCAATGGCTCTAGAGCTGTCTTGCAGAAGCACTACAGCTTTGACAAGAAATGCAAACATGTTGTGGTTTATAAGGCCAATGCTGAAATTATTTCTGAGTACACTTCAATTTTACCTTTTTCTAATACATTATTGCAAAGTTTCTAGTTTCTGTCTTTGTCTCTATCACTCAATAAGTGTTGCTATTTAAGTCTTCAGCAGAGATCATTCTCTAACTGAAAAATATCATTAAGCATAACAATTGCAGTGTTATAATAGTTGCTAGCACTCTTTATACGTATAAATTTGTTTATAAATTTACATATATATGCTTATATATTTATTTTATATATTTAAATATATAAATTCATATGTTTTAATTGAAATACAGTTGATTTTAAATATTGTGTTAGTTCCAGGCATACAGCAAATTGATTCAGGTATACACATTTTTTTCTTTCAGATTATTTTCCATTATAGGTTGTTATAAGATATTGAATACAGTTCCCTGTGCTTTATGGTAAATCCTTGTTGCTGGTCTGTTTTATGCGTGATTATATAATAGTTTGTATCCATTAATCCTGTACTCCTAATTTATCCCTCTTCCCTCTCTTTCCCCTTTGGTAACTATAAGTTTGTTTTCGATGTCTGTGAGTCTGTTTTTGTTTTGTGTATAGATTCATGTGTATTATTTTTTAGATTCCACGTATAAGTGATATCATATAATATTTGTCTTTGTCTTACTTCACTTAGTATGATATTCTCTAGATCCATCCATGTTGCCTCAAATGGCATTGTTTCATTCTTTTCTATGGCTGAATACCATCCCATTGTACATATATACCACATCCTAAACCATTCATCTATTGATGGGTACTTGGGTTGTTTCCATGTCTTGGCTTTTGTAAACACTGCTACTATGAATATTGGGGTGCACATACCTTTTTGAATTAGAGTTTTTATCTCTTCTGGATATATGCCCAGAAGTGGGATTGATGAATCATATAGTAACTCTATTTTTAGTTTTTTTAAAGAACCTCCATACTGTTCTCCATAGTGGTTATACCAATTTACATTCCTACCAATGGTGTAAGAAGGTTCCCTTCTCCAGCATTTATTATTTTGGAGACTTTTTTTTTTTTTTGGCTACCCTGCAGCAAATGGAGTTCCCAGGGATTAGCTCCAAGCTGCAGTTGCAACCTCCACTGCAGCAGCTGTGGCCATACCAGATCCTTAACCAACTGTGCCAGAACAGGAATGGAACCTGCATCCCAATGCTGCAGAGATGCCACTAATCCCATTGTGCCACAGTGGAACTCCTATTATTTATAGACTTTTTGATAATGGCCATCTGACCAGTGTGAAATAACAACTCATAATAGTTTCGATTTGTGTTTCTCTAATAATTTATGGTGTTGAGCATCTTTTCATGCACCTGTTGGCCATCTGTTTGTCTTCTTGGGGAAATGTAGGTCTTTTGACCATTTTATTCCCCCAAACAATGCTCTACAATGCTATAAACTGCCCACAAAGAAAACAAAGTGAGAGAGGTTACCTGGGCTGCCCACAATTACACACCGGTGGTAGAATTGCAGACTGTGTTTGCATTCTGTAGTCTAAATTTAAACCTAACTAATAATAATGTGTTGTTGCTTTAAGCAATCCTCCATCTTGGCTTTTCCAGTTTAGAGCTGAGTCCTTCTACAAACAGTAATTATTTTCTCTTTGTACTTCATAGGGATCAAGAGCTCATATTCTTTATTATTATAGGCAGTTGTGAAGAGATGTATTTTGTTAAAGAAATTTGCTTGAATTTGTTAACATTCTGGAGGAAATTCTTGAAATAAAAAAAGCACTTACCTAAAAATATAGTTCTATCTCATACTGCTAAATACTTAGGTTAGGTATTAGTAGAGTTTTGTACTGATAATCAGCATAAAATTGATTATATATTTTTGTAAAGAACTAAAAGATATTTAATACATATTTGACAGGTGAATAAGTTAATAAATGATTTGAAATGATCTTGAAACTAATTATGAAATAACTTATTACTGGGTCAATTACTAGTGAATTGCCTAACATAAAAGTTAGTTATTTTATTTTACTTTATTGGAACACTACAACAACATCTTTAAATGCTGACCAGGAGAGTTAAACATTTCTCAGTTTATTTTATCAGCTTCAAAACATACGATTAAATGTACTGAAGGAAATATTTCAAAACCACATTTAGGGATAATCCAAAAAGCTAAATCAAAAGGGAATTCACTATAATGAAAAAAAGCAAAATTTTTTTAGTATGTTAAATCTAATTATTCTATCTTTTATTAGATCACTAACTAAACTATGGGTACTTAATTTTTAAAATACTATGAAACGGGGGATATATTAATAACAGAAGGCAATAAAAATATGTTAAATGATGGTTTAATGTATGTTATAACAAGCACTTGAATGTGAAATTTTGTCCTTTCCATATGATATTATTTCTTCTCATTACTACTGGCTTGGGCTTTAGTACCAAATGACTCTCAGGCAAGAAAGACAGTATAGCAAAATAATTTGTAAAGTAAAGCTAATTTTTAGTGAATTCTTGAAGGAATTTACTGCTTCTTAACATTTCAAATTAACCTTTTCATGCCACACATTATTAAAAATAAATCTAATCATGTTACATAGCTTTTATAAAGTAATTTCCCAATTTCCCCTTGGACCTCAAGATACCATTTCCACCTCTCCAGGGAAAGTAATATTAAAAAAAAATTTAAAAATTAAAAAATTCAACTAAAACTGAACTAGAGGAATTAGAATTTTAAACTTTATGGAATGCAAATATATGTGTTGAATTTAACACTATTGCTTTCTCATATACCCATAATGTTAATAGCTCATTTAATCAAAAATACCTAAGAACAGAGTTTCACATAGACCCCAAATTCTCAGGTAAATAAGTTATGCATAGTTAAAAAGAAAAATTCTACTAAGTAAATTTAAAGACCTGATTGGCTTTATTCAAGGATTTATGAATTAGATAGCATCCCATCTAACAAGTAGAAAGGAGCTCTGAGGAGCTGTACAAAAGGAAGACTTACAGGCAGAATGGGCTGGAAAAGGAAGTTTCTGGCAAAGATGGATCGTTTCAGGCAAGGTCACCTTCCTTTGGGGAAGGCAGTGGCTATCAGGTAAATGATATCATTAGTGCTGACCTGGTAACTCCAGACTGACTGATTAAAGGTCGCATTCCTGGGAGAGGCTAAAATTAGGTTAGATAGTAAATCTTGGTTTGCTGGTGTGGGGCTTAGCACAAGTGACTCCATTTTGGGCCTATTGTTTCTTGTTTAACAAAGGTGAGAAGCATCTGAAGAAATTTTACATTTTATATCCTCATTTTTTTTTGGTTTGTTGGTAAAAATAATGTTTTTATATAATGATTGTTATTTTTTCCATTATAGCTGGTTTACAATGTTCTGTCAATTTTCTACTGTACAGCATTGGTGACCCAGTTACACATACATATATACATTCTTTTTTCTCACATTATCATGCTCCATCATAAGTGACTAGACATAGTTCCCAGTGCTACACAGCAGGATCTCATTGCTAATCCATTCCACCCTCTTATTTTTTTTAATGTTAATTTTCTGTTCTCTTTTGGAACTAAGACAAAAAATAAGGGAAAATAGGCAAAATAAGATCATGAATAGAAGGAAAAGAAAATATAAATAAAAGATGGATAATGAAGGGACTAAGTACATTTTAAAAATTTTTTATTGAAGTATAGGTGATTTACAATGCTATATCAATTTCACCTGTACAGCAAAGTGACCCAGTCATAATATATACATTATGACTCATATTATCAGCCATCGTGTTCTATCACAAGAGATTGGATGCAGTTCCCTGTGCCATACAGCAAGACCTCATTGCTTATCTGTTCCAAATGTAATAGTTTGCATCTACCAACCAAGAACATTTTTAATGAGACTAAATGCATATAATGCATATTTGTTTAAGTGTTTAAGACAGTAAAAATAAAATAAAATAAAAAAGACTCTTAAAAGACACTACTGGTCCATAAAAACTTTTTCTCCCTATTTCTTTTCTCACACCTGAGTAGATTATCCTGAGATGTAAGTGATCTCACATTCCATACTTGAGATCCAGAGAAACATTTCTTCACAATAGTCATCCAGCACTGTAAACATCCTTGAATTTTAGTAATCATGTTCTTGTTCTCAAGTCAATGGATATTTGTGAGCACCAGCTATGTGTTAGGTGCTGTGCCTTCTATATAGAAAACATATTCAATGTAAGATTAGACTACCTGAGTTTGAGCTCAGATTTGGTACTTCCTGGCCTACAGTCCTTTAGGGCAATGTTCTAAGTCTTACTTTCCTCATATGTAAGATGGAGATAATATCTACCTTGCCATTATCAATGGATGAAGGTCAGATGCACAAATTATCCTGGCCTTTGGAAAACACTAAGCAAGTAGATATTATTATCATATCCCTGGTACCAAAGAACATTTTTTATTTATAGCCTTTAAGTTCTTAAAGTCCTTTGTTCAATGTCTATCATGTATACAGCTTAACAAATAATGACTAAATGAGTACATTAGGAAATAGCTCACAGCAATTATAAGCTATCTCACTAGAGAGAACAGAGTGAGAGAAAGCTACAGCGGGAGTCCAGCCCCAATTGCTTCTAATCCCCAGCTCCCACCTCCAACCCCTTTGGAGATTGTTTTCCCTAACAGTCTTAGAGAGCTGATTTGTGCTCCCTGAAAGCAGTAGGATGTATGGAACCAGATGACAGCAGATAAGAAGATTTAGCTCTTGCATGTATACTTATTTCAACATTGGTATCATATTTCTGTGAATTTGTTCCACTCTGATAGAAGGAATAGAGAATAAGACACAATGTCTTCCCTTTACACTAATTCATTCACATTTATTTGTTGAATAAAATGTGTACTATTACCAAGTTACGGTTATGGTGGTATTTACACTAGCTGTGAGCAAACCCTGATGTCTCAGAAGTAGCCACTCCCATCTTTTAGATAATCAGATGCTATTTAATAGTACCTTTTTAAATTTTGTAGCCATTAATGAACCCATCAAATATTTTCATTCCCTTTTACAAATCTGCCTTTTCATCTCCTATCACATGATTCTTTTGGCAGAATAATGACAGGTAAAGAACATTTTCCTCTGCTTATAGCTGCTATCTGCCTCAACATCTTCATAATAAAGTGTGCACATCCTTAAGGACTATAGAATGGAATTGAGAGATATCCTCTGGCTATTTTTAACCTAGGATCTCAAACAATAGCACACCAACCTGCCAGTGAGAGGTGAGCAAATATTAACCAGCTTAGTAGAAATCAACACATATTTGAATTTCTACTATGCGTCAGACTTTGTGCCATGCATTAGGGCTGAAATGCATTATGAGTAATAAATGTTCTTTGCTTATGAAGAACTTAGAGATAAGTTTTTTTAATTTTTTTTTTTTTTTTTTTTTTTTTGCTTTTTAGAACTGCACCCACAGCTTATGGAATTTCCCAGTCTAGGGGTCAAATCGGAGCTACAGCTGATGGCCTATACCACAGCCACTTCAACACAGGATCCAAGCCTCATCTGCGACCTACACCACAGTTCACAGCAATGCCAGATCCCCAACCCACTGAGGAAGGCCAGGAATCAAACCCACATCCTCATGGATACTAGTCAAATTTGTTTCCACTATGCCACAACAGGAACTCCCAATATTTATTATTTATGTTACCATATATAAGACAGAAAGCAATGAAAAGGACAGAAGGAAAGTTAATAAAATCCAGAAGCCAGAAAGTTTAAAAAACTTGAATCAAAAAGGAAAGAATTCTCTTCTATTTAAGGCAGAAGTATGAGGGTAATGAGAGCTTTTGTATCTTATCACATCTTTGGGACTCAAATTTCCTCATTTGTAAAAGCAGGAAAATGGCTCAGATTCTATAATTTGTAGCAGTTTTAAAATACGTTCACAGGTTCTTAGACAACACTCCTTTCAAAAAGAGACCAATTCTCCTTGCTTTGAGTGGGGGCTGGTCTTAATAAGTCACTCAAAATTGAATATGGTGTAAATGACTGAGAATAAGTCATAAAAGACATTGCTGCTTGTGCCTTGCTCTCTGGCTCTTAGGTTGCTAATTCTGGGAGGAGCTATATGCTATATCAAGCAGCCCTAAGGAGAGGTCTCCTGTCTAGGGAATTGAAGCCTCCTGCCAAAAGTCATGAGATAGAGCCATCTTAGAAGCAGATCCTCCAGCCCAGTCAAACCTTCAGATGACTGCAGCCTGGCTGACATTTTGTCTGTAACCTCATGGGAAACCCTGAGTCAGTACCACCCAGCTAAGTTGCTTCTGGATTCCTAACACTCAGGAACTCTGTGAGATAAAAAACACTTGTTTTAAGCTGCTGGATTTGGGGATAATTTGTTACCCAGCAGTAGGTGACTAATGCAATGACACTGAAATAAATTAATGTTATATAATGAAAAATTTTTATAAATGCATATAAATGAGTAATAATTTTATTTTGGTGAAATTAGTAAGAGCTTTTGCTTGCAGAACCATTAAAAACTAAAACTGAAAACATACAAGTCTGTTAGAAATACTGGGAAATATAAATGGACCATATAACTTGACCGTAACCTTGGCTCTGAAATAATACAACCCTCTGGGATGGTTCATTATCATACAATTTTTTATGAGTCTGTCTGGCACTCAGTATTTGTTGGATGAGGGAGCTTAGAAAATGACAAGGAGACAGATAGGTCTGAGAAGAGTGTGGACATTATGTTAGAGAATTCCTATTTTGTGCCAGACCACAAGATAAAGACTAAACATGAATAAACAGGAATACTTATATTATTTTTAAAAATTGATGTGAAAGTATCTACTGCCTAAAATTAATTTAGAAAGAGAGAAAATATTGAAAAAGAACATAATGTAAATACAATGCTCTCAAGCAGAGTAGAAATAATAATTATATGAACCCAGGACATCCCTAGAAGTGTGCCTTATCAGTGCCTCAGATAGAAGATTTTTTTCCTTGGGCCACGTAATTTTCCACAATGAGAAAAAAACTGGGTAAACCAGTGTGAATTAGTGAATGCAATATTAACCTGTGTTTATTTAAAATTCACTGATGCCCAAAACAATTACATGAATAAGGCCTGCTTGCTTATCATTATATTTAATGTTATGAATATAATCGTGTATTTCTTTTCAAAAGTTTGTCCTTTATCTCAGCATACTGAGCTAAAGCTACATATAGAGATAAAATGATGATAAATTAAATTTTAAAGATGTTGAAATATTTATTGGTTATATACAAAAATGTTTTACCTAAAACATGTATGTACTTTAATAATTTATAAATGTATATTCCATTAAATGTCACCTCAATTATGATATAAATACATCATTAGAGTTCTGAAAGAAGAAATTTGGGCTTAGAAATAGACCTGATGACCTATTCTCATATACTTTCTCTTTCACCTTTAATTGGAGTAACAAGCATCAGTCCTACTTCTTAGTAGAACTAAATACTCATTGACTACATGACTTGAGGTAGAACTTTTAAACACTTTTGAATTTTTAAGCAACTTAGACTTCTTCAAATGCCAGAAACTACACACTTTATCTAACTCTTGAAGTACATCTTTCTTCCTAAACAATAATGGCAATTAAAAGAAAATACCAAACTCCTAATTTATCCTTTCCCCAAATTGTTTCTGTTGAGCATGTGGTTTCAATCCCTGGCCTCACTCAATGGGTCAAGGATCTGGCATTGCAGCACAGGGAACTATACTCAACATTTTGTAAAAACTTATAAGGGAAAAGATTCTGAGAAAAATCACATTGCTGTGCACCTGAAATTAACATAACATTGTAAATCAGCTATACTCCAATATTAAATAAGTAAATAAAACTGTAATCTCTAAACATATATAAAGCACACATATCTAATATGCCTGGTCCAGCTCAGTTTCAAGCTCACCTTAAAGGAACACCATGACCTGCATGCTGCATTCACAGAATGACTTTCAGAACTGCCCCATCATAATTTTCTCTTTTTCTTGTTATCCCATGGTTAACCTTCCCTTGTTTCCTGGTTCCTTTGTTGTTAAGCTTGATAAACTAATTGGCTGCCATCCGAGTTCCAGACTTTTGGCTTCATTCCCTGTTCTCCAAAGCACAGTTCTTCCTGACTTCGTCCCAAATTATCCCCTGATAAGGATCTCTCTTTTTTGGAAATTACTCCAATGCTTCTCCCACACATACCATCTCCTTGCAACTGATATTTGGTTAGGCCTGGCCTGCAGAGTATGTGCAGGATATTGTAGGTTTGGCTTACATGTGGGAAGGATCATCTGCCCACATAGCACACGAGCTACTGTTGAACATTCCCAGTAGAAACTGGGCCCTAGGTCACTGGCAGTCCTTCCTATATATCTTTTTTTTTTTTTTTTTTTTCTGGCTGCACCTGTGGCCTATGGAAATTCCCAGGCCATAGCTGCGACCTAGCTACAACTGTAGCAATGCAGATCCCCAACCCACTGCACCAGGCCAGGGATTGAACCCAAGCTGCCAGAGAGATAGCACAGGACACTTCATCTGCTGCACCACAGTAGGAACTCCATGTGCCTCTTTTTTTTAAAATTGAAGTATAGTTAATTTAATATGTGTGTTAGTTTCTGGCATACAGCAAACTGATATATATATAAATATACATGTACTTTTTCTTTTTCACTTCCTTTTCCATTATGCTTTATTACAGGATATTGGATATAGTTCTCTATGCTATATAGAACTTTAATTATTTTCTATTTTATATATAGTAGTTTGTATCTGCTAATCCAAAACTCCTAATTCATCCCCCCCAAAACCCCATTCCCCTTTGGTAAGCATGAGTTTATTTTCTATGTTTGTGAGTCTCTTTTTCTTTTGTAAATAAGTTAATTCATATCATATTTGAGATTCTACATATAATTGATATATGATATTTGTCTTTCTCTTTCTGACTTACTTCACTTTACATGATAATCTCCAGATACACTCACATTGCTATGAATAGCATTATTTTGTTCTTTTTTTATGGCTGAGTAGTATTTCTATATATACATATATACCACATCTTATTTATCTATTCATCTGTTGGTGGACATTTAGGTTGTCTCCATGTCTTGGCTATTGTAAATAGTGCTTCAGTGAACACTGGGACATATGTGTCATTTTGAGTTAGAGTTTTGTCCAGATATATGCCCAAGAGTAGAATTGCTGGTTCATCTGGCTACTCTTATTTTTAGTCTTTTTTAAGGAAACTCCATATTGTTACCCATAGTGGCTGTACCAATTTACATTTCCACCAACAGTGTAGGAGGGTTCCCTTTTCTGCATGCCCTCTCCAGCATTTACTATTTAGAGACTTTTTAATAATGGCCATTCTGACTTGTGTGAAGTGATACCTCATTGTAGTTTTGATTTGCATTTCTCTAATAATTAGTGACACTGAACATCTTTTCATGTGTTTATTGGCCATCTCTATATATGTTCTTTGGAGAAATGTCTATATAGGTCTTATGCCTATTTTTTTATTAGGTTTTTGGGGTTTTTTTAGAAATAGCCCATTGAGTTGTATGGGCTGTTTTTATATTTTAGAAATTAAGCCCTGGTTGGTTGCATGATTTGCAAATATTTTCTCCCATTTCATTTTCGTTTTGTAGTCTTTTCATTTTGCAATGGTTTCCTTTGCTATGAAAATGCTTATAAGTTTGATTACCTATGTACCTTTTTTTAAAGAAATATTGTTTCCGAAAGCTGCTTTAATACCCCTCTCAAGGGCTGTATTACTTACTCCCAGTCAAATCCCCAGACCTGGAGAGTAATTTCAGTTATGCACTCAAATATATACATACAGTATTCATGACAGGGAACTTCCATACCTCACAAAAGGTAAAACAAAACCAAGAAAAAGCAGGAGTTGGAAACTTGTCACCAACTATTTAAAGTACCAATCCCTGATTCAAACATACAAACAATCCGAAGTACATTGACTCGAGCAATGACTGATAGAAGCTCTTACAAAATTTTTAGGCTTTTTTCAATTTCAAAAACCTGACAAGAACTACTTGGAAGGGAAAATACAAGAAAAAACAACTATGAGATCAGTATTTTCCATCTGTGCAAGAAGTCTTATATGTAAGAATCCATAGAGAGGAAAAAAGTTTTTGCCCTTGGCCTGTGAATGTTTTATGTCTTCACATGACCAGATTCTCCTATATTCCCAAAGCTTCAGAAGTTGTGTGGTGTAACATGAAGATACTGCAATTCAGTTTATTAATTGATTCACAATTACATTTTGAGCTCCTGCCATGTACTGGCAACACTGATGGCCCTGTCTTTGCAGAGCTTATGGAAGACTCAGAGAAAAAGCCAATAAATAAAGACGTTTAGAATACATGACAAATCATGCTAAATGCCGTGAAAGAGGAATTAACCAGGTAAGAAAGAAAGAGTTTGGCAAGTGCTACTATGTTTAACAGTGTGGCTCTTCTCAGGAAAGGAATTTGGACCAGAGGCCAGAATGAGAGGAAGGTAAACTGTACAGGGGGGTAGGGAAAATGTCATGTGGAAGGAATAATGAATACAAAATACAACAACATGCTCAGAGGGTTCAAAGTATAAAAAAGGGACAAGAGCATCTGCCACAGAGAGAGAAATGAAAAAATTGTTAGGAAATTACTTTAGAAAGGTAATCAGAGACCAGATCATCCAGGATCTTATAAGCTGTGGTTAGGACTCTAGTTTTGAGATTTTTCTGAGTGCCAATCTGAGGAGATTTGATTATTGGTCCCAGTTTTTCACTTGTCTATAATGGGGGTACAAACTCACACACTCGACCCTATTTCTTTGCAGTATCCTTCCACATGTATAGAAAATATTTCCTTACACCACTGGTGCACTGCCTTGCTTTGGTTAGTGGAATGTTAGCAAATGTGAGACCAGCAGAGGACTTCGGTGTGCTCACATGCATTGTCTTGGCTTCTGGAACTCCCCTGATTGCCACTGGAAGTGTCGGCTCCAAGACATCATTGTTCCTTCAGCCAGGGACCCAGAATAAAATTCATGGAACACGCCAGAACCCATCCCGGAGCCTGAATCAGAGCCACCCCCTCTGACTTCTGGACAAGAAAAATGAATGCTCACTCCTATAAACTCCTGAGAGTCAGGGCGGTTTGTTAAGTGGCCTCATTGAAGCAAGAGCTGACTAATTAATGTACTACTGGAGCATTTAAATCAAAGGAATAAAGTAACCTGAATTATATTTTTTAGAGGACCACTCTGACAACTGTTTAGAGAAGAGCAGGAAGAAAGACAAGAGAGGAAACAGGCCAGTTTGGAGGCCACTGCAAAATCCCAATGAGAGATGGTAATGGCTTAGAAAGGGTGGGAGTGATGAAGGTGACAGGATTTGGTGATGAATTGGATGTGAGGCATGAGATAAAGAAAGGAATTCTGTAACATTGTCCTACAGCCGTTTTATCATCCAGCTTGTAATTTTATCCATCCCACCAGCCCAGCCTACGTTTCTAAGCATAAAAATCAGCATATAAAGAGTGCTTTTGTCAACTGCCATATATCCAGGGACACAGTTACTATAGCAGCTGAGCAATTCTCTTTGGGTAGCCAGGTGGAAACCAAATTGTCTTGAAGAATACTGGAGCCGAACGGAGATTTTCTCTAATAGTACATGATGAACTTCATAATTGCCTCTTTTTTTAAACAAGAATATCTAAATCGGGATGCTATGGCTTGATACATAATTATCTTTTTCTGAAACCAACTCTTTTTCCGTGGTGCAGTTTGTCGTTTGTAGTGACGATTTTATGGATGTTGCTATCCCACTGGGCTTACTCTGTCTCATGCGAGGATATCTCACTGAATGGGTGCTGGTTCTTGGATTTCAGTGCTGACTCAGGCCAAGGTATACTCATTTTGAGCCAGGTTTTTTTTTTGGTTTTTTTTTTCTGTTTTTTTGTTTTGTCTCAAATCCATACCCTCTTCTCCTAACTTAGGAAACTATCAGATAATACTGGAATCTCAAGGACCACCTGGCCTCCCTCTTGCCACTCTTCCTTCAAATTTAGAGCCAAACTAAGCCTGCAAGTCTGATCATCATTCTCTTTCCCATATAGCTAATCATTAAAACCAAGATTTTCTACCGGAACAAAGTACATCCAGCTCAGGAACTCTTGTGCACTGTTGATGGGAATGTAAGTTGATAAGACCATTAGGAAAATAGCATGAAAGTTCCATAAAAAATTAAAAATAGAACTCCCATATGATCCAGCAATCCCTATTCTGGGTATATTATCCAAAGGAAATTAAATTAAATTGCAAAGAGATATCTGCCTTTCCACATTCTGTGCATCATTATTCACAATAACCAAGTTATGAAATCAGCCTGTGTCCATACATGGTTGAATGGATAAAGAAAATGTGGCATACAGAATATTATTCATCCTTTAAAAAGAAAGAAATTTTGCCTTTGGGGGCAATATGGATGAAACTGGAAGGCATCATGCTAAGTGAAACAAGTCAGATACAGAAAGACCAATACTGCACGATCTTACTTATATGTGGAATCTAAAAAAGTGAAACTCATGGAGGCAGAACATAGAATACCGGGTTCCAGAGCCTGGGGAGTAGGGGAAATGGAGAGTCGTCAAAGTGTACAAGATTTCAGTTGTGCGGGATGGAAAGCTTCTGGAGATCTAATGCATGGCATAGTGATTATAGTTAACAACACTGTGTTCTATACTAGAAATTTGCTAAGCTAGTAGATCTTAAATGTTCCAACCACAAAAAATGATGACTATGTAAGGTGATGGATATGTAGCTTCATTGTGGTAATCATTTCACAATGTATACATCTATCAAAACAATGCATTGTTTATCATAAATGTCTACAATTTTTATTTGTCAATTATATCTCAATAAGGCTAACAGCTCAAAGCCTTTACTCAGATAACAGACGAAGAAAGTTAGCCTCTAGGGCTTTTATATTAGTAATCCCCTAACTTTTCCCATAAAAGCTTTAGTCTACAACTCCCATGACCTAGATGACACATTATCTTATACTGCACCCAACCCATCATCTGTATGTATATAGAACCATCTTTGTGTTTCTATGGATATTGTGTCCGCAGAGGTCCTTGACAGATAGGCATTTGTACGCATCCTCTTTGAGATCCAAATGAGAGGGAACATGCAGGCGCCAACATTTTGATGAACTTATTATTACAATTTCTGATATCCACCATACAGCACAGTAACTTAAATACTTTTTACTGTTTTTATTTTTGTCTTTTTAGGGCCACACCCACAGCATATGGAAGTTCCCAGGTTAGGGGGTCAAATTGGAGCTATAGCCACCAGCCTATGCCACAGCCACAACAACGTGGGATCTGAGCCATGTCTGCGACATACACCACAGCTCATGGCAATGCCAGATCCTTAACCCACTGAGCAAGGCCAGGGATCAAACTCGAGTCCTCATGGATCCTAGTCGGATTTGTTACCGCTGAGCCATGACTGGAGCTTCAGTATTTTTTACTATTGTACCTTGCAACATTCAGAATCAAATTTTTAAAATGCCGATGTCCACCTGCTAGGCACAGAGGGAGCAGGTCTGGTACAGCATAATAAAGAATAGTCTCTAAAGCTCATAGCATTGATGTGAAAAATGACTCCAAACATTTATTAAATTCATTAAAGTCCTAGGAAATTCAAGAGTACTCAAAATAAATTGCATTTTGGTACAAAGAGTTTAAGTAAATCTCATAGGAAAAGAGTTTAGAAGTGCTTGCAATCGGTAGGAGGGCTACATTTCCTGCATTTTTAAGATGAAATCTCACAAATGTTCAAGAGAGATTTATTGTTTGTGGTTTATATTGAAGCTAGTAAGTGACAGGTAAATAAGGTGCCTGTTACTTGTTCTTATACTCCTTGTAGGTATGAACATGCTATCACAGTATAGTTAAAATCCATAGTTGGAGACACGACGCAGGCACAAACCCTACATGATGCAATTATAGTCCTCAGGGAAATGATTCTGCTTATTGCTAGGTCCGTCATGATTCTCTTTTCCTTCCTGTTCAGGGAAAGATGTATAAATTAGCCTCATCCATTGCATTAGAGGTCACAGGGAATAGATGGCCCTAAATGTCTTGTCTACAATCACAGGAATCCAGGTAAACTAAAAGACTAATGTCATAGATTTTCAAAATAGCCTATGACTCTCTGAAAACAGTATCATAAAGTCAGTCCTTCAAGGATCCATTATTGCTGGATCTTAGATGAGAGAAGAGATAAATTCTTCATATTTGAGAAATTCAAATTATATTTATCTAATCCTCTCTTGAAATAAACATTTGGGGAGTCAGCAAATGTAGTTAAGTTCCATTATTATTTCTCATAGGACCTTGAGCAGGTCCCGTTCTTGACTTCTGTGTATCTATTGCTTCCATGGTGATCAGTGGTGTGTGTTTGTGTTCCTCCTCACTGAGGGGGTCAGAGTGAAGAAGAGGCAAGGGGGTGCCAACACCTTGTCTATTAATTTTTCTGTTGATTCTCACCATGCAGCATTGAGTACAGTATGTCTAGATAGCATAGAAGGAGAAAAAGCCTTCTATTTTGGAAAATAGAAGATAAGAAATGCTTCATAAATTTGTTTACATACTTTTACAATCAACATATATTTTTGGAAGGATATTTTAAAACATACAAGATATATACCTAACCTCTATCTCTAATTGCCTATTGGACATTTGTCCCAGTGTGTCCCTCGGCACCTCTATCTTGACACATTGACATATTCCAAACCAAACCTGGTATTCTTTCCCCATGAACAAGTCATCTAAGTTCCCTAACTCAATATTTATTTCACTTGGTTCAATCCCGAACTGCAGCATTATCTTGTACCCCTCTCTCTCCCATCTACACCATCCAGTCACTCAATAAGTCATAGAAATCCTGCCTGTAATAACTCTTCAAATGTGTTCATTCTTTCTCATTCCCACAATCCCTGTTAGACCTTTATCATCATCTCTCATTTGGATTGAAAAGAAACCTCCTGAATAGATTTGCTGCCACTTGTCTCTCATTTCCTACCAATCCATCTAGCACAGCTGCCAGAATTATTGAGCTGAAACACTTATCTTATAATGTCATTCATTGACTTAAAAACTGTCTTGTTGCCTGTAAGATAAACTCAAACATTTCAACAGTCATTTTTTTAGTATCTACAATTACAAGCCATGCAGTCTACTATGTACCATGACGACAGATGGAAATGCATGGATTCTTAAGACACCCACAGTGGACTTCCAGGAGAATAAGATGTATTGATAGCTATTTACAGCACAAAGCAAAATATGTAACCACAAGGGCATGCCCAAGGTAGAGCAGCATTGTGGAGGAGGGAATTATCACTTATCTTAGGAGCTTCAGAATGGAAAGATGTCTGAGCAAAGTAAACAGAATGACATGCAAAGTGCCTAAGAATAAAACAGCATTCCAGGAACTGTTTGTGCAATTAGTTTTATTATTAAGAATATTGATTTCAGGAGTTCCCATCGTGGCACAGCGGAACCAAATATAACTAGGAACCATGAGGTTGTGGGTTCGATCCCTGGCCTCGCTCAGTGGGTTAAGGATCTCGCATTGCCATGAGGTGTGGTGTGGGTTGCAGACATGGCTCAGATCTGGTGTTGCTGTGGCTCTGGCAAAGGCCAGCATATACAGCTCCGATTAGACCCCTAGCCTGGGAACCTCCATATGCTGCGGGTGTGGACCTAAAAAGATAAAAGACAAAAAATATATATATATTGATTTCAAGAACCAAAATGGAGAACACTGGAATGTGAATAGTTCTTGGGTATGTTGGGGGGATGGTAGTAATGGTGGTGCAGTGGGAGGGCAGGGGATAGTCAACACAGGAGCCCAATGGGTGAGGAGGGTGGTTTTTAGTTTGAAATGTCCAAGTGCAAATCTCATTTCAGGGGAGAAGTTGGGGGCAGAAATATATAGTCATTAAAACCATGGAAATAGGCTAAGTCTTCTAGAGAAAGGGCCCAGTGTCAAAAGAGGTCTGAAGGACTCAAAGTATAACCCACAGAAATTAAGATGAGATCTTCAAAAGTAAGATGAAACCCACAGAAGAGTGATATCAGAGAAACCAAGAGAGGAAAATGACTCAAAATAAGCAGTGATTAATACAGCACCACTCTGGTACCACACTCTGACCCCAGCCTATACTTTCAGCCTCACTCACTCCTATCACTTCTCCACTCTTTCCCAATCCACTCTACTTCTAGCCATAATAATAGCAGAAACATTAATACTGGTAGCTGTCTTCGATTTGGATGTGCAATGTGAATGACACTACACTATGGGCTTTGGTATTTTAGCTTATTTAATCCTTATATTCTGTGAAATAAGTTCTATGACTAACTACGCCCATTTCACAGAAGAAACCGAGGCTGAGCAGGATTTGTCTAAGACTACACAGGTGGTCATGCAGCACAGCTGGGATTTAAATGTGGACCTATTTTAGCTGTACCAGACTACTTGCCAATTCCAAACATGACCATGTGTTTTTGTCTTCCTGACTTGGTATTGGCCTGGGATAACCTCTGTGTACCCACTCTCTATGGTGAAATTGCATTCCTCCTTAGAAACATAATTCACATGTTACCTCTGTGATGAAGCCTTTCTCTGCCCCACCTTTTCTCCAGGCAGAATTATCGTCTCCTTCTGTGTCCCCATGAACACCGTTCATATGATATATGGAGTGGGCAGAATGAAGCCCCAAGAGGTTATCTTGGATTATGCATGTTGGCCCAATCTAATTATAGGAGCCCTTAAAGCTGAGATTTTTCTCTGGCCAGAGTTCAGAGATAGGTGAGAAAAGGGTAAGTCGGAGGTTGAAAGCCTGTGAGAGACTTGGTCCACCATTGCTGAAAGGGGCCACTTGGAAAGCATAAAAAGAATTATAGGCAACTCATGGAATTAAGAGTGGCCCTTGGATGACAGGTAGCAAAAAATAAAATAAAACAAAACAAAAAACCCAGAGACAATCCTATAAACACAAGGAAGTGAATTCAGCCAACAATCTGAATAAGCTTGTAAGCGGACTTTTCCCTAGAGCTTCTAGTGAGGAGTGCAGCACAGCCAAAACCTTTATTTTAGCCTTGTAAAGTCTTAAGCGAAGAACGCAGTTGAGCTCACCTAGACTTATGACCTAAAGAAATTGTGAGAAAATAAACTATGTTGCTATTAAATTTGTGGTAATCTGTTTTGGCAGCAGTAGAAGACAAATATAGCATATTATATTATGTTCCAGTTAGTTGCTTTATGCATTGATTATACTCATTAGAGGTTTATTTCATTGTGTCAAGAATCTTATGTCATCCATCTGTGAGGCTTTCGTCCTTAGGATTATCTCTGACTCAAGGAACAAGTGTGGGAGTTCCCTCTGTCACACAGTGGGTTAAGAATTCGACTGCAGTGGCTCAGGTTGCTGCAGTGGCATGGGTTCAATCCTTGGTCCAGGGCAGTGGGTTAAAGGATCCAGTGTTTCTGCACCTGCAGCTGCAGCGTAGGTCGCAGTTGTGGCTTGGATTCAGTCCCTGGCTGGGGAACTTCCATATGCAGGTGCAGCCATAAAAAAAAAAAAGAGAGAGAGAGAGAACAAGTATAATCAAAGTTGAACTAAACTGACTGGAAGATTTTTAGATTCCTCATCTTTGTCTCTTGAGAGACTTTTATATTGTGGCTTGTTTGTTCTTAGTTTCACCTGAACATAGGCACTTCTTCCTCTTACTTGGAAGAGCATCTCCTTAGCACCAGGGCCACAAAATGAACATGATACTGAGTTTCCTTCAAGAATCACAGACATTTTGACCAATGACTAGTCCAACAAACTGAAATATGTTGCTGTCCAAAGACTTCTGGAACCTAGACCCAATTACATGCCCTAAAACTTGCCTATTCCTGTGTCTGCCTGATAGCTTGTTCTCATGCTGTCTTCTAGTGCAGAAGTTGGGTTCATAAATGTAGATTCTCTAATCTAGGTCAGGGCCTGCAAAAAGCTACAACTCAAGCAATCAACCTTGCAGCCCTGATCTCACCCCAAGGATGACCTTATAGGTAAGGTCTGCCAGCAGGGGTCAGGCCTTCCACCTCACCTTCTTGTGTGAATAGAATTCTGCTAGGTCAGAGCCTCTTCATTTGGGGAGGAGCACTCACCTTTCTCCCTTCCCCTGAAATATGATGCTTAAAAGGCTGCCAGGAAACATGATTTTTAGATTAAAGAAATAAAAACGTACTAATCTAATAATATTAAAATCTTTTCTTTTTATGGTCTAAGAAATGTTTGGAATTTAAAGCTTTCAATACCCAATAAAAAATTCCACTTTCATTTCCTAGACTCCCACATGCTCCTGACTCCTCAAGTGAAAAAGGAAGACAATAATAATAACTATGCTATGGAAGGAATAAATGAGTTAACGGATGAAAACTGCTTTGAACCAGCAATTCCACTCTGGGGAATATATTATATAGACCTAAAAGTACCCGCTAATAAGAATACAGGTATAAGGATGTTCAGTGCAACACTGTGGTTGCAAAAAATAAAACTGGAAACAATACAAATACCTATCCAACTGGGTATAGTTAAATAAATATGGTAATACACAATATGGAACATTATGCATTTTTTTTAGGTATCTCCTGGGTATCATCTCACATCCTCTCAGTCCACATTTTATTCCAGCTGTTGCTGTAGCAACCAGCTTCTTGTAGTTATAATTGACAGCACCTTCCTTTAGCTGCATCACATATTTCTTGCTTTGTGCCCAGTGTTACTTTTATAAAAACAAGCAGTACTAAAGAGTGAGTGTGTCTGTGTGTGTTTCCATAACCTTAGAAAAAGGTTAAAAGATGCACATCAAGTTATTTGCACTGGTCTCCTCAGGGAAGTGGAAGGAAATTGTTAGATCTTCCTTAATCATTTTTTCATTTTTTTCCACTCGTTAGAGTGAGCAGATATTAATGTTACAATTTAAAATGCTTTGAAAAGAAAAAGATGTTTAAAATTAGTATCAAGTCAACATTCCTGGAAAAAGCCCTTCCAACCAGATGATAAGGAAGAAAATAACTGTACTATTGGACCTCAACTGAACTCCAAACTCTATCATAAGCCCTTTTATTAACTTGGACAGGAAAATAATTTTTGGCCTTAGGCCGTCATTGTAAAACAAAAACTATATTCACAGAACCAGCATTCTGGCTGTGACAGAGATGTGTTCCAGAGATTCCTGAATGAAGAATGAACCACTCGTTAAAGACTTCTGATGATTGATAGATAAACAGGTGCACATCCTCTCTTGTAGCATTTCCAAAGGTGTATGTCATAGGGGCTCTGTTGAAGAATGAGAATAACTATTCTTAAGAAAGATCCTGGTTGAAAAAAATTAAAGGAGCCCACAAAAGAAAACTTAAAACTGCAGCAATGCTAGCATCACATGCAATACAAACATATTGGCATGGAGCTCTTTGAACTTTGCATAAAGAAGCAAACAGTGAGATTTCACACAAGACTTTGTAAAAAGTTAAAATCTAGTCTGAACAAATTTCCATTACCTTTATTTGCTTTTATTCCTTTATTTGCTTTTATTCATTATGAATTACTTTCAAGGAATGAGCATTGACTGTATGTATGCATGTATTTTAAGGAAGAAGCTTTTGACCTATAGGTTCCAATGCTAAGAAGCCTCAGGCCAAACAATCAACAGGGTGGCAACACAACCCCATCCATTAGCAGACAAGTGGCCAAAAGTCATCCTAAGCCCATAGCCACCTCGAAATACACCCCTTTACATAGCCCTGCCCACCAGAGGGATAAGACCCAGCTCCATCCAGCAGTGGGCAGGCACCAATCCCTCCCACCAAGAAGCCTGCACAAGCCCCCAGAACAATCTCACCCACCAGGGGGAAGATACCAGAAGCAAGAGGGGTTGCAGCACTGCAGCCTGTGGAAAGGAGGCCACAAACCCAGAAAAACAAAATGAGGTGGCAGAGAAATATATTCCAGATGAAGGGACAAGATAAAACCACAGAAGAACAACTAAGTAAAGTGGAAATAGGCAATCTACCTGAAAAAAAAAAAAATTCGAAGTAATGATAGTAAAGATGATCCAAGATCTCAGAAAAGTAGACACAAGAAATATTTAACAAAGAGCTAGAAGGTTTAAAGAACAAATAAACAGAGATGAACAATACGATAACTGAAATGAAAAATATACTAGAAGGAGGATGCTTTTGAATTCCTCCCCAGAAAGCTAAACCTCAGGTTTATGATCTGGTTCCACTTGTTAACTATGCAAGAGGTAAGGAAAAAAATCTTTTAAAATCATGAGAAAAAGGAATAAAAAAGCATACTCTAAAAGACATAGTCTGCTAATAAGTGATTGACTTAGGGCATGCAATTATAAGTGAATTTTTCTACGCTACTAAATAAGTGGGCCAAGTAAGCAAACCCTGTGATGCAAAGGCCAAGGTACTTTAACACTATGGTAGGTAATTTATGTGTCAACTTGGCTGGGCCACAATGTCCAGATATTTGGTTATTTATAGACCAAGTATTTGTGCACCCCCCTCCACATTCATATGTTTAAACTCTATCATTAATACGATGGTATTAAGAGGTGAGAACTTTGAGGTAATTAAGTTTACTGAGGTCATGAGGATGGAGCCTCCCTGTTGGGACTAAGGCCCTTATAAGAAGAGGAAGAAACTCTTCTCGCTCGTTCTCTCTCTCCTTTTCCTCACAACGTCAGAATACAGCAAGAAGGCAGCTATCTATAAACCTAAAAAGAGGACCTTCACCAGACACTGAATCTGCCAGCACCTTGATGACTTCCCAGTCTGAGGGGAGACTGAGGACTTCCCAGCCTCCAGAGCTATGAAAAATAAATTTCTGTTGTTTAAGCCACCAGTCTATGGTATTTTGTCATAACAGCCTGAACTGACTGAGACATTGGCTAAACATTATTCTAGATGTTTCTGTGAGGCTGTAATTGGATAAAATTAGCATTTAAATTGGTGGACTTTGAGTGACACAGTTTGTCCTCCATAATGTGGGAGGGCCTCATCCAATCAGTTGGTTCTGAAGGGAACCAGAGTCTGACCTATCCAACAAGAAGGAATTGGACTTCAACTGCAGTATTACTCTTCCTGGATCTCCACCATGACTGATTTTGGAAACAACCTGCAGCTCTTTCCTGAGTCTCCAGCCTGCCAAGTAAGCCTCCCCCATTGAATTATAAGACTCACTAAGCCTTCACAATTCTGAGAGCCAAATCCTTAAAATAAATAGCTTTACATACACACATCCTATTGGTTCTGTTTCTCTGGAGAACCCTGACTAAGACAATCACAGTGTATTCAAATACTCTGGAAAGTGAATTGCCTCATTAATATAATTAATGATAATTATAAAAGTAAATATTCGTTGAATGCTTACTAAGTTCCAAGCATTGTTCTACATGCTTTGCAACTGAACTCACTGATCCCTCACAAAAACACTATAAAGCTATTATCTTCATTTTACAGTTGAGAGCAGAAAGTGCACACCACTCAGAGTTAAACAGTTTAGTAAGTGGCAGAGACATTTATGAAGTTACAAACGGCATTTCATAGCCCACTTTCCTAACCATTAGAATAGTGATTTTCAGCAAAGGAACAATACTCTGCACAGACATGATCCTAAAATCAAATGTCATATGTTTTTTCTCTTGAACGCAGACCTCCGCCCCATCCTCTACTTGGAATGATCTTTCTTTTACTGTGCACCTTGATTTCCTTGTCCCCAGACATTCAGTAGCCTCAGATTTCTGAGCAAGGCTTCTCACTATGACCATCATCCTAAGTGTGCCTTCCCTGAAAAGCCATAACCGTGAATCTTCCACTCTTCTTAAGTGGCAGTGGAGTAGGGTGCAATCTGTGTGATCTCTATAGAGTCTCAAGTCTGAGCTCTGTCCTTGTTCTGATGTTACTAGATCTGTAAGCCCCAACAAGTAATTTAAACCCTCTTCCTTTCCTCAATGGAAAGTAGGGAATATAATATCACCTACCCCAAATGAATCCTGTGAGTGTAATAGGAACTAATGCTTGGAAAGTGCCTACTTAGCACAGTGCCATGCACACACAAAAAAACCATTCAGTAATGCTTGCTGTTTTCCAGTTCAAACATTTACCAGCCCTGAGTCACATTTACTCTGGACTCTCTTCTTCCTCTAATACATTAATATGATAGCTCTAAGCCTCTAAAAGGAAGATCTTACCTGCAAGGAAACCAATTTTATTTTATTTCAGGGCCTTTCTAGAAAATAAATAAAATACCTTATCCTACACATTTGTGCATAGACCTTCTTTACTTTCTTTTACCTGCACTCTATTTACCACTCCAAAAGGCTCACCTCCTAAGAGAGGGCCCACCATTCTAGCAGAGTTTAGATTCCTAAGGAAAGTATAAGAGTAAAGGACACTACAACATGCAGTTCCCACTGTTGGAAATAAAAGGGATGCAATGAGACATTCCCATTTAAATGACATTTCAGAGTCATCTTGTATAAAATTGATCTTAAAGTTTAAAAAATTCTGGAGTTCCTGCCGTGGTTCAGTGGTTAATGAACCTGACTAGCATCCATGAGGACGTGGGTTAGATCCCTAGGCTTAGGGATCCGGCATTGCTGTGAGTGTGGTGTAGGTCGCAGACGTGGCCCGGATCCCATGTTTGCTGTGGCTCTGGCGTAGACTGGCGGCTACAGCTCCGATTGGACCCCTAGCCTGGGAACCTCCATATGCCACAGGTCCGGCCCTAAAAAGGCAAAAATGAATAAATAAATAAAATAAAATAAATTATCTCAATGTTAGTATTGCTCACCCGGTGATACAAGTTAGAAACTCAAAGTAATCATGGATTCTTCATTCTCCTTTGTAATTTCACACTAATAATAAAATTACATCTGCAACATGTTTACTTGTATATCTTTCTCATTCTTCCTTTCTTACCATTCACACTATAAACATCCTAACCATCCCTATCAAAACCTCTAGTCGTCTTTCTAATTCAACCTGCACAAAGGTTTTCTGAGGTTTTTTTTCAGTTTTATAAATTGAAAGTAACTAATAAAAATAAACAAGATATCCTGCCTGTAGATATGCCAGTGAATTCTGTCCAGTGGAGAGACAGCACACTCCCTACAGTTTTGTCTCCATTTTTACATTTATTTCAATATTCCTGATTAATTAATGTATCTGTCTGTTCTTTGAATTCTCTTTTGAATATCTGCCTACTTCCCTCATTATATAAAGCTAAATAAAATTTTTAGCACATATTTATTTGATATCTTGTAGGAGAGTCATAATTTTACCTTTCTTTAAAAATTATCCCTGGAGTTCCCGTCGTGGCTCAGTGGTTAACGAATCCGACTAGGAACCATGAGGTTTCGGGTTCGATTCCTGGCCTTTCTTGGGTTCAATTCCTGGCCTTTCTCATGGCATTGCGGTGAGCTGTGGTGTGGGTCTCAGATGCTACTCAGATCTGGTGTTGTTGTGGCTCTGGCGTAGGCTGGTGACTACAGCTCTGATTAGACCCCTAGCCTGGGAACCTCCATATGCCACAGGTGCAACCCCAGAAAAGACAAAAATACAAAAAAATAAAAATAAATAAAAATTATCCCTAAGCAATATCATGTTAGTTGTCCACTTTCAAATTATCAGTGCCTTTTTGATGATTGTGATATTGTGATTTATTATATGTATATGTATAATATGTATACATATATTATACACACACACACACATATTTGGTCTTTGACCCTGTTCCTAGCATAGAGCTCCTAAAATTCTTGGAATTTCCTAAATGCTGACAGCAGTAAAGTTGTCTTGATAGTCATAACAAAACCCTTTCAACCACACCCAAGTTTATGTTAATGAGGTGACTTGTGAAAAGCCCCTAAGTGTGGCAACTTGTTGCCAGGGGAACCAACAATAAATAGAAGATGGACCTTCAGTCCCATCCCTGTATTTCCTGGGAAAGGAAAGGGTCTAATGGTCAAATTAATCACCGGTGGCCAATGATTTGATCTAATTGTGGGTATGTAATGAAGCCTTCATAAAACCTTAAATGGAACAAGCTTCTGGGTTGGTGAACATAGGGAGATGTGGGGAGAGTGGTGTGTTGAGAGATGGCATAGGAACTCTGTGCCCTTTCCCCATACCTTGCTCTAGGCATCTCTTTCATCTAGTAGCTCCTGAGTTATCTATCCTTTTGTAATAAACGGGTAATGTAGTAAGTAAAATGTTTCTGAGTTTTTTGAATCACTCTAGTAAATTAATCAAACCCAAGAAGGGGATAATTGGAACTTCCAGTCTATAGTGGGTCAGTCAGGAGCATAAGTGTCAACTTGGACTTTAATTGGCATCTGAAGTGGGAGAAGGGGGGGCAGTCTTGTAGGACTGAGCCCTCAGCTTGTGGGATTTGATGCTACTTTTGGGTAGTGTTAGAACTGAGGTGAATTATACGACATTCAGCTGGTTTTAGAGAATTGCTTGGTGGTGGTGTGGGAAACCCCCACCTACATTAGAACTGAATTAGAATTATCAACTAAGATCCAACTTCTTAGGTTATTGTTCAAACTTCTTTAGTCTCTATATGCAAGCTACATTTCTCATGTTTTCTCTAACTCTAGCCCTTGCATATACTTTCCCCATGAACCAAGAAGGCTTAGTTCCAATCCTGAGCATGTCTTGATTTCATGGTCCTGCCAATGGTTTTAGTTCATTCTCTTCCTCCCTGCATCAAATTCCTGTTCATCCTTTATGGAAAAGATCAACTCTGACCTCTTCTGTTAAATCTTCCGTAATAATCCTAAACAAATTCCTCTCCTTAAAGCATTTAGTAATAGCAGTATTCTTTTGTGACTTTCTAAACTGCATTATATTCCTTTAAATATATATCCTGTTGCCCTGGAGACCATATATTCTTTTATTTTCATGTATATACCACTATGTCTAAACCAATGCCTGTACCATGCCTTAATCTGCGCTTAAATAATTAATTGACAGAGCGTCTTAGAGGAAAAAAATCTTCTATCATGTGCCCTCTCCATCACCCATCCTACACCAAAATAAAAGTATGCATATAAAATCAAATACTTTTTATACTTTAGAAAATTGCTTTTAAGAAAAATAAGTAGGTAAAAGACACACACATGCAGTAATAGCTTGATTACGCTCAACAGGGAATGCATCTTAAATTCCTAGTTATGAATATTTTAATGAGCAGTATCAATAAAAGCCTCTTACCCTTTGTCCTATTTGTGATGATAAGGATGCAGTTAGTAATAATGGCTCTTTGAGGACAGAGGGAAATCAAAATAATTCATTTTTCAAGAGCGTAAAAGGCAAAGATCCTCCAGGGAAGTTGAATAAGCCAGTTCCAAATAAAAATAATTGCCAAACTTTCTGAAAGCATGGATGAATTGTTCGTTTTTGATAAAAGCATATTTAGGCTCCATCTGAGAAAAAAAAAAAAAACCAGTGAACAGACTTGAAGAAAGCAAAGCACTTGCTACAAGAAAGAATCCCCAAGTTCTAAAACACAGCTACAATGCTCAAATAATGTACACTTGAGTATCTTGAAGTTTTTCTCTTATTGAAGGTCACACATCTAAATTCAGAAGTCTTTTTATCATTATTCTATTTTATTTAATTTTCTTGTTAAAGTATAATTGATTTACCATGATGTGCTAATTTCTGCTGTACAGCAAAATAACTTACACATATATGCATTTTTAAATCTTCCTTTCCATTATGGTTTATCCCAGGAAATTACACATTTGACATCCTCATTGTCAGTCTCTCCCTCATGTTCATCCAGAAAGCTGAGTGATTAAAAGCATGAACTTGGTAGTGAGGTCCTGACTTAACCACTTGTATGACCTGAAGCAAGATACTCAAGCTTTAAAAGCCTTGATTTGCTCTTATATAAAATGGGAGTAATGATAGCACTGCCTCACAGGGTTCCTGTGAAGTGAGAAAATGCAATTTTTACACAGAGCACAGAGCTTAGCACATACCATGCACCTAGGAGATGTCAGCTATTGTTACCATGACCAAATATATCATAGGAGAAAGGAGCAAAATACTTTTGAGGAAGTAATGATAATTACTGAGAAACGATATTTACAAACCCAAGGGTAGTTCAGAAGTTGACTGACACAGAATTTAGAACAACTAAAGGCTTAAACAATAAGGTGATGTGAGAAGATTCCAATAGGAATCACTAATATAAGCATCAAAGTAACCTCCTTGATTGGCAGTTCCACCATTTAATATAAAATGGTAAGACAGAATATATTGAAAAAATAGTCAGATCTCCCTCAGGCTTTAGTTCATTATAAATTACTTTATTTAAAGCACACGTTATAAACTAAAATCTCTACAGAATAGAACCCACTCTATCACAGAATTTTGTTTAACGACCTTGGACCTAATCCAGAGGTTTTTAGTTACATAGAATTCCATGAGGATTTTATTAAACTGTAGTTACGACTCTCATATGTCCTCGTCTCTGAAGGTGGCATTCTAAAACAAGGTGGTATATGATCGTAGAAGCATATAATTTATGAATTCAAAGGTGATTACAGAACCCCTCCATTTTATGGCTAAGGAAACCAGGATATTGAGAGACTGAGTGTATAATAATGTTCTTTACTATAAGCTCGAACAATGCAATTAAAGTGATGGTCCCAGTGAGGACTGACTGACTTTGACACATCTTCAGGAGCCTCTTAGCAGAGCAGAGCAAGCCAGGAATGAAGCCGTAATTCTGAGAAAGATATAACAAAATTCTAAGCAGACCCATATGGTTTTCTTCCTAAAACTATAATACTGACCAGGTGGTCTTACATTTCCTCACTCTCCACACTTTGCTGAGCCTTCATTTATGGACATTTTATGTATCAACGGGTCTCACTACTAAGAGGTTGAATCATTCTTGGTGCTGGTGAATGGCACATGAACAGCACAGACTCCACCAACATATCTGGGACAAAGCTTATGGTTTAAAAACCCAGACAGAGCCCTGGTTTCCCAGATATTTGCCAATCATAGTTTCCTCCTCATCACCAGCATGTTTAGCTCTCTACATGACTGGCCTTATTAACAAGAATAATAGCAACAGTAGCAAAACCTTTTGTATGTTGATATAATATTATAAATAATTATAATTAACCTCATTAATTACTTTTACATACCAGGCACTAGTTTAAAAATAAACCCTAAGAGATAGGTTCACTTAGCATTCCTTTCCTAGAGATGAAAAACCGAGACCACAGCTTTAAGTAAATTGCCCCCAAACACAAGCTGGCATCCAAACTCAAGAAGTTCAGTTCTAAACCTACATCTTTTATCTTTACATTCATAATTCTTGCATCCTTAGCCATGAGATTCTACTATACATCAATTAATCCTCAAAAAAGATTGTTTGAAGTAAATATTATTACCTCCACTTTACCAGTGATAAAACTGGGGCTTAGATGTTAAGTTTAAAGAGATTACAAAACATGATGATTAAGTGGGAGTGCCAGGATTATAATCCAGATCTAACTAATTCCAAAGCCCACACACCACAGTAACAACTGTGATTATCTGGCCTATAGCAGTATTCTCTCCTGCTGAGATTGGAACCTGGGGATCCTGGCTATCTCTTGCTCTCTCTGTAATCCTGGCTTAGGGAGAGACCATCTGGAACCATGATATGACCATCCACCCTATACTGACTATTGCTCTTCTTACAAACCCTTCCTGCCTTACTCCATCAAGCTGGGATCTCAAGCTGACTTCATCACCCTTTGAACACTGTATGTTGGATTCTGGCCCTCCTTCTGCTGGGAACCCAGCCACAAAGCCAGGTTAATTTCCTCAGACCTGGCCTCAGCTTCTTTCCTCTTCCCATTATTCTATAGCACTGAGGATTAGTATCTCTTCTGGTACAAATTATCCAAGTATCTACAACTATATGTAGTATATTCCTAATTTAAGATAATTCAATGTGATGTTATTTATCAACATTTTTAAGTTATATATAAGTATATGAATTATATTTTTATTGTACATATTTCCATAAATCTTAAAGAACTTTAACCAAAATATACTTACTGATATAAACACATCTGCAACATATTTAGTCTTAAAATCTACTTGTTAATCTTTATTGTAGTGTCTTAATGCTTTCCCTTGAGTCTATATACTCATTTGTCTGCTCTTGAGTGATACTCTTCCTAAATCAATGGGTGCCCAACTGTGTTGCTCAACAAGATGGCGTGTTTTGTCCATAAGCCTTTAAATTGTATTTTGAATTAGCTATATGAAATTCAGCAAGGTAATCCAGTTGTGTCCATTTCAGTCGGGGCTGACTTAAAAATGCCTTAAATTAATCATTTCAGCTCCACTGCTATTGAGCCGATTGCCCTTGAAAACAGCAGACACCTTTGGGTGCTCTTGGGACTATTATTAGAATAGTCTGTCAAGCAGTTGGCCCAAAAGATCAAAAATGATTTAAAAACTACTTACCATATGACTTTCATGCATATTTGTGGAAAAGAATGAGTGATTGACTTAATATTAAAGATAACTACATAAAATTAGATGCTGCCAAAGGTGAATGAGAGAGGCTAGAGACCCTAAGGCCATTTGTTTATTTATTTTTGTATACTTAATTTTAGTCTGTATCATTTCCCTAGTGTAAGACTTTAAGAAAAATCATTGCTTTGAGCATTTGATGTATATTTTCTTTTATGTGAATAGTTTAAAAACATTTAAGCTAATGCCTATTCTAAAAGTGCTAACTGTTGAAAATATCCTTCCAAGTAGACATTATTAATGTTGCAGTTCCAAAGAATAATTTTCTCTTAGATCCTGAGAGTCCGTGAAAGTTACACATTTTGCCAAAGTCATAACTCTTAAGATGGAGAAATAGTTGCCTATTCATTCTTGCAGATACATTTTGGCATAATTTTGTAATCATAAGCTAAGATGTGCTCCTCTGAACCGAAATGCCCTTTCAGAGGTAGAATTTATTACCTTGGTCACCATCTTCAATACTTTTGCTAAATGTCATTTTCAGTCAGACATTCAGCAAAAGACTTTAAACTTAGCCAAATAGTAATGCTGATGGATAACAATTGCACATTTTTCCTTAGATATTAAAGTGAAGAATTGTTATTTTCAGTGACATCATTTGTAAACTCCTATCATCACAGTGTTTAAATTTTTTTAAAATAGTGTGATATTTATATTGCAGCTAAAGATCAAAAGGGGCCAATGTCCAGAAAAAAAAAATTAGTGAGCAACTACAAGAATTCTGCTTCAATCCATGAGGAAAATTATTGAGCAGAGTCTTACACACTGAATAAGCTCAAGTGTAGGCATGATGTATTTCTGAAACTTGAAGCAACATCAAATAATGGAAGCAGCCTGAGCATTAGAAACAGATCCCATTCCTATTCCTGGAGACTGGTTCTTCACATGTGGATAACATTGGTCAAGCTACTTGTGCTCTCTAAGCCTCCAGTCATTCTCTAATTTAACAGAATTTCATGCAGCATAAAGACTTAATTCTATTACTTTCCTCTCTCCTGGTTTTGCCAAACAAATCACCAGAATCTTAACTCTTATAGCCACATCTGAGTCACTTAACTCTAATAGCCAGATAGTATTTAGGAATCCATGTTACACAATGAGTTATTTCATTATGAACTTAATGAAAATGATCAAAAATCTTTATTTAAATTAACTGAACCAGAGTTCCCATTATGGCACAGCAGTTACAAACCCAACTAGTATTCATGAGGATGCGGGTTCAATCCCTGGCTTTGCTTAAGGATCCCACATTGCCATGAGCTGTGGTGTAAGTAAGCAACAATTAATTAATTAACTGAATCCATACTCTGTAATGAGTAATACACCAAGTCTAAGGGGCAACCTTATGTATACTCTACATACAGTATATACTAGTGCGTTCTCCTAAAGGATTTGATGATTTTTTTAAACTCTTATTGCTGGGCTGGATTCTATTACTTTTTTAATTGAAGTATAGTTGATTTACAATGTTGAGTAAGATTCTATTTCTCTACGTCACTTGTGGTTCACTGTCCTACTAAGTTGGGTCTGGGATAGCTTTTTTTTTTCTTTCAGGCTCTTACTAATAGTTTTTTGTTTGTTTGTTTATGCTTTTTAGGGCCACACCTGCAACATATGGAAGTTCCTGGAAGTTCCCAGGTTGAATCAGAGCTACAGCTGCTGGTCTATGCCGCAGGCACAGCAATGTCGGATCTGAGCCACTTCTGCGACCTGCACCAGAGCTCATGGCAACATGGGATCCTTAATCCACTGATTGAGGCTAAGGATAGAACCCAAATCCTCACAGATACTAGTGGGGTTCACTGAGCCACAATGGGAAATCCCGCGAATAGATTTTAATTATGCTCATGTACTTGCCCCAAATACAGCCTTTTAGTATTGGTTTTTCTGATATTTATTTAGTTGCTATTATGTGTCAGATACTGTACCTGTTGATTTTCTCAGAACTAGCTGATTTCTACAGAAGGGTTTGCACTCATCGTATATGCATTAACATGCTGGCCATGTCACATGATGTCTTGTTCTTCAGGCAGGATCAGTGTCTTCTGCTTTAACTGTTGCATTATCTCTGCAGGACCAATATTCTCCCCCATGCTGTGAGAACTTCACAGGGTTTAAACGCCTTTAGGCAAGAAAGTAATTTCCTGTTTGGAGCATAAAATGAAATCAGATCCATATGCTCAGTGCCATTATACTTTCAATGTAATACATTAAATACCCCTTAGCAACAGTAGTTCAAATTAATTTCTGTTTAATCATTTCATGCTATCTTCTAGTAGTCATGAAAAGTTTCATAGCAAAATCCTGGTGAGATAATATTTTTCTGTAAGTGCAAAGCTTTTAATCCCTGTTGCTGTAACCAGAAGGGAATTTAATGGTGAGTGACAGGAAATAGACAAATAGGTAATGGATTCTGAGTAATTTGAGAGAGGAGAGGAAAGCAGGAGCTAAGGGTGGGGCCAGAGGGAGCTGCCTAGAGATGGGTGTTAAGAATTGAATAGAAAAAATCCTTTTGGAAACCAGCCTAGAAGGAATGTGTGCTTTATTTTTTTCAATGTTATTTTAGAGTTAGATCATAGTAGGAGTGACTCTATGAAATTAGCTAATAATTCTCTACTTGTTCCTGTAATAATTACCTCCTAGTCTTTCAAGAAAGTTTTTTGGAAAATTTCAAGGCCACCTAAATGACTATTAATTTCTGCTCTAGTCTGTATGAGGAGGTAAATGACTAATAAAGAAAGACACTGTCGGAAGGACAAGCAGTTTGTATCCAAAGAGAATAGCATTCAGTGAGTGTGAAACCATCAGCTGAGAAATTACTTTGAAGAACCTTAAGAGGCCATGGAGAGGTTAGTGATGGCGAGTCTTGCTCAAGAGATGGAAAATGATGTATATATGAGAAATATTTGATATTTTCTATTGTATAACTCTCAAAATAAGGACATCATAGGGAGACTTCAGACAGTTTAAGGTGAATTGACTAATGTGCAATGTTAGATTCCCTCTCTTCTTTTTTTTTTTAATTTCGATTTTATTTTTTTGACTTTATACTCCAGCCATACTTTGTTTTTCTGGAACTCTGAATGTGTAAGTTCACATTTTGTGCCTTTGCTTATGCTGGAGTGGTTTGGTCATCCCTTTCCCACCAGATCTAAATATTTCTCATTCTTTAAGGCTCAGCTTAAACACTGCGTCGTCACAGTCCAAACTGAGTGCCCCATCCTCTACACATCCTTGTCACTGGGTTCTTATTGTTTTATTTCCTGTGTTCAAATTTGTCCTCTCCACTAGCTCACAAAGATAGTTTATATACCTTTGCATAGACACTGCACCCAAGAGAGTGTTTCATAACTAGTAAGCATTCAATATTATTTTTTTAATTCAGAATAAGGTGTAGAGTATAGTTTGAAATATTAGAAAATAGATTTAAATAGCTATCCATTAAGTGGTATGGCAGTTAGTTCTGGTTCCTCTCAGAATTTCTCTTTTTTATACTTTAGGGATTAAAAATAATAGTCTTGCATTATGCTTTGGATTTTTGCGAGCATCACATGAAGAAGACATGTGAAAGTGTACTCTAAGCTGTAGAACACTATGCAGAGATAGGATCTTGTTTCTATGAACAGAACTGTGATTTAAGCACATTGCACATTAGTTTCCTTCCATGATTACACAAGCTTTTCTTTGCCCTTCCATAATGACTTCACAAATGGCTACAATTCTCATGGAAAAATGAAGTCTAATTCTACACTTTCTTTCCCATCTCCCTGCCACTGGAATCTTTCTATTATTATTAAGATTCTCTCATAATTGATAGACTGCACAGATCTGACACTGTGTGTAATAGAAGGCCATGAACCTTCCACATAGGTCTTCTGGAATGGCCATTCCCAGAATGCTTCCTCTCTCACATTCTGGCTGCCATGCTGTGAAAAGCCCAAGCTACACTGAGAGGTCACACCTAGGTAAGTGCCCCTGTGAATAGACCTGGCCTAGCCTGTCCTTAAGCCATCCTGCCCGGGTGCTGGGCTTTGAGTGAAAATGTCTTTGGGTGATTCTAACCCCCGGGCATCCTGGTCATCCCAGCCATTGCGGGGCAAAGGAAAGCCAGCCTCCCTTTGCCTTTCTGAATTTGTACCCCACAGAATTAATGAGCATAATAAAATACTTATTATTTTATGCCACTAAGGTTGGGGTGGTTTATTACACAGAAATAAATAATGAGAAGAACTTCTCACATATTGCCTGCCAATATTACCCTTACCATTTGTTAGCTGTATTAGCCAGGACAACATAAGTGGCACCAAGGTAAAAAAAATATTAATTAAATAAATAAAAATAATTTAAAAAATAATTTCAGTGGTTTTAAATAATAAAAGCTTATTTTTTCCTCACACTGCATGCCCATTGAGAGTCAGCTGGGAGGCTCACCTCATCATGGTTACTCAGGGACTCAGGCTAATGGACATTACCAATCACTGGGCTGAAAGGCAAAAGAGCTCTAGAGGATCTTGATTCAGCAGTTGAATGTTAGGCCTGAAAATGACACATGTTACTTCTGCTCATAATTCATTGGCCAGAAGTAGTCATTGGCTCCTCCCACACACAAAGCTGCCAGAGGTATTAGTCCTAACATGTACTTTAGAGGAAAAGAGCCAGAAATACTTGGGAAGTAACAGTAATGACTACCATACAAGCTTTGCTGTAGACATTGCCTGTCCGGGCTTCCCAGCCAAACCCTTTCCCTCAACCTTGGCTTCTGACTTTCTGCTTGCTGTGACCTGTGTTAGTTCTTCCTGCCTCCCGAGGCCAGGAGCTTTTTTATTGCTACCATTTCAGTATTCAAGAATTGTATCTATAGCTAATCTTCCTGTCTACCCTTCCTGCACATTATCTGCATATAAAGCAGTGGCTGTGGTGGTCTCCATGACAACCAAGACTATCTAGTGCTTTTGCTGAACCCCTAATCATGAGGTTGTTGTTTTCTTTTTCCACCTTTGTCTTCTGTCTTTTCTTTATCAGAGCCGTAATCAGGTTTGTATGCAGAGTTCATCATTCCTCTTCACATTAAATAAAAAATATAGCCTGGACTCATACCTCTGGCCTGAAATAATTACTCATATGAAGTATCAATGAAAGGTATTAATAAAAAAAGGAGGAATGAAAAGTAAAAGAATGATATTAGAAGAAAGAAAGGATCTTGTTAAATGAGAACACAGGGAAAGATTTTGAAAGAAAGAGTTAATAAAGAAGGGAATGGACCAGTGTGTGTTTTGGTGCAATTTATTACTAGGTATTACATTCATGTCCCAAATCTTTTTATGTATTCACTCTTTTACATTTTGAAAGTTCAGATTCCTTGCATAAAAAATAGGGAAATATAATACTTCCCTACTTCCCCTACCTAATAAAGTAGTTTTAAAGATAGGTTTAACCAGTCTAAGTAAAAATGCATTAAAAGGGCAAAGTATCAATCAACTTCAGAGTATTAGTATTACATTCATTTTCAACAAACGTAGGAATGATGGTTACTGCTCTAGTCTCTTGATGGCTTTAGAAGGTTTGTAGAAGGCTTTCAACATTCTCAGCCTGTAATGTGGCTCAGCTCAGATGTTTAAGACATTTAGGTACAAGGTGGTGAATGGCAGGCATAATCAATGCTACAGAATGTGAGGTCATCAATTAAATATAGTTTTTAGGAAAAAAAGCTAAAATCCAGAAACATATTCCTCTGACTTTGAATGATACCAATAACCTAAATAATTCAATAGCTTCCTATCCACCCACATCCTTTTTAAGATTTTAACAAAATGGGACAGGATTTGACAGTGATGGCACTGGGAGAGCTGGAGGTGAACCTCTGAGCGAGGGAGCCTTGACACAGTGTCTGCCACTGCCTGTCAGGGATGGCATGCAGAGGCAGGACAGCCCTTCAGAACCTGTCTTACCAGTTCGTTTTGAATCGTTCCGTTTAGGATTCCATGACATTGAGAGTTTTCCCTCCAGTATCTCCTGTTACTCTTTCTCTGATGCTTTTAATGAATCCTCTCCTTTCCCATCTCCTAACTGTGGACACTTTCCCAAGGTGTGACCATCTGTTTTTTCATCCATTAAAATGGCATCAACCAGTCAGGGTTCAAAGATAACACAAAGCTATAATTTTAGTGCTAGCTTTTCTCACAATTTCTACACCCACATTTTCTCCTGCCTTCTAACAATATTATGAGCAAAAATGGCTCACTGCTATTGAGTCACATTATACCAAGTACCATGAGAAGACTTTTACATAAATTATTTCATCCACATACAAACCTATGATGAGGTGCAAAAGCTATCCCCATTTTACAGAAGAGGAAACTGAAATTTGGGGAGATAAAGTAATTTACCCAATTTATGGTAGATACAGCCCTCGATCTTATTTCAGGGACCTGATTGCTTTATCCTCTGCTTTAAATTTTGTCTTATGGATACACTATCAGCACCTCAAAATCAAGACATCTAAATTCACAAACCCAAACCCAACATTTTGTCTTTCTTCACTATTTCTATTAAATTATTAGTGTTTTGTTAATTATCCAAACTAAAACCTTAGAATTATTGTAAACTTCTCCAAAGTCCTTCTACTGCCCAACCCCATGCACTAAATTCTATAGATTAATTCTAACCAATATTTTTCCTACCCAGTGCTTCCATTCCATTTCTGCTGCCATTTTCCTCATACTGGTACTCCTACAATAGCCTCCCCAAAGTTCACTCTACCTCACAATTCTCCCCCTGAACATTGTTCTCAGAATGAGCCTCCTAAAGTACTATTTCAATCATCCTGTTCTTCCAAACCCCTTAGCCTGAAGCTGAAAGCATATGTTAGATCTACCCTCAGACAATTTACTACTCCTTTGTAGAAAATCCAACTAAGCCGAACGAATTGCTATCTCTTGAACATTTCTCTCCTCTGCTTTTTTCAATGTCATTACATAAAAATCTAATACCCATCTCTACTTATGAAATCCTACTCATCATTGAGAGCTTCAGTCAAATGATACTTCCTCCATGAAGCCCAACTGGGTGTTCCCAATAAGAAGAGGTCTGATCCTCTTCTGATCTCCAGAATATGTGGTTTATACCACTATTAATGTGCTTATACATGCGGTTGTATTATTTTCCACTCTGATACTGTAACCACTAGGGAGGAAAATGCCTTATTTTATACATCTTTATATTTCTCAGATTATCTAAAACAGGGCTGTAGGAGATCAAATACTGCTTGAATGAATGTGAAAGAGGAGCTCAATGATTGAATATATCTTCAAAAAGATATTATATAAATCTTAGAAATGAACATCTTGTAAAGCTTAAATTAACATTTTCATGATATTTCTGGTATATATAGTGATATATATTAGTCATCAGTGACTATGTTCAATTATTTATCTTCCAAAAGCTACAACTCAGGCAGAAAGGGATTTGTTTTGAAGGGTCTGTCTTAATTAAAGAGTATTTGCTGTATCTCTAACAGTCAACATTGGAGAGAAAGAGAAGTAATCATTTCCAAGTTTTTTTACATTGCCCACTATAGGCATGCTTCATGCCAGAAAAAAAAACCCATGATGTCTATGTTGCGTGAAATGGTAAACTGAATTTATGGCTTATAATAGAGTTGAAAACTAAACTTCTGCAAATTTCAATAAAACAAAACATCATTTGGAACATTAGATTTTAAAAATAAAGAAATCTCTACTTTTTTATTCAACCCCGCCACTCCTTTTCTAAGGCATACCGTCCTTACATGTACCATGTGAAGCCAGAAGAATCCATCAGAGCAACTTAAAAATCAAAATGAAAGTATGCAATTTTTAGTTGTGTTATTTATTCTAACATGTTTTATGGTTGTGCTTATAAAACCATTTTCTTTCATACAAAAATATTTTAAAACCATTGTCCTCTTGATAAGATGTCTTGATTAGGAATATCCACCCTAGAGGTAGTAGAGCAGGAGAGAAGCTTAGAGTTCATTTCAAGCCTCTGATTAATGCATGAATTTCTGTTCCTCACTGACAAAAGGACACAGAGCCTCTGAACTTTGCCACAAGGTGCCTGACATGGTAACCTATTCTACTTTCAAAACACTTCCATTGTCAGAAAAGTCTCTATTGAACAAACTTTCTGCCTCTGTCCCCTTAGAATCTTGAACTACAGTCCTTATGTTTCTGAATACTATGACAATCCTTAATTATTTGAATGCAATCATCATGTCTTCTCCTTTCCAAAGTTTTCTTAGATAGTGGCTTACTTTTAATCCAGCATTAAGGCACATAATTATTTCAAAGGTCTTAGACAACACCTGGGACTATACATCTTTAAAAGTCTTCACTAAGAATTTCAGCTGAATCTCCTCACTCTCCCACCTCTGCTCTTTACCCTCAGTCACCTGCTCTGCCTGCTCTAACAAAGGAAGTCTAAAAGGATTTTTTTTGCACAGGAAACCACTAGAATGCCCAGAAGGCATGTTAGAATTTCATATATTCATGTAGCTATATAATTATATAGTTATGGTTCCCTCTTGCTACTGTCTTGACTTTGCACCCCCATGAACTGGCTCATCTCTGACTAGGTACTTTGAACTGCATCCTTGTCCTGTACCTAACCACAACTCACTAGCCCTCCTTCTGTACCAAATGTCTACTTATCTGCTTTTCTAATACAGTAGGACTATACTTAAAAGTATTTATTTGTGTATAACTTGAGTATTTTCTCTCCCTCTCTTTCTAAATAGTGTTCTGAGAGGATTTTTCCTAATCCAGAGACTCCATAAGCCATAACCCAAAGAACAAAACCAGTAGTCACTGTTTGAGATAGATTTGGAAGTTGGCTTAAAGGCTGAATTTTTCTGCTCCTAGAAACAAGATTGATTCAGAGGCCATGGAAGGGGAGGAATCTGCTCGAGAAAGCTGAGAGGCAACTCAGACCAGAGAGGAAGGGTCTTCAAAGTATGAGTGGAGTCTGCAAAAAGTGGTGAGGGATGAAAAAGGTCAGGAAGAATTAAGAGGATGAAAACTTATTGCTTAGCTGTAGTCATAAAAAGACCCACAATCACCACAACTATGCATATTCACAACTGTCTGTATGCTTAAGTTAACTAATAGGAACACCTGTATATACTTTATCATAGTGTTGTTCGAGTTTTCCTCAACTAGATATTTTGTTGTATTCTGTAATCCTTCATTAAATAACCTATTTAGGCATTGTAAAACAAGCATATCCAAATGAGACAGAAGCAGTCAACCACCTGGAGGCCGCCAGCATAGAGCCCAATGAAAGACAGCTACACCATCAGCATCCTGGCAAAAAGAACTGCACACATGGTGTCTAAACACAGACTATTCCAGGTTTAAATAAGCCAAGTGTTACATAACAAGCTAGGGTCAGCCAATGCAGGTTGTTCCCTAGGTTCTGCTCCAGGGCTCATTTTTAGACTATTTCAAGGCTTTTTAAAATTAATTATTCATTTATTTAAATATTTTTCACAGTCAGTTTGAATATTTGAAGTAATAGGACACTGAAAATATTAAAGAAGTTGATTCTATTCCAATTTTTGTTGTTTGAAGCATTTCATCAAATAATTGTATGTGAATCATTTCTCTGAACAGGAGTAATTTAAAAGGAGTTGTTTAGTATGTGAACTCATGTGGAAGCCAAGCATATCTCCTTTGACCTTGACCCCAGCTAACCAGACTTTTTTTCCCTTCTTCATTTGACAAAGGGCTCAAAACTAGGCTAGATCTTTTAAAATCTCAGAACAAGTATGTATACTTGTTAGGGAGAGAAAAGGGCTTAAAAAGCAATTATTTTGCTCTTATGAAGCAGCTGTCAGTGCCATCATTCGCATTAGCCATGCAGGACAGGCATCTTTCTATAATCTCCTCTTAATGAAAGGTTTTGTTTTGGTTGTTTGTTTTTGTGTTTTGTTTTTTTCTGCTTAAGCTTGAGATGAAGAAGGAAATAAAGTGGAAAGTTGAACTGTCCCACCTTCTCCACAATCCTCCTTACCATCGTTAACTCCAACTTTATCTATATTCAGTCTACCTAAAGCAACTTGGCACTTTAGGAAGGAGAGAGAGTAGAGAAGGAAAAAAAAAAAATTCTTACTGGGACAGGTATATGATCACCAGAAAATTTGCACAGGCTTAGCAGGGAGAGAACAGAACACAAACCAACGGGATTCCTCCTGTTCCCCTTACATGGTTTCTGTCAATAATCACTACCATTTGAGAATGGTCGTTCTTCAAAATTCAGTCATTGTTTCTCTGCCTACCTCAGAAATCTCCTTCCACGCTATGATTTGAAACCATGGCTTTAATTTCCATTTGCTTCTTTTTTAATTGACTTGATTTTAAAATAATGAATGAAAACACTTTCTCTCAAATTAATATTATAGAATATAATTGACATTTAGAGTTTGTTATTTTCCATTCTCAAAAGCCTGGGAAAAATTGAGATAAGCAAACAGCTCTGAAACACCACTAAATTATGCTCAGTGTGCCTACTTGAAGCATTGTTAAGCCACTATTAAATTTAAGTATTTAGATTCACGTATCATTTACTTGGGTACATAAAGTGTAATTGGCCTCATTTTAGAAATTCATGCTTTCTTGGTATTTGTCAAGGCCCAAAGACAAAGTTTTTATCTAAATACATATTTATTCCTATTCTTTTAAAATTTATAAATTCTTAGCCAAGATTGTAAAATCCTGATTGATACCACAACATTTTTTAAATGTTTATTTTTTCCTATTTTAAAACTGAAACAGGGGGTTCCCGTTGTGGCACAGTGGTTAACGAATCCGACTAGGAACCATGAGGTTGCGGGTTCGGTCCCTGCCCTTGCTCAGTGGGTTGACGATCCGGCGTTGCCGTGAGCTATGGTGTAGGTTGCAGACGCGGCTCGGATCCTGCATTGCTGTGGCTCTGGCATGGGCTGGTGGCTGCAGCTCTGATTAGACCCCTAGCCTGGGAACCTCCATATGCCGTGGGAGCGGCCCAAGAAATGGCAAAAAAAAAAAAGTGAAACATACCAATTAGTTAAAATATTTAGAGTGTGTGTGTGTATAATGTAGAGATTTTATGGTACATATGTATATTAGTATATATAATATAACATTTACATATAAACAAATGTATCACAATTAAGGTGGTCATTGACTATTTTTATATATAATAATGCATATTATTAAATAGAACACAAATCATATAGTATTTTTGTATTTATATACGTATATGTACATACATACATATAACTATTTATATACATACTACATGATATGTATACACACACAGACATAAATATCTTATAAACAACATGGTATGGACATTGGTTGGTTTCCTCCATTGTATCAACAGCTCAAGTTTTCCTTTGGGACTCATCCTCCATCTCCCACTTGAGCCTATTCCACCCTTCTTGACTTTCTGTCCTTACACTGTGTGTAGGTTTCCTTCCCCACTGAATCCATAAATGAAGCAAATGACTCAAGCATAAAACATTCAGAGCAAAACAGTCTGCTGGGATTAGATCAGGTTCAATTTATCATCCTAAAAATTTTCAAAGTCATAATAGCCTCAACGTTTTTCTCCTTACCAATTGAGGCAGATTTTAAGGCAGCCCCTATGATCCCCCTTTCTGATGTTCACATCTTTCTATAAATTCCTCTCTTTAGTATGGGTAGGGTCTGTGATGTACTTCTAACCAACAGAATATGTTATGATGATGGGATATCACTCTAGCAACTCTCCTTGTTGGTTTAATGAACTAAGGAGCCAGGCTGGGAAAGTTCACATGGTAAAGAACTGCAGGCAGGTTCTAGGAGATGAGAGTTGCCTCTAGGAGCTAAGGAAAATCTCTAGCTCACAGCCAACAGTAAGCCCTTGCCCGCCATCCTACAGCCACAAGGAAATTCTGAAACATTCTGAGTAAACTGGGAAGTAGATTCTTTAACACTCAAACCTCCAGATGAGAATGCAGCCCAGCCAACACCTTGACTGCAGTCCTATAAGACCCTGGGTTGAGGGCCCAGCGAAGCTGTGCCTGGACACATAACCCACCAGAGAAGCAGGCTATTTTCTATCCCTGAGAATAGTTTTATTTAGAAACTCGTCATCCACGGGTGGAAAAAAATAAATCTTTTTGGATGTGTATGTTTGACATCATTACATCAATCAAAACCAGATTATATTCCGTGAAAGTGACAGAAATGATATAGTACATTTTTGCCTGTGTTAACAAACAATTCATTGGCTAATTAATTAAAGATCCTGCTGAGAACATTTTAATCCCATCAGAATTTAACTTTCAGTTGGATATAATGAGCAGTGAGACTATTCTCATTGCTGAGTGGTTCAACCCTAATCCACAGCATTTTAACCTCCACCTCTTTTCTCTCTCTGGTGCGACTAAAAACATCTCAGCAACATGTCAGCAGTCAGCATCTCTTTTCTTCTTTCTACTTTCAGGATGGCAACTTCAATTAGTACTCTGTCCTCCTACTTTCATATGCTCTCTGTACAGCAATATTTTACTTGCGATTATCCCAGCCCTCCTACTGATTCCATTAAAGAGTAAGCCAGGAGCAGATTTTCTCTGACTCAAGCTTTTGGTTCCTCCTTTGTTTTTCCTGGCAGATACAGTTCCTTTATTATATGTAACACCTACGGTAATTGCTGCTGCTTCAAAAAATCTCTTCTGAATATTATTAAGACGTGCAGAAGGAAAAAGCGTTCGCAAAATAGAGATATTACTTTTATTTACATTCCAACATTCTCTGAGGGGAAAAAAAATGTGGAAAGCTTTCACCCTGGTGTCTCATTAATTCTGACAATATCCCCAGAGGCAGGGAAGTGACGAGAACCATTTTTCCTGTTATAGTGGAAAAAACACTGAGAAGCCCAGAGAGGTTAGATATCTTGTTGTAGGTGATACACAGTTATTGGAAGCCTGGAGGGAAAATACATCCACACGAACCTCAGGTTTATGACTCTGAGGTACCTGAGTCATTTCTGCACTCTGTTTACAAGAATCTTCTTATAAAGTCCACCTTACTTTTAAATGCTGTAAGCAATTAATTATGTGACAAAAAATGTAGGTTAACTCAAACCTCAAAAGATCTCAAACAAACCTTCTGCTTGTCCAGACTTAGCAATATGAAGTATCGTGTTTCCAAGTGAACGTTCAACCACGAAAGTAATGCTTCAACCATGAGGTGATAAATACTAAGGACCAGGCTGCTCAGAATGTGTCCCCTCCTCCTAGCTGTCAATGTTTACTATCTAGAAACCTGGAAGCTACATTTACTCAGAGTCCTTTGCAGTTAGGGTTCTGAGTGCAAATTAGGTGCTAACAATAAGATATACTTATGCAAAACGGGGAAAGCAAAAGTGAGGAGGAAGGTATTTCTAGGCTCATTAATTGCTATTGCTATTGCTAGCAAATATAATTATGGAGATGTTTAGGGTTTTGCATCTCCCACATTTGGAGAGGTTAGCTGAATTTTGAGTCAGACAGATGCTTCAAGGGGGTTCAGTACATTTATTCCCAATCTAGCAAACATATGTCATCCTCTCACCTTCAGTATCGTTAGCATCCTCATCATCCATGGAATATTTCCTCTATTGCTTTGAATATTGTTTCCCTCCACTCAAGACTTTAGTTTTTGTGAACCATATGAAGAGGTTTCTTTTATCCTCTAAGGTTATAAATTTT
Organism: Phacochoerus africanus; assembly: GCF_016906955.1. NCBI lineage: Eukaryota > Metazoa > Chordata > Mammalia > Artiodactyla > Suidae > Phacochoerus > Phacochoerus africanus. Next base: position 108,853,340 of record NC_062553.1, read on the forward strand.
TACTCAATTCTCAACCCTCAGCCTAAAGCCTGTTTCTTCCTGTGAGCCTGTACTGCCCTAGTTATCCAGTCTAGAATATTAATTAAATTTATTTTATTGCAAGCAACAACAACAACAAAATAGCTAATAACATGTTAGGGAAGTGAGGAATATTATTATAGTGTTACAGGGCTTCTCAAAGAACAAGAGGGTGAATGCAGCACAGCCTCCAGAAGGACAAAAATCCACAAATGTAAACTTATTAATAATCATGAGAATATTATCTTTTTCTATGTGCTTCATTCTTCTCTCTGGACTTCCCAGTTTATGTGGCAGAATTCGATTTTCAGCAGTTCCCAGTTTGTATGTTATAGCTTGAGTCACATAGAAATTGAATCCCTCTCTAGGCCAAGTTCCAGGCTCCTGGATAAGAAGCTCTAATTGGGCTTGCTTGGGTCTAGACACACTTAGATTGAATTGCAGAACTCCATAAGGGCAGCAACTGCATGTGTTTGATTACCTATTACACAGTGCCCATAGCTGATATTCAATAAATGTTTACTGCATGAGGCCAGAGAAGTGGAGTACAAGTGTGGCTGCCAAGAGTCTCCCTTGTGCACTGAGTCTGGGCTGCAGTTAAGGATGCATTTGTGAGCTAGACTGACCCTCCGAAATGGCCCACTCTACCTACTCCATACCATGGCTCCTGTTTACTCTCCAGCTTCCAATCACTCTCCTTCCTCCCTCCCCACAAATCCATCCATAGTAGCTTGGTATCTGTTTTCTGATAACAAGTCTCCTCTTATATCCAAGCCTTTCTAGTTTCAGTTTGGCCTAGAAGGCACATCCACGTGCATTTTAAATGGCAGTGTATTCTCATCTTTTAACTGTAAGGTCACCAGACCATCTAATCATCCTACCATGAATGGCCTCCTCCAGTTCCTAGATAACACTTACCACAATCTATAAATGGCCTGTGTACTAATTCGCTTTTTGTTTATGCTCTCTCCCAAGTAGTTCACAAGCTTAACGCCTGTAAGAATCTCATCTGTCATGATCAGTTTTAGCTCCCGTGGCTAGTGCAGTGTCAGAATTACTGTAGGGCTCCACGCATGTTTGTTCAATCAATCTGGTAAACCCCAGACTCTTCCTATGACTGTTTACTCTTGAGTTATCACAGAGGGATGGTAATAAAACACAAGGATAAAATCATAACACCTGAGTTCATGTCTGTAATTTCATAGCCAAGTGTGTTTTTTTTAAATCAGTAGCCTCTGTTTCCTCATTATCAAATAGCAAAATGATGTTTCGCTAACTAACTTTTTCCATGGCAATATTTAAAGATCAAACAAAATGATACATAAAATCATTTTGCAATTGGAAAGTGGAATAGTAGTATTATTCATAGTGTAAATATTAATAGTATAGAAATATTAATTAAAACTAATAGTAATAGCTATTAATATTAAACCATTTGCCAAGAGTTAACCCTTAGCTTATCCCAAGCTGATGGGACTATAAATTGTACAATTTCCATAGGGAGTAACAATTGATCATCTTTCCAATCTTTTTTAAAGAGTCATAGCACTCAAAATCAATAGGATTGCCTGACAATTACAGAAAATGTTCTTTCCAAAGTAACTATTAAGGTGCCATGTACTGCAGCTTATTTGCTTTTGCTATGTCCACTTTCCACAGTGCTCTTCCATTTTTACTCACATGTATCTCCCCATGAAGCCTTTCTTACAATTCCCAACTGGAAATAACTTCTCCCTTCTCTAGCTTACTTCAGCACTCCTTGTGCTCTCCCATGGGCCCTTCTCCCTTATCACTGTGTGAAATGAAGAGCATCTGAGGAGGTAGGAGAGGGAGAATTCAAGAGCCACCAGTAGGAGAGTGTGGCCAAGATGGTGATGCTGGACTCTGGATGAGAATGGGCAGCAGAGAGAAGTTATGATTATTGTTATTATTGAGTTGTTTTTCCCCCAGGAAACGAGAGAGGATAATAGGTCGGTGGCAAAAGGGAAGAAAAGTGATGTTAACCAGGAAAGGAAATGAGCCATAGGAAAACAAAAGAATGTCACTAGGATTACCACATTCCAAATATTGGTTTTGGAATTCTAAAAAAAGGAAAAAAAAGAGAGCATCCACTATGGTTTCCAAAAACCTTGGGGAAAACACTAAGAAAAATGAGACTTCATGTTTGCTATAATTTACCTAGATGTAATAATGATTATACCGTAACAGCAACTCAGTAATTTCTATTGAGTATTTATTACGTCCCAAGCACTGTGCTGAGCATTTTACAGGAATTATTACTCGATTTAATTGTATAACAACTCTGTGAGTAATTGCTATTATTATATCCATTTTACAGATTGAAAACTGATGCCCATAAAGCTTCAGTAACTTGCCCAAGCAAGACTTTTTTTTTTTTTTTTTTGTCTTTTTAGGACTGCACCCGTGGCATATGGAAGTTCCCAGGGTAGAGGTCGAATCGGAGCTGTAGCTGCCAGCCTAGCCACAGCCTCAGCAATGCCAGATCCAAGCCATGACCTACACCACAGCTCATGGCAACACTGGATCGTTAACCCACTGAGCAAGGCTAGGGATCGAAGCCACATCCTCATGGATAATAGTCAGGTTCGTTACCACTGAGCCACAATGAGAACTCCAAGACTGACTTCTAAGACCGATTCTAAGATCCTGCTCTTAACCACTATGCTGTAAATCCACTCTACATTGAGATCGACCAGAAGACATCATTAATCTCCAAACAGAATTCACAGATATTTACTAAATATATATTTCTCATTTAGTTATTTTCTATAGTCTTATATTTGCAAGGAAATAAGAAGAAGGAAAGAAGAATTGTCCAATATAGCATTCCAAGACTAAAGTGTTCTGGATAGATATTTCCAGCAATGGAGATACTGCTAAGCAAAATCCCTCTGGACCTTTTGTGGTATCTTTTCAAGTGCATGTTTTATCTCAATTACTAGACCGGCTGGTCCTTGTGGGTTGGATATGAGCCCAGCTGCAAATCAGTTTACAGTTTGTGTGAACTTGGACACATTACTTAATCTCTCTACCCCCTAGTTTCATATGTATAAATGAGGATAATATCACTAAACTATTATGAAAATTAAATTTCTGTCTCCTTAACTCTTCACTGTGCTTTGCTTACAGAAAACACCCGGTAAATATTATCCTGTGGTTGTTGTTGCTGTTAGTAAACCATTGAATAGCCTTTGGTGGATATACAGTCTATTTCCTCCCTAAGGTTTCTTAGCCCACAATATCACTACACATGGCAAGTGTTAGAGAACAGGAAGGGAAGAGCAAGAGAAACTGGACATTCGATTTTAGCCACGTATTGGGATTTAGACGAAAAATGTTAGTTTTGTCTTTTTTTGTCTTGTTTTGTTTTGCTGAGCCCAAGGCATACAAAAATTCTCAGGCCAGGGATTGAACCCACATCACAGCAGCAACCTGAGCTACAGCAGTGATAACACCAGATCCTTAACCTGCTGAGCCACCTGGGAACACTCCAAAAATGTTAATTGAATAATCTACTGTCATATCGTACACATAATGAAGTGCATCAGCTTGTATTTAGAAAGTACACTTTCGTAGTTCCCGTTGTGGCTCAGTGGAAACGAATCTGACTAGTACCCATGAGGACCCAGGTTTAATCTCTGGCTTTGGGTTAAGGATCCATTGTTGCCCTGATCAGTGGTGTAGCTCGCAGACAAGGCTTGGATCCCATGTTGCAGTGGCTATGGCATAGGCTGGTAACTGTAGCTCTGATTCAACCCCTAGCCTGGTAAGCTCTATAAGCCATGGGTGCAGCCCTAAAAAGGCAATAAATAAATAAATAAACTAAAAAGTACATTTTCATTGAATTGTTTTTCCTAATTATCACCACCGTACCTAGACTCTAGGTAGGATATAGCTTTTTTATTTGTATCATTTACACAGTAAGAAGCTAACAAAATATTTAGAATATTTATTTCTTCAATATTTAAATTTAATCAGCTTGAGGACAGACAAAATCATCCAAAGAATAAAACTTTAATAAGCCAAGGCCTCTGGGAGTTCCTGTTGTGTCTCAGAGGTAACAAACCCAACTAGTATCCATGAGGATGCAGGTTCAATCGCTGGCCTCACTCAGTGGGTTAAGGATCCTGCATTGCCGTGAGCTGTGGTGTAGGTCCAGATGTGGCTCGGATCCTGCATTGCTGTGGCTGTGGCCTAGGCTGGCAGCTGCAGCTCCAAGTTGACCCCTGACCTGAGAACTTCCATATGCCTCATGTATGGCCCTAAAAAGAATAAAAAATAAATGAATAAAATAAAACAAAGTAAAATAAAAATAAGCCAAGGTCCACATGTGCCATGCAGTCTCATCCAGACAACTGCAGCTCTTTCACTTGGCCTTGATCAAAGAGCACACATGTGCTTTGCAGCCAAATGGGTTAAAAATGCAATCAATGCACTTAATCACATATAGAAAATACAATGAACAAACTGTTTTTCTTCAAACTTTGACATACAATTAATTTTTAAATAGGTATGAAAAGTGGCTAAAATAATAGACTAGAAATAGAGAAAGGCTGTAGGGTAGACAGTTAAACAATTCAGTCCAAGGAAATATAGTCACATTTTTAAGCTAGCAGAAAGGCACATTTTTATTTATAATTTAAGCCTCCATTGTAGGTAGCACTGGGATCATTCATTGTGGAATATAGGAGGATAAATAAAATAAGGACGTCTTCTCAAAGAACCTTCTGTTGTGTCATTAATTAGCATTAAAAAGGAAGGAACTGAAGAAAGTGGAGACTGGGGCCCTCACATAGAGTCCAGATAACATTTTTTCCCCCATGATCCCCATCATCATCATCATCGCAGGTAACGCCCGTGCCATATACACACCTTACGTTACTCCCTTTTATCTCAATCCTCACAATGATCCAGAGAAGGAGATTTCATTATTATTTGCCTTTCTTTTCTAGATAAAGAAATTGGTTTTGAGAGATAAGCTACTTACGTAAAGTTGACACAGCCGTAAATAATCATTATAATTTTCACAGAGGGTCTTGGACTGGTTGGTTAGATGATTGTTTTTCCTCAGCATCTGCTTTAAATCTTAGGACCTTGTGCGTTTTGAATGAGACCTCAACTTTCCTTTTCTTAACAAGAAAAAAATGTCTGGAGAGACCTCATTTTTCTCTATATATAAAATGAAAGAAATGGAGGGTCATATCAAAGTTTCATTCCCCTTTTCAAATATTTTGTTTTTTAAAAAAAATTATGGGTATTGAGTTGCAGCAGCATATTAAGCATCATAAAAGGCTACTTGTAGATTTCTATGGATCAAAGGCAGTACTTTTCTCTGAAATGACCCTTATACTTATCCAATAAATATGAAAATCTTCTGAAACATCCCAATAAACAAAATAAAGAAAATACTGCTTCCTATGAATCCCAATCTTTTTTTTTTTTTTTGTCTTTTTGCTATTTCTGTGGGCCGCTTCTGCGGCATATGGAGGTTCCCAGGCTAGGGGTCAAATCGAAGCTGTAGCCACCGGCCTACGCCAGAGCCACAGCAACGCGGGATCCGAGCCACGTCTGCAACCAACACCACAGCTCACCGCAACGCCGGATCCCCAACCCACTGAGCAAGGGCAGGGACCGAACCCGCAACCTCATGGTTCCTAGTCGGATTCGTCAACCACTGCGCCACAACGGGAACTCCGAATCCCAATCTTTAATTTAAACCTGCTGTAAAAAGGAAAATTATTTAATATTGCATTAAATAGTGGTCAAAATACTAGTTAAGGAACATTGTCAGACTAATCAGAGTTTGGGTTTGGATAGCTTTTCTGTTGTAGTTGTTTGTTTCCAGAAAAAAATTTTAACAATGAAAGACTAGAAAATGTTAAGGAAGACCAATAATTCAAAGTACATTTTGCCACAACTCTTATGACCAATAAATGCATGAGGGGATCCCTGTGCTTTGTCTCTTGCATCTTTGTGAGAATATTAATTTTCTATCTAGTTTCTACTCAATTTTTCCATGCCTATTTGCATACTTGAGTACACATCTATTTTTTAATTTAAAAGAAATATTTGGAGTTCCCACTGTCGCTCAGTGGGTTAAGAACCCAACTAGTGTCCATGATGATGCAGGTTTGAAATCTGGCCTCATTCAGTGGATTAAAGGATCCAGTGGGCATTGCCATGAGCTATGGTGTAGTAGCAGACGTGGCTCAAATCTGGTGTTGCTGTGGCTGTGGCATAGGCAGGCAGCTGCAGCTCTGACTTGGCCCCTAGCCCAGACCAGGAACTTCCATGTCACAGGTGCAGCCCTAAAAAATACATAAATACAATAAATCAATATTTAAACATTAAAAGTAAGTAAGAAAACACAAATCTGGAGAGAAACATGTTCATCCCTTGGAGAAAGTAAATGTATTTCCTGATAACTGATGTTTCTACTGCAGCTTTTCTCTGACTTCAGTCTCTTTCCAAAAAGAGGCAGAAAATCAATGATCAGATATTGTAACTTTCCACTTCAGAGAGTGCAACTTGTGTTTTTATTTCGAGTGTGCCAAAAGTCTTAATTCTTAAATGCTGACAAATTGTCTGTGTCAATAGAACTATGATTCACCTTAATTTGTAAATGTATATAACAATCCCTAAAGTTCTAAAGCTGCTTTGCAAGCAGTTTCTAGCATGTGCAAAGTTTTGTCCTGGTAGAATCTCTTCTGGCATTGTAATCTCTTCCTTGTTTAAAAAGAACACTTAAACAACTTGATGTTTTGCTCATTGTTCCTGAATTGGTTAAGACTGGTTCATATTTCCTGCATCATTGGAACAAAAGAAAACGAACAGCCTGTGACACTCTGGCTTCATTTGCAAATTGTCTAGACAAAGTCTTCCTCCTGAAGTGACTTGATTCCTACCTAAAAGGTTCTCCTGGGCACTCCCCATTTAGATTTCCAATGTTGAACTTAATTCTTGATTGGTTGTCCCCCAAAATGTCACAAGAACCTGGAAATTGGAAGGTGTGAAAGGGAGCTCAGAGACTTTCTATCACCATAAATAAAGAGTGTTCTGCTATGGAATGATTTCCTAAGTCAGATTGATTTCTAAGGTTGGTACAATATTACGTCATTTTCAGTGAAACTGCCTTTAAAGGACTGTGTTGTAGATGATCCCTTTGTAGACTTTGTAGGCACTTTGGAGACTCTTGGTATTCTTGTCAGCTTGTAAAGGAAAAAATATGGGGAAACATAATGAATTGGTTCTGCAGAGAGACATTTAAAATTTTATATGATAGAACTGGCAAAATAAAAATGCCTTTGACAAGACGCTTTGTATAATGCTAGGTACTTTGCCAGCTATCTCCCTGAAATGCATCTTTCTAACGCATTTGTTCCAAAACACTTTCCACACAACAAGGATTCATTTCACCCAACCTAAGGATTACTCCAGGGAGCAGGTATGATGTAATTATTCCAGAGACCCTTTCAAAGTACTAAATTTGACTCATAAAAACATTTTTAAAGCAACTTTCAAAGAAGAAAAGTTTCATTCTTGGCTTTTGCTTTTAGCAAATATATGTTTAGAATGTTTTAGAAATGAGAAAATTAGATGTTTTTGCTTTTTAGTTGTTTTCTTCCTGTGAATTTCATATTCAATTCTGGCCATGACTAATAATAACACATAAAGAAGTATATTAAAATATTGGTTAAGGCAGAAGAACTGTTTTTATGAGCAGAGGATAAAGAATTAAATAGTATATTTTTAGCTAACAAATGGTGGGTTTTAGTTTTTAACTCTCAACTTCAAAAATATCCCATTTGATACTTAATGGCTTAATTATTTAAATTATGAAAAATGATTGCCCATAAAAAGGGGAAAACATTTTTAGTAGACAAAATGTTGGCTCACATTCTTTTCTAAATTATTTCTACCAAGGCAGTTAGCAAAGAGAAATTTTGATTATTAAAGTGGCTTTTTTTTTTTTATAAAACAAGCAATAGAAAAGAGGAAAAGAAATTCTCCTTCTCAATATTTAAAAACTTTAATTTTCAAATATGGGAAAACTCTTAAATAACACCATTAAAATTACCACCAATCATTTATATTGTACAAAATCACTCACCACCACAATATAGTACTTCTCCTAATGCTAGTATCCATTTCAGTATGTAATTTGATTCAGTGTATAATAATACAACAAAGAAAATAAATGATGAAGAAACACACACACACACACACACACACACACACACACACCCCTATTTACAATGCATCAGAATGGTTCCAGAAGTAAAAAGATCAGTGGGATTCCTTCACACAAGATTACTGGCACTCAATAAATTTTATATCATTATCTCATAAGTCTTCATGGGACTTACGCCTTCAATACTAAGGCAGAGTAAAAAATATATAGCTACATTTTTGTAACACATTGTTGCAAATCATACCAAACATTTGCAGAGACATTCTGTGGGTCAGGAACCTCTACTAATATCCAGATAATCACTACTAATGAGGTGATTATTCACTATAATTACATTGAGAACTGCCATAATTTTAATTTTATGCTTAACATTTCTCAAAATCATGAAAGGTTTTTATTATATATTACTCTCAGAGCAGAAAAGTTCTTTTTTTCCTAAAAAAGTCAGGCATGGAGAATTCTATCAAAATTCAACAAAAAAAGAATATATTAGAATTTATTTTAAAGCTTGGTATCTAAAAAATAATAACTAATAGTAGGAAATCAGACACTATGAGTTGGTTCATGAAATAATTTATTCTAGTGCATTTAACTTTTTTTTTTGCTAAATTTATCCAAATTTAGACTTTTTTTTAAGGATATACTTCAAACCAGCAGTTCCAAAAACAGTGGCTGTTAAGTTTCTGCTGGCTAATTTATTTATCTAATATGCTTTGAGTTAGAGGGTTTTTTAATTTTTAATTAAATTATAGTTGATTTATGACGTTGTGCCAATTTCTGCTGTACAGCAAAATGACTCAGTCATTCATATATATACACATTATTTTTTATATTATTTTCCATCATGGTCTATCCCAGGAGGTTGGATATAGTCCCCTGTATTATACCTTATTGTTTATCCATTCGAAATGTAATAGTTTGCAACTACTAACCCCAAACTCCCAGTACATCTCACTCCATCCCCCTCCCCACTGGGCAACAACAAGTCTGTTCTCCATGTCTGAGTCTATTTCATGTTTTGTAGATGGGTTCATTTGGGCCATATTTTAGATTCCACATATAAGTGATATCATATGGTATTTGTCTTTCTCTTTCTGACTTACTTCACTTAGTATGAGAATCTCTAGTTCCATCCATGTTGCTCCAAATGGCATTATTTCATTCTTTTTATGACTGAATAGTATTCCACTGTATATATGTACCACATCTTCTTAATCCATTCCTCTGTTAATGGACATTTAGATTGTCTCCATATGTTGGCTATAGTGAATAGTGCTGAAATGAACATAGGGGTATATGTATCCTTTTGAATTATAGTTTTGTCTGGTTGTATACCCGGGAATGGGACTGATGGATCATACGGTAGTTTTATATTTAGTTTTCTGAGGAACATCCACACTATATTTAGTTTTAGGGATTGTACCAGTTTACATTCCCACCAACAGTGCAGGAGGGTTCCCTTTTCCCCACACACTCTCCAACATTTGTTATTTGGACTTATTTGTAGACTTATTAGTGATAGCCCTTCTGACTGGTGTAAAGCAGTAACTCATTGTAGTTCTTTTTGGTTTGGGTTTTTTTTTCATCTTTTTAGGGCTGTACCTGGGGCATGTGGAGGTTCCCAGACTAGGGGTCAAATTGGAGTTATAGCCACTGGCCTACACCATAGTCACAGCAATGCCAGATCCTTAACCCACTGAGCGAGACCATGTATTGAACCTGCATCTTCATGGATGCTAGTCAGATTAGTTTCCACTGAGCCATGACGGGAACTCCAACTCATTGTAGTTTTGATTTGCATTTCTCTGTTAATTAGCAATGTTGAGCATCTTTTCATGTGCCTACTGGCTATCTGTATGTCTTCTTTGGAGAAATGTCTATTTTTTCAGTTGGGTTGTTGTTTCGTTGTTGTTGAGGTTGTATGAGTTGTCTGTTTATTTTGGAGATTATGCCCTTATCAGTTGCATCATTTGCAACTATTTTCTCTCATTCCATAGGTTGTCTTTTCTTTTTTTTTTTTTGTCTTTTTGCCTTTTCTAGGGCTGCTCCCACAGCATATGGAGGTTCCCAGGCGAGGGGTCCAATCGGAGCTGCAGCTGCCGGCCTACACCACAGCCACAGCTACGCAGGATCCAAGTCATGTCTGCAACCTACACCACAGCAATGCTGGATCCTTTAACCCACTGAGCAAGGCCAGGGACCGAACCCGAAACCTCTTGGTTCCTAGTCGGATTCATCAACCACTGCGCCACGACAGGAACTCCGTCTTTTCATTTTTTAAAAAATGATTTCCTTTGCTGTGCAAAAGCTTATAAATTTGATTGGATCCCATTGGTTTATTTTTGGTTTTATTTCTGTTGCCTTGGGAGAATGATCTAAGAAAATATTTGTACAGTTTATGTCAGAGAATTTTTGCCTATGTTCCCTTCTAGGAGTTTTATGGTGTCTTCTCTTACATTTAAGCCTTTAAACTATTTTGAGTTTATTTTTGTACATGGTGTGAGGGTGTGTTCTAGTTTCATTGATTTATATTGCAGCTGCCCAGTTTTCCTATCACCACTTGCTGAGAAACTATCTTTTCCCATTTTATATTCTTGCTTCCTTTGTTGAAGATTAATTGACCATAGGTATCTGGGTTTATTTCTGGGCTGTCTGTTCTGTTCCATTGATCTGTATGTATGTTTCTGTACCAGTACCACACTGTCTTGATGACTGTAGCTTTGTAATATTGTCTGAATTCTGGGAGAGTTATACCTCTTGCTTTTTTTTTTTTTTTTTTTTAACCTCAGGATCACTTTGGCAATTCTGGATGAGTGGATTTTAATATCTTTAAAAACATTCACTGAGTATATCACAGGTTATATGCACATAATATAGCACTCTGAGATTGCTACAGAAGAAAAACAGACAACCTAAAAAGCTGCATATCACTGAATATGGTATTACATGAGAAAAATAAGTTAGGTACAAGAAAGGTACATCAAATATGCAAATATGAATATTTAGTAATTCAAAATAAAAATGGCAGGCCCTGGTTCTTATCTATGAAGGTAAATTCAGTTGGTTAAGAGTGGAAAAGCTGGCAGAGAGAACACCAATTCCTCAAAAACACTTAGAAAAAAGAAAAAGAATAAGAAAGTTTTTTCCTTTGTGTGTTGTAATGAGATTGAGCTAAAAGTCTGGGGGAACCTGCTTTATGATGGTACATTGTGTGCTCCCAGAGATAGAAATTTTAAAGAGGACAAAACTAAAGATTAAAAAAGGGTAGTAACTTTCTTGATACTCCAAAGCTAATCACAACAGAGCTGGGATTCACTTCCTGACTCCAAGTTCAATACTTGATTGTTCTCTCCATTTTTTTTTTTTTTTTTACAGGGGTCTAGCAAGCCCAGGGCCTCTATATAATTTTTGGCCTTTAGATAATAATGACTGTTCATCACATAGCTGCTACATAATTTTATAAAGTAAGATGAAGTTTTTAAATTGTTTAAATGAGCCCAACACCCTCATTCTATAGCCAAGAAAAATAAGGTCCTGGAATGGAAACTGTTTTACTCATGTGGATACAGCTAGATGATGGTCAAGATTAGAGACCAGGTATCAGATTCTCAAAGCACACCTCACATTCACCTGATAAACAGTGTTAACTGCTTTCATTGATGTGGGCTTTAAAGACAATGTGGATCTAGATGTTGTACACCTGACAGCTTATTCTGATGCATGACGCATCTTTAAGTAAAAGACATCAAGGTACACAATATCTTCTTAATTACATCAGAGTTCTCATGAAAAAGAAATGAGGAGTTCCCGTCGTGGCGCAGCGGTTAACGAATCCGACTAGGAACCATGAGGTTGCGGGTTCAGTCCCTGCCCTTGCTCAGTGGGTTAAGGATCCGGCGTTGCCGTGAGCTGTGGTGTAGGTTGCAGACGCGGCTCGGATCCTGTGTTGCTGTGGCTCTGGCGTAGGCCAGTGGCTACAGCTCTGATTCGACCCCTGGCCTGGGACCCTCCATATGCCATGGGAGCGGCCCAAAGAAATAGCAAAAAGACAAAAAAAAAAGAAAAAAGAAAAGAAATAAACTGAGGAGTTCCATCATGGCTTAGCAGAAATGAATTTGACTAGCATCCATGAGAACACAGGTTCGATCTCTGGCCTTGCTCAATAGGTTAAAGGATCTGGCATTGCCATGAGCTGTGGTGTAGGTCACAGATGCAGCTTGGATCTGGAGTTGCTGTGGCTGTGGCATATGCCAGTACCTGCAACTCTGATTCAACCCCTAGCCTGGAGACTTCCATATGCCATTGGTGCAGCCCAAGTGACCACAGTAAATAAAAGAGGTCAAGCCAGTTTAAAATACTGTTTAGGAGTTCCCGTCGTGGCGCAGTGGTTAACGAATCCGACTAGGAACCATGAGGTTGCGGGTTCAGTCCCTGCCCTTGCTCAGTGGGTTAACAATCCGGTGTTGCCATGAGCTGCGGTGTAGGTTGCAGACGCGGCTCGGATCCCGCGTTGCTGTGGCTCTGGTGTAGGCTGGTGGCTACAGCTCCGATTTGACCCCTAGCCTGGGAACCTCCATATGCCGCGGGAGCGGTCCAAGAAATAGCAAAAAGACAAAAAAATAAAATAAAATACTGTTTAGAAGGAACAACATTCTGAATACATTAACTACTTATATTTATTTTAAATGTATTTAAAAGTAGGAAAAATTTTAAATGTTTATTTTTTCATCAACTTAATTTTCTTCAATTCATTGATTTGGTTTGTGATTTTCCATAACAGTACTCTTTATAGTGGAACTAACTTTTCTTCTACTGTATGCTTAGAAATGTGACATCTCTCAATTATCTTACCAGATATCAATTAACTAGGTCATCTTTTTCTCCAATGCCAGCACATCTTATTGAACTTTATGTAGGTGAAATCATATAGAAAATACTATTTTCTATCTGGCTTCAATGTTTGTAGAATCATTCACATTGTTTTGAATAGCAGTAGTTTGTTATTTTTCCTTGCTGTATCATATTTATTGTTAATTCCACCAATTATGGAAATATATTTAGATTGTTTCCAGTTTGGGATTATTAAAATTATACTCATGAGGGCATTCTTTAGTATTTATTTTGTAACATTTTGGTTTGGTGTAAATCTAGGATTTCTAGGTCATAAGGTAGTTTATGTTCACCATTAGTAGATAATGCTAAAAGGTTTTCAAAAGTGATTCTACTAAAGTACCATTATACCAGCTTCACTCCTGGCCAATACTTGCGATTATGAGCTTGATTTTGTATAATTTTAATCATCTTAAGGTGTATGGTTATATCTCACTATGGTTTTAATTTGCTTTTTCTTATTACCATTGAAGTCAGTTCTTCTTTCTATCTATTTATTCACTGTTAGAGTATCACATTCAGAAGCACTTAATTCTTTAGCCCATTATTAAACTGAGCAATCCTTTGCACTCACATTTATTTGTAAGGAATTCATTATATATTCTGGATATGATTTTTTTTTTTGTCTTTTTAGGGCTGCATTCTCAGCATATGGAGGTTCCCAGGCTGTGGGTTGAATCGGAGCTGTAGCTGCTGCCAGCCACAGCAAAGCCAGACCCAAGCCATGTCTGTGAAGTACATCACAGCTCATGGCAATGCCGGATCCTTAACCCACTGAGTGAGGCCAGGGATTGAACCCGCAATCTCATGGTTCCTAGTTGGATTCGTTAACCAGTAAGCCACAACTTGGCCAGGGGTCGAATCGGAGCTGTAGCCACCGGCCTGTGCCAGAGCCACAGCAACATGGGATCTGAGCCGCATCTGCAACCTACACCACAGCTCACTGCAGCGCTGGATCCTTTAACCCACTGAGCAAGGGCAGGGATCAAACCCGCAACCCTATGGTTCCTAGTCGGATTCGTTAAACACTGAGCCACGACAGGAACTCTACTTTTTTTTTTTTAATATTATTTTCCATCATGGTGTATCACAGGAGGTTGGATACAGTCTCCAGTCCTGTTATATAGTAGGACCTCATTGCTTATCCATTTTAAATGTAATAGTTTGCATCTACTAACCTCTTCTGAAACTATTCCAAGAAGTTGAAGAGGAAGAAAAACTCCAAAACTCATTCTATGAAGTCACCATCACCCTGATACCAAAACTAGACAAAGATACCACAGAAAAAGAAAATTACAGGCCAATATCACAGATGAACATAGATGCAAAAATTCTCAACAAAATACTAGAAAACCAAATCCAGCAATACATTAAAAGGATCATACACCATGATCAAGTGGGATTTATCCCAGGGATGCAAGGATTTTTCAATATGCACAAATCAATCAGTGTGATATACCACATTAACGAACTGAAGAATAAAAAGTATATGATCCTCTTAATAGATGCAGAAAAAGCTTCTGACAAAATCCAACACTAATTCCTTATTAAAAAAAAAAAAAACCCTCCGGAAAGTGTGCATAGAGGAAACCTACCTCACACTATGGCCGTATATGACAAACCCACAGCTAACATCATTCTCAATGGTGAAAAGCTGAAAGAGTTCCCACTAAGATTGGAAAAAAGGCAAGGATGTCCATTCTCACCACTTCTATTCAACATAGTTTTTTAAGTCCTAGCCATGGCAATCAGAGAAGAAAAAGAAATAAATGGAATCCAAATTGGAAGGAAGGAAGTAAAACTATCACTGTTTGTAGATGACATGATACTGTACCTAGAAAATCCTAAAGACACTACAAGAAAACTGTTAGAGCTCTTCAATGAATTTGGTAAAGTTGTAGGATACAAAATTAATACACAGAAATCAACTGCATTTCTATATACTAACAACAAAAATCAGAAAGAGAAATTAGGGAAACCATCCCATTTACCATTGCATCAAAAAGAATAAAATACCTAGGAACAAACCTATCTAAAGAGACAAAAGACCTGTACTCTGAAAACTATAAGATGCTGATGAAAGAAATCAAAGATGACACAAACTGATGCAAAGCTATATCATGCTCTTGGATTGGAAGAATCAATACTGTCAAAATGATTATACCACCCAAGGCAATCCATATTGTCAATTCAACCCCTATCAAATTACCAAGAACATTCTTCACAGAAGTAGAACAAAATATTTTAAAAGTTGTATGAAAACGCAAAAGACCTTAAATTGCCAAAGCAATATTGAAAAAGAAAATGGAACTGGAGGAATCAGGCTCCCTGATGTCAGACTATATTACAAAGCTACAGTCATCAAAAGACTATGGTACTGGCACAAAAACAGAAATGTAGATCAATAGAACAGGATAGAAATCCCAGATAGAAACCAAAGTACCCATGGTCAATTAATCTATGACAAAAGAGGCAAGAATACACAATAGAGAAAAGACAGTATCTTCAATATGTGGTGCTAGGAAAACTGGATAGCTACATACAAAAGAATGAAATTAGAACATTCTCTGATACCATACACAAAAATAAACTCAAAATGGATTAAAGACCCATATTTGAGACCAGATACTATAACACTCTTAGAGAAACAGGAGTTCCCATTGTGGCTCATCAGAAATGAATCTGACTAGTATCTATGAGGATGCAGGTTCGATCCCTGGCCTCAATCAGTAGGTTAAGGATCCAGTGTTATGGTGAGCTGTGGTGTAGGTCACAGACTCGGCTCTGATCTAGCATTGCTGTGGCTGTGGTGTGGGCCAGTGGCTATAGCTCCAATTTGACCCTTATCCTGGGAACCTCCATATGCCCAACGTGTGGTCCTAAAAAGACAAAACAAACAAACGAACAAACAAAAAACCTCTTAGAGGAAAATATAGGCATAACACTCTCTGACATAAACCACACTAATATCTTCTCAGATTCACCTCCTAAACAATAAAACAAAAATAAACAAATGGGCCCCAAACTTAAAAGTGTTTGCACAGCAAAGGAAACCATAAACAAAACAAAAAGACAACCCACAGAATGTGAGGAAATATTTGCAAATGAAGCAACTGACAAGGGATTAATTTCAAAAATATACTAACACCTCTTGCAGCTCAATATCAAAAAAAAGCCAATCCAATAAAAAAATGGGCAGAAGATCTATATAGATATTTCTTCAAAGAAGACATATGGATGGCCAAAAAATACATGAAAAGATGCTCGACATCACTAATTATTAGAGAAATGCAAATCAAACCACTGTGAAGTATACCTTGTACCAGCCGGAAAGGCCATCATTAAAAAGTCTACAAATAACAAATTTTGGAGAGGGTGTGGAGAAAAGGGAGGCCCTCTTACACTGTTGGTGGGAATGTACAATGGTGCAACCACCATGGGAAACAGTAAGGAGATTCCTCAAAAAAATAAAAATAGAGCTGTCATATGATCCAGCAATGCCACCCCTGGGCATCTATCCAGAGAAAACCATGACTCGAAAAGATATATGCACCCCAATGTTCATTGCAGCACTAGTTACAATAGCCAAGACATGGAAGTAACCCAAATGTCCATCAACAGAAGAATGGATAAAGAAGTTGTGGTACATATATACAATGGAATATCACTCAGCCATACAAAAGAATGAAATAATGCCATTTTCAGCAACATGGATGGACCTAGAAACTATCATATTAAGATAGACAGTGAAAGGCAAACATCATATGATATCACCTATATGTGGAATCTTTTTTAAAAAGGATAAAAATTAACTTATTTGCAGAACAGAAACAGTCTCACAGACTTTGAAATACTTATGGTTACCAAAAGGGACAGGTGGTGGGTAGGAGGGATGGATTAGAGGTTTAGGACTGGCATATGCACGCTGAGCTATATGGGATGACTGGCCAATGGGAACATGCTGTATAGCACAGAAAACTCTACCCAGTATTCACTGATAATCTATGTGGGGAAAGAATCAGAAAGAATGGATATGTGTATATGTATGACTGGGTCACTTTGTTTTACAGCAGAAATTATCACAGTCTTATAAATTAATGATACTTCAATAAAACCAAAAAACCCACTTTTCTAGACTGTTTTAAGATATTTTAATTTAGTATTTGAAATATGCAATGCATGTAAGATTCATTTGGATAGTAAATAGACACAGTCGCTAAGAATTTAAGAGTGATGAATAAAACTGGGAAAGGAAGTGAGCTAAACTCTATATTATTACAAATATTTATTGCATTGATTAAGATGCTTATATTCTGGAGTTCCCATCATGGCTCAGTGGTTAATGAATCCGACTAGGAACCATGAGGTTGTGGGTTCAATCCCTGGCCTTGCTCAGTGGGTTAAAGAACCAGCTTTGCTATGAGCTGTTTTGTAGGTGGCAGACGCGGCTCGGATCCTGCGTTGCTGTGGCTCCGACATAGGCCAGTGGCTACAGCTCCAATTAGACCCCTAGCCTGGGAACCTCCATATGCAGTGGGAGCGGCCATAGAAAAGGCAAAAAGACAAAAAAAAAAAAAAGATGCTTATATGCTTATTCTGAATTGTAAAACGTAGCTATTGAATTTAACGAAAATAATCCTACCTAAAGCCTTGTGTGTCTTCCGACATTTTTCATAACTCCATTGAAAAAATATATCATCTATAATGAAAACTACCAATAAACTCATTAAATCTTGTCATGATTTCCTTTCCTGTGTCATGTTTTTGTCTAATGGGCTTTTCCAAACATGTAATGCCTCGTGTGTCCAAGTAGCAAATGTCATTTAAAGCTATCTTTTTGTTTTCATGCTTTTTTTTTTTTTTTTTTCTGGCTTTGAAATAGACAGCTCCCATGCTGGCATAAATTTTTTAAAAATATATCCATTATGACTTAGATTATTTCTGAATCAGGGCCTGTGGGCCAGCCATAAAAAACATTTTTCTTTCCTAGAACATGAACAGTCCGGATTTTGCCAGAGGCCTGTCTGCCAGCTAACCAGAACCTGCTAGTGCCCAGGAAACAGGCCTATTATTTAAAGGTTTGGCTTTTCATAACTCTGGCTATAAAATAAGAATCATCAAAACAAAGAAGAACTTGGGTTGGCTGCTGGATTTACTACCTAGCTGGTCACGTAATTCTCAAGGTTCTTCGTCTTTGCCAATACAAGAAAACAACACCAGTTCACATTAACAGCCAGGTTTGGGGTTTTTTTTGATGTTTTTCTTTTTTCTTTTGTCTTTTTAGGGCTGCACCCAAGGCATATGCAAGTTCCTGGGCTAGGGGTCTAATCGGAGCTACAGCTACTGGCCTATGCCACAACCACAGCAACGCCAGATGCCAGCTGCATCTGCGACCTACACCACAGCTCACAGCAATGCTAGATCCTTAACCCACTGAGCGAGGCCAGGGAGGGAACCCACAACCTCATGGTTCCTCCCAACAAAGTAGAGTGAGCATGATGACAGTTCTATCAATGTATTTTTTATCTGTATGACATTTCTCAAAACCTTTAGCTGTGTCTGAGATCCTTTAAACACACATACACACACAAACAGAAAAACTGTTAATTAAATGCATCTTGCAAATATTTTTAAACACTTCCAAACCAAGGAACTGCATCAAACTTTGTTTCTGACTCTTCCAAACTTTTGGATAAGCATAGTGTATTCTCAGGTGCTCTTAATGTGTTAAACACCAAATGAAGTGTAAATGGGTATTTTTGATCACATCACACAGTTTCATTTTATTTTCTTACTCTGGAGGTAAAAAGAATTCATTCATTATATTTATAAAATGACTTAAGCTTGTGAACCGAGAAACTTCATGTTAGCATGTCATGTATCCTTTATGTTGCAAGTACTAGACTTATATATGTTTTAACAGTTTCACTGTATTTCACTTTGATCAATGAGAAAGACATTTTTTAAATTCTTGAGGAGAGTAACTACCTTCCTTAGGGAGTGGATTTTGATCTGGACTTAAAGAATATACAGGATTCTCTCAGCCAGGAAAGGAGAATAAAGGCATTGCTAGATGGGAAAATAACCCTAGTAAAGGCCTGGATGAACAAAGTTTCTTGAACAGTTGAGGGACCCTATCTTGCAGCTAGAGGTACAGACGTGGACAGGTAGTCACGAATGAATCTTAAAAAGTAAGAATGTGCATGTCAGGCCATGAAATATGGGACTGATTCTTTGGCAGTTGAAGGACAGCATGCTTTTAAGCAAGGCAGTGGCATATTACAGACAAATCGCTGTTTGCTGATAGGGAGGAGTGAGAAAAAAGAAATGGCACCAGAAAAGACCATTTAAATGGCTATTCTAATGCCAATAGTAAAGGTATTTGGGCTATTAAAATGTCTGAATTTATTTCCTCTAATTTTCTTAAAATCTCTCTTCCTGACTAGAATTTAAAAAAAAAATGTTAACATATTGACTCTCCATTTGGCTCATTATATTTCAAGTTAAAATCATTGTGAACACCAATTTAACATACCTGCCCAAACTATATCTAAGTTTATATAATCTGGGAATACTAATATGAATCATCATGCTTTAATTTAGCAATGATTAAACTCTTCTCTTCTTGAATAAAAAAGTAATTCTCTATTTTTGCCCAATGCCTGATGCTATAAACTCTCATTCAAATTTATGATTTGAATTATGTCAAAGTCAAGAGTTTATTTCTTGGGGACAGTATAATTCACTTGATTTACAAAAGAAATTCAAGAGGGAGACTAGAATTTATCCAAGGCCTATTATGAAGCCAAGCCTAGTCAAATGGGACATCTAGTTCTCTGTTAATCCTACCACTCATGCTATCTCTCCTACAACATATACAGATATCCCTCTCTCAGCATCAGAGTTAAAAGGCACAGTAACAATTATGGAAGCGTGGGACCGCAGGCCAAAGAACTGGGCTGCCAATTTGAGGAACCGCTCCAGTAGGCAGCTGGTTTTGATTGTGGTCCAAGTTGTGGGGAGGGCAAGGCTGTGACTGGCTGCTGGCTATAGAGGTTAACTGGAGTCAGGAAAGTTATGAGGCAGATGCTAGATCAGCTTCTGAGGCCTAGGCTCTAGGCCCATCAGCCAAGGAAGTCTACAGTCCAGTACCTTGGAGAGAATCTGGACAGGTAGGGTCTGGGGAGGACGTTAATGCCTCATAATAAGATGATATTTACACAGAGACAAGAAGGAAATGAGGGAAGAAAATCATGCTTTGGCTATCTGTGCTTTTGCTCCCTGGGCAAAGGTAAAAACAAGCGCAAAGGCAGGAAATATGAGGGAGGCCAGCACGGCTAGAGCACAGAGAACAGAGCAGAGGGTGGGAGCAGCTGGACTCAGAGAAGTGGCAGGAGGCAGATCATGTAGGACTTCAAGGATCAGAGAACAGGCTTTGGATTTCACTCAGTGCAGAAAGCATCCAAGAAGTAGAAGGATAGCTGATATTAGGAAAAGGCTTAAACCTCTAGTTAATAGAATCAGCAAATAACGTTTGAAGGTAAATCTGAGACTTTAGTTGATAAATTTAGTAATAGCTGATAATAACTACAGTAACTCTTGTTGTTTCTGTTTCCTGTTGAAATTTTAAAAAGCTCAACAGGATAAATACTATTGATATGCGTCCAGTGGTTAATGCGAGAGACTTGCCTGATCTTATTTAGTCTAGACAGAAACAGTTGGGTGGTAAAATAGTTAAACCTGGGTAAGTACCTGAAGGTTCTTTCAGAATCCAGTAGTTTTGGTAGATTAGCCAATGAAAATTAAATCCCATTCTGTCAGAGGTTATGACCCACAGAGTTAAATTCCAATTTTGATAACCTGGCCTGTCCCCTAGGCTGTTAATTGATCCAACTACTTCTCCATTTGCCCACATATCTCAAGGTATACCTATGAAGCATCAAATGAAGTTAAAGTTTATAATTACCCACATATCTAGATGTGAGTGACCCAGCTATATCCTTTAAGATCTAGTGTTTTACTGGCTTTAGTTATTTTTACTGAATCATCTGATTCATTGGGCTACTTGGATCAATGTAATTAAATAAATGCTTTACCTAACAAGGACCCATGTATGGACATCAGCCCTTACAGCCATACTTTGTTCCAAAAAATACTTGTTGCCGCTATTGCTGTTACTTTTCTTGTCTCCCAGGTATAGCCACCTTAGTGTCACATGTACAGTACCAACAACAGAATGTTTTGCTCACTCAACATGTATTTAGAATCCTTCTGTTTGTCCTAATTGAACCTGATGTTCCTGTAGATGCCCCAGAAGAAAAGAATAAAGAAAGAGGATGCTTTGTTTCTTCTAAATTCTGAGGAAGTGCTCCAATCTTTCTCTCTCCAGAACAACCAGAGATCCCCTACTCTGGTCTTGCATACCTAAGCTATTGCCAGTAAAGGAAGTTTCTATGATTTTCTGGTGCCACTTAGAATGCAGGATTCACACCAGGGCTGCTCTGGGATTCTGAGCTGGGCAAACCCAATGTGGGCCCTAGATATTCAACAGCTTTCAACTTAGGGAAGAAGAATGTTATGAGGTTAAAAGTGCATGAGGGAGTTCTCATCATGGCTCAGTGGTAACAAACCCCACTAGTATCCAGGAGGACGCAGGTTTAATCCCTGGCCTTGCTCAGTAGGTTAAGGATCTGGCATTGCTGTGAGCCATGGTGTAGGTCACAGATGTGGCTTGGATCTGGTGTTGCTGTGGCTGTGGCATAGGATGGCAGCTGCAGCCCCAGTTCAACCCCTAGCCTGGGAACCTCCATATGCTGCATGTGTGGCCCTAAAAAGATTAAAAAAAAAAAGTGCATGAGGCTGCTTGGCTTTTTATATTCTAAAAAGTGTACTATAATTTAAATGCACATTCTGTTATCAATGTCAAAATTTCTGTGAAACTTCATGATACTCTTGATATTTCATGTTTCTGTCTGGGTGGAATTAGTGTTGGAGATTTCTTTGCATATTCTTTGCATATTACTCTCAGAGTATGATATGCATATTTGTCCTGTAAACCAAAACAAGTTTTGATCAAATTTGAGTTATATCTTACAGTTTTTCCTTTTGTATTATTTAACTGGCCAGAAGATTTTTTTGGCCACACCCACAGCATGAAGTTCCCTGGCCAGGGGTCAAACCCATACCACAGCAGCAACCTGAGCAACAGCAGTGAAAATGCCAGATCCTTAACCCACTGAGCCACTAGGGAAGTCCCAGAAAGATTTTTTTAAAAGACATATATTATTAAAGAGTAAATGTTATAATAAAATTAATAACCTTAATTTTCTCTATTTTTGTCACTGCAGTATTAAATCTCCACTGGCTATAATTATACTCCTATATCTTAGAATGAGAACAAAAATGGAATCAGGAAAGCAATTGGATCGGAAAGGCTTTAGAATCAGATAAAACAAGAATGATTCCTGGTTTTACACCCTCCTGACTATACAACCTTCAAGACTGAGTCCCAACTTTCTTGTCTTTAAAATGACAAGAGTATCATCTACCAAACTTTTTATTGAATTTAATAAAATCCTAACCCTCCATGTGATAATATTAGGAGGCAGGGCCTTTGGGAGGTAATTAAGCCATGAGGATGGAGCTTTCCTGATGGGATTAATGCTCTTAGAAGAAGAGACACACTGGACACTTGCTTCCTTTCTCTCTCTGCTTTTCACCATGTAAGGATACAACGTGAAGAGGGTCATCCGTAAACCAGCAAGAGGATCTTCACCAAGAACTCAGTGCTGGCACCCTGATCTCAGACTTTCAACCTCCAGAATGGTGAGAAATAAATTATTGTTATTTAAGTTACCCCGTCTATGGTATATTTAGTATGGCAGGACTAAAATACCTATGACATTAGCATCGAGTGTATACAACATCTAGTACAATTCTTACCCATAGGAAACTCTCAGTAGTTAGTCATAATAGTAATTCTGTATGCTGCTGCCATCTTTTCATTCACTTTAAGTCACTTTTCAAACAGTATTGAAGACTTACTAGTTCCTAAGTTTTTTACCAGTTGTGAAGTTATGATCAACTTTGTAGTGCAGATGCAAAGTCAGCCACAATTTGTGGGTCAAGGAGTTCTTTATGTTTTCTGGGAGAAGCAGACACAACAGAGTGTCATATGGGTTCAAAGAGCTGTTTGTGCAAAGTGATTTGGGCTATAAAGGAAAAGACTAACAACGTGAGATTTGGAGGTCTGGAAAAGTTCACAGATCAAGAAACTTTGGGGCTTAGAGATTCTGTAGGAATTTTTCCAATAAATGAAATTAGTAAAGAGGGGCCTTAATGGGAAGCAAAGGGCACTGAACTGATGCTTTTTCTCCAGCAATATTCGGCCCAAGATCTCTAGCAATCCCTTGCTCTAAACCCCAGGGATGTAACTACGGCTTCACCACCACCCTGCCTACAGCTGCTGGCAAAACCAGCCACCCAGTGACCTTTAATTTCTGTGTCCTGTAGCTTGTGAATCAAACCCTATCACGTCTCCAACACCAGTTTTCTTGTATCACCATGAGAAGTCAATGTTTTCCAGATCACTCAGTTTCACACAGCTATTCATCCCCACCCTGCTCTCAGCTCTGCCAATCTGACATCTCCCAGACTCTTGGCTATCTAAGCCCTTGTGCCCAAACTTGTTTCCTGTCATCAGAAAACTCCTCTCCTTCCTTAACCACTTCACGGAACATTTCCTTCAGAGTTTTGCTGACTTTTAACGTGGCTCCTGAAAACTGCTTTCTCTGGATCTCTTTGACTGAAGGATTTATCTTTTTTTCCTCTCACACTCTAAGTACCATGTATGCCTGGAGCTTGAGGTAATGCCCTTTCTGCTCCCTGTTGCTACTTCCAAAGTGTCACTCCTCTTTCCCCCTTCAAAACTTTCATGTCTTTAGAAACATACATTCCTCCTACTTTGTCACCTGTATCACTCCTCGTTAGACCATGTGTGGTCCTCTGAGTAACTTGCTCTTTGCTCATGTATACCTTTTCTGTCAACGTAGTTATCCACTTCAAAAACTAACTAGGGAGTTCCCATCGTGGCTCAGTGGTTAATGAATCCAACTAGGAACCATGAGGTTTCAGGTTCGATCCCTGGCCTTGCTCAGTAGGTTAAGGATCTGGCGTTTCCGTGAGCTGTGGCATAGGTCGCAGACACGGCTTGGATCCTGCATTGCTGCAGCTCTGGCATGGGCCGGCAGCCACAGCTCCAATTAGATCCCCAGCCTGGGAACCTCCACATGCCACGAGTGCAGCCCCAGAAAAGTCAGAAAGACCAAAAACAAAACAAAACAAAACAAAAACACCTAACTAGATGATCCAGCTGACACCTTAGCCTCTAAATTTTTTTTTCTTGGTTCTAATGGTCTTCTCTTCCATCCTTTCTCTATCTCCACCTCCTACCCCACTCTCTCTGGGATCCCAGTAGCATATGGAGTTCCCAGGCCAGGGATCAGATCTGAGCCGAAGTTGCAAACTACTCTGCAACTGTGGCAATGCCAGATCCTTAACCCACTGTGCTGGGCCAGTGATCGAACCCACATCCTCATGGATCCTAGTGGGGTTCGCTAATCGCTGAGCTGTCACGGGAATTCCTTGAATTTTGGTCTTAACATCTTGTTCTATCATCCTCTTTTCTTCCAGTCTCTTCACTCTAGTATTCCATTCATGCAATTCACCAGCTCATCAAGACCACTAATTCATTGACTCTATAACTTATCTTTATTCATCGTAATCCCATGTCTGCACATGTCACTATATCCAGCTTGTTTTTCCTGATTTTGCCCTGTAACTTACTTCCCAACAAATGTCTTAAGTCCCTTTTTCCTTTCTCTCTCCAGCATTATTTCCTGATGAAAACTAAACTCTGATCAAATCCAACTACCTGTTAATCTGTTCCTGAATTCAAGCAGCTAAATCCTTTTAAAGACTATCACATAATTATGCTTATTGTAGTCACTCATGAATGGCAACTTGCCAAAGACATCACCTAAGTCAATGTCTTCATCTGTCATTTGCTCCTCTGAAATATTTTTTTTCTGTAGGTATTTTACTTATGCTTTGTATTATAGCCTTGAGTACTTGTTTTAA
Organism: Phacochoerus africanus; assembly: GCF_016906955.1. NCBI lineage: Eukaryota > Metazoa > Chordata > Mammalia > Artiodactyla > Suidae > Phacochoerus > Phacochoerus africanus. The sequence continues at coordinate 108,878,598 of NC_062553.1, forward strand.
AACCATCACAAGTGCATTTTTACATAGCATTCCTTCTAGGTAATATTCCATGGGTCAGTGGCATGATCTCTCGTCACCTCCTTTTCAGCTTTTCAGAAAGTGTCAAAAGTACAGGATTTCCTCACCACTAGCTGGACTAAGAAATTTAATTGCCAGAAAGTGCTACAAAACATAAGTAGTGTAAATCAGGCATTTGTTTTCTGTATGTTTTGCTTTGTTTCATTACTTAAAGCCATTAAGAATCTATGGCAAGATCAGCCTTTAAATGTCTAGCCATGTTACAGTGTAATTTACTACGTTTTTAAAGATGTTTTAGAACATGTGCAATTTCCCAACTTCCGAAATTATCAAAAAAGTATATATACTTTTTTTTTGAGTTTTTTTAGGGCCACACCCACGGCATATGGAAGTTCCCAGGCTAGGAGTTGAATCAGAGCTATAGCTGCCAGCCTACACCACAGCCACAGCAATGCTGGATCCAAGCTATGTCTGCAACCTACACCACAGATTGGGGCAACGCTGGATCTTTAACCCACTGAGTGAGGCCAGGGAGACCTCATGGTTCCTAGTCAGATTTGTTTCCACTCTGCCACAATGGGAACTCCCAGATATTTTTTAAATGACATTTAACTTCCTAGTATCAGACATTATTAAATGCCCTGGCCTCAGTTCTCCCAATGCTCATGAAGAATGCATCCTCATCTGGGTCCTAGATCTTGAACTCAATAAGCTCCAAATCCTGAGTCTTTCTAGAATTTATCTACTTTAGGAAAGCCACTTTGTATCTGCCACAGTCTTCACTGAATGTTTTTTAGAGGGGTGGGTCAAGGGTCTAAGAAGGAAAGGTCCTTTTCCTTATTTAAAATAATAAGAAGGTAGAGCAGATATTCTGAGGTATATGAAATGTTTCAATGAGTTAATATGTTAATGCCTTAGGAGTTCCCGTTGTGGCGCAGTGGTTAACGAATCTGACTAGGAACCATGAGGTTGCAGGTTCGATCCCTGGCCTTTCTCAGTGGGTTAAGGATCCGGCGTTGTGGTGAGCTGTGATGTAGGTCGCAGACGTGGCTCTGATCCCACGTTGCTGTGTCTCTGGTGTAGGCTAGTGGCTACAGCTCCGATTAGACCCCTAGCCTGGTAACCTCCATATGCTGTAGGTGCGGCTTAAGAAAAAAAGGCAAAAGGACAAAAAATATATATATATGTTAATGCCTTAGTAGAGTCCTGGCACACAGTAAAAATCCAATGAATGTCACTATCATAATTATTATTGTTACCTAGATCAGTCTCTCAACCCCTGGTTTCACATTGCCAAGTGCATGCCAGTCCCTCTAAAGAAAGAATACTCAGGGTTGTTTTTTTGGTTGGTTGGTTGTCTTTGCTCCTTTGTCATTCTTTTCTTTTCTTCTCTCTAGTGGTTCTCCTCTATTCTCCTCAATTGGCTTCTTCGCCCAGCAGGTGTTCCGGAGGCCTCTTCCTTTTGTTAATTCCAATACTTCACTTCAGTTATATCACATTACAATTTCACTAAGATTCTCTGGAAAATTTATCAAATAACAACTGTAAAATTATTGTGCAGTTTCACAATAATTGCATTGTAAAATACCATAATAGTACGATTGTTTAGTAGAGTCCAACAAATATTAAAAATAACTTTAATTATAACATTTGTTCATCACATGAGATCCATAGAGTCAATGTGTCCATTTCCTTTTTCAAAATTTACCAGAATCCCTTAATGAAATGTCCATCTGTACTATTAGATTATGAACAGGGTTGCACATTTTAAGCCCCCTAGTGGTCAACACCATGTTACTCATTCTCTAAGACTGACAGCATTCCTCAAAGATTAAAAATTGCTATAATTTATAAAAGTATTTCCACCAAAAGATGATAGGTCATTATCAATATCCCCTAAACAACGTACCATGTTTGAAGCTGAATAATTCAGGACATCAAGAAAAGTTGTTGAATACTAATGTTAACTCTTAAAATCATTGTCTTTTTGTCTTTTTAGGGCTGCACCTGCGGCATATGGAGGTTCGCAGACTAGGGGTCAAATCGAAGCTCTAGCCACTGGCCTACACCAGAGCCACAGCAATGCGGGATCTGAGCCGCATCTGCAACCTACACCACAGCTCATGGCAACATTGGATCCTTAACCCACTGAGCAAGGCCAGGTACCAAACCCACAACTTCATCTTTCTTAGTCAGATTCGTTAACCACTGAGCCACGACAGGATCTCCTCTGATAGCTTTTTAAATACAATCTAGATAATATCAACTTTATTAAAATTATGAAAAGGAAGTAAGATTAAAATATATATAGGCTACCATACTGGCTGGAACAGAACAAGTGCTCATGAAATCTCTAAAATAATCATGGTGGTGTTACTTTTGAGTGATAAAGGAAATTTATCTAATTTTTTACAAAATAAAGGATATTTCTTTAATTTTTTTACAAAAAAACATACTCTTACTGTAATTACCTGTTTAAATCTAAATCCAAGTACATTTTTTGTGTGCTTATATAATTATTCCAACTTTTTAAGTTGTAGATGATTTAGCAAGATAGTTTTCTTCTTTCAAAATTCTGTGATGTAAGTTTTTCAGTTCAATACACATACCAGTGTGCCATTTTTAAAATTTTTTTGTCATGCCCATGGCATGCAGAAGTTCCTGGGCTAGGGATTCAACCTGTGCCAAGCAGTAACCAGCGCCCACAGCAGTGACAATGCTGGGTCCTTAATCTGCTGAGCCACAAGTAAACTCCCAATGTGACATTTTTTTAAAAGTAGGACTAAGTCTTAAGCACTAAAGGCAACATTAGGTGATTTTTTTAATGACTAAGTATAAATAATTGAAGTGATTCTATATAATTAATTTAAATAAAAATAAGTAAAAAGAGATATGAAAATATTAACATAAATACCATTAGACTTATTTCAGCTCTAAAAATATAAATTAGCTTCCTAATGAAATTATGTGTTATTTTGTTAGTTGTATTTTACTTATAAAATATCCTTGCTCCATTGTATGACTGAGTACGGGTAAATACTATAAAAATAATATAACAACTTCTTCATTCATATTCTCCCAACCAAAGAGAATATACACCTTTTCACTCATGTGCAGCAGGTGATCATATATCATTTCACCAGGTCAAGCTCTAATATCCATCACATATAAAGACAGACATCTGTTCTATTTTCTTAACTCCATTGCTCTGGCAAAATTAGATCTAGAAACATCTAAAAGTAGTTCTATAGAGTTTTACTCATAATAAAAAGGAATTAAGATTGTCATTGCCAGATGAAATGAAGGATACCAAGATCAATGTGTTTCAGATAAGCAATGGATGATTGTTTAGTGTACGTTCCATGCAATAAATTTTAGTACATCTATGTCCCAAATACTACATGGGGCATACTTATTCATTATTTGTCTGAAATTCATACATGGGGCATACCTCAAATATAAAAATTTAGAGGTATTGTGAATAACTTTTCTACCCACCAAAATCTAACCAAGTCACAATTTTAAAAACATATCCCTACCTTCTGAATCATAGCTGACTGAACCAGGAGTAATTACCACATTCAATCAAAATCTCTTCACTAGAGATTTTGAGTTTGAATGTATTCATTTTCTTTGTGTGACTGGACCTGAAATATGTAAAACCACAGCTTTTGATGGCATCTCTGCTTGCCCATATATTGCCTTTAGAAACTAGAAAAAGTCACCTTTTATAGGACAACTCAACCCTGAGGGTTCACAACTTGACTAGGAGAACTAGGCTATATTTTAAATTGTGTCCAAGGCTGGACACCCTTATGTAGTCAGCAACCTGCACAACCTTATGGGCTTGCTTTTCCATCTTATGTCATGCAAAATAAAAAATACAGCACAGAAAGAAGTGTAAAACAGAGTAAAACATTGCTAGCTCTCTGACGTTTTTCCACTTTCCAAACCTCTCTGAGATAAATGTTTATTCCTATCATGTTTTGTAAAATATTCTTGAATTTTTATAGTAAATTCTTCCATTTTGCTTAATGCAGCTCAAGCTCATTCTTGACACTTGAAAACAGAAAATTGTAACTAGTTACATAAATACTGGCTTTCAAGTAAAGGTCTCAGGAATCACTGGCATATTCTGATAAAATTTTGACAATAATCTATATTGAATTGACATTTGAATACACCAGTGCGCCTTCTTTTTACTTCTGGATTGACCTTGGTCTCAGAGGCTAAGTCCTTCAGTGAACGAAAAGGATTGCCTTTAATTGCATCCAGAATGAATTTAATTTTCATTCACTTCATATGCATAATGAATTCCTTAGGCTGGACTCTAAACTGTGTTTGATAGAAAATGCCTTTTCTTTCATCAGAACAATTTGTAAATATAGAATTGGATAGGTGGTAAGGAAAGAATCAGAAGTTTTTATACATAGACAGTGCAATGAGGAGTTCCCATCGTGATTTGGTTAACGAATCCAAGTAGGAACCATGAGGTTGTGGGTTCGATCCCTGGCCTTGCTCTGTGGGTTAACGATCCAACGTTGCCGTGAGCTATGGTGTAGGTCGCAGAAACGGCTTGGATTCTGCGTTGCTGTGGCTCTGGTGTAGGCCGGTGGCTATGGCTCCGATTAGACCCCTAGCCTGGGAACTTCCATATGCCTCAGGAGCAGCCCAAGCAATGGCAAAAAAGACAAACAAACAAGAAAAAACAGTGTAATGGCATGAAAGCAAAAAAGATAGAAATACAGGAAGAAATACAGAACAAGAATGGAACTACTTCATGTGTTAATTAGACATCTCCAGGAATTAGCTTATAGCTTTATAGCTTACCAGAGCTTTCTGTTTTGTTTTGTTTTTTTGAGGGTTTTGTTTTGTTTTTTTGAGGGTAGGGAAAAGCTGTACTTTTTCTTTCTTTTTCTTTTTTGTCTTTTTGCTATTTCTTGGGCCGCTCCCCGTGGCATATGGAGGTTCCCAGGCTAGGGGTCCAATCGGAACTGTAGCTGCCAGCCTACGCCAGAGCCACAGCAACGCAGGATCCGAGCCGCGTCTGCAACCTACACCACAGCTCAGGGCAACGCCAGATCGTTAACCCACTGAGCAAGGACAGGGACCGAACCGGAAACCTCATGGTTCCTAGTCGGATTCGTTAACCACTGCGCCACGACGGGAACTCCTGCATTTTTTCATTATTTGCAGCATCGTGGGTCTTCACAGAGCCATGTTCATAGACATATTACTTTCTTTCCAGGTGGCCAAATAGGGAGTTTTTGTTTTTGCTCTCTTTGTATCATTTTACATGAGAGGCGAACTCACTCTCGCACATGGTTCATTACGAACATCTTTTACATAATCATGTGTTGACAAATACCCATTTCACACAACATCGTCCAGGGGATGTCCCCACCATTGTTCGTTGTGACGCATATAGTTTTCCTTCTTACAATCACAGTCACAGCTTGGGTGTAAAAAAATACCTGACCATTAGAGAAATAATCATTTCTTGAGTCTGAGTTAAGAAATTTTGAATAGGTTAAAGTTTCAATATCTATTTTCATGTACTTATACTTAATCTCATTCTGGATCAATAAAAATCCTGAGGGTGAGTTTCTTAACTTCATTGGATTGATTTTTAAATTTTTTCCGATATGTAGTCACACATAAAACAAAATTTTTAAAATTTTTCCAGTGATTATCCTATTTCATCTTTGTAGTATCCTATATTAAGTTCTTAGAATAGGCTTTGGAATTCAAGAGAACTGGATCAAATGACAGCTCTATTTGCCTCCTAAGGTATGACCTTATGAAAGCAAACATCCTGTTAATTGAATCTTGTTTGCCCAAATGTATACTAGGTATAATAAGCCTTACTGTTCATGATTGTTGAAAGGATTAAAAACAATATATGTAAAATAGTTAGCAAAGTGTTTGGCACATTGAAGATATCAAATAAATAATAGTTGTTATGAAAGGAATGCAGATTAGCCTGAAATTTTATTTTAGGGTATTTCTTTTTCTTTTTTCCTTTTATTATTATTATTATCTTTATTTATTTATTTTTGGCTGCACCTGTGGGATGTGGAAGTCCCCATGTCAAGGACTGAACCCCTACCTCAGCAGTGACCCAAGCCACTGTAGGGACAATGCTGAATCCTTAACCACTGTGCCACAAGAGAACTCTATGGTCTCATTTTTTTTAACGTGGCCTCATTTTTAATATAGAAGATGACTAATGGAGATCATCAAAGACTGGGGAAATGGGCTGGTGGTTTGGAGAAGAAGGCTCAGTGGGTGAAATAGGAGGCCAGTGCACCAAGATCATAGATTCTCTCTATGAAGATGGCATACAAGTGGGAAGGAATAAATCCTAATCAGCATTTTTTTTTTTCTAGGGCCTCGCCCGCAGCATATGGAGGTTCCCAAGCTAGGGGTCTAATTGGAGCTGTAGCCACCGGCCTACACCACAGCCACAACAATGCCAGATCCAAGCCTCATCTGTGACCTACACCACAGCTCATGGCAACGCCGGATCCTTAACCCACTGAGCGAGCCCAGGGATCAAATCTGCAACCTCATGGTTCCTAGTGGGGTTTGTTAACCACTGTGCCACGACGGGAACTCCCTAATGAGTATTTTTAATACAGGTATTTTTAATATAGAATCTACAGGATGTAGTAATGGGGACTAGATGGAAGAAATCAAACATTACTCCAAGTATTGCTTTTGACTAAGTGGGGAAATGGTACCATTAACATAAATTGAGACTTTGGAAAGGATATACTTTGGCATTAAAGCCTGAAGTAGGATATAAAAATGAGCATCTCTGGAGAGCCACGGGTTGGGCTCATGATGTGGGAGTTATCTATATGGAGGCAAGAGGCAAGGGCTTTGGCAGTGTTATCCACTCCAACGTAGTGGGAAAGGCCTTCACTTAAAGAAAAATAAATAATAGTCAGAAAAATAAGTAATGAGTAGCAGTGAGAAAACCAGGAGAAGTGGCATTGAAGAAGTCAAAGGAAGACAGTTTTAAGAAAAGGTAGTAATTAGTTATGTAGATTTCTACAGATGGCCATGAAGATGATGCTTGAGTCAGGTTGCCTGGGTTTAGTCATTGGGAGTCCATGGTTATTAGTAGGATCCTTGGAGTGGTAGAGGGATGGAAGACCAGAGGGCCCTGACTTCAGCAGGTGGCAGTGGTAGCTACTGATAGAACCCATGGGAGTGTGAATCCTTCCTTAAATTTCTGAGGATCACCTGGAATCTGGCTTTGGAAGAGGCTGGGTTGAGGTTCAGGACGTAGACCTTGGAAATGTCCTAAGGAAATGAGATGTTCTGGGAACATTGCAGAAAAGAGTTTGCCTCTAGTCACTGGACTATCTAGTAAGGATTTGGGATTTTATCACTAACTTCCCCTCCTTAACATTTAGTCAGATTTACAGATCCTAATCTGGATGAGCCCTGAGATGAAATAAGAAACTAAGTTGAGGAATGAGGATACCAGAGATAGGAAGAAGCGAAAACTGAAGACGAGGCCTCCAAGAGAAAGGAAGGATGGGTCCAGCCAAAACTCGGTCGCAGGAGGTGATAGCCACAGAAGCAGTATGTTTAGAAAATGAGTCCCCTGTCTCTCTGGATTAGTAGCTGTTGACTGGCTAATATTATTTGACACCTGGGGATTCATGTAGTTAATTAGTGAAGCAGGAAATTCAGCTGGTTTTTCCCTGAAGCCAAGTGACTTCTATAGCCCATTTGTTCACTTCACACTGCTCCTTCCCTTCAAGGGCAGCCAATCCTAAGTAGCTAAATATTTTCAGTTACCCATTTGAAAAATATAAAGTATACTTATTAGTGTCTAGCTGTGGCATGTAAAGGAATAAAATATGGAAGATGACCTATAGCGACAAAAAAATACAGGCTCTGGGGCTCAGCATACCTGGGTTTAATTCCACATTACCTTGTCTCATCCTTTGGACCCACAAATCTATTCCTGTTTCCTTGCTTGTAAGATGAACATAATAGAAAATTATCTCAGAGGGTTATGAGTCATAGTAAATATTAGACAAATGTTACCTATTAGTATCTTAGACACTCTTGAAAGTAAAACTTGAATTGACCCTGTTTCTAGTAAGAAAAAAAAAGTTGTTTAAAACATTTAGTGCCCCAGTTTTCTCATCCTTAAAATGAAAAATGTTGCATGTCTTCATGTTACTATGAAACCATGCCATGAAAAGAATAGTTATTACCATTCCTCCATCCTCTTTTCCCGTCACCAAACAAGGAAACTTCAAGGAAGAAACCACAGAATTTATAAATTCTGAAACTTTTTTTTTGATTTTGGAATACAAATTCAGTTCCCTAAAATGTGAAAATTCAAAGGTTTTATTCCTTTATAGCATTTGTTGCTTTTGTTATGCAAAGAAAACATATTCAATGAAGGAAAATTTGAAAACTAGAAAAAATTCACTCATATTCTTACCCTAAAGTAATCATAGTTAAAATTCAGGAGGCTGTCGTGTGTGTGTGTGTGTGTGTGTGTGTCTTTTTGTATTTTTAGGGCCATACTTGTGGCATATGAAGGCTCCCAGTTCAGGGGTCCAATCGGAGCTGTAGCCTATGCCACAGCCACAGCAACGTGGGATCCGAGCTGCATCTGCGAACTCACAGCAACACCGGATCCTTAAGCCAGTGAGCAAGGCCAGGGATTGAACCACATCCTCACAGATGCTAGTCGGGGTTCATTAACCACTGAACCAGGACAGGAACTCCCCCTTTTTTTCTTTATAGCTATACCTGGGGCATATGGATGTTCCCGGGCTAGGGGTCGATTTGGAGCTCCAGCTGCATGTCACAGCCACAGCCACAGCAAAGCCAGTTCTGAGCTGCATCAGTGACCTATGCTGTAGGAGGCTGTCCTTTGAGAATTTTATCTATCTATCCAATCAAACATATCAAACTGGGATTAAACTAAATTTAACTAAACTGGGCTTAAACTCTTTACTAACTTGAATTTTTAGGTAATATGTTGTGACATTTTTCTATGCCAGTATTTTGCCATAGTATAATTTAATGCAATAATAGCTTCAGATATTTCATTTTATGACTATGCCAGTATTTGTGAGACAACTTCCTGTGTTAACTTTGCTGAGCTCCTCAAAATAACTTCAGATGACCTATTAATAAAGCATTTCCCAACTCATTGCAATAAGCGGAACACGATGTTGGCAGGGTCTTAACAGTGCAGAAAGAAGTCAGAAGGGAAGTATTTATAGGATTTGGGGTTTGGCCTGATTGGGTTTAAGGAAGTCATTCAAGATGGGGAATAGAGAATTGGGCAAAGCTTAATATCAGTGGATACTGTGAGGGTAGTCTTGATAACTAAATAACTTCTAACAACTTAATCTGAAGAAATTTCCTGAAGCAAACAGTAATCTACTGATTAATATTATTATATTACCTGGACAGAGTTTTCCTAAAAACAAAAACCAAAATCTAAGTCATGCTAACATCAATAGTCTACAGTTTTATCTAATTCATATTAACACAGATGCTCTCAATTGTTGATGCACTTTTTATCATTTTAATGCTTTCCTAAATTTATTTTAAAGATTTATTTCTGTTTCCCACCACCACCATATAAATCCAGGCGATCACTGTCTTTTACCTTGCCTTTTAAGCTGATCACTTTATATTGCTAAGACTTGATTTTTCCACAAGGCAGCCAGAAGGAACATTATGATAACGTCACACACATTCTTAAATCCTTTCTCTGTTTCCAGACTTGTCTTCATATATTTTTAAGTTCCCCATGAAAGCCTTTCTGGTCCACTCCTATGGCCTCATTTTACTCACTACACCCTAATCGAATGGACCTCTTTTGGCTTCTTGAATTTGCTCTGTTCCATCCTCTAGAATGCTTTCCCCTTTTTTAATCTATTTAATTCCTCCTTATCCTTCAGCTCTCATTTTGCTCATCTGCTCTCCTACTCACTAAGACAAATACTATATATTTTCATAGAGCCCTATATTCTTCTCTTATATTATTTAATTTTTTTATGAATAGTTGATTTAATGCCCAACTCCTCCACTCAGAAGTAAGCCCTATAGGGAGTTCCTGTTGTGGCTCAGCGGAAATGAACCCAACTAGTATCCATGAGGATGTGGGTTCATCCCTGGTCTTGTTCAGTGGGTTAAGGATCCCATGCTGCCGTGGCTGTGGTGTAGGCCCGCAGCTATAGATCTGATTCAACCCCTAGCCTGGGAACTTCCATATGCCACACCTTCGGTCCTAAAACACACACACACACACACACAAAGAAAAGAAAGGAAAAGAAAAAAGCAGGGGCGGGAGGGAAAGTAAGCCCTATAGAAGTAGGGACACCATTTATTTCACTCTATGTTACATCTCCAGTCCCTGGAGATTACATACACAGACACACAATTTAGAAAATAAATGTTGCAAAATCAATGGCATAATTTCTTCACATTTAGGTTGCAGGAGTTCTTTGTTTTGTTTTCTGTGTACTTTGATAACTCACATAGCTTAATTGCCTCCACCATCAAAAACACCTTTTTACTCTTAATTTGAGGGCACATCTTCTTTGTTAAATGAATCAGGTAATTGTGAAAAAGAAGTGTTGCTCACAAATAAGCTAATTGAAGCTTTTTTCCCCACAGACATAATGATTTAGAAAAGCATTAAAAATAGGAGGCATTAGAGAGGAATGTGCCTGGAACTTTGCAGGGGTATTGCCATATCTTCCAGAAACTCTAAAAATCTGTCCTATTGAATGAAAACTCTATCTGTGTGTGTGTGTGTGTGTGTAATAATAGTAGTAGTAGTAATAGCAGTAGTAGCAGTAGGAAGTGAGAATGGTAAACTGGTTCTTTTATTTATTTTTTTTAACTTGAACCCTATAGATATGTGTTCCTACTGGACTGGAGTTGAGCCATTCTATAACATAGCAAACTCTCAATTACCATGATAATGGAAACTGGTATGATGTGGAAAAACAAAATATGGTTATAACTCAACCTATTTCCATTTGTTCCTCAATTGTATAAGCTTTAAGTTACAGTGATACTTTGCACAGGACTTTTGATTTTAAGAGTTTTGTTTTGTTTTGTTTTTGCTTTTTAGGGCTGCACCTGCAGCATATGGAAGTTCCCAGGCTAGGGGTTGAATCAGAGATACAGCTGCCAGCCTACGCCACAACCACAGCAACGTGGGATCTGAGCTGCCTCTGCAACCTACACCACAGCTCGAGGCAACACAGGATTCTTAACCTACTGAGTGAGGCCAGAAATCAGGTTCGTTTCCACTGAGCCACAACGGGAGCTCCTGATTTTAAGAGTTTTTAAACATACTTTGTTTTAGATAGGATAGGCTAACCTACAGAAAAAGACAGCATCCTCAAAACTCAGTTCCTTAAAGAACAAGAAGTTTATTTCTTTGGTCTAGAGCAGGGTTCAGAGTCGGCTGTAGCTCAGCTCTTAGGAAGGCTTTCAGGGGACCAGGCTGACAGTGGCTCTTGCATCTTCAACATAATACTTACAAGACTCCCCTAGGAATAATTGTTACAGTCATTCAGGAAGTGTGAAGAACATTAAAGAGCATGTACAGGGGGGGAAACCTGGAGTGGTACCTATCGCTTGTGCTCACTTGTCTTTACCAAGAACATAATCTGGAGGCAGGGAACTGAGGTAGATTTATTCTGCCTATGTGTTCAGCACCACTCCTATTTCTGTAGAAGGATAGTCCAGATTTTGGCGGGTCATTTTAACTGCATGCATTATCTCATCGGGCAAAGAGATTTTTAAAACCTTTTCTCTTTCTGCTTTTTGATGGAATAAATGAGCATGTCAATAACTTCTGTGAAGCAGATAAGCAGAGAGAGAGAAGTATCAGTGGCCTTGATGATCTAGGAAATGGAATAATAAATTACAATAAATAATAATTAACTGACCTGTCATGCAAATAGGACAGTAGTTACTACAGTTATACAGGATTGGTGATAATAAATTGAGTAAGAACATGTATTTTAAAATCTATTTTGAGTCCTGTTTGTGTTGTCTTCTTGATACACAGCATATAGCAAATCCTTAGTATTAGCCCCTACAGGACTGAAAAAAAGTAATGTTAACTTTTGGCAAATGTAACTTAAAGTTTAAACCATTTAAACTGTTGACTTTTTGGAAAAAAAAAGAATGTTGGAGGAGATGCTGCCCTCCTCTGAAGCTACATGAATTAAGAGCATTGTCTTACACACACACACACACACACACACACACACACACACATACAACTTAAGGGTTGTGAGTTTATGTTTTATTCTGGCTCTTACTTCAGACTGTAGCCCAAGAGATAGCTCTGAGGACCCACTTCAAAGAGGTAGGGGAGAAGCTGGTACACATTTTGGCTGGGAAATGCATGTAATCAAGCAAACATCTTGGTAAATGATTACTGCTAATCACAAAGAGCAGATATCTCAAGTTAATGATTTTAGTGCTTTTCTATGTATGGGCGGATGAAACCAGGGAGAAACATTTTCTGGATCATAATAGATTTATAAGACAGATGATTCAGAGAATTTTTAGGTTAACAAGGCCTAATCCAGACATAGCACATGAATGGCCTACCAAGGAAATCCTTGCCTGACCTAAGAATGAATCTTACTGGCACCATGGGACAAATTGGTCACAAAATGCTTCCTAAACTTTAGCCTCCCAAACCTCCCAAATTAATGACCAAAAGGTGGGGGCAAAGTAGTGGTGGTGAGGATCGTAAACAAACAAAAGAACAAAAAGCACTGCTCATCATCCTGTTGTACAAGGGTTACAGTGCTACCCAATGCAGCGGTCCACTGACAATACACCCTTGAAGGAATTCGGGATAAAGAAACAGGGTGAGGCACTCCAAGCTTAGATAAATGGGCCACTAGATTGTTAGATGCTTACCTCAGGCAGAATTTCAATGACCCAGCTAATGCAGTTAAGGAGACTGTTTCAGCAAACTGGCTAAGAGATGAAGATGGTTTCGTCTTGAGCGCCAATGATGAGAAATGGAGTGAAGTGGACTGATAATTAATTCTAGAAATGTTAAGGAATCATGAGGTGGGGTGGGGACAAGAGAGATGAGTGTACGAAACTAACCAGGCCCAAACCAGCAAATGCATGGTAGGTGTACTAAAGATTGGGGGCTTTTTCCCCTTCTAAGACTATATAGTGAGGTAATAATGGTATCTACACTGAGGAGAGACACAGCTTTCTTTGGTGTGAAGGCACTAGAGAAGGGTGACCTAATGCCTTAATCCTAGTGAGAAAAGGTGATGACCTAAAGGAAGGCATTTCTAGTAGGAATGCCATGAAGTATGTGAACTTGCAGTTGGCTGTGGCAGTAAGGCAGAGGGACTGCTACAGGTGACGCTCAAGTTTCCCTGAGATATGGAGGAGGTGCAGGTAGAGAGGGAATTTGGGAGACTAATTTTTGACATTTTGAATCAGAGGTAGAGGCAGACTGTGTGGGAGGAAATTTCCAATAGGAGCTGGCAACACATGTCTGAAACTCAGGGAGAGATGGGATTTGGAGATAAAGATTTCAAAGTCATTAGCATTTTGATATCTAGTGGACTTGGCTTTCCATTTTCACTTGCTATAAGCCTGAGAGGACAGAGGGCCCTGCTTGACCCCCTTGGGAGTTTATACCCCTTCTTTTCCCCATCTCTGATAGCGGGTGGTCAATGACTGCCTAATGAAGGAATAGCAAAGTCCTTGCCTGAAGGGGAACAAAATCTGGGTGTAATTCACACTCTGAGCTGCTAGTAGAAAGAGCTGCAGTAATTGATAGAGTGGTCAGGGAAGGCCACATCAATAAGGTAATTATTTGAGAAGATACTGGAAAGAGGTGAAGAAATGAGATGGGAGGATAACTAAGAGATGAACATTCTGGGAAGCAGAGAACAGCAAATGCAAAGTCCCTAATCAGGAGCATGCTCCAGGAACAGCAGAGGCCAGTGTGGTTGGAGTAGAGTGAGCCAGGACACAAATTGAGGCAAGAAGGCTCATGGAGTAGAGGTGGAGGGCAGGTCCTCTAAGGTCTCATAAGCCATTTCTAGAATTTTCTTTTTAGTCCAATGGCAATGGGCTGAAATCTTCAGCAGTTTTTGCACAAAAGAATGGTTTGTCCTGAGTCTGTAAGGGGTGCCTTCTGGCTGTTTGTGCTGAGACTGGGATGAAGGCAGGCCAGGGCAGAAGCAGGAGCCCAGGAAGAAGACAAGAGATGACAATCCTAATGAAATTTCAGAGTAACTTTAGAAGGATTTCTGTCTTAAGGAGGTCCAAAAAACAGAAATAACTGTCAGTATTTGTTAAATAAGATACAAATTTTAATTAGTCCAAAATATAGATCAAGGAACAGTGCAAATATAGATTAAGCAGTGTTTGTTTTGAGTACACATTTATTGTCTAACAATACATTAGTATTAAAACGCAGTTATGTTTTCTTTCTTGTATTGCATAATTATCATAACCATTTACAATTATGGGTGGTTTAAATAACTGAGATAAATACAGTAATTATGTAGGCCTCATTACTTGAATTTAAAAAAAAAAAACAATTTTCTTCCCAGAGTTGTAAAATTGTATATTACCTTTATTTATTGCTTTAATTTTACTTCTGTTTCATTTTTAGATTCAGTGAAGAATATTAATTACATTATAACCTGGAACCCTATTGCTAAATATTTAAGATATTTATTAAAAATCTTTAGCCTGGACTAAAATGGGTCTCTCAATTTTCTAGCCCAATTATTAATATTTAAACATGTTGTTGCTTGTCTTCATATAGTTTTTGGCATCATCATCTTTTCTTTTTTTTTTTGTCTTTTGTCTTTTTAGGGCCGCACTAGTAGCATATGGAGGTTCCCAGGCTAGGGGTCCAATCAGAGCTGTTGCTGCCAGCCTAGGCCAGAGCCACAGCAACGCCAGATCCGAGCTGGTCTGCGAGCTACACCACAGCTATGGCAACTCGGGATCCTTAACCCACTGAGGGAGGCCGAGGACAGGGATCAAACCTGCAACCTCATGGTTCCTAGTCGGATTCATTTCCCGATGCGCGCCACGACGGGAACTCCCGGCATCATCTTTTCTAATATCCCATTTTACACAATATTTATTTTTTACAGTTAGGAATCAAAATATGTACAAGCCCAATTTTATTATAAGCATTAAAAATTGTAAACATTTTTAGAACTTTTGTAAAAGCTCATTTATTGGCAGAATAACATTTCCGGGCCAGGAAATAAGGGCACTAATTAGGATTACGTGTGACCAGTGGACAAGTTCACTAATAGCAGCCTTTGGGAGCAAGCGGTATCTCTTTAAATCTTAGATGCTCTGTATTCCTAGGTATCTTTCATCTTCCACCTGTGAAATTTTGAGTCCCTGACGTAATGCTAACAATGAACAAATTACCAATAGAATTGCAAGGTTTTTAGAGTCCCCGTGCTGTAAAACAAAAGGCAGTGCTTTCGAAAAGGCTGCACAACTTTTTAGGTTTTGGTCTGCCTCTAAATTTGCAAATGCATAGTTTCTTAACGACACAAGGCTGGAAGGAAGGCCCAGGGGTAGTTTTAGCAATCAGCAATTCATCTATTTTAAATGTAAGGGAAAATTTTTTCTCGTATTTACTGTAAACAAATATATATGCTAATGAACAGAACTTAGGGCTAAACTGTCAAGTGGTTTCCAGACAGCCATTTACGTAGTACATTCAAGTGACAATATCCGACCAGATCTCTGAGCTTGCAAGCAAAGCACACGCGACCGCTCCTTTTCCTTTTCCAAAGCGAAAGGGACTCGACCCGCTCACGTGATGCAAGTGACATCAGTCCCTACCAGGTCGCGTGACCGACACCCAACCTTCCCACCACCCTGCCCCCACCACCAGAGCAGAAAATCTCGCGAGAAACTGCCTTACTATCAGAACTTACTGAGGTTACCGGGGAGTTACTCAGAAGGGAAGGTGTGGCCGAGTGGCGGAGTTTTTCCTTTCATTCTGTTAACATTTATGGCCGAGGCGAAGGCCTTCGGGAATTGCCAGAGTCTGAGCAACCCAGCACAGAAAACGGCGGGGGCGGTGGAGAGTGAGGTGGCAGTCATATCAGAAGTGAAACGTGGCGCGGCGGGCGTCGCCCCTCGCTGAAGAGGCTGTAGGGGAGGGAGGGACCCCGCTCTGGGCGCCTGGTAGCGGGCGGCGTGGCTCGTGCTGGGGTGGGCCAGACAGTCATTGGGAGGTGTGGGAGCGACAGCCATTGGGGGGGGGGGCTTCTCTGGAAACAGTCGATTGCCCACATCCGGCCCCCGCTCTGTCAACAAGAAGCCGCGTAGAGATGAAATGCCTGCATCCCTCCGCTTCCACCTAGGGCACTGCGGTTCGGAGCAGTCCTTGGTGCCCCGCGCCCACAGTCGGGCTGGGGGAGGGGTGTTTCTGAGAGACCCCCGGCGGTAGCCCTCGGCAATCCTTGAATTAGCTCGCATCTTGCAGCAAATCAGCCCCACGTTTAGGCAGGAACCTAACTGCGGGTTTAATTATGTGATTTTGACGTCTCGACTCATTCACCTAAACCCTCTCCAGGCTTCTCCCCTGAACATCCTCCTCCACCCACCTGGTCTCTACCTAGACGGGTGCGCGCGCGCGTGTGTGAGACCCAGAGACAGAGGAAAAGAGAAGGGACAGGGTTAGAGTCGCTAGAAGGAGGTGTGGGACCAGCCAAGAGGGGGCTTCGCGAGGGAGGGGTACAGGCAGGCGGAGGGAGCGGCAGGAGGAGGCGCTGGAGAGGAGGCGGAGGCCTGGGGAGGGCAGGCGAAGCTTCGCCTGAGCCGAGCGCTCTTTCTTTCGCCGCGCAGTCTCGGTGCGGCGCGGGCTCGTGGGGAGCGCGAGGCTGCCGAGGTGCCCGCGGGAAGGAGGCTGGCCCCGGCGCGTCCCGCGCCCGAGCCTGCTGACAGCTGCAGCTGGGCTCGAGCTGTCCGCTCTAGGCTCCGCGGCCTCCGCCCCCCTCGGGCTCCCTCCCCTCCGCCCCTACCCCTCCTGCCCCGGTGCGGATCGTTTCGCAACTGCTCGCCTCTCGCCCCATGCCCGGCTGTTTTCTATTTCCCGGCCCCTCTTCTTGAATACTTTGCCCCCTGCATTTGGGGAGAGGGGCTTGCAAGGGAGCGGCGGAGCGTCCAGAGAAGAAGGAAGCGAGGCCGGGAGGAGGAAGATCGGCGGACTGTAGGGAGGAGACCCCACGCCACCCTTTCTGGTCCTCTCCCCTCCCGCCCCGCCCCTACGCACACTCCCTCGCCGGCGAGCTACTTTCGGACGGGAAAGTGAGGGCGGCCCAGGGTGACAGCGCTGCTGGGCTAGTCCCGGGGAAGCCGCGCGTCTGCTCGCGTCTTGCCCGCCGCACTCCCAGCCAGGGGGACAGCCCGGACCGAGAATGGCTTCAACTACAACCTGCACCAGGTTCACGGACGAGTATCAGCTTTTCGAGGAGCTTGGAAAGTAAGCGCCTTTACCCGGCACCCGCAAATCCCCTTTCCAGCAGAGGGCGGGTCGTGTTACCCCCTACCCACCGGCTCCCGCGTGGGGCGAGGGAGTTTGGGAGACTAGAGGACAGGGGGCAGGGCCCCTGGTGTGTCAGCTTGGAGGAAGGTGCTGACCTAGTAAGGGGAGGGGGCAAAGAAGGGGAAAGACCCTCTATCCCGGCTATGGCCCATTCCGATCATCTTTAGCCCACCTTTCCCCACTCCCCCACCCTCTTGACTTGGTGGATTTACGACCCTGCAGTTGTAGCTGTCATCCTGAGATGTGTGTGTGTGTATAGAGGAAACAAGAACCCATGTAAAATGCAACATAGATCATGTTTTCTGTAAATAGAGATGCCTCCTCGTTCGCCGGCGTGTTGGCCGCAAGACCCACGTACGGATGAGAACTCACTGCCACAGACGGTGCCATATTTATTGATGCCGAAAGTTCAACTTGGCTTAGAGTCTGTTTCGCATCCAGTAGTTGTTCTGTCCAGGAAAAGGGCTACCCAAAGGAACCCGACCCCCTTCCCATATCCACTATTATTCTTTACTAGATTACTCGTTCTTCATCATCCTTCCTAGGATGTACGTGTACCTCTTCGCATTCTCTGGGAGGATTTATTTATACAGGCAGCGGAAAAGCCTTCTGGAGACCGGGAGAGAGCTTCCCAGGGGTAGCCTAGCGTTGTATAAAACGACCTCCTAACACCTGACTGGCAGAACTACTTGGTGATGTTAAGGAAGGGGCGAGAAGACCTACTGAGAGAGAACCTGTGCAAAAGGAACCTAAGGGCTGAGCCGTGAATGTTAATTTGTGTAGCATCAAACCCAAACCCAATTCCTCTACCGCTAGTTTCCAACATTACTTTAGAAAGCATTTATGTGTGTGTTGTTGTTTTATACAGTTGAATTAAAGGACGTTAACTATCTTTTAACTGTAATGAGGATCATACCCTTATGTATTTATGTTGTCTGCTGTTAAAACATGGAGAATATGTCGGAAGAGCAGCTTAATTCAAATCTCTCCCCTCCCCCAACCCAAAACAGGGCACAGAGAAATCACCATAGCAGGATTTGTTAAACCGCACACAAATGTTCCTAAGAATTATATTTTAATGAAAACAATCGCCATATTTACTTACTTGGAGCCAGGTTAATTTTTTTTACCCCACCAAAATAAATATGCAGCAGATTTTTGCTGCTCTTCAGCTCTGCTCTTTGCAGGTTTTTCTCAAAGCATTTGGTGTGTGTGAGTGTGTATTGTAAAATGTTTTCAAATTTCATGTGCAAACAAGAGCCGTCATAATTGCCAGTTCCTTTAATTTTGTTAATTAATAATGTGTGCTCCCAGTTAAATAAAATCCAATTTTATTCTTCAGCACTGAAGAAGGTCAGAGTTTCCAGGAAGAATTGTTCCTTTCATGGACATTACTGTTGTGCACTGATATTTGACAGCTCATAACATTCAGTAAAAATGCTCAGATGTAATTTTTGAGTGCAATATCAGAGGTGATTATATTGATGACCTGCTAATTATTGGTTTTCAGGGGGGCATTCTCAGTGGTGAGAAGATGTATGAAAATCCCTACTGGACAAGAATATGCTGCCAAAATTATCAACACCAAAAAGCTTTCTGCTAGGGGTGGGTATTTTCAACCACATATATATGTATATATTTATGTTAATTTTCTATTTGTCCTGTTTGTTGTTGGTTCTGTTGTATGTAAATATGCCATTTAGTTATAATTGTAGCCTTAGGTATCATATTACATATTGAGATTATTTCCTTCCTGAATGCCTCTTAGTATGTATAGTTTAAAAATAAATGACAAAATACAATTGTTATTTGATAAATTGTTAAAATTCTATCATCCTAAGAGTAGTAGCATAAATAATTATATATTAAAGCAAATAAATGTCACTAAGTGCATTTTGCCTTTAGCTCTACTGTAAAATAACTTTCAGAAAAACCCTGGAACGGAAAAAATGTAAGTCTCACTACTGTCATTCCTTTTCACTTTTGAGAGGGAAAAATAGGTCATAGCTCAGCTGAATCATATATTTCAATTGTAGTTACACTTGAACTTAATTCATCAAGGTATATTTAACAGTAATGGCTTTGGGAGGAAAATTTTATGGATGCTATATTCTAAGACGGTCAGCTTGATTTTGATGTTTCTGTGCAGTTCAGACCTTTACTTGAACATCTGCAGTAAGGCTTCTCCCAGACTCATGTAATGTATTTTACACATGCTTTATAACCACAGAGATAATTCATACTCATAAAATAGCTGTTGACATAAGCAAAAAATTTGGAGGGGCCTTACTGCATTCTTTTTATTTTGTTGAACTCATGCAAAAGTACTTATACTGAAAGGCTAGGCATTCCAATTATTGTGAGCACGTGTCTAAGGTATTTTCATGGGGATTTATGGTTTGATGAAATAAAAATGAAATTAAAATGAGCAAAATGCCATAGTGTAAGCCCATTTCAGTGACCTGGTTTATTTTAAGTAATGAGAGAAGAAATTCCATTAGGGTTACTTTTCCCTCTTTAATTTGTCTTCTAAAAAGTGTTGCTTCCTAAATCCTGGTATCATCGAATATGGTCTCTACCATGATTTTTTTTTCCTCTTTGTTGCGCATTTCTACCTTTAACATGTACTTCAGGCTTAGGTTGACATTTCGGTTTATTCATTTAAATGGGCTTTTGTTGTGATTTCCTTCATCTGAGGAAAACTTATGTGTTAAAGCAACCAGCACCATAGATTCAGGACATGTGAACATTATAATGAGAAGCACATTATGCACAGGTGTGTTCCCCTGACCCCTCTTCTCTTTACTCCACAGAACAGTGAAAAGGAATTGCTAAAATGTAAATGAGATTTTAGCGTTGAAAAGCAAAATGAAAAAGTGTAGTCAGGTTTTTTTTGGTGCTTATATAATTTCCCTCTGTGCTCTAGGTACTTCAGGCAAGAATGGGGGTATCATTTCTTTTGGAGTCATTACAATGCCTAGATCATATCTTTTAGTGGCTTTAAATTTTCTCTTTAAATCAGTTTTGTGTTTCATTTTTACTAATTCCTCAGTTAAATGGACCTAATTCATACCACCTCACCAAAATGGCAAATACACTTGTCTCTGCTCACATACGTTTTATTTTACTTTCTTTTGCCTGGAATCTCTGGAAGATAAGTCTTCTCAAGCCTGGTGGAAATTATTCTCCCTGCTGCTCGGCCAGTGTCCCTCACCTCTTCGTACTCTGCTTTAGAGAACAATCTATCCCATAGCCACCTTGCCCCTTCTGGATTTTATAATCCTAATTGTTCCAGTTATTCCAGTTATAGTTAGGGAAAGTAGTTAGGATGAAGGGCTAAGATGTGTGCTTCTTGATCCCTGTGCAGTTTTCTTGTGACTTTGGGCAACTTTCTTAACCTGTTTTATGTTAAACCTGTTGAAGAATGAAGTGAAGAAGAAGGCATAGGAACTAGGTACCCTGGGCTTAAGTTCTGATTTCCCTAAGTGTGATTTTGGGCAGTTTATGTATTTTCTATGAGCCTCAGTTTTCTCATCTGTAAAATCGAGTAATAATATAACCCTTTTATAGGGTTTTGTGACAAGTGAACAAATTAAAGTAGAAGCACCTGCCTCTGTTACATAGCGCACCTGCTATGTAATATGCATTAAATGAATATTAGCTGTTATGATCTCTGTGTTGTTGTAAGGATCAACTGAAATTATTTATATGATGGAACTTGAAAACCATAAGTCTAGTGGCACCCTTGATTTAGCTGTGAGAACCCAATTTGAATCTTGGCTCTATTACTTAATGTGTAAATTTGGTTCTGTCACTTACCTTTTCTTGATCTCCTGTGATTCTTAGGTAAAATGGTGAAAAAAACCTTTATGGTATCATGGTTGTTTTGAGGATTCAGTGAGTTTTGTGAGAATCACTTCTTAAAATGCAAGATGCTGTGTCAATTTTACCTATTACTGCTCACCTGTAAAATATTAACTGTACTTTTTCTTCAAAATGTTCAATTTATTTTATATTGTCACATCAAGTAATGCTGTTTAGAGAATATTTGTACCTTTGAATGTGTATATCTGTTAAACCTATACTCACACTAAGCTGTAAACTCTTAAAAATAATATGCTTTCATTTTTTAGTATAATGAGGTTATAGAAGGGGCTCAGTGCAGAGTGCCTAGTATCAGATGGGGCTGTTCAATGGTTTGTAAAGGAATTAGCTACCTAGTTCATTCCTAAGAACAAGCAAATACTGGATGTAAAGGAGTCTGTAAAGTAGTGTACTAAGAGCACATGCTTAAAAATATGAATTCTCCTTTTAAAACACTCCCTTCCCAGAATATAATGATGCTAAAATAACTTTTTTGGCAAAAAAAATTTAAATAATATATTTAAAGGAAAATGTAGAGTGAAGTGCAAAATTGAACCCCCCCCAACCCCCCGCCCCAAGGTAATGACTTTTTTTGGGGGGGGGTTGCATATGGCAGTTTTTGTGGAACACATAACTTTTTTATACAAATTTTGTTTTTATTATTTGAAATGCCATGGCTTTGTAAATCCACGTTCTAAGCTTATTTGTTTTAAAGACCAAACAGGTCCTCCAACTCTGAATAATTTTATATAAATGTAACATTACAACCGGGGTAGCGGTGGGGGGGAAGGCCCTTGTCAATATGTCTAAGACCATGAGGGAATTGCCAAAAATTTGGCTACATTCCTGCACAAATTTGCACCTCCAACTATACTGTCGCCCAGGCATTTTTCTGTGCCTAGATTTTAATGGATTTCCAGCAGACAGTTTCAGTTGCATTTCCTCTCAGCTGTTAGTCACACACACCATATTTGGTAGACTCAGAGTCTGTTGAATTTCTTTCCTTTTGGGTTAACACGTGCATGCAAAGAGCATTCGTTATACAACAATGATCAGGTAAGTATAGCCATGTAATTTGGTTTATTTAAAAAATAGTGTGGAAATATTTCAAGCATCTGATATTTCCTATGTAGTTTCTGTCTTGTAAAATTTTTTGTGTTAGCTAGGAATAGAAGGTATGCTTAGTAAATGGTGGATAGTGATAATAGAATCTTCTCAAATTATTGCCTTGAAAACTAGAAGTTATGTCATCTGATCAATTAGGTACTTAACAAATGCTGATTTGCCCTGCTGTTTTGATATTTTGTCCATTTTGTCATTTTGTAATTGCAAGGTATTGTCAGATTATCTAAAGTTCATAAAAGGCTGAGATTTCAGAGTCCACTGGACTGATGGTTCTGATGGCAGATGTCTTTGAAATAGTGCATGTGATTTATTTTGCATTTTAAAGCTTCCTTGTGGTAAAAGATTTTTTTATGGTATTGCTGATTTCTTAATGTTCATTTCTTGGTGTATATTTGATCATTAGAAACCACTTATTACATAGAGTCTGTGATATATACCACAACTCATTTTATAAAATATTGCAAATTACAAAGAAGCTAAATATATGCTGTTACAAGTGCATTTTTTCCTCTGCCTCATTGCTGAAGTTAAAAAGGGGTTTCCTTGTGTATTTCTGTAAAATTTCAGTTATAATGCAGTTAAGTCATTTTGGTAATCTTTGATTTTGCTAGTTTTGTTGATTGTTAAATTTACGTTATTACTAGAACATGAATCAGGACTTTAAAAACTACTTGACCATGTATAAAATTAGGTCTTAGCCATGAAACCTAACTATTGCATTTATGTCCCTAAGTAGTCTTTTTTGTGCTATAATAGGTATGCCAATAACTTTTGCTACATTTTTTTTCTCTTTTTGGCATCCAGGCAGCCACGAAATAACTGCAGATTTTCAACCTGTGGTTACTTGAATTGGAAGTAGAACTAAGATGATATAGATGAATCAGGTTGTTCTGATTATACATGATTGATTTGGCAGTTTGGAACTAATTGGGCAAATAATACTAACTTTTGAAAGTTTCTTGATTCAAACGGTGTTTTCAGAAAAAATTAGTAAATCATTTTATTTGTGTACATGGATTCTACAACTCTTCAGTTATTGGGAACCCAAAGCAGCATGTGTCATCCTTATCATTGTAGTGTCCTTTAGTTATGTTTAGTTGTATTTACATTTATGTAGGCTTTAATCTTAGATACGTATTCTCCTTTTTTGGTAAATAAAAATATTGATAATCAAAAGTAATTAGGATAGATAAAAATAAACATAGGAATTCCCATTGTGGTTCAGTGAGTTAAGAACCCAACATATTGTCCATGAGGATGCGGGTTTGATCCTAGGCCTTGCTCAGTGAGTGGGTTAAGGATCCAGTGTTGCCACAAGCTGTGGCGGAGGTCACAGTTGTGACGTGGATCCATTGTTGCTGTGGTGGTGGCTGTGGCATAAGCTGGCAGCTGCAGCTCCAGTTTGAACCCTAGACTGGGAACTTCCACATGCTGTACTTGTGGCCGTAAAAAGAAAAGGAAAAAAAGAAAAAAACCCATGTTTCCAGGAAATAATAAAAACATTTTCAGTATTCCAGCATCACAAACTTAAAGAATGTGGATGTGGAGTTCCCGTTGTGGCTCAGTGGTTAACGAATCCGACTAGGAACCATGAGGTTGCGGGTTCGATCCCTGGCCTTGCTCAGTGGGTTAAGGATCCTGCATTGCCGTGAGCTGTGGTGTAGGTCGGAGATGAGGCTTGGATCCCGTGTTGCTGCGTTGCTGTGGCTGTGGCGTAGGCTGGCGGCTACAGCTCTGATTCGACCCCTAGCCTGGGAACCTCCATATGCGGGTGCAGCCCTAGAAAAGACTAAATAAATAAAGAATGTGGTTGTGAGATATTTCATTGTGGTGTTAATAACTAGTATAAACTTTACCTGACTGATGATTGAGATCAGTTGGTCAATCAGTCAATCACTGAGAACTTTGATTCTTTATACAGTTAGATTAATACTTTTCTTTTCTATTGAAATATTTAATCAACCGAATGTAATAAATTTTAATAATTTTTATGAGGTTTTTTTGACTTAAAATTTTTTTTAATTTATTGAATTTATTGATTTACAATGTTTGTTTCAGGTGTACAGCAAAGTGATTCAGTTATACAAACATATATATCTATTTTTTTCAGTTCTTTTCCCTTATAAGTTATTACAAAATATTCAGTATAGTTGCCTGTCCTATATAAGTAGGTCCTTGTTGGTTATTTTATATATAGTTCTTTTTAAAAAAATTTTTATTGAAGTGTAGTTGATTTACAATGTTGTGTTAATTACTGCTGTACAGCAAAGTGATTCAGTTACACATATATAAATATATATTATTTTTCATATTCTTTTCCATTATAGTTTCTCACAGGATATTGAATATAGTTTCCTGTGGTATACAATAAGATCTTATTGTTTATCCATCCTATATATAATAATTTGCATCTGCTAATCCCAAACTCCAGTCCTTCCCTCCCCTACCTCCCCACTCCCTTGGTAACCACAAATTTGTTCTTTATATCTGAGTCTTTTTCTGTTCCGTAGATAAGTGGAATCTCAAATGTGACACAATGAAGCCTATAAGTGATATCATGTGATATTTGTCTGTCTATGAATTACTTCACTTAGTGTGATAATCTTTAGGCCCATTTGAGTTTTTTCAGTGCTAATGATCACGAATTACTATAAAGCACATACTAGGATTTACTTGGGCATTTAACTTCTTTTATTAACTAAAATTTTAATTAATTTTTAAAAGTCTTTCCCTTGGGCTGATACTAAGGCAGGCCAGCTCCTAGTGTCTCTTGGGTTGGGTTGGTATTTTTTTTATCATTCATTTATTAGTGTGTACAATGTTTTTTTTTATAAATTATTAGCAGTTTAGTTAATGATTACATGGAAAGCTGTGTTAAAGCTTTAAAGTTGTAACAGTATCATTTAGTAAACTGCACTGTGATTTATTGAATGGAGTCTTAATAAAATATTTTTACTCTAAAATATAGTTCTTTTTTTTTCTTTTTTGGCCACCCCAAGCCAGGATCAGATCCTAGCTGCAGTTTTGACCTAAGCCTCAGCTGCATCACTGCTGGATCCTTAACCCACTGCGCCTAGCCAGGGATCAGACCTGCATCCTAGTGTTCCCATGATGCCATTGATCTCATTGCACCACAGTGGGAACTCCTAAAATATAATGCTTCTATAATTTATATTTTATACTACTTTATAGATTACTAAGCACATTCTAAAAGGTCACCTCATTTTATATTTTTATTTGATAAATATTTAATGACTGCAATGGGCAGAATGTTAGGAAAAATAAGGCCATCTACACAAATAGACATCATAGAAGACATAAATGGTATTATAAGTCTAGCATGAATAAAGTGCTGTGGATTTTCAAAGGAGGGAAAGATTACTTCTGCCTACAGAGATGAAGAAAGGCTTTTATATAATATGGATTTAAATAAATTTTTTAAACTGTATGTAGATGGGGCTCAAGTACCACATAAACAGTTTGGAGAGCATGTTCAAAAGACTTTAAATATCTGATCATAATGAAAATGTTCCTTTATTCATGGGTGTGTTTGTTGCAACTATCAATATAAGTATATTTTTGTAGTAGGAAATTTTTTAGGTGACAAAATTCCCATGATTCTAGTTAAAAGTTGATGTAACAATACTTCTTAAGATGAATTCACACACCTTTCATATGCTATAATCTGTCTCTTACTCTAGGAGGGTAGATTTGGAGGGGAGAGAGCACAGCTTTGTTATTTGCTTTTGATTTTAAGTATCAACTATAGTTGTAATTATACACAGTCATGGAAAATTTTTTTCTTTTTTTTAGTTAAGTGAATTCCTTTTCTAATACTACAGTTCTCCTTTTAACAATTTAGAACTTTGCTTATTGCCACCAACAACAGCAATAATAGAAATGTTAATAGCCGTTATTAAAGAGAACCTTCTAAGTGACAGGTATATATTTACCAGACACTATATTTAATCCACTCTGCACCTTCCAGATAGACAGTATTATCCCCATTTTAAAATAAAGTTACAGGAGTTCCCATTGTGGTTCAGCAGTAACGAATCCAACTAGTATCCATGAAGATATCAGTTCAATCCCTGGCCACGCTCAAGGTTGAGGATCTGATATTGCTGTGAGCTGTGGTATAGCTTGCAGATGCAGCTCGGATCTGGCATGGCTGTGGCTGTGGTGTAGGCCAGCAGCTGCAACTCCAATTTAACCCTATGCCTTGGGTATGGCCCCAAAAAACAAAAAGCAAAAAAAGGGGGGGGGGATTGATTACAGAAGACTGAAATGTTTTGGTGAAATTAATTTATTAACTGATTAAAAAATTGCAGCATCTAATAAGCTCCTGAACTACTTCTTCCAAATCATTTGCTTGCTGCTGGGAAAAAAAACCCAAAGAACAAAACTCAGTCCTTAAACAAAGCCTAGAGAAACCTGCTTAGAACTTCTCTGGTTCTTTTTTTTTTTTTTTCCTCGGGACCACATCCGTGGCATATGGAATTTCCCAGGCTTAGGGGTTGAATTGGAGCTGCAGCTATAAGCTTATGCCACAGCACAGCAACTCAGGACCTGAGCCATGTGTGTGACCTACACCACAGCTCACAGCAATGCTAGAGGCTTAACACCCTGAGAAAGTTCAGGGCTCGAACCCTCATGCTCATGGATACTAGTTGGGTTTGTCACCACTGAGCCACAACCCGGACTCCCGGCTCATCTTGTTTAACCTGTAAAGAATGGAAGACAAATGTTTGTTATTTTGTTTCTTTTACAGCACTTTTGTCTGTGTCAAATTCCTACAGCAGTTTGGCAACTGAAAGAAAAACGATAATTAGAAGTTTTGTACTTGTTGAAAAAAAACTCTTTGGTATAGCAAGTGGTATAAAAATGTACATAGAATACAGTTTTTTTTGTTCATTTGTTTTGTTTTTTGTCTTTCTAGGGCTGCACCTGCAGCCTCCCCTCTGTCTATTCCCAGGTTAGGGGTTGAATAAGAACTATAGCTATAGGCCTATGCCACAGCCACAGCAACCCAGGGTCCAGGCCTAGTCTGTGACCTACACCACAGCTCAAGGCAATGCTGGATCCTTTAAGCAACTGAGAGAGGACAGAGATCGAACCTGTGTCCTCATGGATACTAGTCGTGTTCATTATCGCTGAGCCACAACAGGAACTCCTGTAATCTTTTTTTTTTTTTTTTTTTTAATGCCCACACCTATGGCATAGGGCTAGGAACTGAATTTGAGCCACAGCTTGGATCCTTTAATCTGCTACACTGGGCTGGGGATCTAGCCTTTGCCTCCATCACAGTCAGGTTCTTAATCCATGTGCCACAGTGGTAACTCTGTTATGTAATATTTATATACAGTTAAGATTATCTATTTTTGTTAGATTACACAGGGATTAAAATTTGTTACATAAAATTTGTTATATGCAATTATATCATATATTTAATTATAAAACAGTAATCAAGATTCTAGTAAACCTCCACCCAACTTAATAATTAGAAAATTCCCTCTACTTTTGAAACTACTTATGTGTTCTTGCTGATTCCTATCCATTGCCTCATTCCAAGAGCTAATCACTACTCCTAACTTTTTAAGGAGAGATTCTCTTTTATTTCTCTATACCCTGGGACTTTTTAATTAACTGGTTGATCTTAGTTTGATGAATCAGTTGCCATTGCAAAAACTCTACACTCATTATCTGGGTAAATTGTGTTTTATTTTGAGTTGTATGTGTATAAATTCATGGAATAAACTATATTCTCATATCAGTATATAATTTTACTCTCTCCCTTAAGGCTTAAGTTATTTGGAATTTTTTTTTAGTAACAAGAAATGCTTTTGAAAAAAATTCATTTATGATAATGTATGCACATTGAAATTAAGCAAGAGTAGGTTATATAGGGCTAATTTATTAAAGGTAAACAGAGTAATTGAAAATTAAGCAGATTTTTACTCTATCTTATACAAAATTATAGACTGTTGAGATATGCCACATTGTGGCATTAGTGTTTAAAATTTGGTGTTTTGGTAAGGAAATACTTTTGCAATTTTTGGAGGCTGTGTTCTGGATAACTTGAATTTTTGCTGAATTTTTTCAGTAATAGTCTGGGCCTAAAATCTGCACATCTCCAGTGGACTCACCAACTTTCCCCTTCTGTGATAGCGCCATAATTTCCCTAGGCTTGATTCCTTTCTTTTCCTTCTGTCTTCTTTTTTACCATTCTAATTTGAGCACTCTTTTCTGCTTCAACTCTTAAATAGCTTCTAAGACAGGTTTTCCAGCTGATAGATGCAAAATTTTTTATTCATTTATTTGCTTCATCATTTGACCTCTAAGTAACCCACTGTACTGAGCATTTGATAAGATCTAGAGATAGATGTGAATGATAGAGATTCCTACCCTCAAGTATTTCCTGGTCTATTAACGTGGATGACAGCCTGGCAAATACAGTGGATGTTGCTCCATATGGAGCACCTGCAGTGTAGATACTGGTTGAAGGTGGTTGGTATCACAGAGTTCCTCAGGAGATTTGTGTGTGAGATTGTGTTTAGGATGATAAATGAAGTGAGCCTAGTAGAGAAGAGAAAAATGGTTGGCCAGGCAAAGTAAGTCGGCCTTTTAAAAGGAAGCAAAAAAGTCTGGCTCCACCCTCCAACTGGAATGTGAGCACACCTAGTACTGTTGAAATCTCTCTTTGAAGGCCGATTTCAAGTGCTGCCTCCTCCATAATGCTGTCCCTAACTTCCTCTCCACCCCTCCTTCCCTCCTCTAGCCAGATGTGATTTTTTTCCTCAACCTTTGAATAGCTTCTCCATGTTTTTTAAGGAGCTTGTCACATTTCTCCCCTTGTATTGCAGTTATTTATGTTGCAGCTTTCAAGCATCTTGTGGACATTTTAAACCTTACTTTTGAATCTGTGCCTGGCACAGTAATTACAGTGTTGTATATACTTGTAAATATTTGTTAAATGAGTAGACAAATGAATGGGTGAGCAAATAAGATTCTTGAGATAGATGTATAATTAACAAGGAGACCTATGATAGATAAAATAAATGAAAACTGAGCTGAGACTTCATGTCAGATGGCATGCGCTAACTGAATATATAAATTCCAAATTATTCATAGGTCCCAAATTATACCACTCGTTTTCTGATGACAAATTTTTCTTTCTTGGAGTTTTGTATCATTCAGGCAATTTTTGAGGAACTATGTTCAAATTCTTAATGACTTTTAACTCTGTAATATAAAATGGCTCAATAATAAGGGGTAATTAACGTGTTCATTGCCTGTGTGTCCATCAGTACCACTTAGTAATATCAGATTCATGCCGTTATTAAATTATTTTAAAATGTTGGGGTTTTAAAATTTTTAATCCATTACTGGGAGGTAGTTACTGTTTTGCTTATCATTTAACAAAGCTCCCTTTAAAAAGAATTTTGGTGCTACTTTATAGCACTTTGGATACTCAAATCATGGATATTATTTGCTTAGAATTTTTTTTCTTTTTTTTAGTAAAGGCAGTTAGAGACCAGCTGTTACAACTGCTGTGTCTGTCAATTCAGAAACTTGGTAAAAGGACTGGAAAGTGTACTTGTTTCAGTACTGTAAGCTCTTTAAAACAGAACATATGTGGACTTCCCTTGTGGTATTGGGAGTTAAGGATCCAGCATTGTCACTGCAGGGGCTTAGTGCTCTGGCATGGGTTTGATCTTTGGCCCAGGAACTTGCACATGTCAAAGACAAACAAAAAAACTAGAACATGTGTTTTAAAGCACTTATTTGTGTTTCCTCTTTAAGGAGCTTTTCTTGCATGATGTTGTAGAACTGTGAAATCCCCAATTTCCTATATCTTTATAGTGTATATTATATATACATTTTAGAAAATATAGTATTTTCATAAAAGCATTTCAATCATATTTTTAAACAGCAACTTAAAGGCCATAATCATGGTAGCAGAAGTGATTTGTGAAATTAGTTCAGCTGAACATTCTGGCTGTTTTGTAGAAACTTTATTACTTTAGTAAAGCAAATTGTATGTTTATATTGAAAATTATGTATATATATATTCACATTGGTTAATAGAGAATTGTATACTTTGGACATACCTCTGAAATACATTTTTACTTATTAGCAATTTAGATAAAAACATTTAAAATTATAAAAATATATATCCTAATTACAGAATCTGGGGTAATACAGAAAAATAGCAGATGACTGTTACCCCAAACAGTCACTGTTAACATTTTGTTTTCTTTCTTTTTTTCTTCTTACTAATTTCTCAGAATATTGGACTAACTTTGTGTCTGGCTCTTTTGCTTAATATAAAATTTCCCTTAGTGACTACAACTTCTTTGAATTATACTTCACTAAGCAAAACATCAGTTTTAGCATTGCTAGTTTTTTAAGGTTCATTCTTTGCTTTAATAAATAACAATAGTAAAAATTGGTTTGTAAAACTTTCATATTTCTGATTCTTAGGAAATATGCAAAAAGAAGAATTAATGGATTAGAGGACTGAATTATAAAATTCTTGATCAGTGTTGCCAAATTGCAAGCTGCAAGTTTTGTACATTTCCACCAATGACATTTATGTATGCTAGTAAAACTGAATTTGAGGGAGGCTGATTCTAAGTTTCAACTTCAGGTTAAGGAAGAGTTACTAATCATGTTCCATACCCCCTGCTAGGTGCTGGATAAACAAAGGTACAAAGATAAGGTCCTTCATCTCAAGGTGAAATAGCTGTGGAGTCAAGTGTGTTATCAGACAGCTTGATAAGTGTTACAATGGAAGTGTTTGCTCACTCTTGGGTGTAAGGAGGTAATTGTTGGGTTGTTGAAAGGTAAAGAGGAGCTGATCTCTGAACTGGGTTTAGAAAATGATCACTTTCAAATTTAAAGATGGATAGAAATATGTATACATACAGTATATAATAAGATCTTATTTTAAAAAGTTAATGAGAATCAAGTTCAGAAAGTGCCAATAAAGAGTGAATTGGAAAGTAGATACCTATTTTTTAACCTTGGGTGATCAATTTACTGTGTATAGTTTCATGAAAACTGATGAAAAGAGATGGAAATGTTTTCTTTTATGAATCATTAAGTGCAGCAAGATCTGTTGGAAGGTATTAAATAAGTAGGGTTTGGGGGATTTTACAGCCCTGAGTCATTAGGGATGAACAACTGATAAGGGAGGAATAACAACTTATCTACCTCACATTTTGTTGTATTTAGCTTTGGGGCAATACAGAAAAAAAAAAAAAAACTGAGTGACTAAGTGAAAGATAAAGGACAGGAGGATAATTAGAAATTTAAAAAAAAATCAATTTTTAAAGTGCCCTAGAGAATTCCTTTTTTTTTTTTTTTTTGTCTTTTTAGGGTCGCACCTGTGGCATATGGAGGTTCCCAGGCTAAGGGTCCAATCGGAGCTACAGCTGCTGGCCTACTCCAGAGCTACAGCAATGCCAGATCTGAGCCACATCTGTGACCTACACCACAGCTCATGGCAAAGCCAGATCCTTAACCCACTGAGCAAGGCCCGTGATCTGACCCCCCACCTCATGGTTCCTAGTCGGATTCGTTTCTGCTGCGCCACAACAGGAACTCCGAGAATTCCTTTTTGGTTTATAAACAAGAGAGACTAGATAGTTTCTGCAGTTGTTGCATTGCTTTAATGACTTGTTTAAAAAAAAAATGTTTGTAGGTTTTGGTTCAAAACCAAACATAATAAGTAAGATGTCTAAAAATGATATTGACCTTATTCACTGCCTGAATTCCCAGTGTCTAGAATAGTGCCTGGCACCCTTCTGAGATGTTTCTCAAATAAGTGAATGAAAAAATGACTCCTGAACTACATATTATGATAAATGAATATATATCTAGGGACTCAAAACTGTTAGCAATAATATTTGTATATGTGTACTCTTTTAAGTAACAGATTGTACAATGTAATATATTATTTAGTTGGAAAATAGTCATTTATTCCTTTCACTTAAACAATGGAAAAATCATTCATCTAGAAGACAACTTCAATTTAAGCATTGAACCTGCCTTGCTAGGCTTAGCCATGCAGTGTTTTCCCCCTATTTTTAAAGGGAACTTAGCATCTGTAGAACATTTTAATTTGTAAGATCTCCCCAGTTTCATTAATATCAAGAACTATATAACTTGTGGTTTAAACAGAGGCAGAATTGTTTTACTCAATATGTGTATATATATATATATAAAACATAGTAGATTGTTGGGTTTTTTTTATTTTGTTTTTTGTTTTGTTTTTTGTATTGGGGTAGGAGGTTTTGTATTGGGGTAGAGGAAAAAGCCTTCTGTTGACTTAAAAATCAGTGACTAAAGTTTGGTATAGTTGTTAGAAAGTAGGAGGAAATCCTAACTCCAGATTGCAAGCAGAATTTCAGGGTCAAAGTCTGCTCCTGTTATCTCAGTATAGAGCTCCAGATTTCAGGCCAGTTTTCATTCTAGTAGAATTGGAGAAAAAGAAAAAAGTGTCAAAGAACTATTTGTCTCTTATGAATAGGGCTGAAGTCTACTTTTGGTAATATTTATGTGCTTTGGAAGTTATTTTTGGGAAAAAAAATTGACTTACCTGCTGCTTCCTATGTATTTTCTGATTAAGAAAAGGGAAAATTTAATTGTTAATTTTAAGTCTCTTTGAAAGAAAAAAAATGTGTATATGGACAGAGAACCAATTATATTACTTATACTTCTGTATTCTCTATTTAGTACTAAGAATCATAATATCTATAATCTGCCAGTGACAAGGTTAAGAGAAGTCCCTAAGGCATGATCAGGGACAGCTTATAGGATCACTGAGATAGGTAATCTTTTAAAGTAATAGTGATTTTTAAACAATGAAATTAGTATTTGTTGACCTTTTACAAATTTTAAGAAGCACTTTTAGGTAGGAGACTGTGTTTTAGAGTCATCTGAACCAAATCCAAATTTACGGATACAAGTATTAGAAATACACAGTGAGCACACACAGGTCAGTTTTAAAAATAGCACTGAGCTTTGAGAGAATAATTTCTCCGTCCTGCATGGAAATGTTTCATTAGGCCTTCTGTAGCAAGCTTCGGGAAAAAGGTGGAGGGAAGTGAGAAATGAGTCTTTTGAAAAATTCTCGTAGCTGACACTAATGGTTATTAGGCATCTTTCATTCAAGGATCTAAGACATTCCCTGAGTCCCACTTTACTTGTGGGGTGTGGGCAGGGAACACTCCGGGATTCTTGTGCCCAGTGTGCGGAGATTCAGGCCTGTGCTCCCAAGTGGCATGTGGCAGCTGTTTCATGGTGCACATCACATTCCCTCCCAGTCCAGGGAGTGGAAGAGCCAGCATCACCCAGCTGAAATAGCAGAGGGATTTTAGAGAGAAGGAGTGAATTACCTGGACTGGAATTGGGCTAGATCTCTGGGTCAGTAACCCTCTTCCTATAAAAATGCTCTATCCTGCTTTATCCTGGAGAAGTAAAGTCTACCTCTCTTTCCATCTGTATGATTATGTACTTTTGGGGAGCATAACATTTAATAATGAGGAATACAATAACCTATATCTACTATTGATGATGAAAGAAAGCGAGGTTAGTATTTTCTCTAAAAGATGTCAGAAGGGAACCATTTGCAGTATGCCTGCCAAAAGCAAGCTGTGGGAGGCGTGAAGGTAATAAAATATGCTCAGATCCCACATAAAACTTAGATCCTGATTTAGAGATGAGGAGACATACATGAATGATTATAGAGGAGATAAAGATGAGTAGCAGAAGAATGTAGTATGATAATTCATTGTACCTAGGTAGAGATATTTAGTTGAGAAGTAACATTGAGAAAGTACAACTTAAGATGAATGGAAGAAATGATGAAGGACACATGGGTGCAGAAAGCCATTAGCGTTTGGGTAAAATGTAGAGAATCTATGGGAAATCCGGGGAAAATTTATAAAGGTCTTTGATTGCGAAGTTGAGAATATTGTCCTGAATACAGTGGGGACTCATTAAAGAAGCCATTTAAGACTTTACTTGGCCACAGTGAATTGGCAGAATGGGTTGGCATAGAGTGTGAGGTACTGAAATTCTGAAACCTGAAGATAGTATAGAATAAGGATTACTGGAGTTTCAAGGTTGAATCATGGGGAAAATTGTAATTTTCATATAAGAAATTGAGAAGTCAAAATCATGAACTGATTTTGATGAAGATGATGAATCAATGAGGAATTAAGGTGTAAGTTCTATATTCAGGTTGAAATATCCAAAACACCGTTGAAAATTGAGTGTGGTTCTTGAGACAGACTTGGAAAGCACTGCAATGTACTGTGCAGGTTAAGCGCATCTGCTCTGAAATTGCTGAGGTTCAACTACCCCTTCCTAGTCCTTGTGACCTTGGGTAAACTTCCTAACCTCTCCAAGCCTTGGGCTTTTATCTATAAAGCTGCAGTAATCAATTTAGCTGCTCTTCATGACCTGCCTGCACAGTAAAAGCTGTACTAGTGGAGATCACAAAGGAGGGAAGATAGAGAGGAAAAAGAGGACCTAGGACAGTGATGTGGGGGAGTACCTGTATTTTAATGGATGAAAGGATGAAAGTTTAAGAAGTGAAAGGATATAAAGGATCATGTGGTGCTTTGAACTCTGAGGGAGAGAAATTTTGCAAAGGAAGGGGTAGCTAGTAATGTTTGATATTACAGAGAAGTAGAAAGAAATGAAGACTGAGAAAAGGTCTTGGTTTTCCATACAGCAGAATTTCAGTCGTATTAGGGAAGCAATCATGAAGATCAGACTGGGCTGTTACTCATCTTCACATCCTGTAACTGAGCATATTATGTGAAATATAATTGACATTTAATAAATATTTGCCAAATGAATAAATAAAACTATTTCTTGGGATTAAAGAATAAATGGAGATAACATGTAAATCCTTGCTGGTTTAATGAAATAAGAAAAGAGAGACAAGCACACATGCCAAGGGGTAATTTTAGGGATTAGCCAGGTCAAGGGAATTAACTTTGGTGATAAATAAAACAGAAGCTTATTGGAGGAAAGAGGAAAAAGAATCACTAGCGCGTAGGGAGACTGTTAATGTAAGGGAAGGAGGTAAACCTTATGTGTGGTCCAGTCCTGGAGACTGTTGCTGGTGTATGTGGGAATGACATTCTTCTTGCTCAGAGGGGGCAGCAGGAGCAGGAGAAGACAGCATATATGCCAAGATGTTTGGCATGGAAGGGAAGAGGGTTATAGTTCAGCTGAGAGCAGAGAGCTAGAAGTAGGATTAAGAGCTTGGAGAGAACAGCTTCAGATGGCCTTAGGGATTGTAGGCACAACTCCTACAGAAGCCACGTGCAGTGGATCCTTAGCAGGTGCAGCTAACTAACATGGCCTTGAATCCAGCCCAAACTGCCTAGGGCTTTACAAGGTGAGGCAGCCGGGATTCTGACACTTTTTTAAACATTGGAGAAAGAGTTTTCTTTCCTTTTTTTTTTTAATGTTAATTTTCCTTAATTTTTAAACTAGTAAAAGTAGAATGGCTAGAATTTAAATCCAATCCTAGGTAATATCAAAAGCCCTTCCTGTTGTCATTCTCTTATGTTCTTTCTAGGATTTGTCTGTCAGGAGGGAAAGGTGAGGAGGAGGTTAGCAGAAAATTGGGGAGAAAATTTTATTCTACTGGAATGACAGCCAGAATGATGCCACTATGGACTGTTTGATAGCAGATTTTTTTTTTGTACCTAAAAGGGAAGCCTGGGGAATCTTCATTTCACAATCTAACTTAGCTATTTCCCTATTTCTATCAATTATATTCAATATCTCTACATAAACAAAAGACTCTGCAGGCAGCTTTTAATGTTTGAGTTGTACATAATTTCATCAGTAGGAAAGCATTGCTTATGGAGAAAAATTATTATAGACTCAGGAATATGAAATAAATATTATAAAGACATAAGCAGATTCGTCCTGGATATTTTATTACCAATGCTTAATAATTTTTATCATCATGAATATTTGATTTTATGTGCCTTTGCTTACTTTCTTATCTGCATATCTCTGGTTCATTGACTATGTTGATAAGGACTTTTTGGTTTGAGAAGATTTTTAGAAAGCATTGGTATAGTGAATGATTTTCCTAAAGGTCTGTGTCATTTTCAGTTTGTTTTTCTAAGTTCACTACAAAGGCAGTGAACCCAAGGATTGCTATTGAAGTAGATGTGATCAGAATGTGTTTTCATTTTTTCTCTTTTTAATACAAAATATTTTGCCACTAACTTATTCATTTCTTCATTCTTTCTCCCCTTACTATTTCAATTGATGTTTAGTATCTAATTATTCCTACTTTTCTCTCCCTCTACCGCCTGATTTCCCACACACACAAAAAATTGTCTTGAGTTTGTATTTCTAAGTTCTAGAGAAGATATCTTTACAACTTTGAGTTACTAGCTTTTGTCTATCAAATGGAAATTTGATATCTTTTATGCTGAAGTTTTTGTAGCCCTGCATTTTGTTTCTCTAGTTCCTAAGGGATCTCCGGTCTTATTTTACTCTTACTATATCAGTCATCACTATTCATTTACAAAACACACTTATTGAGCAGCTACTATGGGCAGACATAGTTCTAGATTCTAGAAATACTAGAACAAACTAGATGTGGGAGAGGCTGGAGGAGCCATTAAAATAGATAAAGTGCTGTGCGGTTAATAAAACAGGGCCATAAGTTAGATAGTCACCTCAAGTGGGTTACTTTGGATAGGGCTTTCTGAGGATGTTAGCATTTGAGCTGAGACATTGATAATGAGAAGAAGCAAACCATGAGAAAGAGCCACAGCGGGAACTCCAAAATTCTTATACTAGAACATTGTAAGCCTCTTCCTGTTGCCCTCTGTAGGAAAGGTATCTGTTACTGCACATTACTTGCCAGGCTATGGCAGATACCCACAGGCTTTGAACACTGGTATAAAATGTGCTAGACGTTTTGCTTTTATACTGGGGAGCTATTTTGGGGAGTGATTGGAGGGGACTGGGGTGCTGAGAAGTATGATGAAGTTGTCTTTCTCTAAAATCCCAGATAAGCCTGATGGTTGTACTACTATAAAATATAATAAAATTCATTGAATTGTTAAGAAAATAAAACCCTAGATAAGCTTGATAATGAGAAGTTTTCATTTTTATCTTTTAAATTGAAGAATGAATTTAGGATTCATTAAAGGACTAAGAATGCTGCCTTTCTTTCACATGAAATTTGAATGATGGATTTCAGTTTTCCTTTGCAGCATTGTACTTTCTTTTTCTGGCGATGCAAGATTAACCATCTGTGGTGTATTTCCATGACCTGTGCTATGATCAGTTTGAGGAATGGAAAATATTTAAGGAACTTTTTTTGTTTTGTTTTGTTTTGTTTGGAAGGGATATTCTAATTCACAGATAATATTTGTGTCTATAACACTGAAAAAATCCGTTTTGCAATAATGGCAAGACATTTGTTAGATGGGTTCTATTTTGTCATGTATATTTACAATTTGGCAGATATGTCCCAGTGAATTGGTAATTGTTCTCTACAGTATATCTTTCATAAACCTTTAATTAGTTTTGAAGACTAGGTTGGATTAATAGCTTTTCAGACTTGACTCTTCTCAAGAAACTTTTAATGACATGGAGAAATTCATATTGGAAGAGTTTGCCTTAGTATTTGAAAGAGTGAATACCTACTGATGTTATTTCATCATGTATTTTAGAGTTATATTTTCATTTAATCCATGTATATGTATAGACAGGTTTCCAAAGAAGGAGATATAGGGATTATGAAAGTACCATGTATGTTTGCCAGAATCTGAATAGGATAACAACACATAAAAAATAGTTTTTGCATTCACTCATTGTGTAATATCCTATTTTCATTTAAAAAAAATCAGGTTGGTAAACTAGAAATATGAGATTGGTCAACTTTCCCATATATTCTTTCTCCCTGTGGGTTTTTAGATGAATCTATTTAAACAGCCACATGAAACCGTTATTTGTGAAGAGTGGATTGGAAGGGATCATGTACAGACCGTCTTGTCTAATACTCTGATGTGATTTAGGGAGAACTATCAGAAAAACAGAGGACTGTGATTTCATAGATAGGATTTGAATTCGATTTAACTAAAAATTTCCTTCTCACAATAGTGATTTTTCAAAGAAATGCTTTTATCCTCACTCAACCTTGTGCATCTGCAATATATTAAAGATGTGATCTATCAATTCTTTTCGTTTGTTTGTTTGTTTGTTTGTTACAGCTGCACCGTGGCATATGGAGGTTCCCAGGCTAAGGGTAGAATTGGAGCCGTGGCCACTGGCCTACTCCACAGCCACACGGGATCCAAGCTGCATCTGCAACCTATACCACAGCTCACTGCAACACTGGATCCTTAACCCACTGAGTGAGGCCAGGGATGGAACTTGTGTCCTCATAGATACTAGTCATATTCATTTCTGCTGAGCCACGACAGGAACTCCAGGATTTATCAGTTATTTTATAGAGAGTTGGAAACTCTGATTTCTGACATCAGCAAGATGACCTTGGGCAATTTGCTTAACTTTTTATGATTTGGAAGGTTAATTGGAGTTGTGAGAAATAACGAGGGAACCTACAAAGGATGTTGTTTTAGAGGCATATATTCCGCCTACTCTGGCTTCCCAGACGGAGAGAATACATTGCAACTGCGTGGTTCTAGGCCTTGCCCAAATTCACTGACTCATATGTCCACCAACAGATAAACAAAATGTGGTTTATACATATAATGGAACATATTCAACCTTAAAAAGGAAGGAAGTTCTGACACATGCTATAACATGGATGAACCTTAAGAATATCATGTGAAGTGTAATAAGCCAGTCACAAAAAAGACAAACATTGAATAAGTCCACTTTTATGACGTTTCTAGAGTAGTCAGACTCATAGAGAAGAAGATAGGATGGTGGGTGCCAAGAGCTAAGGGTAAGGAAAAATGGAAAGTTATTGTTTAATGGGCACAGAATTTCAGTTAGAGAAGATGAAAAAAATCTGGAGATGGATACTGGTGATGATTGCACAATAATGTGAATGCAATTAATACCACTAAACTGTACTCTTGAAAATGGTTAAAATGGTATATTTTAAGTTACATATATTTTACCAATTACAACTTACACACTCCTTTAAGTTTTTGTTAAAGAATAATAGCATTTCCTTAATTGTTAGTAAATATTCTGTGTCATCTAGTCAATCAATATTTTCAAAAGGCAGTGTTTTTCTTTACCTTAATAGTTAAAGTTGGAACTAGGTCCAAAACAAAACATCAAGCTTGCTAATAAATAAGAGCAACACTGAGAAGGGGTGCAAGGAAGACTGCTTCTTCCTTTGTTTCACTTGTTTTAAAACTAAAATGAGGCAAACTTTGATTAAATCCAGTTATTAGCTTTTGTAGCAAATTGCCTTTCTAAACCAGGATTTTTTTTGTGTGTGTCTTTTTTTTGTTGTTGTTGTTGTTGCTGCTATTTCTTGGGCCGCTCCCGCTGCGTATGGAGGTTCCCAGGCAAGGGGTCGAATCGGAGCTGTAGCCACCGGCCTACGCCAGAGCCACAGCAACTCGGGATCCGAGCCGCGTCTGTAACCTACACCACAGCTCACGGCAACGCCGGATCCTCAACCCACTGAGCAAGGGCAGGGACCGAACCCACAACCTCCTGGTTCCTAGTCGGATTCGTTAACCACTGCGCCACGACGGGACCTCCTAAACCAGGATTTTTTAAATGCTACGATATATTGAAATATGGTGTGCAAAGTGTTGGTTATTTATTTTTTGGCCGCATTTGTGGCATATGAAAGTTCTTGGACCAGGGAATGATTCCCAGCCACAGTTGTGCAGCTGCAGCATAAAATAGCAGCAACACCAGATCCTTTAACCCACTGCACTGACCAGGATCCAACCTACACCTATGCAGCAAACCCAGCCGCTACAGTGAGATTCTTAACCCACTGCGTCTCAGTGGTTGTCACAGTAGAAGTCCAGAGTGTTGGTTTTTGATATTAATCTAGATGAAAAATGTATGGTTTAATATATTTCATTGTACGCTTAATGTCTATTATTAGTTACAATAAAACTGTATTTAAAATATATCAGCATTGAGTAGTAGCATCTAAAAAAGCCTTTGGAATAAATTTATTGACTTGGAAGATATGATCATGTTTGGATATTTCAAAGTAAAATTACAGTTGTGAGTGGGAAAGAAAGCGTTTTTGAAAAGCCCTCTTCTTGAGGTCTGTTTCGTCAATTTTTGCTTTTGTATTTTTTAAAGGATTTATTTGACCAAGTGATCAGATCATAGCTTCATTGCTTCTAAGTGATAGATTTGTTATTCAAAGTAGGCTCAAATATGCTTTTATATAACTATGGGGTTATTAATGAGTGGAATTCTTTTTTAGTGATGAATCAGGTGGACTTCTAATTCAATAAGAGTTGTAAATGAGATACATCTTTCTAAACTCTATGTGTTCTTGAGTATTTATATAAAATCGCTGGAGTCTTTTAAAATCTGTGTGTTCTAACAAAGAAGGTAAAAGGATACTTTTCATTTTTATTCTCACATTCAAATTTTTTTTTTTTTTTGGTCTTTTGTCTCTTTAGGGCTGCACCAGCTTATGGAGGTTCCCAGGCTAGGGATTGAACCAGAGCTGTAGTCTCTGGCGTATGCCACAGTCACAGCAGTGCCAGATATGAGCCACGTTTGTGTGTGACCTACACTACAGCTCATGGCGACACCGGATCCTTAACCCATTGAGCAAGTCCAGGGGTGGAACGTGCACCCTCATGGATGCTAGTCAGATAGTTTCCACTGAGCCATGATGGGAACTCCTCATATTCAAAATTTTAGTCATTTCTTTTGTAGAAGGTTATGGAACTTATTGCCATTAGCAAAAGTGATAGTGCTAATGTAGTTATATAGATATACTTTCTTTAATATCATTTAGTTTTGTCTGTCTACTTGAGTCTCCCTTTTGTTTTTTCTAATTGTTTTATGTCCAATATAAAAATTTCTCAGCTGCCTTATTATTTCTTAGAAAATTGTTGTTTATTAAGTTACTGCAGCTATATTTTAACCTTACTGAGCTTCAGTTCTTTATTATTAGAATGGGAATAATAATCCTGCCCTTTGTCTTTCTCAGGGTCATTGTGAAAATCAAACAATTTAATGCGAAAGCACCCTGCAAAT
This sequence comes from Phacochoerus africanus, assembly GCF_016906955.1. Taxonomy (NCBI): domain Eukaryota; kingdom Metazoa; phylum Chordata; class Mammalia; order Artiodactyla; family Suidae; genus Phacochoerus; species Phacochoerus africanus. Next base: position 108,920,431 of record NC_062553.1, read on the forward strand.
TGTAAAGCACCACATTCATTTTATTTATGTCTATAAATTATACATTGCATATTATACAAGTTTTTTAAAGGCAGAATTTTAAATGTATTTCCTATGTGTTATTCTGCTTAGGCTCCTATATGCTTTTGGTGTTGCAGTTTTTCTGATAGGTAAATGATTTCATTGTGGGGCGTGTGTATTCTTACATGTTGTGGATCATTTTTGGAATCTATTACTTTGATGATTATACATTATAATCTAGAAGTTTGTCATATACAAGAATGAAAAATCTTGGCTCATTTAAGTCGATTTTTCTTCCTGCTCTTTTAGTTTTTCTTCACTTACCTATAACTGTTAGGAGTAAAATTGATTAAAGAAAAGTTGTAGGGTTTTGGTTTTAGTTTTTTTTTTATGTCATTTTAAAGAGTAAGTGGAGTGTTCACATTTTTTTATTTTTTATTTTTTTAGGGCTGTACCTGTGTCATATGGAAGTTCCCAGGCTAGAAGTTGAATCGGAGCTACAGCTGCTGGCCTACACCACAGCCATAGCAACATGGGATCCAAAGCGTGTCTGCAATCTCCACCACAGCTCATGGCAACACCAGATCCCTAACCCACTGAGCAGGGCCAGGGATCGAACCTGAGTCCTCATGGATACTAGTTGGGTTTGTTACTGCTGAGCCACAACAGGAACAATGTCATTCTTGTTTTCCTTTTGTATTAACATGAATGATATATTGCATTTAGATAAATATAAATGTGTCCGCAATAAAACATGTTTTCCCATCAGATTTTCAAATTTGTAGTATCTCATTTGTTATGAAGTTGTCATTTAATAACTGGTTTTTCTAGGCTGTCAGTTCTTGAAATGGTGAAGCTGCTTTGTCATTGATGCTCAGAATTTACACTGTCTAATTTTGATTAGAAAATACTGAATAATTGGAACTATTTCATTTGTATACTCACAAAGTGATTTTTCTAGATGCCATCTACTTGGAAAAATTATTTAAGAAGGCTGCATATAAGGTCACTGAAAAAGAACATATATATTTTATACTAGTTTATTCTAACTAGTATATTAGAATATAGTAGAACATTCTGTAAATGTGTTAGTGTGGTTCAGTAAGTTTTCTCTGACCTTTTCTTCCACTTATTAACTACCAATAAGTTAAAATCACCACAGAATCCATGCCCATAGAATGTTGCATTTCATTTTATTTTATTCTTTTTTGGCCACCCCTGTGGCATATGAAAGTTCCCGGGCCAGAAATCGAATCTGAGCCACAGGTGTAGCAAAGTGGGATCCTTAACCCACTGTGCCAGGCTGGGGATTGAACCTGCTTTGCTGTAGAGACAATGCCAGATCATTAACCACAGTGGGAACTCCCAGAAGGTTGCCTTTTAGAAAGAGCTAAGAAAAAAGAAATAAGGAAGTTTAAACAACCTAACCAATCTCTTGTAACCAACATCTCGAGTAAGTCTTTTATATTACTCTTGACTTTGTGTGTTTCTTAGGGATTTTGTGTGCCAAGATTTTATACCATCAGCTGATAGAACATATCAATTATCCTTATTTTAAAAAGATTGTTAAACATGAGAATATCAAACAAAATTTCTGTCTTTGATACATTCTATTGCAGAAGTCAGGTGAGAATTTTTCTGATATTTAAAAATAAAAGTTTTTTCCTTAAAATTTTTTTTTCTTGTCCGTTCTCTTGAAAGGCAGAATGGAAACTTGTTCTCATCTGTACCTATTTGGCATACCCTTTGGCTTACCAGTGGTTGAGTCATGAACAAAGTACTTTGTGTTATATATTTTAAAAGGCAGATGTCAAGTACTCACCTTATAAAAAGGCTCATTATAATTAGAGTGTGCTTCACAGCTTACTCATGAAGAAACTGCCACTTATATAATTGGGTACTTTAAAAGCCACATGCTTGAGCAGAGCCTATATTTCTCTACTTAAAAAGTGAAATGGCCCTTTACCTTTATGTAAAAACATGTTTAGCAACTCTATATTTTTTCTCTATCTCTGCTTTTAGAACGATAGTCAAGCTTTCAGTAGAGTGGCAAGTTAACTTTCAGTAATTTCAACATTATGGATATTTTATTTGAATTTATCATTGTACCTGATCGCTTGACTTTGCTCCTCTTGACTTGGAATAAAACAGGTGTCCAGTTTAGTAATTAAGAAAGGATTTGTACTTGTTGAAAATAGTTTTTAAAATCAGACCTGCATTTAGTTGCTCTTTGATCTTTCATTTGTGGGTTCATCCCTAGATATTTTAAAACTAAAGAGAAAATGCTTATGCAGGAGAAAAGCCTCCATCCATAACTATAAGGCAGCTGCTATTTACAGGTACATGGAAGAGCTACAAAGCTTTCTTTTGAAGTTCTTCAGTAGCCTCATGAAACAGTACTTTTCTCAACGCTGGTTTGCTGAATAACCAGCAGTCACTAGACACTGCTCTGTCATTTCAGTCTCTGTCTCTTAGCACATACAGCTGTCTCCACCCGAATTGCTCCTCTCCCCTGGTCTATCTCATATCTCTCTTCAAAACTTACGCATTCTTCAGTGGACGATATTTTGGTAAATCTGTCCTCCGTGGGCTCTTTTACTTTATATTCATTACATATTTATATTAATTTTTATCCTGTGTTTCTTTGAAGTTATTTGGAAATTATTCAATAACTACTCATGCATCATTTTCATTTTTACCATGGAGTACTACTTGTAGAGCATGTCTTCCTAGCATAGATTATTTAATACCATGTACTCCCTAAACAAGGTATTTACATTTTAAATGAGTAGGTACAAACTCTTCAAGGAAAAGTCATAGTGACTAATGAAAACTCAAATGTAGCTCCTTTGGTTAGAATATGTGTGAAAAATCACATTTCAAATATGGCTGAAGAAAGATTGCTATGGAAAGAAACATTTTCAGGTCTTTAAAAAGGGGTATATTAAACAGAAGAGCTAGAGGAACTAGCATTTGCTGTAACTCTTTAACCTGCCCCATAGGTGTTGCTGAACTTTCCACCCAGAATATTGATATTGTTTTCTTTTAGCTTATGTTCCCTCCATTTTATAGGATCATGTCGTGTTATAACTGGGGAGAGCAGGATGGGGGCATTCTTAAAGCTCCTCTAGTTCAAAAGTTCTCATATTGTAGGCCCAGGGCCCTCATTATTGAATTGCTTCTAGAGGTCTTTGTATTCATGTATACTGACTAACATATATCAAAATGTGGATTGCCATGCAATGACAGCATTGTGAATTAATGCCATTTTTATTAAAGATAAATTCATTAAAAGTTTTATTGGATTCATGAAAGCTCAACCAGTTATACTAGAAACTCCACCATCAAGTTGGGTGTTTGGATGCTGAGAGTGGGGGTGCTCTTATCCCAAGAGTCTAAGCATCATTGCTGGAGTCCAATTGCCTAATTTTAAAGATGACAAAACTGGGCCTAAGGAAGTGAATTGACCCATTTGACTTCACAGCAGAGTATTGGAGTTCAGAGTAGAGCACAGCTCTGGTGTCCTTTGTCTCTGTAATCATATTACTTCTCTAAAGAGCTGTGAACTTAAAGGGGAATAGAATTTGTGAGAGAGAGTGGTGTAAAGAGAACAGCTTTTTCTTAGATGACTTTTAATTTTTTTTTTTTAATTTTTAACCATTAGGGAATAAGAGGCAAGGAGTAACTTGATTAGCAAAGATAATGTTAAATAATGCTTATAGAAATTGTTTCTGTTATAGTGACAATTTTTGATTCCTTGGAAATTCATTAATAGTAGCAGAATCATTTTGATAGTATTGAAATTTTTTGAAATGTTTACATTTATAATTTTATATCTTTTTAAAAAATGTCTGAGAAACAATTAGGGAAGGTTTGGTGAGCCCTTTTTAAGACCAGGGAATGCTAATAAACAGAGAAATTAAAGGAGCGGCCTGTGGTCATAGATTTCTTAAGTCTTTAAGAAAGTCTTTAAATCTAGGCCTCCTAACCTTCAATTTTATTTTATGTCCATTATCTAGTTGTGGCATGTTTTTGGTTTCCTGTGACGGAGCACATTGATAGGAAAGAAGTTGAAATGCTAGGCAGTCTATTTGGTTTTTTGTTCAGTTGGTGAATGTATTGAAATCAGAGACTTAACATCTAAGGGTTATATGTGTTGCATTTTTTAAGTCAGTGATTTGAAATACGTGATACCACAGTAACTGCTAAATAAGTGACTTTCTGATAAGACTTTACCAATTCAGTAGTAACTCTTTTTTAACTATCATGTTAGTTGGCAAGAGGAAGTTTAAATACGGTGTCTTGTACATTGTGTGTACGAGTGATGTAAGAATAACAGGGTTAGAAAAAGTTTAGTCATGCATTTGTCCTGCCGAAGAAGGGTCAAGTCAATGAGTTGAACCTGGGGCCAAGTTGAAGAAAGATGCCACGAGGAAGGTGTTATGTAGCAACACTTTCAATCCTGTGAAGGAATTATAGTAAGGCCCAGAATTTCTTGAATTGCAGTAAGGAAATGTCATATAAATGAAAAAGGGACCTCCACTACAGGTCTGGCTCTGTTAAATGTTACAGTTCTTATCCCTCTGTTTTTGGATCCTTGATGAATCTATTCAAGGTGAAATTTCCTCTGCAGTATGTGTTTGCAGTTTGGTGGGAGAGGTCTCTGTAGAAAATGAAATAGAGCATATATGGCCAGTATTACTCATGAGAACCTTAGTGAAATATCTCTAGGAAATATTAAACACTTTCTGCCCTCTATATGAAATGATTTCATCTCAGGAAACTTTACTGCTCCTATCATTTCAATTCATTTTGTTACTTAGAAAAAGCTACTACCCAAATCAAAGGCATGAGACTAAAAAGTGAGGAGAGCTATACAAAGGTGAGCTTAGATAAAAGTTGACAATGAATTTTATGTTGCTGAAATGAATTGCTATTAATACTAGCTGAGAAGTTAAAAAATTAGAGTCATCCTTGTGGATTCATTCATTAGTATGACAACTTTGTGTTGCACACTGTCTACTGGGACCTGCAGATGCTGGGTGAAAATGAGACAGTTTCTGTTCTCATGAAGCTTATAGTCCAGTGGTGGGAGATGGACAGTGAGTGTGGAGGTAAGTTGTTTGCAGGAGTTAATAAGGTGATGTAATAGAAACTAATCCTGGAAGGCTAACTTTACATCGGATGGCCAGGAGAAATTTCTCTGAGGATGAGACATTTGAACTAAAGCTTATGGGAAGAGGGGAAGCTGGGCAAGAGCAGAGCACATGAGGCATAAGAAATGGCAAGTGAGGAGTTCCCGTCGTGGCGCAGTGGTTAACGAATCCGACTAGGAACGAGGAGGTTGCGGGTTCGGTCCCTGCCCTTGCTCAGTGGGTTGAGGATCCGGCGTTGCCGTGAGCTGTGGTGTAGGTTGCAGACGTGGCTCGGATCCTGTGTTGCTGTGGCTCTGGCGTAGGCCGGTGGCTACAGCTCCGATTCAACCCCTAGCCTGGGAACCTCCATATGCCGCGGGAGCGGCCCAAGAAATAGCAACAACAACAACAACAACAACAACAACAAAAAAAAAAGACGAAAAAAAAAAAAGAAATGGCAAGTGAAAAAGCCAGTATTTGGCATGCTGGAAGGTCAGAAGGGCCAGTTGGAGTTCAAGTGCAGTTAGTGGGGGCTGAGGGGGCTCACTGAGGTTGAAAGGTAAGAAAAGATACATCATGAAGGATCTTGTGAGTCATAGTAAGACCTGTGGATTTTGTGCAGGGAACATTGCTTATCTATTGCAATAACCTAAGCAGTGGCATGGCAAAATCTAAATTATGTTTATAAAATGATCACTCTGGCTTCCCTGAGGGTAACAGATTGAGGAAAGGTCCAAGAATAGAAGCTGTGAGACTAGTTAGGAGACTGTTGAAATAGCGCAGGGAAGCGATGAAGATAACTCGAATGTGGATTTAAGGGTTTTTGGTTTTTTTTTCTATAATCTACCATTATTATTGCTGCAAATTCAATCCTCTTTTTCTATTGTGCATTGAAAAGCAGTTTTACAATAATCACTTTTTTAATCAAAACTACAATACCATAAGAGGCTTTTTGTTGTAACTTACTGTGGCAAGAAATTAGTTTTAGATAGAAAATTGTGTTTGTGTATACCTATGAACCTATGATTGTATTAGACATTCTCTTTGGAAAGTTTTCATTAATAATGAATGAATAATAATAGTGCAGGGTTTTGAGCTCTTATTTCATGCACTATATTAAGTGCTTTCTAATCCAGTATCCCATTTAATCTTCACAATAATCCTATGATGGACGTAGGTGCTTTTATTATCTGCATATTCAAGATGAGGAAACCACGGGACTGAGGAGTTCAGGAACTTTCCCAAGGTCATGAAGTGAAGAAATGGTGCAATTATAATTTGAACGTAGTTTGTTCTGATACCATAGCTAAAACATTAAAAAATATATATACCTTTTATTTAAAAACCATTTATATATAGTAAAATGAACAGATCATAATTGTATAATTCCATGAATTTTGGCAGTCGTACCACCCATGTAGTGATGTCCCCAAACAAAATGTAGAATGTTTCTGTCACTGAATAAAGTTTATGTCCCTTCCAGTTAGTTCCCACTCCATAGACAACTACTTTCTGGCTTCTATCAGCATGCGTTTTTGCCTCTTCTTGGACTTCAAGTGAATGAAAACGAACCCTATGACACTTTTGCATCTGGCTTCTTTCATCCAACATAACATTTTGTTGTTGGGGACTCATCTATGTTGTTGCTTATTCTTTCTTATTGTCATGGAGTAGTATTCCATTATAGGAATGTATCAATATATCAACCCATTTACTTGTTTAGGAACATTTAAATTGTTTCCAGTTCTTTGCTGTTCTGTGATTAAAACAGCTGTGAGCACTTGTGTAGAAGACCGTGTGTTCCTTTCTATTGTGGAAATACTTAGAAATACTTAGAGTGGCTGGATCATGAGGTAAGATGTATATTCATCTTTTTAAGAAGCTGCCAAACACTTCTCTAAAGTGGCTGTGCCATTTAATTTCCCACCAGCAGTGTTTGGAAATTTTAGTTGCTGGACATCCTCCACACCATTGTTTGGGGTTGTCAGTGTTTTTATTTTAGCCATTCTAGTGGGTGTGAAGTGATGTCTTGTAGTTGTTTATTTGTGTTTCCCTAATAACTAATGTTGTTAGGCACCTTTTAATGTATTTATTGGCCATTTGTATATCTGTTTGTTAAGTATTTAAGAATTTAGTCCTTTAAAATTTTTTTTGAGTTATTTGTATTTTTATTGGAGATTTCTAAAGTTTCTTTATATAATCTAGGTACAGATTATCTACATTGCAAGTATTTTCTCCTAAATTGTATGTTTGCCTATTTCTTTAGCAGTATCTTTTGATGGTTTAGGGGTGGTTAATATTGATGGAAGTCCAATTTATCGTTTTGTCTTTCATAGTTACTTATTTGTGTCCTAAGAAACCTTTGCCTGCTTCACAAAGATCTCTCCCATCTTCTTCTAGAAGATTTATTTTAGCTTTAGAGTTCAGTCTTTGATCTTTTTAGAATTTATTTTTGTATGTGACATGTGGTAAAGGGCAAGGTTCATCTTTTTCATGTTTATCTCATTGTTCCAGAACCTATTTGAAAAATTTTTTTTTCTCCATTGAATTGCCTTGTGCCTTTGTCAAGTCAATTGACCATATATGTGCAGGTCAATTTCTGGACAATAGCCTGATTCGTTTGTCTGTCTTTATGCCAGTACCACAGTGTCTTGTTTATAGCTTAATTGGATCGTGTATGTTGTCTAATTTTGCTCATTCTCACAAACTAGTTTTACTATCCTAGTTTCTATCCTTTCATATAGCTTTTGGAAATGGCTTGTCAATTTCTTATAAAAATAACCTGTCAGGATTTTGGTTTGAATGTCATTGAACCTACAGATTAATTTTATGATAATGGATAAATCTGCATATATGGTTTCATCTCTCCATTTATTTCATAGCCAGACTGTATGATCACTTCCCTCTAGCAAACAGGAAATTTTCATTTAAGTCTAATGAAGCACCAGTTCTTAGAAAACATACATTTTCGTGTTAGAAGAGCCTGTCTCGTGAAATCAGGTGAACTAAACTTCATTACATTGTGAAGAGCAGTTAAAAAGTCACTGTATTTGACTGAAGAAACACTGCTTTCCAAAAAATGTAGTCTTTGACTACTAATATCTGCTTTGTACTAATGAAAGTATGACCTCTCATGGTTTAATTCAATTATCTAATGAGCTACTGTGTGATAACTAGTATTCTCATAAAATATTGTATATAGAATAATCCATTTTATGTGGAGGCAGAAAGTCTCTCAATGTAACTAGTTATAATTGCTGCATTTTCTAAGTCTAGGAGGAATATATTGTCCTTTTTTTTCTTTTTTTTTTTAAAGAATTTTTACTAGAGTTGATTTACAGTGTTCTGCCATTTTCTGCTGTACAGAAAAGTTGACCCAGTTATTATATATAGAGAGATAGACATAGATATATATATACATACACACACATTCTTTTTCTCACATTATCCTCCACCATGTTACATCACAAGTGATTAGATATACAGCAGGATCTCATTGCTTATCCACTCCAAATGCAATAGTTTACATCTACTAACCCCAAGCTCCCAGTCCATCTCACACCCTCTCCTTCCCCCTCAGCAACCATAAGTCTGTTCTCCATGTCCATGAATGTTTGTGTGTGTGTGTGTGGATAGGTTCATTTCTGCCATATATTAGATTCCAGATATAAGTGATATGACATGGTATTTGTCTGTATGTTTCTGACTTCACTTTGTATGAGTCTCTAGTTCCATCCATATTGCTGCAAATGGCATGATTTTGTTCTGTTTTATGGCTGAGTAGTATTCCATTGTGTACATGTCCCACATCTTCTGAATCCACTCATCTGTTGGTGGACGTTTAGGTTGTTTCCATGTCTTGGCTATTGTGAACAGTGCTGCAGTGAACACAGGGGTGCATGTATCTTTTTCAGTGAAAGTATATGCCCAGGAGTGGGATTGGTGGATCATATGGTAGTTCTATTTTTAGCTTTTTGAGGTGCCTCCATACTGTTTTCCATATTGGCTGTACCAATTTACACTCCTACCAACAGTGTAGGATGGTTCACTTTTCTCCACACCCTCTCCAGCATTTGTTATTTTTAGACTTACTAATGATGGCCATTCTGACTGGTGTGAAGTGGTGTCTGCATTTCTCTAATAATCAGTGATGTTGAGTTTTGATCTGCATTTCTCTAATAATCAGTGATGTTGAGCATTTTTTCATATGCCTTTTGGCCATCCACATGTCTTCTTTGGAGAAATGTCTGTTCAGGTCTTCTGCCCATTTTTTCATTTGGCTTATTTGTTTTTTTGCTGAGTTGAGTTATGAGTTGTTTGTATATTTTGGATATTTAGGCCCTTGTTGGTTGCATCATTAGAAACTATTTTCTCCCATTCTGTAGGTTGTTGTCTTTGTTTTTTTTTTTATTATTGTTTCTTTTGCTGTTCAAAACCTTTTAAGTTTGATTAGGTCCCATTGGTTTATTTTTGTTTTTGTCTCTATTGCTTTGGGAGACTGACATGAGAAAACATATGGTTGATGTCAGAGAACATTTTGCCTATGTTCTCTTCTAGGAGTTTTATGGTATCATGTCTTAGTTTAAGTCTTTAAGTCATTTTGAGTTTATTTTTGTGCTTGGTGTGTGGGTGTGTTCTAGTTTCATTGATTTACATGCAGCTGTCCAGTTTTCCCAGTACCACTTGCTAAAGAGACTTTCTTTTTACCATTTTATATTCTTGCCTCCTTTGTCAAAGATTAATTGACCATGGGTGATTGATTTTATTTCTGGGTTCTCTATTCTGTTCCATTTTTCTGTATGTCTGTTTTTGTACCAGTACCATACTGTCTTGATGACTATAGCTTTGTAATATTGTCTGAAGTCTGGGAGAGTTAAGCCTCCTGCTTGGTTTTTGTTCCTTAGGATGTCTTTGGCAATTCTGGGTCTTTTATGGTTCTATATCAATTTCTGGGTTGGTTGCTCTACTTCTGTGAACACTGTCATGGGTAATTTGATAGGGATTTCATCAAATCTGTAGATTGCTTTGGGTAATAAGGCCACTTAAATAATATTCTTCCAATCCAGGAGCATGGAATTATCTTTCCATTTCTTTGAATCCTCTTTAATTTCCTTGATTAGTGTTTCATATTTCTCAGCATGTAAGTCTTTCACCTCCCTGGTCAGGTTTATTCCTAGATATTTAATTTTTGGGGGTGTGATTTTATTTTACCTCATTTGTCTTTTTTTTCTTTTAGGGCCACACCTGAGGCATATGGAGGTTCCCAGGCTAGGGGTCTAATCAGAGCTAAGGCTGCTGGCGTATGCCACAGCAACGCCAGATCTGAGCCTTGTCTGTGACCTACACCAGAGCTCATGGCAACACCGGATCCTTAAACCACTGAGAGAGGCCAGGGATCGAACCCGCAACCTCATGGCTCCTAGTTGGATTTAGTTCCACTGCGCCACAATGAAAACTCCCTGGGGTGTGATTTTAAAAGGTATTATATTTTTATATTCCTTTTCTAATATTTCATTGTTAGTATACAGAAATGCAACCAGTTTGAATATCAATCTTGTATCCTACTACTTTGCTGAATTCATTGATCAGTTCGAGTAATTTTTGTGTGGAGTCCTTAGAGTTTTCTACATGTAGATTCATGTCATCTGCATACAGTGACAATTTTACCTCTTATCTTCTAATTCAGATACCTTTTATTTCACTTGTTTATCTGATTGTCGTGGCTAGGACTTCCAGTACCATGTTGTATAAAAGTGGTGAGGGTGGGCATCTTTGTCTTGTTCCAGATTTTAGCAGGAAAGGTTTCAGGTAATTGAGTGTTGTATTGGCTGTAGGTTTGTCATAAATAGCTTTGATCATGTTAAGGTATTTTCCCTGTATTCCCACTTTGATAAGAGTGTTTATCATGAGTGGATGTTGGATTGTGTCAAATGCTGTTTCTGTGTCTATTGAGATGATCTTGTGGTTTTTGACTTTTCTTTTGTTAATGTGGTATATGTCGTTGATTGATTTGCATTTGTTGAACCATCCTCATGAACTTAGGATGAATCCCACTTGTGGTGTATGGTCTTTTTTTTTGTGTGTGTTGTTGGATTCAGTTGGCATAAATTTCGTTGAGAATTTTTGCGTCTATAGTCATCAAAGATATTGGCCCATAGTTTACTTTTTTGGTAGTATCTTTGTCTGGTTTTGGTATTAGAGTTATGGTGGCATCATAGAATGATTTTGGGAGTTTTCCTTCTTTGGGAAAAGTTTAAGAAGTATGGATCTAAGTTCTTTGTATGTTTGGTAGAATTTGCCTGTGAAGCCGTCTGGTCCTGGACTTCTGTTTTTAGGGAATTTTTTATTACAGATTCAGTTTAATTTCTAGTGATCTGAAATTGGTTGGTTTGTTTAATCTATTTCTTCTTGATTCAGTTTTGGCAGGCTGTATGTCTCTAGAAAGTTGTCCTTTCTTCTAGGTTGTCTAATTTGTTGGCATATAATTGTTCATAGTATTCTCTTTTGGTTTTTTCTATTTCTGCAGCATTCATTGAGATTTCTCCTTTTTCATTTCTTATTTGGTTTGAGTTCCTTCTCTCTTGTGGTAAGTTTTGCCAGAAGTTTGTCAATTTAGTTTAATTACCCTTTCAATGAAATAGCTCCTGGTTTTATTGATTTTTTTTCTATTGTTTTTTGAATCTCTATTTTATTGATTTCTTCTATGATCTTTATGATTCCCTTCTTTCTGCTGACTTTGGGTTTTGTTTGTTCTTCTCTTTCTAATTCTTTTAGGTGGTTGGTTAAATTGTTGATTTGAGATTTTTCTTCTTTTTTGAGGAAGACCTGTATTGTTATGAACTTCCTTCTAAGAACTGCTTTTGTGGCAACTCATAGATTTGGAATGATTGTGTTTTCATTATCAGTTTCCTCAAGGTATTTTTTAATTTCCCTTTTGATTTCCTTGTTGACGTCTTGGTTTTTTCAGTAGCATGTTGTTTAGTCTCCATGTAGTCAGTTTTTTCTCATTTCTTTTCCTGTGGTTGATTTCTAGTTTCATGCCATTTTGGTAAGAGAAGATACTTGAAATAATTTCTGTACTCTTAAACTTGTTGAGGTTAGTTTTTTGCCCCAGTATGTGGTCGATCCTTGAGAAATTTCCATGTGCACTTGTAAAGAATGTATATTCTGATTTTTTTTTCTTTGGATATAATGTCCTGAAAATATCAATTAAGTCTAGAATTTCTGGAGTTGCTGTTGTGGCTCATCAGAAATGAATCTGACTAGCATCCATGAGGATTCAGGTTTAATCCCTGGCCTTGCTCAGTGGGTTAAGGATCTGGTGTTGCTGTGAGCTGTGGTGTAGGTTACAGACATGACTCGGATCTGGTATTGCTGTGATTGTGGCATAGGCTCTGATTAGACCCCTAGCCTGGGAACCTCCATATGCCTCAGGTGCGGCCCTAAAGATAAAAAAGTCTAAAATTTCTATTGTGTCATTTAGGATCTCTGTTGCTTTACTGATTTTCTGTCTAGAGGATCTGTCCACTGATGTGAGTGGTGTGTTAAAGTCTCCTAATGTTACTGTGTTCCCATCAATTTCTCCTTTTATGTCTGCTAGTATTTGTTATATGTATTTGGGGGCTCCTATAGGAGGGGCATATATGTTGACAAGTGTAATATCCTCTTCTTGAATTGATCATTTTATCATTAAACAGTGTCCATCTTTGTCTTTCTTTATGGCCTTTGTTTTTTTTTTTGGCTTTTTAGGGTCACATGTGTGGCATATGGAAGTTCACGGGCTAGGGGTCGAATCAGAACTACAGCTGCTGGCCTCTGCCACAGCCACAGCAAGGCCATATCCGAGCCCTTCTCCGACCTACACCACAGCTCATGGCAACTCTGGATCCTTAACCTACTGAGCAAGGCCAGGGATCAAACCTGTGTCGTCATGGATACTAGTCAGGTTTGTTACTGCTGAGACACAACAGGAATTCCCATTATGGCCTTCATTTTAAAGTCCGTTTTGTCTGATATGAATATTGCAACTCATGCTTTCCTGTCTTTTCCATTCACATGAAATACCTTTTTCCATACCCTCACTTTCAATTTATATTTGTCCTTTGCCCTAAGGTGTAGGCTCTTGTTTTTTTTTTTTTATCCAATCTGCCACTCTGTTTGGTTTGGAGCATTCCATCCACTGACATTTAAGGTAATTATTGAAAAATATGTATTTATTCCCATTTAAAACCTTGTTTTCCAGTTGATTCTGTTTCTCTTTTGTTCCTTTCTTTTTTTGGTTGGATGATTTCCTTTTATTTTAGCTTGTGTCCTCTTCTTTTTAGTTTTTGTCAACGTAATGTTTGGTTTTGATTCATGGTTGTCCTGTTTTTCAAGTATATCAACCCCTTCCTATATCTGCTTGTTTTAGCCTGATGGTCATATAGGCTCAATCACATTCTAAAAAAAGAGTATAGATTTTCTTGCTTTTCTTCCCCACATTTTATTATTTTTACGTCCTTTTTAAAACAAATTTATGCTTATCCTTTTACTGTTACTTGTGTTTACCATCACTTTTACAATAGTTTTTTTTTTTCCTTTTATATCTGTATATTGGCTTATTTAAGCGATTGCTTTGCAGCTGTGTTTTCCTCCATCCTATTTATTCTTTGTTTTTTACTTAGAGAAGCCCTTTCAGCATTTCTTTTAGAATGGGTTTAGTATTGCTATGTTCTTTTTTTTGCTGGAGAAATTTTTGTTTGTTGGAGAAATTCTTTACTTCCCCTTCTATTTTAAATGATATTCTTGCTGGCTAGAGTATTCTAGGGCTACAAATTGTTTTTGTTTGTTGGAGAAATTTTTTACTTCCCCTTCTATTTTAAATGATATTCTTGCTGGCTAGAGTATTCTAGGGCTACAAATTTTTCCCCTTTTAGAATTTTGAATATATTTTGCCACTCGCTTCTGGCCTGCAGTGTTTCTCTAGAGAAATCAGCTGATAGTTGATAATTATAACGCTTTGTTTTTCTCTTGCTGCCTTTAGAATCTTCTCTTTATGTTTACCTTTTGTCATTTTTATTATAATATGTTTTGGTGTGGACCTCTTTGGGTTCAACTTGTTTGGGGCCCTCTATCTTTTCTGTATCTCAATATCTGTTTCCTTTAATTCCGGAAAGTTTTCAGCCATAATTCTTCAAATATACTTTCAATCCCCCTTTCTTTTTCTTCTTCTCTGGAATCCCTATTATGCGTAGATTGGCCCACTTTGTATTATCTCACAGATCTCTTATATTGCGTTCATGTTTTTGCATTTGGTTTTCTGTCTGCTATCCTGATTCGATGGTTTCTGTTATTCTATCTTACAAGTCATTAATTCATCCCTCTGCATTATTCATTCTGCTTTTCAGTGCCTTTACTCAGCTTGCATATCTGCAAATGAATTTTCAAGTTTCTCTTGGCTCTTGCTTATATTTTCTAGTTCCTTTCTATGGTACTCTGCCTTACTGTTCATATCAGCTCTTAATTCTTTCGTATTCGCTCTTAATTTCTTAAGTATTTTCACCATCTCCTTTTTGAACTCAGTGTCTGTTAGCTTGCAGAGGTTTGCATCATTATTTGCTCTTTCAGGGAATTCTTTTGTTCTTTTAACTGGGAATGGTTCCTGTGCTTCTTCAATTTGCTTATATTTTCTTATTCTGTGAGTTTAGGGAAAACTACTGTAGTCTTGGAGGGGTATTTATATGCAAGAGCACTTCTGGGTATTTGGTGAAGTATTACTATTTATTTTTGGCATGAGAGCTCTTTTGGTTTGGATGCTTGCTGTCTCTTTCCTCAGTGTGTGTGGGCCATTATCTTCTTGATAGGGTGCTGCTTGTGCTTCTAGGGAGATGGAAGCAATGGGCCTGTCTAGTAGCCAGTTCCTGGTTGCTGGGCCCTTGACAGTGGCAAGGACCCATGGGGAGGTGGCACATGTTACTCCTGCTTGCAGGGCCCTGGGAAGTGGCAGTGACCCCAGGTTGGTGTAGGCAGTGCTGGAGCATTTGGCAGTGGCATGTGGCAGTAGAAGTGGCAGTGGCAGGGCGTGTGCACTTCCAGGGGAGTAGGAGCAACAACGGGTGTTGCTCAGTTGCAGTGCCCTTCTCCGTACTGACCTCTGAGGTGACTGGGGCTGCGGGTGGTGCCTATTCATAGACCCCTACTGGTGGAGAGCCATGCCCACCTCTAGAGTCTGAGATGACTGCGGTGGTTTGTCCCCGCCTCCTATAGACTGTGCAAGAGGTGCCTGTTGTGCTTAGCCAGTGCAGGAGGCACTGCCACCTGTAGCTTGCACAAAAATCACCTAAATGTCCGTGTCCCTGCCCTTCGAGAGTTTGTGCCATGCAGAGAAAGATATTCCTATGGCTGTTAGCCCCTCTTCCTCTTGCCGTCCCCAACAATGGTGCCTTGCTCTCCTGTGGGCCCAGACCTCATCCTGGGTGCCCTTGGCTCTACTTCCCAGCCCCTCAGGCTGTTTCCACATAGCCAATTCTACTCCTTTCCCCAGAACTGACCTCTGGAGCGTGTGTCTCGGTGCCCAGCCCCCTTCTAAGCCTCTTAGGCTATGGTATCCTTAGAGGTGGTACAGATGGTCTCTGCGACTCTCTCTCTGCTTTGCCTTCCTCAGTCCAGCTACTGCACTTTTCTCTGAGACTTTGAGGTCCCTCCATCTCATCCGATCTCTCCATCAGTTAGCTGGCTTTTCAGGGTGTGGGTTCCTTTCCTGTTTCATAGATCACTCTCAGGAGTCCTCTCCTGATTCCTTTCTGTCTCTCTTTTATTGTTTTTTTTTTTTTTTTGTTCTACAGTTATGCGGAGGGTTTCTTGCCCTTTTTGGAAGTTTAAGGTCTTCTGCCAGTGCTCAGTAGATGTTCTGTGCTGATTGTTCTACATGTAGATTGTGTGTGTGTGTGTGTGTGTGTGTGTGTGAGTGTGTGAGAGAGAGAGAGAGAGAGAGAGAGAGAGAAGGTGAACACTACATCTTACTCCTCCAGCTAGATCCTGTCCGTTTGCCCTCTAAGTACAACAGAACTAATAAAAGTAATAGCTTTGAGGATTTGAGTATGCCAGTGGTAATAAACAGTGATTCAGAGCATTCATCTTTCACTACATAATATTGGAGTAGTAACAATATGTAAACACATGCCACACAGTTCTAAGTTGGAAGGACACCTAGGAGTCCAGAGATCCTCTTTGGTTTGAAATATTGTTTCGTGGTTAGACTATTTCCCTTGCAACACACATGCCTTTCTCCCTCTCAACCAAAGCAAATTTCAGTTGGCCAACAGGTGATGTTTCCCATGTGTAGATCAGTTAGCCAGTGATAAAAGTGTTCCATAGTTTCCAGAGGTTTTAATGAGTACTTATTTGGAAAAACATGATACAATTCTAGATTCCAAACATCTTTTAAATAAATAGCTTCATGAGATCTCCTCACAAACACACCTGTTGAAACATTCAGCATTCCACTTGAACTCGCTTATCCTGTTTAGTAGGTTCTTCCTTTCTTATTCTTTGGGTTTCGGCTGTGTAAGCAGAGCTTAATTCTGATTTTTGTAGTTAAGTGTAAAGATTTCAAGAAAAATTGTTGATGAAAGCGAATCAGATAATAAAATCAGATTCACTAGGGTTTAAATATTAAAAGTCGGGTGAGACGGTTCAGGCTCATGGAACTCGTGTAACTTCATGTATTTTTGAGGAAAATGATCTAAATGAATTGTTGCTTAGCACACTTAATGTGTTAGTCTCTGCCATTAAAAGAACTGCATTTTAAAAATGGGCAGTAGCTGACTTTTCACATTATTATTCTTTTCTTTGAGAATAATAAGTTCCTGTCAAGATGATAGACCAAAATTTCTACCAAATATAATTAACTGATAAAATAAATTGATCAGCTAAAGCTTTTTTCCCTTCTCACTGGGAAATAAAAAGGATATTGTAAGTGTGTATGTAAGGGTGTGATGAGCCTATGTATGTTTGTAAGTATTATAAACTTGCTTTGAAGTACAGTAATTTTAGAGAATAAATTCTTCAAGTCCTAAGAAGTAATCATTAAAAAAAAAATCCCTTGCATTTTGAGTGTGTGTGTGTGTGTGTGTGTGTGTGTGTGTGTGTGTACCAAAGGAGTGGAGTGTCTGATCTGAGAATGTGCTATTATTTATTAATAATATCTGAGAAAACAAAACTCAGTGGACCAAATGAAATTTTCTTTACAGTTTTCTTTGAAGTGTTAGGACAATTTGTGAGGAATATACAAAATTCCAGGATCACAGTTTTTTGGTTTTAAAACCTTTCTCTTTGCTTGTAAGATGAATGTTTATTCATCTGTCAATCCATCCATCTATTCATCTGTTTTTCAAAGTTTTCGGTTCCAAGCAAAAGTGCAGAGATTTCCTATGTACTCCCTCCCCTTTAGACACCTGCCTGCCCCATGTGTGCATCTCAGCAACTATCAACATCCTTCACCAGAGTGGTACCTTTGTTACAATGAGTGAACCTGCACTGACACAACAGTCACCCGAAGTTTACCTTAGGGTTTACTTTTGTGTTATACAAAAGCAGGTTTGGACAAATGTGTAGTGGCATGTATCCATCTTTATGGTATCATACAGAGTAGTTCCACTGCCCTAAAAATCCTCTGTGCTCTGCTTTTTTATCTCCCCTCTCCCCAGATCTGAGAAACCACTGATCTTTTCACTGTCTCCATAGTTTTGCCTTTTAGATTGTCTTATAGTTGGAATCATACAGTATGTACCCTTTTCAAATTGGCTTCTTTCACTTAGCAGTATTCATTTAAGTTTACTGCATGGCTTTTCATGGTTTGATAGTTTATTTCTTTTTAGCACTGAATGATTTTCCATTCTTTGGATGAACTACTGTTTATCCACTCACCTACTAAAGGATCTCCTGATTGCTTTTAAATTTTGGCCATTAATAAAGCTGCTGTAAAATCTGTTTGCAGGGTTTTTGTTTGCAAATTTTTTTGCTTTGTTTTTAACTTTATAAGGAGTATAGTTGTTGGATCATATGGTAAGAGTGTGATTATTTTTGTGAGAGACCACCAAACTAACTTCAAAGTGGCAGTACTATTTTGCATTTCCATCAGCAGTAAGATTTCCTGTAGCTTCACATCTTTGCCAGCATTTGGTGTTATATTTTTGGTCTTCACCATTCCAATAGGTGTGTAGTGTATTTCACTGTTGTTTTAATTTGCAAATCACTGCTGATTTCTGATGTTGGGCATCTTTTCATGTTTATTTGCTATCCATATATCTTTTGTTGGTGAGATATCTGTTCAGATCTTTTGCCCATTTTTAAATAGGATTCTTCATTTTCAGTTGTAAGAGTTCTTGGTTAAATTTTGGACAATAGTCAGACTTGTCTTTTGTAAACATTTTTTCCAGCTCTGGCTTCTCATTCTTTTGATGGTTTCTTTCATGGAACATCAGCTCTAATTTTAAGGAAGTTCAGCTTATTAATTATTGCTTTCATGGACTGTGCCTTTACTGTTATATATAAAAAGTCATTGTCATACCTAAGATTATCTAGGTTTTTCTCACATGTTGTCTTCTCAAGAGTTTTATAGTTGTGCCTTTTATATTTAGGTTTGTGGTTGCCACTTCGAGTTAATTTTTGTGTTGGGTATAAAATCTGTGTCTAGATGGTGTGTTTTTTTTTTTTTTGGCATGTAGGTATCCAGTTGTTCCAGCACCATTTTTAATTTTATTTTTAATTTTTTTTCATTTTTAAAAGTTTTGTTGAAGTATAGTTGATTTACAATGTGATAATTTCTACTGTACAACAAAGTGGTTCAGTTGTACACATATCCACCATTTTTTGAAGAAATTATCCTTTCTTATTGAATTTGTCAGAGCTCTGTTGTGTATATTTATGTGTTTATTTATAGGCTATTCTGTTCCATTGCTCTGTTGATGCATACTTTTACCAGTACCAAACTGTCTTGATTAATGTAGTTTTATAATTAGTGTTGAAGTCAAGTAGTGTCAATTCTTTGACTTGTTCTCTTTCATTGTTGTGTTGGCTCTGATGGATCTTTCATCTTTAAGTTGATATTTATTCCCTTAGTATCTTTTAAATGTCTTCGTGGTATATAATGATGTCATTTTCAATTCCTGATTTTGGTACTTTGTGTTCTGTATTTTTCTTAGTAAGAAAGTTTATCAATTTTATTAATCTTATCAAAGAACTAGTTTTTAGTTTCATTGGCTTTTCTCAGTTTTCATTTTTCTATTACATTGAGTTTTGCTCTCCATTATTTCCTTCTTTCTACTTTGGGGTTAATGTGCTCACATTTTTCTAGCTTCATACAGCAGAAGGGTTATATTGTTCATTTTAAGATTTCTAACATTAACATTTAAAGATAGTTTCTCTAAACATTGTTTGAACCTATATATTTTTTTAAATATATACTTCATTAAATTGAGATAGTCGTAGATTCACATGCAATGTTAAAAAGTAATATGGTAAGATTCCAAGCATCTTTTACCCAGTTTATTCCAATAGTAGCATCTAGCAAAACATTAGAATAATACCATAACCAGGAAATTAGCACAATGTATCAGTCTTCTTTTGCCAGTTTTATACATACTCCTTTGTGTGTGTTTTGTTCTATGCAGTTTTATTTGTTTAATCACTGTTAACATACTGAATAGCAAAGATCTTTCCTGTTGTCCTTATATAATCACCAACACCGTCTCCATTACTGCCCTGAAAAATTCCTATAACCCATACCTAACGTGGCAACCACTAACTTCTTTTTCATCTCTATCATTTGTCATTTGAAGAAAGTTATGTAAATGGAATGTTATGGAAATGTAAGTTACAGTGTGTAACCTTTTGAGATTGGCTATTTTTCCTTTAACTCAGCATAATTCCCTTAATATTAATCCAGTATGTTGCTAGTTTCAATATTTTGTTCCTTTTTATTCTTTAGTATAGGTCAGCCACAGTTTGTTTAGCCACTCTCATCTATGGAAAGACATCCTTAAATATTTTTAACTAGTAATAATAAAGCTGCTGTGAACATTGGGGTATAGGTTTGTGGGTAGGCATAAACTTTCATTTCTCTGGGATAAATGCCCAGGAGTACAATTGCTGGATGTATGGTAATTGAACGTTTAGTTTCTAAAAAATTGTCAAGCAGCTTTCCAGAGGAGCTGAGCCATTTTAAATTCCCACCAGCCACAAATGAGTGATCTAGTGTCTATGCATTTCACCAGCATATGCCTCTTTTAGACATTCTGATGTGTGTAATAATACCTCGTTGTGGTTTTAATTTGCATTTCCTTAATGGCTAATAATGTTAAGCATCTTTTAATGTGCTTATTTGCCATATGTATTTCCTCTTTAGTGAAATGTCTGTTCATATCTTTGCCCATTTTCTAATTAGACCTTTTGGGTTTTATCTCTTGAGTTTGAGAGTTCTTTATATATTGTAATTACTAACCTTTTGTTAGGTATGTGGTTTGCAAATATTTTATCTGCCTCTAACTCATTTTTTTTTTCATCCTCTTAACAAGGTCTTATATAAAGCAAAAGTTTTAAATTCTGATGAGGTCCAGTTTATCAATTTTTTTTTTCTTTTCTGGATTGTGCTTTTTTGATGGTGAGTCTAAAACTTTTTGTCTAGCCTAGATCTTGAAAATGTTCTCTTAATTTTTGAGAGTCTTCTCATTTTGAATTAATTTCTTGTGTAAGATGTTAGGTTTAGGTTGAGGCTCCTTTTGTTTTGTTTTGTTTTGTTTTAACCTTTGTTAAAATCAGTTGCGGTGTTTCCCTTGTGGCGCAAAGGGGTCTAAGGTGTCTCTGCAGCATCAGGGATGCAGGTTTGATCCCCAGCCTGGTGTAGTGGCTTAGGGATCTGATATTGTCTCAACTGTGGCATAGGTCACAACTCCAGCTGGGATACCATCCCTGGCCCCAGAAATATATGCTGCGGGGTGGCCAAAAAAGAAAAAAAAAAAAAATCAGTTGAGCAAATTGTGTGGGTTTATTTTGCTCCAGTGATCCATGTGTCTGCCTTTTCTCCAATACCACACTTTCTGTATTGTTCTAGGTTTTAATATCAGTTGGAATAATTCTTCCCCCTTTATTTTCTTTTTTGAAATTTATTAGCTATTTTAGGAGTTCCCGTTGTGGCTCAGTGGTAACGAACTCACCTATGAGGATGTTGGTTCAATCCCTGGCCTCGCTCAGTGGGTTAAGGATCCAGCATTGCCATGAACTGTGGTATAGGTTGCAGACATGTCTCAATCCTGCCTTGCTGTGGCATAGGCGAGCAGCTGTAGCTCTGTTTCAGCCCCTAGCCTAGGAACTTCCATATGCCTCACATACAGCCCGTAAAAAGCAAAAGAAAAAAATTTATTAGGTATTCTTGTTCTTTGCATTTCCATATAAATTGTGGAATAATCTTGTCTATATCTACAAAAAAAAATCTTACTGGAATTTTACTAGGATTTGAATTATATTTTATATCAACTTAAAGAGAATTAACATCTTTATTGAGTTTTTCTAATCTATGACTGTCTCTCCCTTTATTTAGTTTTGTGATTTCTTTCATCGTTTTGTAACTTCAGCATACAAATCCTGTATATGTGTTGTTATATTTGTACTAGAGTGTCCTTTCCTTTTTTAGCAATTATAGATGGTATTTTAAAAATTTCAGTTTCCACATCTTCATTGCTAGCATATGGAAATATGATTGATTTTTATCTCTTGCTCTTGTATCCCCTTTTTAAAATTTTTTTTTTTTTTGGTAGATTCTCTGAGATTTTCTATGAGCTACATGTTTTTAAAGATCAGTTACAGGAGTTCCCATCATGGTGCAGTGGTTAACGAATCCGACTAGGAACCATGAAGTTGCAGGTTCGATTCCTGACCTTGCTCAGTGGGTTAAGGATCTGGCATTGCCGTGAGCTGTGGTGTAGGTCACAGATGTGGCTCGAATCCCACGTTGCTGTGGCTCTGGCGTAGGCTGGTGGCTGCAGCTTCGATTAGATCCCTAGCCTGGAAGCCTCCATATGCCGTGGGAGTGGCTCAAGAAAAGGCAAAAAGACAAAAAAAAAAAGATGTTACAGTTAGGAAGTGATTGAAATAATCAAACAAGAGATAATGGTTTTGTGTAAGGCAGTCATTCAGTAGTGAGAAATGATAAGATTTTTTGATTTGTTGGGAAGACAGAACCCATGGGAATCTTTAGTGAGAGAAAGAGAGGAGTTAATGCTTCTACAGCCAACCAGTTGAATTTTTAATTATGCTATTATGATTATGTCATTATTTTATTTATTTATTTATCTTTTTCTAGAGCCGCACCCACAGCATATGGAGGTTCCCAGGCTAGAGGTCGAGTAGCTATAGCTACCAGCCTACACCACAGCTCACGGTAACGCTGGATCATTAACCCACTGAGCAAAGTCAGGAATTGAACCCGCAACCTCATGGTTCCTAGTCGGATTCTTTTACCACTGAGCCACAGGGGGAACTCCTATGCAATTATTTTAAAATGTCTTCTATAGAGGTGGGAAAACAGAGATGTGCATAAATGTCAAAGGATATAAGGAAGTCATCCTTCAGTTTTTTTTGTTTTTTGTTTTTTGTCTTTTTGCTATTTCTTGGGCCGCTCCCGCGGCATGTGGAGGTTCCCAGGCTAGGGGTCTAATCGGAGCTGTAGCCACCGGCCTATGCCAGAGCCACAGCAACGCGGGATCCGAGCCTCGTCTGCAACCTACACCACAGCTCACGGCAACGCCGGATAGTTAACCCACTGAGCAAGGGCAGGGACCGAACCCGCCACCTCATGGTTCCTAGTTGGATTCCTTAACCACTGCTCCACGACGGGAACTCCCATCCTTCAGTTTTTTAAGACTGTTTAGGATCATTATAATAAAAGAGTTACAGGCAACTCAGGTGTCAAAAACCTGATCTGACCAAACTGTATTCTGTAGTCACTCCAGAAATGCTGGCTGATACATTTTAAAGTGATTTGTTATAAGCAGATTAAACCTATTAGTAGCTACCAAGAAGCTACTTGTGAATTATTTAGGGCAAGACTGCTTTATTTCACACTAGAGGCTTAGAAAGGCAGAAAGACTTGTTCCTTCCTAGGCAAAATAAATTTGACTCAGAGCAAAGAGTTGGCATATACATGTTTTAAAAAATAGTTTATATTATTAAAGTAATTCATCTTTATGAAAAAAAATAAATAGCCTAGAGTTGCAAAGTGAAAATTTCGATACTTGATCAAGTTCTGTTTCTACTGTTCATCTGCTAGTAGGTCGTTATCTGTGAATCCGTCCAGAATTGTGATGTGTTTATCATTTTAGCCATTAATCTTTAAAAAAATAAAAATAAGTAGTTAGATTTATACAAGATTTTGATGGTACTCAATCTGAGACTCTTTAATTTTCTGTCTTCAGAATTCTTACCTGGTTCATTTTCATTTGATGTGATTCATTCTTAATCCTATATCTTAATTAAATCAAAGAAGATTTTAATTCATTCTTTTAAATTTTGTCAGAAATGAATCTTTGGACATTAGAAACCCTGAGGAGGAAATCATATGGTTTTATGTTTTGATTTTGGTTTGTTTTGTTTGTTTTTTAGGGCCACACCCGAGGCATATGGAAGTTTCAAGGCTAGGATCAAATCTGAGCTGTAGCTGCTGGCCTATGCCACAGCAACTGCAATGTGGGATCTGAGCCCCATCTGCCACCTACACCACAGCTCATGGCAACACCGGATCCTTAATCCACTGAGCAAGGCCAGGGATCAAATCTGCATCCTCATGGATACTAGTCAGATTCATTTCCACTGAGCCACAACGGGAACTCCAATACAGTTTTAAATACAAAATATAATTAATTGGAAACAGATTTAGCATGTCAAAATGTGAAAAAGAAATTTTTGACATTTCATTGGTAAGAAGAAGAAATTTCAAAACCAGAAGAATTATAGAGGGTTATTTATTATTGACCAAAGCTGTTGTAAAAAGAAAAAACTATCATATTTTGACTAAATTTAGAATTTGAACTAGATGTTAAAAAATGAGAATGGAGGTTTTAGAGATTTTTTTCTCCCTCATTCCCATCAAGGGGGCCTTACAGTTTTGGAGTTAGCTTGCTAAAGTTTTGTAACCTGTACCTATTTAATTAGAAATGAGTCATGTTGCTTTCCAGTCTTATTTAAAAGTAATGCTAGGAGAATAAATAGGTATAATATGCTGAGAGAGTCCAAGATGACAGGT
This sequence comes from Phacochoerus africanus, assembly GCF_016906955.1. Lineage (NCBI taxonomy): Eukaryota > Metazoa > Chordata > Mammalia > Artiodactyla > Suidae > Phacochoerus > Phacochoerus africanus. The sequence goes on from NC_062553.1 coordinate 108,944,842, forward strand.
ATATGAGGGTATGCAATCATTTTAATTGTTCATAAGCAGTTTATGTTTATCCTGTATATTATCCATTTTTTTGGAGGATGATAGTTAGATATACTTTTTAAAAATTTTTGTCTATTCCTTTAATTTTGGTCTTTGCTGGCTTTTCTTAATATTTAGTGCTATTTAGTTTTCTTTTTAAAAACAAATTATTTGTCATTAAGTGCTTTTGTCTAAAATTGTATTTATATCTCATTTGTTTCCATCTTGCTCGAAAAATAATTGTAACAAATCTCCTAAAAGTATGTCTTTTCCAAGTTATGCCCCTAACAAATTTAGCTTTATTGAAAACTGACCTGAAAAAAAAGCTAATGAATCTCAAGGGCAGTATGTAATATTTAAGTTTTATCAGCCATAAATAACCATGATAAATAAGACAAACCTAGTTTTGTAATATAACTAAGGTCAGTGATCTGAATATAACTTTTATATGGCTATCTAACTATAACTTTAAGGTGTAATTATTTAACTGGGATTATTTCAGAAATAAATAAAATGTAATTAAACATTTGAACAGTTCTCTATCCAATAATGAAAGATTTTAGAAATGTAAATTAAATCTCCCCTGCCTTTGTAATTTAAAACTAGAACATAGAGACTTTATATAATCATTTTGAAGTTGTATTCACCAAAAAAAGGGCTTTATTTCAACATTCACTTTTAGAGATAAAGATTTGTTTTTCTTTTGCTTTTGCACATGAGAAAAGTACAGTTGAAGAAGGGATTTATAACACCAGATTCAAGTAGTATCGAATCCCTGAGTTTTTTGAGAATTTAATTATGAGCACACTTATAAACCTCATTATACTAGGTTCTCTAAGAGGTTTCTATAAATTATTAAAATAATTTATTCTTCTATATTTAAAAAAAAACTCATATTGAATAGAGAGCAGCAAAGGCAATTTTTCTGCCAGCAAGGTGAGATTTTTGTTTCTTATACTTTGTTTTCATAAGCATTTTCTTTTGGTAATGATACTATTTCTAATTGACTTGAAGATGAATAGAAAAGATAGACAAATCTGGAAAATAAAAACTTCCTACAAATAGAATTTATTTCTTTCTGAGACCTCTCCCTTTCCCTTTTAATTCGTAACAGTAAATGCCATTCTGAGGGAGACGGGGAAGACATATCCCAGTGATTAATTAGGCAAAATGCTTGAAGATTTATTTGGTCCTGAACACTTCTAAAAGTTAGGGAAGGCAAAATAGGTTGGAAAACTGTAATCTTGGATAGGAATCCTTTCAAATTTTTAATTCTGGAAGCTAGATGAAAATAATGAGAACTTTAAGAACTCTCTCCACCTGTTCACTTTTATGTGTTCATAGTAGGAACACTAGGTTGTTTTTCTTTTGGCTTAAAAATACTCCTAAATGGCATCAAATATGAGTTTGTAGGGATTCAGTTTTAGGAACACATGAAACTGAATCTTTTGTTCTTTACTAAGTGTCTTTCCTTATTTTTACTAGTATACTTTGCTGGATGTTGTTACTTTTATGCAATTGCTTTATTAAGTATAAATCAAAGGAAAGATTTTGGCCTAATTGTGACTTCTTATGATTTGTTCAAGATTCATCAAATGACAAGACAGTGTCAATCAAGCAATAAACCACTTCCTTGTGATGTATGATAGAATGGTATTTGGCTCTGCAGATTTGTGTTTGGGATTGATAAAAGCTAAGGGCTTGATCCAAAATGTGGACTGAGTTTAACTAGTGTAACAGACTTAGTTGTGGTCTGTATTTTTACTAATGTCACAGCAAATGACTGAAATGGAACAACTGCAGACAAAGTGGGTACAGAAAAAACATACTTAAGGCTTTGTACCTGAGGCACACTGGGGATCAAACTCTTGAATAACTTCAGACTCTGTGATGTGGCACGAGTATGACCTTCTCTGTGTTTCTGAGTTTGGGTGCTTTAGAGGAAGTAACTGGAGTAATGGCTCTCTGTGTATGTGGTGAAGCTTAATGACTTTTTATTTTTCATTTTTTGCTTTTATTTTTCCCCTAATTTATGACAGACGAAGCTGCCTTTTGTGATAATCTCTGCTTAATGACTCTTAAAATTACTCCAAAGCAAGGTCGCCCAGCTGGTGTTTTGTGGTGCAGTAATGCTCTGAGAATCCCAGTCTGAGAAAAGATAATCACTTGACCAAATGAACTTGGGAAACTTTTGTTAAACAATCGAATATGGATATTTTTACTATAGGATATCTTGAGACAATATGTAATAACATTATTGTGAATTTCAAAGAGGGAAGTTTATAGTTCATGGCATTTCCTAAACCCACTTGATCACAGAAACTGCCTGTAGCATCTAGGATGATAGTGAGTGATTAGAAGAATTGAGAAATATTTCCTAAAAACATGAATTTCTTTCTTTCTTCTTTTTTTTTGTAATAGGAGATTGGAGACAAATGCAGTGAAATGTTACTCTTGGTTTAAACGTGGTGATGGGTAGATTTTTTCATTATTTTTTTCATATAGATAAGTAAAAATTTAAAAGTATATATGGAGATTTGAGTTTTTGCAGTTTCAGAATTAGAGAAACAAGAGGATCCTTCTGCAGTTAAAATTAGCTAGCGCTTGGCTGCTGCTTGAGTGTGCCCTGAAATGCTCACATTGTCTGATTTGAGGTAAAAGAAGTAATGGCATATATATAGTTTTTGCTGGTAGTTACATTTAAGTGAGGCAGGGGTAGTTATTAAATAGGTGTAAACTTGTACAATATCCAGTTTCACATCCAGCTTGGGAAACACTATTTCCCTTATCAGCTTTAAATTATAACTTTGGAAAGCTATGAACTTGAGCCTAACTCTAAAGATAACGAGTAATTTAAAATAACTGTCAACAGCCGTAGTCCTCCTAGGTCATTCTTGGGCACATTTTCAAGTAGGTCAAAGTTAATTATTGGCTACCCCAGGTTTCCCTCAAGCTTGCCTCTGTACCTCGGGAATTGGTGACTGTGTTCTCTCTTATAAAAGTTTACTCTCCTGAGTTGATAAATTCACGCGCAGTAAAGTTGAAACGTCTGAGATGAATAATGAGTTTCCTTCCAAATGATACTTGCGTTTTTGGGAAGTTCAAGAGACTTACATCAAAATAATGAATTTCTGAACGTAGAAATTCAGGCTTCCTTTGGTAGAGTCGGGGGTAGATGTTTTGACAAGGCCCTTCTTGTGACATCTCAAATCTGTCGCACCTAGAGAGTATATATTATACTTAGGAGATGGATGAGTACTTCTTAACTAAGAAAATAAAATGAAGAGAAATCATATTTAGTGGAAATGTTATTTTTAAAAATTGCAAATTAGGGACAAATTAAAAATCACACAACCTCTTCACTCTGAACCATATTTAATATACAGATATTCTTTAAATGCATAGAATGAAGTACATATAAGCTAAGGAGATGACAGTGGAGAATAAGTGAAGGCCCAGTGATAGGCTTCCAATAAATAAGCTGATGGTAGGATCAATTTCACTGTGATAGCCATTAAAGTAAATTCCTAGATTATTTGTTTTCGTAGGTCAACAAGAAGAGTAGTTCGATACTAATATGAATCTTTGGGGAATAACCATTTCAATGTACTTCAGTATTATTTCAGGTTGGTGCCAAAGAGCATTTAGCTTTACAGTTGTCTTGAGGCCAAACTTCATCAACTCATTTAAATTTTTCTTCTAGTTCATACAGTCATATACTCAAGTAAAAATATGTTCACCCCTATACACATAGATATTTTAGCTCTAGTATAAAGTTTGAATTCCTCAGTGCTATTTTCTTTTAAGTTTGTTGCAGCTTCCATTGAGACACTTTATGTAAAAATGGCAGATTTAGTGGCATTATTCATGGCTTGAGTTAGCATTTTTAAAATGTATTGCAAAGGATAAGTTGGGAAATTCTAAAATGTACATATGTTATGCATATGCATATATATGTTGAACTTTACATATACAATAAATAAAGGATGTACATAACATGTTTATATTTATAAAGATATTCAGATATAGAAATATTTATTATATATTTAATCAAGTAAAAATTTTTGATATGTTCATTAAAGTCTAAAATCCCACATAGGTCTTAGAATCTCTAAACAAACTATTAGAAGTTAAAACTACTAAAAACAAAACTTTCTGGCAATTCCACAAGATTTCAAAGAGTATGAGTTAAAAGTATTTATTATGTAGAACTCATTTCAGAATAATCTAAAGAAGACAAGCATTAGAGAAACGTTCCCATCTCTTTCTGTAGGAGTTGTGCACTTGGATCGATGCCCCGACTGCTTATTAAGGCAGTTTCCCGTTTCTTAGTATGAATTTAGTATACCTTAAGTCAGCAGTCTTTGATATTGGTATTTTCTCTGAAAATAGCACAAACTCGCCTTCACTTCTGGCATTGCCTCACCTCTCTGTTAGAGCTGTAGTGGCAGCACCAGCTGAGTCAGCAGCAGCATGTAGCTAGAAACAACACATGGGGATGCAACTGCAGCCACGCACAACGTCTTAAAACTTGTCTAAGATTTGGTTAATAGTGAACATCCTACAAGTCTGCTTTGCTGTACCAATTAACATATTTATCCCAATTATCATCCCTGTATTTTCATCTTCCCTGAATAAATGAGGAAAAGAAATAATTGACACTTGGAATTGATGGTATGTGTGTGTGTATTTTTGTGTGTTTTGGATAGTAATTTCAGGTCGGTGCCAAAGAGCAAGGTGTATTTATTGTCTTCCTCAGAAGACAGAAACACATGGCCTCAAAGTTTGGGGAGCTTGGAATGGCTCTGTATTAATAGCTTTTAGTTCCTCGGCTTTTGCTCCTCCAGCTTTAAAGAGCAGTTTGCACGTCTTGAGTTTGTGCTGGAGATCTGATAGAAATCAAAACCCAGACAAGGACTGATTAGTTACCATAGCCTCTTAAGTTCTAGAATTGTCCTCTTTCATCAGGCTAGTGAATGATGAGTTTCTAGCTTATGTCCTGTACCCCAGGAAATAAATATTGCTTAATATGCTTTAGTTGACAGATATGTCATTGAATCTTTTGACCTTTTAAAAAATGACTAAAATTCATCCACAGACATGTGAATACATCTTGTCAAAGGATCCTAGTTTTTAATTATTCTGAAATAATGTCTGAAAATCTGTAGCTCTGAGATCTTGTGTACTCAGAAAGCCTGGAGCTTTGAACTCTTACCTTCCAAATATTCTAATTTCTTTCTATATTTTACCTCTCATATCAGCGTCAAACAATGGAAATAGAGTTAAAGAGAAAAAGAGCTAAAGATAAGTGCCCCTCTCACCACATGGCCTTACAGTAAAAATAAGTTCCATTCCGAAACCCAAGGCTGCTTTTACTCACAATGAAAAGGTAATTGCTTTTTATTTTCTGGGACAGTTCTGCTCCTTTCTGAGGGCTCTCTGGTATATGCCCGTATCTTTCATGGCTCTGGCTTTTTTTTTTTTTTTTTTTTTAACACAAAGGCCTCCTTGACCACAGAGCCGATTGCCCTTTATCTGTGTGGATGCCCTGTGGTATTTGGGTCTTTCAGACACTTTGGATCCAGGGACATGTGGCATTTTGAAGACTGTCCGACTGCAGTGCTTCTCTATTACACCCTGGTCAGATTCAGATAATCAGCTCCCAATCAAAGCGCTCTATCCTATACCTTTTACTTTCCAGATACGCATACCCGTGTACCCAGTCTCCTCTTCTCTACCAGTTCTTCTGCTTGTCCTCTGTTCTTATGAACTGAAAAGTGTAGGACCAATATTTTAAGCACTTCTTTCAATTCTGAGTCTGATATAATTCAGTGAACACTTGTGCATTTAAATTTATAAAGCCCAGTATTCTTAAATTGCAAAAAAAGATCACTGATCTTCATTTGTCTCTAATTTAAAAAAGATATTTCCTGACTACATATAAAGTTTCTCTAATGAAAAACTAGAGCATAATATAGGTGCTTAAAGAAATAAGATGATTTTTGAGAGAATGTATTTGTTTTACAAGGTGATAGGGTGACCTATTCATAAAAAAATAGGAAAATTCCTGTTTTTATAGCCAAATCAGCTTGGTGTATCAGTATTTTCTTTCTTTAAAGTTTCATGTAGTTCAGTTCTATTTTCAAATCCCCACAAAAACCAAAACTCTTTTTATTTTGAAGGGAATGAAACATGCTCAATTTGATAACATGTTTTCTGGGTAAGTTACAGACTGTCAGGAAGGTTTAACTTTTTAAAAAAGATTATCCCTAAAGCTGTAAAGAAAACATTTCCCTACACTTGATGTGAAAATTACTAGGTGATTTGCATGCTAGAACAATTTCACTGTAGCGTCTATTAAGTGGTCAGAGTGCAGAAGTAGGCCCAGTTACCAGGCAACAGATAGCAAGATAAAAGTTGTGAGCTGTAGTTCTTTTCTCATCTACTTGTCAGTAAAGAGACTCTTCAGCCTTGCAGCCCAGTTTCTGGGGTTGTTTGTAGAGTTAGCTCTCCTGGAGTCTATCCCCAGATTTTGTTTCTTGAATGCCAAAACACCTAGGAAACTTTCAGATCAGCATTGACTTTGTCGTGAACTACTTAAAAAGTGAGCTGTGATGACCAATGGAAAACGTCATTTCCTTCTGATTTACCATAATTTGCTGATAATATAGCAACATCATTATAGTCAAAATGAGGTTCAGACCTGTGAACTTGAGGGAAAAAGTGAGAGGCAGAGGAGAGAATGAGAGAAATGATAGACTGAAGAGAGGTCTTTTTTGATGGTTGGTACTTGTATTTACCTACTTTTTGGTTCTTTTGACTCTTATGAACAAAAATTCAGGGCACATTTCATGGTATTATATCTCTGTTCCTTTTGGAAAATTCAAATTCTCGTGTGTTGCATTTATCAGGGAATAAAAGGGAACCAACATTAACTGAGCATCTAATATATCTAAAAGCTGTACCAGATACGTTACCCAGATTATCATGTTTTAAAATCATCACAAGACTTTTGCAAGGTGAATATTGTTATAATCCCCTTCTAGAGGTGAATGCTTCCACAGAGCTGGGGCATTCTGTGTTAAAAATCTTGTCCAATGTCTCACATTATGGTTTGATCCAAAGCAGTTTTCTTTTCATCACCTCTTATAATTCAGAGCAATTGTGTTAAATAATATCTAATAGTTCTCTATGCATTTTAATATGTTTTGATAAAGAATATGTAGAAATTAGAGTTTGAAAGGGTCTCATAAATCAGACTGTAGTTCTCACTCCTGTATCTTAACCTGTATTTAGGTAATTGAATATCTATCTAGTTTAAATGATTCTAGAAAAGATTCCACAATTTCCCTTTTTAACCTTAATCTGTCATTGCTTTGATTTAAGCCATTTTCTTCTGGTTTGTCCTAAATAGAGATGGAGAACAGCTGGTTACCATTCTCAGTATAACAGTCCATGTATTTCAAGGACATTAAAAAGTATACCCTTAGCTCTTTCTTCACAGCCTGAATGCTTCTATCCCTTTGATCTTTCTTCTCTTTCCAACCCTTTCATTTTCTGTGTGGGCTTCCTTCCTTTTTATTTCTCTGTATTCCCTTTCAGATGTGAAGATTATAACTGGGCATGGATATCAAGCATGAGTCAAGCAGTGAAGAGTAAAATAAGAAGCTTACCTCAGAGTTTCTAAACTAATTTTCTATTTATGAACCCCAGTGATGTGCTTGCTTAAAGCACAACAAGAATGGTGGCCTGCTATCGCATTTCACTTGTAGGTCTGCTATGGCACAAGATTGGTTTTCTTTCCTTAGTGTATTTCACCTATTTCGCATAGTCAACCATGTATATATATACACACACACACACACCCACACACACACACATATATGCATTTAAAATATATATGCTATGTCTTATAATCCACAACATGTTGTTTTGCAAAATGACAGAAAATACCTTCATAAGAATGACTGTTTTGATGAAAAAATATTTTTTTTAAGATTTTAAGTGTTTAAAGTGATTGATGAAAAATGCTTTTGTTCTTTATATTCAATGGGACCTTGAGACATTTCATATACCTAAATAGTTGATAATGCAAATTATCTTCATGGACTTAATTACATAGGAACTTCCTAATATACTAACTACATTTTGAATATTATATGAGTCCGGTACCAAAAGGTCTTTTTTTGGTTCTGGCTTACCACTAATGGAAACTTAAGAAGCTTGCTGTCTATTACATTACCTGTTTTACTGAGGAAATGTTAAATAGTACTAAATACCAGGCCACGTTTTAGCCATACCATTCTTTAAATTTGTGTTGTTAAAATAGCTTTTTCTCCTTCCCACGTCAGAGCATTTGTAGTTCATTAAAATCATGTTGTTTCTTGGAAGCCGTTATTACTGTAGTACTTTTTTCGATTTTAGATGTACTTCTTTTGGTACTCAGTTTTATGCCAATACTTTGCCTTTCCTGTTTTGGGTAAGGAGTCAAAGTTAGCATTTTTATTTAGCTAGGGATCACCTTATTTTCATCCAGCTTAAATGGGAGATTTCCTGTGAGTGGACCTACCATTTTCATTTTGTTATAGTGTTGTAAATTTGCCAATTTGGAATTGGAGTTCTTCATATTTCTTTTTAAATTAAAAGTTTATGCTCACTCATGTTGTTATGGACTCACTCATGTAAGTACGACATAAAGTGCTTGAGAGGATGTTCAGCTCTGGTTTAATAGCACTAAATCAATCCTTGATAAAAGGTAGCTTCTCTCTATAAAATGCATCCCTAAAATAAGCTATTTTGCATGGGAAAAAAATATGTGGTTCAGTACAACTATTGGAAAAGCATTTTACCCTCTCTTAATGTCTTACCAGTTAACTAGCATCTTCTTTATTTGGGCATTAAATTGGACAGTGTTTCAAAAATAACAGTTTTCTCTCTTTAGCCTTGATCTTGACATGATTGTACTGCCTGTGTCTAGTCACTTCTTGTCCCTGATCTCCAGCACAGGCAGGAGTGATCTGCTGTGACACAGGACTGCATGGCTCTTCCTGACAGCTCTGCCGGTGCTGCTTTTCTCTGAGAATGCTTTGCTCAGAGACTGATAGAATGGTTTTCTTTAAATTTTTGACAGTTCTTTGTTACCTGTTTTTAATGTGTTGGGGAGGCTTACTAGGAAGATTAATATAAGTCCCATCTGCCATCATTTTGAAAGAAAATTCAGCCTCTAGCTTACATAGGTCTATAGAGGAAACAAAAACTACTACTGAGTAATCTCTCAGAAGCACACCTTTGTTAGAGCTTTCTATTTTGAAATAATTCTACATTTACCAAAGAGTTGCAGAGATAGCACAGAATGTTGTCACTTAGTTCAAAGGTAAAACTTTTTTTTTTTTTTTTTTCCTCCCGGCTTTTCAGGGCCACACCTGCGGTATGTGGAAGTTCCCAGGCTAAGGGTAGAATCAGAGCTGCAGCTGCCAGCCTACACCTCAGCAACACTAGATGTGGGCCTCATGTGACTTACACAGCAGCTCACAGCAACACCAGATCCTTAACCCATTAAGCGAGGCCAGGGATCGAACCCGCATCCTCATGGATGCTAGTCGGGTTTGTAACCCATTGAGCCACAACAGGAACTCTCAAGCTAAAACTTATAAAGGCAGAATAGCTTAAAATGTCTTCTACTCTAAGTCCAGATATAGGCTACCTTTTAAAGGTGCAAAGCTAGAATCCGGCTACCTTTTAAACAAACTGTCCTTCAGGTGGTTAAGGGTCTACAGGTGGTGGTAGGGTGGAGAAGGCAGCTGGGCACCTGCAAAGAGCAGGAAGGAGAGGAGTTGAAGCATCTGAACAAGCTTTTGAAGTAGGGAGTATTAGGCTCCATCCACCCCATTTTAAGGAGGGAGAGGTATTTCTGGAACTTGCCCTACCTCTAATCAAACACAACGTGGTAGCAGTAAGTGAATGCCAGAGAATCTGTTCAACATTTTTTGTTTTACCTGCTGTGGTTTGTTTGACACCCACTCTAACTTTTAGTCTTATTTTCTTGAGGCAACTTATTCTTATGCGACATAAACTTGCAGTGCTGTAAAAGACTCCATGATAACATTTTCTTGCTCATTTAATTTCAGTGCCTTATTCTACACTGACAAATTTGATCTGCTTTTTAGTGCAAAGATTCTTAACCTGGGGAAAATGAACTTTTATGGATCCACTGTGAGCTTTATAATATGTATGAAAATTGTGTTTTTCTGAGAAGAGGAATTATAGATTTTATGAGATTTTCCACAAGTATGTATTACTTGTGCTCTCTCCCTCCTTTCTCAAATTAGTAACTCTTCTGCTCCAGTGTGAAAAAGATGGAATAGAAAATGTCAAGTAAATGAAGCTGACATTCCGGTGCTGATGGAATTTTAAATGTATCTTTATTCTCTATCAGCTTATGTTGGAAGATATAAATTTCTATTAAGAGTAAAACTTAGTTGTGTACTTGCTTTAAATAAAGTTACTTTAGGTTAACAAAGTTGAAATGCTGGTAGTATAGTTTATTTTTTACAATTACTAAAATGTACCAGAATATCCCAGTACATTCAAATAGCTTATAACCATTAAATTTCAATAGGCACAAAGAAAAACAATGCAGATTATGTTACTTTCATGCTAGAAATGTTAAAGACAAAATGGGAAGCTTGTTAGATTATTGGGAGAAACCTATGGAAATGCTAATCTTGTATATTTATAGAGATACTTCATTTTAGTATCCCTCTGACTCCTAGATAAACACTGTAGAGAAAACAGGCCCTATTTTATCTCTTTAGGGACACTACTGTATTACTAAGGCTCTTTTTTTGGCAGTTATATTTTCTGGAGAATCATAAAATTTGATTGCGTAAAAGCAAGAAAAAATAGCTCCTCAACTATTTGGTTGAAATTTCAGAAAGCATCATTTTACCACATGACGCACCTGGTCATTTAAAGAAAAAACGATGTTAAAAGAAATAGAAAGCTGCACCTGTGGCAGAAATTTGAAATGTATTTTCAGAAATATATCTTTGAAGTATACCTTGCGTTTTATGCCTTCCATAAAATAGAATCATCAGTTTATCATGAGAGGGTGTGCACTTCTTATCCAGTTGTCGTAGAGTTATTCTATTGCATTCCAAATTAATTTAACCTTAATTTAACCTTAATTAAATAAGGTTACAGTGTATTTAAAGAAAGAAAAATATTTTTAAAAGTCTGAGTTATTTCAACTTTTAAAAAATTGATTTTAAAGAATCTGTAGTGCATTGAAGAAGTTCTCACAAATTTGGTGACCAATTAAGACCTAATTTCTCCTCTTTAATTCTACCGTAGCATTTTCTCTAGACCACTGACACTTCACATTGTTACTATATCACCTGTCTGTATCCCCCACTAACCTCTGGGCTACTTAAGGGCAAAAATTGACTACTATTATATATTTCCATATTTAGTACAAATCAGTCTGTATTCTCAATGGCTAGAGCTCGGTAAATGCTGTGTCAATGAACAAGTTCGAAGTTACTAAAACATCATCCTCAGTGTGCTTTAGCTATGCTATCCAATGTGGCAGCCACAGCTCTTTGTAGCTAGTAAGCACTTGAAATATGGCTGGTCTGAATTGAAACGATATAAATCTAAAATACACACTGGATTTCAAAGACGCAGTATGTAAAATAGCTCTTTGATAGCTTTATATTGATTCCATGTTGAAATAATATTTTAATATTTTTGATTAAATAAAACATTAAACATTGAATCTACCTATTTATTTTTGCTTTTTTAATGTGGCTGCTATGCAATTTAACATTACGTATGTGGTTTGCATTTGTGGCTTGTATTAAATTGCCATTCGGCATTAATCTTCTGAGGCAAAAGTTGGTAATTTGGGCCATTTCTGGCCTATTTTTATATGGCCAGTGCGTCACGTTTGTTTATCTCTGTTCTAAGGAAGTTAGCAGTACATAGAACTCACAGTTCTTAGCTTTCAGTAGCTTGTAGAGCTTAGGGGAAATACCATTTTAAATGTTAGGTAACACAGTTGAAGTTTTATTAAGTGCTAGTGCTCTGTGTTCAGGGACTCTCTGACCTAGACGTGGACTTGAGGGGAAGCATAAAGGATAGACGATTTGGGCAGGAAGAGTGGTGGGCATGGTGATGTGCTTCCCAGGTCACCCTTCAAAGAAGTCCTTGTGTCTCAGCTACTGGGAATGTTATCAGCCCCTTCAGGGACTGCCTTTGCAGAGAGCCAACTCGCCAAAGGTCCCACCCTGCCCCGGAGTGGCCGATATCCAGTAAGTGATGAGGATGGAATAGAAAGTCCTCACCATTTTTCAGCAAACCCAGGACAACTCCAAAGGGCCTTTGTAGCCACGGAGCTCTTCTAAGTGTTGGCTGAGGTTGCCTTGGCTCTGTCAAAGCTCAGCCTCTCCCTCTACCCAGTCTTTATCCTCCTCTTCCCCCTCCCCTCTCCTTAGCATTCTCTGCTCAGTATTTGGCATACTCACCTCCATCTCAGTCGGCTAACCAGTGAGTCCAACCTGCTTCAGGCAAAAAGGTGAATAGTATTCTACTTGTTGAGGGTTGTGGCAACAGAAGAACAGAGGCAAGAATAAATAAAAGCTCTGTTTGGGGATAGTGAAATTAATTACCTGGATAGTGTAGACTGTTTCTGTTTGAAATGACAGGTTATAAGCTTGCCAAAAGGGCTTTTCCCTAGGGAGGATAGGAAGCTTTTTTGAGCAGGGATGTAACATGAAGAAAACAGTGCTTTAGGGGAATTAGTGGAGTCAAGAGAAGTGCAGATAATTTTTCTTTAGTAACTTTGTTTCCTATTATCTGTTTCTCTGCTAACTTTTCATCAGTGCTTGATTTTGTGGGTTATCAGTAAGTGGTGACTGAATACATACATAGTTTAACTAAAACCTTATTAGAGATTTAAGAACTTGAAATTATTCTGGCAATCTGTTCTTTTGGATCTTTTCTGAAGGCTGGATCAGATTCCCTGCCTTTAGTCTATTCCTGAAGAGGGTAGGAAGAGTGCCCTTCTAGAGTGTCCTGGGCTCATCCCAAGGCTGCCTGGCATTTTACCTGCTCCAGTTTTTCCAAATACCAGCTGACACAGCTGAACCTACTCTTGCCAGTTGAGTTTGCTACGACCATTTTCCTCTCTTCTACAGGGACAGGTAGATAGCACAGTTTACCTGGGGCCTCTGGTGTTCCCTTTACAGTTTTATACCTCTCTGTCTGGTTTGGAAGGGAGTGTTTTTATTTTTGTTACTGTTTCTTGATTTGAAGGGGTTGGCTATTTAATGTCATTATTTAGAGCTAAGAAGGTGAAGCCTTTGTTACCAGAGCTGGGAAGTGTGGGCCAAGCCATTAGGCTTTGGAATTAATGCAAGGAGAGCTGGTACCAGTGACTCCTCTGTGATTGAAATAGCTTACTCTCTTACCAGGGTTACAGCTCCAAGAACCAGCAGGAAAAAGAAATATTATATTCTGTATATGGCAATTTTCTTAACCAAGGGATTTATCCTCCCTTGGCCTTTATCATGAATTGGCGGAATTTACTTAAACTTCATTGACAAACGCAAAGATGGGCAGCCTACAATTATGAGCTTATTAAAAATAACCCTTTGACAGGGCAGTGAAATGGCTGCCTGTTTCACGTTGGCAGAATTTCTTAGGGTTTTTATAAAAAGAAGCCTCAATCTTGGCTGTCTTTGGTCAGTACCTCTGAAGTAAGTTCAGTTTCAGTTGCTCATTAAATATTATATGCTTGTGTTTCCACAGAAATAATTTTGTAAAATTTGATATTCAGAAAATACCAGATGGAGATATTATGGACAAGCAGGAATGTGGGATGCTTAAGTACATAGTCATTTGAAATGAAATAAACAAATAGTGGAAGCAGCTTTTTAGCATGACTCATAATTCTCCAGCAACATTTGCATTATAAGACTGTCTAATGGTTTTCTTAAAAGGACGACTGCCTCTTGTCCATAAATTTGTTTCTAAACGTTGATGCCTTTGGCTTATCAAAACACAAGTTAAGACGTGTCTATTTTAATGAATGTAGATGCACAGGAATGAGTTTCTTAATTTAAATTTGTATCAGAACAATTTGGTCTCTGTATTCAGAATATTTCATGTATACTCACTATATAGCTAAGTTGGAGTTCCCAAAGTATGGTTTGTTTTATATAGGGCTAATTCTTTTATTTCCCATAGATCTTAGCATCTTTGTAGTGGATGGGAACAGGATAATTGTGGATTATGTAAATCCCTTTTTAGGCACGAGGGAGATTGGATGGGGTGGGGCTGAATGGGAGGGAGAAGGAGTGTTGTCCTGTCACCTGTCTCTACAGCTTATAGACTGATGACAGGTCTGGGGTAACTGTTTGATAAACCTTAGATTCTCTCCTTGAGTATCCACAACATACTATTAAAAGGTATCTATACTACTTAAATGTCCACGTTTTTCTGAGAATATGTTGACGGAAATGTAAAACCTTGGTAGCGAAAGTATGTGAGTGGCGTTGTGGATAATGGAATAAGTCAAGGATATCAGATAAGCAAAATAAAAAGGGCATTTTTCCATGTTGGTTTTTACATTAATTTCGTGGCATGTAAGAGAGAGTGCTTACCTCCACCATTTGCCAGAAAATGTCTTCTGTGCCTCTGGTCTGGTTAGGCTGGTTCCTCAGTCAATCTCCTGTAACTACAGTAGGAGAAGCACAGGATCGATCACATCATATTAGTTCTTAGTTGCTGGACTGCCTATATTCCCATTCTTATTAGATTAATGTAACCTTTAAGACTTTAAAAGTATACCACTACTTCTTAGAGACAGTTTGTAATTGAAATATAATTATCTAACTGAAGTATAGATCGAGCCATTGACTCAGCAAACATACTTCTAGAATGACAAAAATCACTGAAGTGAACATGTACACATATTAAATGTTTTCCAAGCATTGTTTGATAATAGTAAGAACTGGACACATCTCCATGTCTATCACTTGGAGACTAATTTAATAGATTAAGGTGCAAGGGCATTCCGATTATTGACTGCTGTATTAAAAACCTGATGTAAACATACATGGAAATGTGTACATGACATATCATTAGATGAAAGGAAAGCAAATTACAGATATAGTGTGATCTTATTTATGTAAATAAAAATGTCTGGCCATATGGTTTTATTTCCTGATACAAAATATGTCTGGAAGGACATGCAGACAGTGATACTTTTGGAGAATAAGATTGAGGGAGCCAGAGGTAAAGAAGACAGGATTTTTGTCTTTTTTCTTTTTCATACTGTTTGACTCATTTTAGCAGTAAATACATTCGTAAAATATTTTAAATTGAAACCACTGGTTAGAAAAATTAAAAATGTGTACAATAATAATGGTGATGGAGCTATTATTTATTAAGGGTTTACAGTGGGCTAGGCATTATTGTACATATATGGCATATTTACTAGCTAAATTATCACAGAAATCCTACCAGGTAGCTCTGTGGTAATTCTGTTTTATAGATGATGAATCTGAGGCCCAGAGATCTGTGGTTACATGACCAAGTCAGTATATTAGGAAAGAGTCAAATAAAGGCATTGTGTATGGGTATTGGATGAATGTTGCCATTTATAAATGATCTTCCCACTGTGACCTAGAGGACAACTTGCTAGTTTTGTGAGCAGGAAGTAAAAGGAAGGTGGATTCTTTGACCCTATGATTTCTTCAGTGGTTCTTAAGAGTTTAATTCAAGGAGAAAATGGGATATTTGGTAAATTCAAAAGGCTTCTATTTGAGGGAGTCATTTCCAGGGGGAAAAAAAAACAGCTATGCTTTGGAATTTTTTGTAGGTATTTCAACACAGAGAGGTATTATGTGAGTCATTTCTCATAATAATTTGCCTAGTAGAGTTAGAAAGAACCCTTCTCATATTTTCCGAGATTATTGGTGCACTGAGAGATGCTAACAAGTGATTTTCTCTCTTGCAATAGTTATGCAAGTACAAAAAGAAAAATAGCCTACTAGGCCAGGGCTTTGAATGCACTGCATGTAGCACTGTGATCTTTCATACAACAGGTATTTATTATGTACCTCAGAAATCTACAACTAATATATTTTTACAACCAAATTCAAACTCCTCTGACCCTCAATATCCTCCATAATCTCTTCCCCTTTTATCTGTTAACTTCTTCCCTTAACTGTTCTCCAGTAAACTCCTTCAGCATCATCTGGCCTTTTCAGGCTAGCTTCTTCATCACTGCCCTGTAACTAACCACCTTTGTCAGGAGATGAGCACAGGGATCAGCTGTTTGTTCTTAGTGTCCCTGATACGGACAACAGTGCCTGCAGCATTGGAGAATTCAGCTGTTGAACAGATGAGTGAATGAGTGCATTCATTTTTGTCTCCTTGCTTTTGCACATATATATTTCCACATGTAGATTTTTGTCTTCCTTTCTTTTCTCAACCTTCAAAACCTTTATACCACAGTCATGATACTTACGGAGAGATCTTTAGTCACTATCACTGACTTGCTGGCTCAGATACAACAGGTCCCCACTGCCTTCTGTACCAAATCCTGACGTATAGAGTTACTTCCTTGTACATCCAAGTGTCATCTCTTATTAGGCTGTTTTTCAGAGTACCTCAAAAAATATTTACGCGTTACTTTCTCTGTACCACGTGATGAGACCATCTTTCTGTTAGATTCAAGAGTTAAGAACATGACATCTGAATGACCTGAATTCAGATCTTTACTCTTTCACTTCTTGGCCATATTAAAATTTCTTAAAGTCTTTTTTTCTTTTCTTTTCTTTTCTTTTTCCTTACAGCTTTATGGAGATATAATTGACACACAACATTGTAGAAGTTTAGGGTATGCGGTGTGAAGATTTGATGCATATGTATATTACAAAATGATTAGACAGGTTAGTTAATACATCCATCACCTCATATAATTACCTTTTTTGTGGTAAGAACATTTAAGATGTATCCTCTTAGCAACTTACAAGTGTGCAATATGGTACTGTTAACATAGTTCCCATCCTGTACATTAGCTCCCCAAACTTAGTCACTTTATACCTGGAAATTTTTACTGTTTGACTTAAAATCTCTCCACTTTTCCTACCCCTCAGCCTCTGGCAACTACTAATCTACTCTTTGTTTTTATGAATTTGGCATGTAAATGATATATCTATCTCACATTTTATTTATGCATTCATCCATCAGTGGCTATTTGGGTTGTTTCCGTGTCTTGGCTATTGTGACTTATGCTGCAGGGAACATGACTGTGCAGATGTTTCTTTGAGACAATAATTTCATTTCTTTTGAATATTTACCCAGAAGTAGGATTGCTGGATCATATGGTAGTTAATTTTCTTAAAGTCTCTGCACTTCAGTTTCCTCCTTTTAAAAAGAAAGTAATAGAAACCCATATCTTAGAATATTGTGAGGACCGGACAGTTTATTAAAGTACCTGGCATATCGTAAACCCTCAGTAAATGTTAGCTTTTAAGATTGGGTTGCTTATATTTGTCTCATCTGTGATGAAGAAGATCAGGGCTGCTTCTGGACCACGCAAACATAGTTACTCATTAACTGCCATTAACAGGTTATTAGTAATGGTTGGATATTTAGTAATGGTGAATGATATAGTGCTCAAGACTGCAAGGGAAATAACTGAAATCCATTTTGAGTAATTGTGTAGAGACAGTAATTCTTCTTTCTTGCTTCTTAGTGGGTCCACTTATTTATTACACAATTATTTATGGCTTACTATGTGCTAGGCACCATTCTAGGTCCTGGTGATATAGCCGGGATCAAAAGTAAAGAAAATGCCTGCCTTCACGGGGGTAACGTTTTAGTTATTACCATCTCGCATACTAATATTTTATTTATAAGGACTTTGGGAAAAAATGAAGCAAGAGAAGGGGACTAAGGAGTATATGTGTATAGGTATGGGTGTGTGTGTGTCTGTCAGGTGTATGGGTTGCAATTTTAAGTAGGATGGTTGGGAAAGACCTCATTTAATATGGTACATTTACAAAAAGTTCTGAAGAAGGTAAAGGAAGAACCATGTATATGCCTGTGGGAAGAGCCCTCTAAGGAGAGGAATTAGGAAAGTTCAGGGGTCCTGATTGAGTAGCATACCCGGTAAAACGCTCAAGGAACAGAAAGGGGGCCAGTGTATTTGGAGCAGAGAGAGAGAGAGAGAAATAGGAGATGGGGTAACGTGGGAATGGGGCACAGATCACGCAGGACACTATAGATCATAATAAGACCTGACTTTTATGCTGCGTGAGATGGGGAAAGCCATGGAAGGTTTCGTGGGCAGGTGTATTATTATCTGACTTAGGGTTAACTCTGGCTGCTGTGTTGAACACAGAGTGAAGGGAGCAAAGGCAGGATAGGGAGACAAATGTTATGGAGGTCATTACAATGTTCCAGGTGAGACATAAGGTTGTAGTGGCCAGACCTGGTTATATTTTGAAGGCAGAGCTAATGGGAGCTACTTACAATTGGATGCAGGGTGTGAGAGAAAGAGAGAAGTCAAGGTGAAGACTTCTGGCCTGAGCAACCTAGAAGGCTGGAGTTGTTATTTAGTGAGAAGGGGAAATCTGAAGGAACAGCAGTTTTGGAGGGAAAGAACAAGTTTGGACCTGTTAAGCAGGCTTTCTTTTAGATACTCAAATAGAGATAGAGAGCTGACCCTTAGATACAGCCTTGAATTACACAATTACTCATAATGGATTTCAGTTATTTCCCTTGCAGTCTTGAGCACTATATCATTCACCATTACTAAATATCCAACCATTACTAATAACCTGTTAATGGCAGTTAATGAGTAACTATGTTTGCGTGGTCCTGAAGCAGCCCTGATCTTCTTCATCACAGATGAGACAAAATATAAGCAACCCAATCTTAAAAGCTAACATTTACTGACGGTTTATGATATACCAGGTACTATCTGGTTCTCACAACATTCTAAGATATGGGTTTCTATTACTTTCTTTTTAAAAGGAGGAAACTGAAGTGCAGAGACTTTAAGAAAATTAACTACCATATGATCCAGCAATCCTACTTCTGGGTAAATATTCAAAAGGTCAGAGTTGGAGATAAAAATTTACGTTTTCCAATATGTAGATAGCATTTGAAATGTTGAGATTGGATAGTGAATAATTTGCAAGTTTTTCCTGACCTTTTTTCATTTATTTTCTCTGTCTTTATTTTACATATTCTTCTTACCCACCTTCCCATCCCACAAAGTCCACAATGGCAGTGGTATTGAGAGTTATCATCCAGCTTATGTGCAGGAGTATTCTACTTTTCTCATTTTGAGATATAATCAGAATAAATATTTACTTGGGTAAGAGGATGGACTCTCTTGGTGACTCTTGTGATCAGATCATGTTCTGAATAGAAAGTTGGAAACTTACTTTCATGTTCCTTTTGTTAGCAGTATTTATTTTTGTATCAACTGTGTGCTAAACAAGGTCTACCCTTCTGTGAATCAGTATATAAACATGTGTAGAACACTGTGTACCTGTGCTGTGGATAATATAAGAGAAGTGTTGCTAAAAGTTTTGGGCCTCAAGAAACTTGCTGATCAGTTGAGAGCCTGGACTTATGCAGATAAACCAAATTAGAGCACAATGTCAGGCATCATTTAATTGTGCCTTGGGTTGTGTAGTTTAGCAGTATAAGGAAAAGCTTATTAAAGGCTTTGATATTTTTGACAGTATTCTGATGAAGCGCTTTTTTTCATCATATATGATGGAATAGCACACAGGGCAAGATGGAGTACACAGCAGAGGGTTCTGTCCCTTCTGTCTGTCCTGCATTCCACAGGTCTTGGTGATACCTTTGAAAAGTATTAGCATCAAAGCCGCTTGCTCCTTCTCACTAAGGTTAATGAGCATGTGACCCACATTCCCAAGTAAGAGCCTCATGTAAACCCAGAAGTTGACTTTTCCATTCATAGAAACACCTATTTTTTTTTTTTTTTTGAGAAATAGGTAAAGCAGCACTTTTAGTGGGTTGTAGGTTACCTCTTACTCTTGACTATTAACTTCTCAAAATACAAACACATAGATGGCACTTGGAGAGCTGCTTCATTGCATGAGCTGAGAGCATTAGTGAAAGCTTGTATTAATGCTTCATTAATAAATCAGCTGTGGGTGAGAAACTGGATCTTCCTTTTCCTGAAGCCTTTAATATATCTCTAAGCTCCATTGGTCTAGGGGTCAGGAAACTCCTAAAGTTTGAGGTCAGAGATATCATTTGTTATTTCCATTCTCTGGACAGATTGGCTGATTTTTACACCCCTGCATTAATCCACCCACTCCCAGAAAAGCTAGTTAGCTGATGTGGACCATGAATGTGACTTTTATTTTCACAAAAGTGTTTTTTGTTGTTGTTGTTGTTTTCCCTTTTTATGCCCACACCCATAGTATATGGAAGTTCCCAGGCTGGGGTCAAATCAGAGCTGCAGCTTCCGGCCTTCACCACAGCCACAGCAACCCAGGATGCAAGCCACTTCTGCAACCTATACTGCAGCTGGTGTCAGTGCCTGATCCTTAACTCACTGAGCGAGGCCAGGGATCAAACTTGCATCCTCACAGATACCATTTCGAGTTCTTAACCTGCCGAGCCACCATGGGAATTCCAAAAACATTTTTATTGATATCATTCACAGACATGATTTTAAATTCTTAGACCCTGAGCAAAATTTTCTAATGAAATCTAACCTTTTAAAAATCAAACATTTCTGTCCCAGTTGGAATGCAAGGAACATGGGTAACAAATAGACCCAAGGAGAAGGGAAATAGGGCATTAATTCTTTCTGCTCTGCCACTTGCTGCATTTACTTGATGTTTCCATTTTCTCTGTAAGGATCAGAAGAGGAGTGTTTGAATCTTAGGAAACGAGTAGCTGATTTTCGGCAAGGGCTTAACTGAAGCTACCAATAAAAGAAAGTATTTTATTGGGTAATCTCCAAATACCTTGCACTAATAAAAATCTCAAAAAATATATTAACATTTTGGAATTTAGCCAAACTAGCTAAGTCTTTCTTTGGCTCTCTTGACTTCCAGGCTGGTCTCCTAGGAATTTTTTTATGGGAGCTTTGGAGCCCGTATACTATATAAATGTTGCTTCTGACAACATAGTGAAACCACACCGGGAAGGACTGCCACCTGAGATTATTTAGGATTGGCTTTCTTATCCCAACGCCTTACTCAGAATTCTTCCTTGCCCATCATTCTCGTCAATGGATGGTATCTCTCAGGTTAGCTCAAAACCAGTTTACAGCCAGCTGCTACAGTCTGGTTTTATTTATTTTTTCACATCTCCTGTGGGGCAGAGAGAGTATAAATGACTTCCTGTGGGTTCCTGACTGGATAAGGAAGTAAAATTTTCATGAACCCCAATGGTTTATGAAACCCATTGTAAGTAGTTCTGCAAATGACATTAATAGAATTAGAAAACAAGATTCATTTTAAATGATAGTGAAGATAATATTCCCGTGAGTAATGTAAAATTCATAAGTCGTGTTCAGGGAATATATTAGTATACAGAAAAGTTTTATGCAAGTATGTTTTCTATAAAGAAAAAGGAATTATAAATCATCAAAATTTAATATTACTGAGAGTTCACAAACTGAAAAGTATAGACCTTTTATTTAGTGGATGATATAATCAAATTGATCTTACTATTCATTTTAAGTATACTTTATCAGGAGGACTGAGGATACCTGTTTTCATCTTCTTAAGATAGGATTGAATTGGTATTTTAGAGAATGAATGGAGGAAATACAGTCAAAAGAGCACTCTTGGGCAGAGACAAGGCACCTGGAATTCATGTAGAACTTTGAGGGCTAGAGATAGTTTTTTCTTCAGATTATCTTCAAGAGGTTGAAGTTTGAGATACTTAGCAAGGACTTTTAAATTATTCAGTGATTTCCTCAGCAGCATTTTAAGTCTTGCTTATGTAATTGTTTCATGACTGACTTTATTCTTATCATGTATTGCTACTTTTTGTCCTTTGCTCAGGAGTAGGAAGACAATTTCATTAAAGGTGAAACAGTTGCATTCATTGGTCATACTTCACAGAAGAGTCATTGTATAATCTGGCCCTTTTCCCTCATCACCCATTTAAGTAGTACGGCAGACGTAGTTCAGATTTCTCCTGCCATTCAGGAACATTTATTAATCTTTTAAAATGTAGATGCAGCCATTAAATTACTATAGTCCAGGGAAATCTACTCACCCTGATGGCATTGTCTTTAGTCCCACCATCAGATTGTGTGCTTCTTTCCACTCATTTTTTTCAATTTAGGAGGCATAATTAGCTTTAATCTTATAAACTGCATTCATGTTCTAAACTATTGGTAAAGCAGGTATGATACCTAAGTCTAGGAATCTATGCGAGCAGGTAGAGTTTTCAGTCTTCAGTTTTTGAAAGTATTACGATAGATAATCTTTGTCCTTTTAGTAGAGAGTGTTCCATTTTTTAAGTGTTTTTTGTGACAGTAATAATGGTGAATTGCCTTAATGCATTTGGGTTGTTGTGGAAACAGGGCATTCGGTAATAAGGAATATTTTGTGTTGCATATCACAAGATAATCATGAGTTCTAATTACTTTGTGCTTGTGAGAATCACTTCTTGAGTGCTATAGAATATTCTTCAGTTTGTCTAAGGGTTTGGGGTCTCAGCATTCACAAACAATCCCTGTCATATTTTCCTGTATGATTTATTACCAGTATCATTAGAGAAGTATTCAGAGAGAAAAACTGGCCTAAGACCATAAGGAAACTTATATACAATTCTTGAATTTCAATCTTACAGTTGCTTAGCACAGTACATAGTACACAATGAAATCAATGAGTATGTGTTGAATAAATAACTTGAAATTAAAGCCTGCCTAGGATTGATCTGGAAATTATTCAACATTTGAGAGAAAACATTAGATAATTTAAAGTGGGGAAGAGGTCTAAACATCGTCATACATGGCAAAAGGATAAGACAGTTGGGAAATGCCTAATAATGTGGAGATCATTCAACAGATATTTTGAAAAAAATTAACTTTATTAAATAAACATAATATAATAACATTTATGATTATTTTGTTGCCTTAGTTTCTCCAAGGTAATAATTCTTTGGAGGGTTATGTAATGACCAAGATTAGCCTGGGTACAGATCTGCCCAGAAGTACCTTCATTCCCACAGCTGGAGACTTTTTCATTTCACACATCACCTCCTCATCATCTTGGAATCTTCCAGTATAGATTCTTTGTTGGATGCTAGAGGAATTTAGATGAGATGCTCTATTGGCCAGGGTGGCAGGGGTTATAGAACTTTTGTTCTCCTCTCAGCATTTTATCAACACTATCACCAGTATGAATTCAGGAATTAGAGTGGGGTTGCCTTGGAGGAGAGACCATGCTAAATTGTACCAGGATATTCTGTTGCTTTCTTTGGTCCCCACATTTTGAACCTTACAAGGTTGTGTTTTTTCTTTGGTTTAACTACATTTATCTTATTATTGATCTGGCTTTATTTTTGTCATCTTTATGTGGATGTCCTCCTGTGTCAACCCTTCCTCCACCTCAGCAATGATGGGATTCAAACTTCAGTGGAGGCTAATACTTACTTAGTAGCTTTGCCATTCTTTCAACAAATGTTTATTGAGCACCCATTATGTGCTTGGCACTTTTCTAGATTTTGGAGAAAACGGTAGTGAGCATACAAGTCCTTGCCTTCAAGGAGTTAACATTTTAATGAGAGTGGAAAAATGGTAAGAGATGGGAACAAATTTCTTTTAAGCAAGTAATAAACATAATTTCAGATTGTGTTAAGTCCTATGAAGGAAATAAAGAAGGCCTTGTGAGTCAGAATATCAGGATGATAGTCAAGCTGCTTGAGAAGGAGTAGTAAGAAGTATGTAGAAACTTTGAGCAGAGGCCTGAATGATGACATGGAGCTACTCATGGAAAAAGCCAAGGGAAGAATATTTAAGCCAGAGGAAAAAAAGAAAAAATCCACTGAGACAAGAGTAAGAAAGACAGATGGAGGTAAAGAAAGGCCAGTAGTGTGTCTAGAGTAAATGGGCTCAAGAGGGAGTAGATTGAAATGAGAAGACTGGGAGTGATTGGTTTGTGTAGGAACCAGAGGCCCTGAATCTTAGGTTAGGTTCCCCATGAAACGGACTCAGAGGTGGAGATTTGCATGAAGGAAAGTTATTGGGGAGTTGATCTAGTCATGTTGAATCAACATCTCTGAGGGAGTAAATATGGAGGAGTGGGCAGAGCTAAAAATTGGAATTGCATTACATCCCAAGGAAGGCCTCAGTGTGTCTTGCATAGGCTCTACAGTGGAGTTGGCCCTTTAAAACTGTCCCAACTATAGTCAAGAAGGTTGAGTCTTTATGCCTGTGCATAGAGCTGCATCAATAGATGAAGCTCACAGTTCCTGGAGAAGGATTCAGCTGATAGCTAGCCACCTGCAGCAATTCCAGCTGCTAAGGAATGAGGGCCTACGTTCTGAAGAGGGGTACCTCTGCATTCATCACACCACCATGGAAGAGTATCTAATGTTGATGGTTCAGCTTGTTTTTCAAAACTGTTTACATTTATGTTTTGAAATACATTTGACCTTTGAACAACGTAGGGGTTAGGGAGGTAGCCCTGTGTACACAGGAAATGGAATGGAAAAATCCCAGTACGACTTGCGGTTGGCTCTCAGTATTTGCACTTCCTGCTGTCCATGCTTCTGCATTCATGGATCCAACCCACTATGCATTGTGTGATACTTTAGACTTTCCTGTTGAAAAAAATCCACATATAGTGGATTCAAAGCCACCTCGTTGAAGGGGCAACTGGTACTTGGTAAAAATTGAAATGAGAACAGGCCCAGTTATATATACATGTAAACTTATGTGGATGTATTTAAAGTCCTCTCATTAACATATGTGTGTATACTTGTGCGTTTTAAGAAAAGAACTCAGAATGTAGGGAATTCAGCATCAAACAGCTTTGTTCTAGTTCAGGGTCAGGCCGAAGGAGGACAGGAGAGGTTGTTGGGATTGAGAAATCGTCTGCCATCTTCTCCCCTCTCTTCCTGTTCTCTTTTGTTTTTATTTATCCTTTTAACTATTTTTCCAAAAGTATTCATCCCTCTCTTTGTATGTTAACCTGTTTTTGCTCTTTTTTCTTCCATGGTCACTTTTGTTATGGGATCAAAAAGGCACTGAAAAACAGGGTTATCAATCAGTCCACACAAGAAGTGATGATGGTATGTCTTCAGGCAGAGGAAGTTGGAAGGCAAAGATGAGATGGACTGGGGATGGATTTGACATTTCAAGGTCAGAAAGTTGACAGTTGTCTGACTGAATACATGGATGAAGGAAAGCAAGGAACAAAAGGGGACGGAGCAAGTTTGGGCAGCAGGTACCAAGGAGGGCGAGTTCTGGTCTGTGAAGGATGTTTCCCAAGCATCTTGTAGGACAGACAGCCCTGTGAAGATGGACCCCTAGCAGCTGGAGATGTTTAGAAATCAGCATAGAGGTCACTCTAGAGACATGAATTTTAGAAAATCTACATGGAGACACTAATTGTGTAAATGGATGGTTTACTATGCTATTTTTAATGTCAAGTACATGTAACAGAAACCATGTCATTTAACTGGAAAATGATGGAAGGATGTTTTATTTTCACATATTTAAAGACTGGGCATCATTAGAGGAGAGGGCCGCCTCCCTTCCTACAGGGCATCTAAGCTCTTTTGAATAAGATTGTTTTGGGGATGAAATTCTGGGAACAAACTGACCTCCTCATGAAGGGCACAGATTGGCAGATACATAATGTAAAGGAGAAATCCACTTAGTTTGGCTCATGCTGCTTTTGCATGGCAAGAGTTTTTGGACCTGTATGCAATAAATACAGCTTTGATGGCTAACAGAGTGCTGAATCTTCTGGAAGGCTTGTTAGCAACTGATCAATCATCATTCAGTAATTAAGGCAGTTTCTTTTCCTTTGCCGAGCCTGATCTACCTAGTGATTATTTTATTTGATAAGGTGTGAATGTCTATTTAATTGAAATTTTTTTTTTGTGTGTATGTGTTTCAGTTTATAAATGTGCATATTATTCTGTCATAGGTCTTTAGAAGTTTTAATTTGTATATTATTTTGTAAAAAAGAATTGTCTGAAAATTACGTTTCTGTGAGATTCTCTGTGATGATTGAACCAAGAAGGGACATAGGAAAGAGGCAGAGTGTCTGATGATTTAATATTACATGTTAAGAGTAAAAGGAGAATAAAAATATCTCATTTGTATTTGGCTGCTTTTATATATTATGGACAGGAACAGTCGGAAGCTACCCATTTTCAGCTGGTGGGCAGGTGTCTAAGGAATGCTCAAGTTTCTTATTTCTTATAAAATATATGCCAGATAAAAACCTTTAGAAACTGAAGATCTCCTTGTTTAGCCACAAGACAAACTCAGTGCTTATTTGTAGCAGACAGTTTTATTACCCTTTGTCTGATGTTATTGTTAATTCTGAATGTCCATTGGTCCATTTCAGTCACTGGCATGCCTGATAAAGGGACTGACAGCTTTTTAGGCTATCTATTTTTTCATCCTAGTTGGTGAAACCATTTAAATTGGATTTGATTGATGCCCTGGCTTGTCCTTAAGAAGATGGTTTGTAACCACAGGCTACATAAAATGAAATGTAAGGCCAATTGATGTTTATTCCATCAAAAAGCCATTTATATATCAGCCATTTGTGTGGGCATTGTCCTGCTAGAGGTTTTGTTACTGTTAATCACAGCTAAGCAGTGATTTGTAACAGATTACCTGGGAACATAGAAACTGGGTACTGCATGCTCTAGAATATGTTTTCCTCCCCTTCAGTAGCAGGTGGCTCAAAATCTAACATGAGGAGTGATGAAATACTTTGCTCAAATGAGAAAAAGGGGAAAATAGAGCAGGATTATTACTAATTTCCTGTGCTCAGTTTAGGAAAGGTCACAGTAGATACAAAGAAGAGAATTGCCAGTGCTCCTGGCTCATTCCTAGGTGAAATATGCAAACATTTTATTATGTACATAATCAGTTGTTATTCTCTTCTGGGAAATGTATATCCATTAATCTCAGAGTTCTGTATTGTGAAACAATTATTTGAGCAATCTGGTGTGTGCATATGAGCACACATGTGTTGAAGATAAGAAAGGAGTTTAGTATGTTTGTGTTAAAACTTGTGGCATAAAATTTCACATCAACCAGGATAGATAAGAATGGTTCTCTTATTGAGAAATCAGGGCTGAAAGCTTTTTTTCTCAATGATCATGTTAAAAATAGATCTAGATCATTAGAAAACTCCAGATACTTGGGTTGCGGCCAAAAATTTTTGTAGATTTAATCCTCCAAATTCCTAATTACTCAGGGAAAAAAGTGGTTCCAGTAGTCAGTTTTCTACTTCCTTCTTAAAATTAAAGGTAAATACATCAAAGGGGTAGTAAAAATCCTCTTTTGAGATTAGCCATCTCCCCCAAATGTAAGAATTACTATGGCATTTAGAAAAATAACTTAAGGAGGAGTTCCCATCGTGACTCAGTGGTTAAGGAATCCGACTAGGAACCATGAGGTTGCGGGTTCTGTCCCTGCCCTTGCTCAGTGGGTTAAGGATCTGGCGTTGCCGTTAGCTGTGGTGTAGGTTGCAGATGCAGCTCAGATCCTGCATTGTTGTGGCTCTGGCGTAAGCTGGCAGCTACAACTCCGATTAGAGCCCTAGCCTGGGAACCTCCATATGCTGCAGGAGCAGCCCTAGAAATGGCAAAAAGCCAAAACCAAAACAAAACAAAACAAAAAAAAGAAGAAGAAAATAACTTAAGATTTTGTCGTTAGCAAAAAAGGGGAAGTAAAATGTTCTCTTTAGTACCATAGCTGGATATTTTTACAACTGGGACAAGGTACAGAGACTAAAACTGCAGAGATGTACTAGAGGTGCCTTTTCATGTAGATATATCTCAAGTATTTGGACTTTATTATTTGAAAATATTTTGATAAATTCTTCCCATTACCTTAAAATTTTATTTAAATTTTAGGGTCAAAGATATTGCTTAGAATCAGGGGCACTTTAGTGACTTGGCATTTATTCATTATTTATCTTTTAATTTTCTAAGAAAATAATGGGGAAATATTAATAAATGTTCATTTCTTCTGTTTCCCAAAGATATCTATTAGTCATTCTAATAAATGGATAATTTTCATGACTAAATGGACATAAAATTAAAATGTCCCTACTCAGCACCTATTTTTGTTTATTTTCATAGTTTATAGATATATTCTACTATCCTGTAGAGGCTCCTGAGGTTCCTTTTTAATAGCTGAATGTAAGTTATGTGTATCTGTTCAAATGATAGAATGCGATATCAAGAGCTCAGGAAGTCATTTACAGGATCCTGGGAGATAGGTTGAGATGCCATTTGGAAAAGCTGCTGCATTTGGAGAGTGTCCCCTGTCATTGGTTGGCTGTCTTTGGGGACCTTCCTAAAGACAGTCAGCAGAGCGAAGGACCTTGCTCGGCCTCTTCTGTCCGGTTCACTGCCACCAGCTCTCTGCAGGTGCGTACATCAGAGAGGAAGAAAAACAGGTCCATCCTTTTAGGGAACCCACTGCCCTCAGTGGGACGGAGTGGCCCACAGCTTGTGTGGTTACTGCAGCACGCTGCTTGAAACTGACCTCAAGACTTTAATCTGCTCAGTTTATTTTTAGAAGTAATGACAGTATAGCACTTTGAGGCCTGGATGTTATTTCTAGTCTGAAGAGAAATATTATTTTTCTGAGAAGTAGAATTTTGGGATTTTAAATGGATTTTTGGTAAAGATTTCGGAAGCTTTTCCAGTAAATGAGACGTTTGGGCCAAAAAAGAGAGGTGGGAGGCAGTAGGCTCCCTTTTCTGCTGAATTTTATCTCTGACCCTGAGACTAGAAGACTGTCATGAAAGGGGGCACATACTCTTCCTCATCTCTCTTTCTGAGCAACTCCCTGATATACAGAGAAGAAGGAAGCGTTCATTCTTGTCAGCTGTCTATTTTCTAAGTTACTAAATTTTAAATTCTGTTTTTGCATACAATACCTTCTAGGTTGTCTATAGGGAGTCTATTTGTAGCTCGTAACCTGTCTGTCTCTTAGTCCGCTCAAGAGATTTGGAGATACACACGTACTTATTTGGGTCTCATTTGGAATATAGCAATAGTAACTTTTTATGTATAAGTGTTTTGGACAATATGTTATATGATACATGGTTATTCTGCTTGGATACAGAGAAATGTCTTCACGAATTTCAATTTTGCAGGTAACAATTTTCAAGAGTCTCCTAATTGAAATCCTTGCCTATAATCTTTTCTTCTTTGGTTCCATCCTTCATAATATCATCAACTTTATTTTTCTAAAATAACAATAACAGCTAACCCTTTGGCATTTCTCACTCTATGCCAGGTACTGTTCTGTTCTTATGTATAAATCGCTCTACAACTGAATGGAGTAGGTGTTATTAGTATCCTCATTTTTGAGAAGAAACTGAAGCACAGAGGGGTCAAAGCAGTTGCCCCAGGTCACAGATATTGTAAGTGGTACAGCTGATATTTGAACCCAGGCCATCAAACTCTAGCATCTCTACACATAACCACTATATTATACTTCCTTGCAAACGAATGCTTGCTAGCTCTGCTTTCTAATTAGAACCCACATTTTCTGCAGCACACTGTCCTATCTTCTTAGTATTGAATTAGAGTTGGTTCACCCTTGAACAAGGCATGGGGTTCGGGGTGCTGATCCTCTGTGCAGTCGACAGTCTCTGTGTGAGTTACAGTCGTCCCTCTGTATCTGAAGTTCCTCCACATCTGCAGATTCAAACGACAGCAAATTGTGTAGTGCTGTAATATTTGGTATTGAAAAAACTCGGTGTACGAGTGGAACAATTCTGCTCAAATCCATGTCATTCAGTGATCAGCTATAATCTGTCGGCTCTTTATGGTTCTCTCCAGGTCATAGGAAAAGTCTTTGTGCACACCAAGCATATTAAACTATTTGTTGTTCTTCAAACATTCCAGATATAGATTTTTTTTTTTTTCTGACTATAGTGTTGTCACCCTATACTTTGTGTCTAGAATCTGCCTTGTCATTGTCCAACTGGAAAACCGGAACTTAGTCTTCAAAGCCCAGGTTGGATTTCATCTCTTTTGTGCATTGATTTTTCTCTCACCTGTGTTCCCACAGTACTTAATATGTAACTCTGCTTTAGCGCTTCCTTCACTGTATGGTGCTATTCATCTATCTGTGTTTCATGACCTGCCAGGCTTCTCGAGGTCCAGGATCCGTTTTTCTCATCTTCGAGTCCTCAGCACACCTAGCCCAGAGCCTGATTCATAGTTGGCACTCATGAAATATTGTCTGTATTTAATGGAATTAAACATTGGATCAGTTTGCTCCTAGAATTGCAAGAAGGTAGAGGCAAGCTGAATCTGGCTGCAAACCTCTATTGACAAGAGAACACATCCCGTGCTGTGCATACCACGTCCCACTGCTGATTTCATGTGATGTGTCTTAACCAGACTCAACCCTCGGGTACCCTGCATTGGTCGGGGTACTGCTCTGAGGGGCCCTGCCTGGTTTTCAGCAGAGTTTCCTCTGAAGGTGGTGGAGGATTTTGAAATGCCTGAAATCAGACCATTATACTCACTTAAAATAGTTTCTCTTGTCTGTGTGTGATAAAGGGTGGGTGGGAAAAAATTAGTGCACATAGCCCATTTCTTGGAGTTGAGATTGCCAATTAAGTGTCATGAATAAGGTAAAATAACACATACAAGTTGTGTTTAAAATATTTTGCTCCCCATTTTTCTACTTGCTTTAATTTAAAAAGTCATTTTCCAGATGTTAGATGAGCGTTGACTAATTCCCGAGTACCCTCTTTTATTCTGTTTTCTTGATTATAGATCATCTGACTCAAGTATATTTAGGGAAACTGGCAGATGACTGAACATAGTGAAACTGAGAGCCTTTTATTTCTCCAAAGAAAGTAGTGAATTCAGTCAGGTTTATTACAGTCATAGAGCGCCATGTGCTTTAGCCCTTCTTTGATCCAGTCAAATTTTGATGACTCATTGCAACTTTACTTGGAGAATGTTTGAATTAAAACATTTACTTTAATAATAATAGCAGAGGAACACCTTTCTTGTGTTTACTGTACTAAATGCTAAGGTGATATAAGTTCTAATTTTAAATAAAATAAGTGCCAAGTTAAAGATCTTTGCATGATTTTAGCAAAAGTGGGTGAGATGGAGATTATTTGA
Organism: Phacochoerus africanus; assembly: GCF_016906955.1. Taxonomy (NCBI): domain Eukaryota; kingdom Metazoa; phylum Chordata; class Mammalia; order Artiodactyla; family Suidae; genus Phacochoerus; species Phacochoerus africanus. Next base: position 108,976,243 of record NC_062553.1, read on the forward strand.
GGATTCTGGGCACTTGGGTCATAGTAGAAAAGGCAAAAGGAGATAAGACAAGTTTGGCCTACTCATAATTGCACTAAAATTTTATTCAGTGTTGGACTAGAAGTTGAAGTCTGAATGGCACTGAAATAAATTTAGGATTTGACTTTTTAAAACTTAAAATTTTGAAAATGAGTCTAAATGATGAGTGATAATACTCTGCAATTTAGAAAAATTAGCAGACCTTCTGTTTTTAATTCAATTTATAAAAATCTGAGTGTATATTCTTCTCATATACCTTATTCTGGTTGTTTGGTTTTGCTTGTCTTTTTAGGGCTGTACCAGCAGGACATGGACGTTCCCAGGCTAGGGGTCAAATCAGCTCTACAGCTGCTGGCCTACACCACAGCCACAGCAACACCAGATCTGAGCTGCCTCTATGACCTGCACCACAGCTTGCAATAACACTGATCCTTTAACCCACTGAGGAAGGCCAGGAATCAAACCCGCATCCTTATGGATTATGGATACTAGTTGGGTTCTTTTCTTTTTTTTTTTTTTGTCTTTTTGCCTTTTCTATGGCTGCTTCCGAGGCATATGGAGATTGCCAGGCTAGGGGTCGAATCAGAGCCGTAGCCACCGGCCTACGCCAGAGCCACAGCAACGCAGGATCCGAGTGGCATCTGCAACCTACACCACAGCTCACTGCAATAGCGGATCCTTAACCCACTGAGCAAGGCTAGGGATTGAACCCACAACCTCATGATTCCTAGTCGGATTTGTTAACCACTGAGCCACCACGGGAACTCCACTAGTTGGATTCTTAACTCACTGAGTCACAATGGAAACTCCTATTCTGTTTTTGATTGTTTGATTTGTATCATTCCATTTATATGAAATGTACAGAAAAGGCAAATCTACAGGATACGAAAAGTAGATTAGTGGCTGCCTGTTGGTGGGCATGGGAATGAGGAGTGACTGCAAATGAGCGATACAGAAATTAGATTGGTGATGCTCGTACAGTTCTATAAATTTGGTAAGAATTATGGAAGTGTACCCTTGAAACAAGTGTACCTTATTCTGGTTTTAAAGGAGTTTATATTCAGAAATTAATTAAAAGAAAACCCAGTACAAAAACAATACACTGTTCTCTCTGTATCAAAACAGCTAAAACGTTAAGCTCCTGTTCTGTGATGGAGGGTTCCATGTATCTAATCTGTTTAACTCTTGGCAGTTACCCTTTAAAGCTTTTTCATCTTCCATCATGTAAGCACAGAGGAGGAACCTTAGCAGTTACTGCACAGTAAGGACAGTGTTCACACCGGTCCACTGCTCTTGCATCCCATGCTTTTTTCAATGGGTAGGGGACTTCGGTTTTGACTGCACATACCCGAAAGCAAGGGAAACAAGCATACTAGAAATACAAAACTGCTGTGCAGTGGAGAAAAAAAAAATTGTGTTGGGAAATGACAATAAAAACAAAACAAAACTAGTCAGATAACAAATTTAAGTGTGAAAAGGCTTTTTTATATTGGGTATGTCATTTTGGCATATTTTAAACAGAAGTCATCTAAATAAAAGATTTATTCCTATTTCAGTTGTCATTTAAATCTCAATAGAGGATTTGATTAAGTTGTGGACTAACCAGGTATTAATCTGTGATTTTTACCCTTCAATATGATCATTTGTATCTGTGTGGTTTGGGACAAATTCAGGAACTCAGGATAAAATCTGAGGTCAGAATTCGTTTCTCAAAACAGTCTTGAAATTTCCTGTGGCTAGTGAATGATGGGTTGGGATTGGCTGTGGCACCCACTGTCTTTGCACTGAAAACATAGTATACAGTTGCCCTCATTTTTCATTTTTAATGTAGAAGTATCATATATGATGGATGGGAGGAAAAGGAATACAGCTTAAGCTTAAATACTGCAGGTAATAAAACTGCTTGGCTCAGTAAATACAGTCTACAAGTTGCTGATACTTGGTCTTCTACTGGTACTTCCTTAATTTGCTGAATGGTTATGGGAAAATGACAGAAATTCCTTTTATTTTTCATTCTCTCTGACTCTTAATTCAGGGTCATGCTCTTTGTGACCCACCTATCTCACAGGAAGCTGCTGAAGATTGATTACTCCACGCCGGCCCATTGCCCGGCACTGCCCCAAAGAAAGGTGTTGCATAAAGCAGAGCTATCGTTAGGTCTTCCTTCGTCTCAAATCCCTGCACAGAGTGGCACCGTCATCCTAATGTGAGGTCGCCTACATTCAGGCCAAGGACAGGTTTTCCCATGACACAGAGAGCATTTTCTTCTTCTCGTTCTGTGTGACTGGGCATATTTCCACCTCGGCGGACCTCAGTGTTCTCCTCCAAAAAAGCAGCAATCCACAGCCTGATAATTCCTAAAGGGAATTTACCCCGGACTAGCTCTGATTTTGTCCTTTTGCTTCTCGTCTCAGCCACCTTCTTGAACTTATTAAATTAGCGGGGGGTTTGTTTGTTTTGTTTTGTTCTGTTTAAAGCTCGTGTGCTATTAAATAACTGTGGCAGACCCTGGGGCAGGCCATCAGATCCCCCTCAGAGGAAGGCCTTGCTGGTGGGGGTCTGGGGGGTGGTTGGCAGCAGAGCCTCCAGAAGCCAGGGTCAGCCTCAGCTGCAGAGAGCTGGTCTCCTGTGTGCAGTGAGTGGAGGCATTGTTGGGCTTGGCTAACAGTTGAGTATCTCACACTGCCTGATCTTCCTTCCTTCCTCTTTCTTGTATAAGTATCGATCTCTATAAATATCCTCTGCTTCTGTTTCCACAGACCCTGTTCAATGAAAGGAACTTAAACATTCAGTGAAAATACAACTAGTAGAGGGGAATTCCTCAAGTTGTCAATAATTAGGCCTTTAAAGAAGTTGGTGTCATATTCTGTAATATATTAATTTGGAAATAATATTTCCAAACGAAAACAAAGCACACCTAAGAAGGAAAAGTTCAATCCACTATGAGGTTTTGGGATAGAATTTTCACATAGAATAATTAATGGGATTTTTTTTTCACTGGACATGAATGAAGCTTTTGACAGATAAAAGTTTTTAGTGCTGTTAGTGGCATTTGTAGTAAGTTGTAAAAAATCACTGTTCTTTATCCCTAAATACAGCTTTCTTAGGTTTTTTTGTATAGTTAATTTTTACCAGTCTTGGCAAAGGTATATAGACCAAATATTGCAGCTTTTTCCAGTATATATTAGTGATATATATTTTAAAGTGTTTTTTTAGCTGATCTTCAAATACATCACTCTGAGTGTAACTGAGGCCTTCCTTCCCTTTCTTCCTTCTCTCACTTTCCTTCATTACTTCCTAAATGGTTTGGATATTGTCATTTTTGTACCAAAAAAAAAAAAAATTGAGTCTGAAAGCTCCTATGAAATTGATCTTATCATAAAGAATGTATGCTGAGCATTTCAAAGAAATTTAATTTTTTATTGTAATGGAGAGGTGTGTTTCCTTACTTGTGCTTTAATTTCAAATTTGCATCTAAAATGAGTTGTCAGAACTCAATGTAACTTTTAAAAAATTTGATTTCTCCCTATCTGTGGTTAAGGGATATGACCTAGTATTTCTCTTTCTTTTCACGTGTTACTGTTTTTCTCAACTTGGAACAGAAAAGCAGAAACTGGGGAATGTAAATCTAGTCAGTATAGCAAACATCTAGAGAAGAATTAAGGGGGGCTTGGGAGAAGCAAGTCTTTAAACAACAGCCGCAGGTAGAGAAGATAAGAAATTGAATACTAGCATGTCTGTGTTTAGTAAATATAAGCTGCTTTTGGTTTTTTCCATTATTTATTCATGTTGTGGTCAGAAAGTAAGTTGTGTCAGTTTTCATCAAACCCATAAAAGTCTAGCTCTTTAGCATTAACTGACTTTTATACTTCCTAGATGTATTTTTATCTGCCCATTCATCCATTCTAACACATTTTTTTCCCAGCTCTTAGTGATATTGCTAACACCAGACTCCAGAACAATATTATATGAATGGAGTGTATCCCGGGGATGAAATAAAACCAAAGCACAGTGCTTACTGTATTATTTAGTGTGTACAGAAACACACTAAATCTATGTGATTTCGACAGGAGAGTGGTTACTCTGGTATGGGAGGTGGGGTCTGGGAGGCTTCTGATTCTATTCTTGATCTGGGTGTTGGTTCTATGGGTACGTTCATTGTATGAAACATCATAGCATGATATACTTATGGCATATGTCGTTTTCTGTTTGTATTTTATACTTAAATATATTTTTAAAAATATCAGGCTAGGGGAAAACCCTTGAGCTAGATGCACTTGGCCTTCACCTAGACTTTTAAGAATCCCAGAACCAAAAAAATCAAACAAGCCCCCCCCCCAAAAAAAAACCAAAAAAACCCCACAAAACCCCTCCAACCCAAGTCATAAACAAGAAAGAATTCCAGAAACAAGTACAGAATCAGAGAAATGGAAAAGGTCTGTGTCTAGCCCATGGATATCATGAGGAGGATAGATGCCTGAGAGACTTTGGAGTCTTGCACGTGTCCTGTGGTGCTATGATTTCACCTCTTACAGCCAAGGGAACTCGCATTCAGTGAGGTCATGTAAGCTCCCCAGGGTCCCACCAAAGCCTGTTGGAGAGCATCTATCTACCTGCCACCTCCGTGCACATCCTACTGCCTGCCTGCAGCTAAAAGCTGCTCCTTCACAGGACAACTCTTTATTAAAAGGGGCGTTTGTGTTAACATAGCTTATAAAGACTTCCAGGGACAACTCAAACAAAAAACAATTTTTCATTTAACCCTCGGGTAACCTGATTTTCAGCTGACCAGAACCATCAACTTATAAAAGGTTCCATTTGTTTGAAAATTTACCATAGCTTTTAAGATCTTTACTTCCATGATAAGGTATTCTATGAATTAGTTATTATCTGCATAGTTTTAATTTGAATGATCTTTGAAGCTTGAATCAAGAGACTGCTAGATACTCTTCTATGCATATTTATACATATTTCCTATATGACACTAGTAATAGATCTCCTTTAAATTTCTCTGTGTTCTGCTACCATGAAAAGCCACTTTTTTCTCTGTATACTTGGGGCTATTTTTACTTTAATGATTATACTCCTTAATTTAGGACCTGTATTTCATATGTGTGTGTGTATAAAATAATAAACTAGATTTTAGGTTACGTACAATCTAATGAGTAATCCCATCTTTCTCAGTCCAACAGGCCTTGCATTTTTGAGAATCTAGGCTCAGTTCTCATCCAGTGGCCAACACTGACACAGGGCTTTCTTATTCACATGGTTTTGTCTTATCTGACTCTCAGAGCAGCCTCTGGACTGACTGACTGAGTTATCCTCATATCTCTGTGGCCACCTAGAGAAGGAAGTAAGCTAAGTTGTATCAGGAGAAGTAACCATTCTTTTTTCACTCCTACTTTCCTGTTTATTCTATGCACTTTTCCCCTGTTTATTCCCAAACTCATTGAATACATTTTTATTGCTTATTTGCTATAAACTAGATGCTGTCTTAGGTATAGGGTATAAAATGGTGAACAAAAATCAACACATCCTGCTGTACTGGACCTTACAGTTTATTGCAGAGATAGATCATTTAAAAAATCTAACAACTAAATTTGAAAATCACAAATGTGATAACTATGAAGTGCAATTTTTGCTATGTGTGAGCAATAATAATAGGGGATTTCAGCATATTAGAAATGGTTTCCTTCAATAGAAAATTTGCTTGCTTTGGAGTGTGGAGAATAAGTAGGTGTAAATTAAAGAGAGGTAGAGGGAGTATTCCAGCAGTGGGATAGCATGCACTTGTAGGAGGAGAACTTAATGGCACATTTGAGGAACTCAAAGAAGGCCAGACAGAATGGCTGGAGCAGAGTGCACAGGGATGTGGAGGAAAGTAAATCATGGGTTGTGAAAAGTGGAAGAGTCAGTGAACTAACTGGTCGTCCTGATGGTTTCCAAAAAGAGTTAGATTACCTAGGTGGTTAGAGATCAGGATTTTTAACCTTTCTATTTCTGGAGGAGGATGGCCAAGCTTCAAGGAATGACAGCAAGAATGGTGACTGAAATGGAGCAGAGATGATCTTTGGAGACAAAGAGGTCAAGGAACTGAGAGGCTGTGGCCAGTTACCCATGTGCTTATTCAGGTAGCCCAGCATGTTGGCTGGCTGTAGGTGAAGTGGAAGATCAGCTAGATGCCAAGTCTTTAACAAATAAAATAGATGAATAGTTGGGGTGGAGGGGACTGCTGGAGGAAGGCGGGGGGAGCTGCTTACTCCAAATAAATATTTCATAAGGTTTGAATAGTCTGTGTGGTAGAGATAGCCTGGATTTTGAGTGATATCTCCCCTGTATTTTCATTATATGTTGGCCAATATATAGATATATCAAAATCAGAGCTCAAGGAGTCTCTCCACCTGAGTTGCACATTCCAAGAAGACAGGAATCATGTCTTAATCACATAGAACAAGAAGATCTGCAAAGATCTTTTTGGCTTACCAAGAGACAAAAGGTAGACATCGATGAATAAAGTGTAATGATAAATTAAGATGTAAACAACACAGCTATTTTACATGAAAGATTTCCTTGCTTTTACTTTCATAAAAGGCCCACACATTTTGTAAACTTTCACAACTACCTGTGTGACTCAGTGACCATAGTTACCTTTGTGTGTTCATGATTTCCAGAGCACTCTCATGTTTTTTCTTTCAGAAGTGAACTTTTTAGTCAGAATAATTAATTTTCCTCTGATTCCATGAGAACTTCCCATTTATGCAAACATTTTGAAGATCCAATTAGTCACATCGTTTTGACAGAGATCGCACAGAGGGGAGTATGACTGGAATATATTTTGTCTGAAAGGGATATACCCTCTCCCAAAATTCAGATTTGTAAGCTTTGATCATTCACCTAGCCAGCCAGTCCGCCACCTCTGTACCAAGCCATTGATGGAGGGATTTAGGCAATCTACAAAAGTGTATAAGCTATGATTCTAAAGCCAAAAGGAGTCTGTTATACATATGCATAGAAAAAGACTAGCAAAACCTGCATCAAAATGTAAATAATGGTATATCTGTGTAGTGGTGTTTTAAATGCTATTTATTTCTTTTAGCTAAAACGCATCATGTGTGCTGAGACCAGCTCAGCAGGTGAGGGCTGAAGGATGGGTGCTGCAAAACTTAAGGAAAAAGTTAACATAAAACAAGACACAGAGACATTTATCTTAATTCAAGGTGGGAAGCGGGGGACTCAAGGTCTCAGGGACCAAGAGCCCCACCTCAGGAAACCACAATGCTTTTATTGTGCTTTTTAGGAATACATCAAGTGAAGAGGGGGTTGTAGGTGCAGGATACAGGGTTTTTTCAAATTATTTTAAAAGTCACCTAGCCGGTAGCTGATTAAGGTTTTATTCTGACCTTTAGGCATTTAACAATCATTAGCATTGAGGAAGCTTGGCTCCAGCTATCTATGCATAGCATTCTAGAGAATCTCCAGTGTGCCTGTGCAGACACCATTGTGCTATCTGCAGCAACCTCACGTGCCTCGGGTTTGCTCTTCCATTCTCCTAGCTTGCTAATGCATATCCCACAAATGACCCCTCATAAACCCCTTGGGGTCATGAGGCTCATCTTCCTCTTATTCTTCAGAGGACATATCATGCTGTGCAAATGGCGTGCCTATCTGCACAGATCTGGCATGCTTAGACCAACGCATTATGTCCTCATTCAGCTGACCACATGAATAACTTATGCCTTTAGGTCTTTGTTCTTAAGCTTAAATCATTTACCAGCACTGCCACTGTTTTTCAAGCAGGAATATGGGGTAAAATAAAGCAGGACTAGGTGGAGTTTTCAGCATAGAAGTTAGAAGCAAAAAGGCTAAGAAAATATGGTGGAAACATGTCTTGTGATACGTGTATGCATAAAACACACATGTGTGTATATATGTGTATTTCTAGTTAGAGTCTGTCATCTTTATAATATTTTCCAAACTAATATTAGAATAAAAGGAACAAGAATGGGAACAAACAAGTCAGGAATAATTATGTCAAAAGGAAAAAAGGTTTTTTGTGTAGGAGATGAGCGAGTTGTCAAGGGTGGAATACGCAGGGTGCACTATCACTGTATATTTGATTCTACTACAAGAAGCTAATGCAGGATGCTCTTTTCAGTGGCCTCTGGTCACAGTCCCATATTTCCAGGTCACTTGGCAGAATTCCTAGAGTCTCAGGTTTTAAGGAGCAAATAGTATGAGTTTCTCTCTAGTGCCTCTGGAGTTTATTCCCTGTGGAGACGCAGCTATTGATTTCTTTTAACTGTGATGCAAAAAAACCCCAGTAAACTCCTAGGGCTTCCCCTGCCTCCTTTACAGCTGCCAGGGAGCCTTATTTTGATTCTGATGATATCTGTGGATTAGCACAAATCAGAAGTTGTTTTCAATGTCACTCTGTCAACTGCAGCTGAGCAGTGGGTCTCTTCATTTCATGTGGGGTGGACATTAACTTCAAGTTGTCAGTCTGGGACAGATTTTTGCATGACAGCTTCAAAGTTCACAACATAGAGGCAAACGTCTTCCTCTTTTCAGAGTTGAGAGGAACCAAAGTCAATTTAGGCAGCATTTAATATGCCGCCTTGTAAACTGTGGGCCTTGGACCAGGCAGGGTTTCAGAAAGCTCTTGCTTTAGAGCTGGCCCAGTTTGTAATGCCATGCAATTGCCAAACGCATGTTCTAAATGATGCAGCACTTACTTGAGACAGAGCATTCTAGGTAAAAGATGAATATTCATTCCCAGTGAATGATGAGCATGACGTCTAGAATGGTAATGAAATAAGAATGCCACTCTCAGAGTTCCCGTTGTGGCTCAGCAGGTTAAGAACCCGACTAGTATCCATGAGGATATGGGTTTGATCCCAGGCCATGCTCAGAGGGTTAAGGATCTAGCACTGTTGTGAGCTATGGTGTAGGTCACAGACACAGCTTGGATCCCACATTTGCTGTGGCTGTGGGATTTGACTCCTAGCCTGGGAACTTCCATATGCCATGGATGTGGCCTAGATCCAAGGAATTTACCTGCATTTCAGATGCATTATAGTTTTGGGATCGGAAAGAATAAGATGATACACTTTTAAAGTGTAAGTCATCTAGAAGAATTTTAGGTGATCGAAAAGCACACATGGGGTGCTCTCATGTAGTCTACTTACATTCTTGTTCATAGCTTTGCTTCCAAAGGAAATTGAACATGGAGCTCTGAAAGCAGACGAATATGATGTGAAGGAAATAACAATATTCAGTAAATCCAAGTTCTGTTAGATGATTACAGATTTGTTAAAATATTTATAATCTATGACTATTGTATTAAAATAATCACATCATTTACACCCCACTGAAGCTCCTTCAGACCCACTGTACATATTCACTTTTGTCCCTGATGAAGTCTTGGTGAGATTTCAGAGCTTTACAGTTCCTTTTATTCACAAGAAAATCTCCTTTCAGAAATGTAAAAGTCCTGACCAATGTAGTATCATTTACAGCTTCTCCCCTCTCCCAGGTCAGGCCTGTTTCAAGCTTGGGAGTCTTCCCTGCTCTCTCCGTGGACCAGGGAAGGTGGGTGGTACACAATACTTTTTGTTACCTCACTTCCTCTCCCACTTACTGGTTGCTGTTTGTGGTCCTTCAGGACAGAGCTATAAGGAGCTGTGCAAGTCAGATCTCAGTGGTACAGTTGTAATCTGCACTGCTGCCATCTGATGGATGCATGATTGCTGACTCTTTCCCATGGGGCTGTTTTGTGGGTTTTCGGACAATTCCTCCTAGGAACCTCTGTTGATAGTTATGTTGGTGATGGCTATGCTTCCCCTGCCTGGATGCTTTTAACTGACTTTCTAGATCCTGAGCTTTTGGCATTCCACTCTCTTGGGATCACATTGCCTCCCCAGATGGGCCTCTTGAGGACTGTCTCTTATAAAACTATCAGTCCCTCCTATGGGCTCACAGTCTGGTTTCCTAAAAACACCTTTATCTTGCCATTGGCAGAAATATAGCCCAACCGTAGAGATCTCTTTGCTTTGCAATTCCACAGCAGCTAGGCAACCACAATTTTATGCCTTTGGAGTCAGGTTTGAAATAGGTAGCCATTCTTATTTTTCTCAAAATCTAAGGGATAAACCTCTTCTAATACTTCTCTGAGTCACCCCTTTCAATCATAATGCAGTCCCTTGCGTAAGCTCCATTCCAGCCTTGGTGGAGGGAATGCAGAGTGTTCTGACAACTCCATCCACAGCAGTTCTTCCTGGTGGTTTCATTACCTGCCTCATATAGCTGGAAATGAGCAACGGGCTCATGACAGAAGGGCTTCGACTGACTTCCTGGCAAGCCCTGAAGATATGGCGTTAGCACTGTGTACCTGACAGTTGTTTTGCGTGTAGCTTTCAGGATTTCAGCTAAAAGTAAGACAGTTTCATCTTGTTTCAATAGTGTCTTTTTTTCCCCTCATTTAGGTGGCTACATTAAGCCTCATATTTGTGTAGGTAGGAAGTAAAAGTATCCATAAAACATGGTAAACTAGGAATATATGATTTAAAAATGTAGAGGCAAGAATTTTAGGTGTCTTGGATTTTTAAACTTGGGGAGTCCACTTTAATAAATGATAATTTCACTTTTCTTCTCTAATTTGAAGCGTATTATTAAAACCAATAATTTCTAGCTTAATTACTAGTTCATGAGTAGCTATAGTAAGTTACTTTACATAGAAACATAATTTATTGTCCTATGTCTGCTTAATAGAAATGTTTAACAAATACGTTAATAATGTGTTTAAGTACCAAATCTGACATAGGAATTTTTTCCTCTAACTATAAAGATAAGTTATTTCAAATTTGTAGTATTCTCATAGGATAGAAAGGAATAAGTATAGTTTTTCACATATATAAGATTTGCCATTTTTAGCCCTTATTCCTGGCAGAGCCTCTACTGAGACCCATCCCCCCCCCCCCCCCCCCCCGTTTTCAACATAGTGATCTTTACCCTATGGTTGATTACTCATGACTAATGTAATATAAGATACGTATGGCTTTTTTTTTTTTTTGTCTTTTTGCTATTTCTTTGGGCCGCTCCCGCGGCATATGGAGGTTCCCAGGCTAGGGGTCGAATCGGAGCCGTAGCCACCGGCCTACGCCAGAGCCACAGCAACGTGGGATCCCAGCCGCGTCTGCAACCTACACCACAGCTCACGGCAACGCCGGATCGTTAACCCATTGAGCAAGGCCAGGGATCAAACCCGCAACCTCATGGTTCCTAGTCGGATTCGTTAACCACTGCGCCACGACGGGAACTCCACGTATGGCTTTTTAATGGATAGTTTTATAAATGAATGTTACCTTAAAGAAGAAATTTAATATTATATATCTTGTGAAGTATTTTATTATATGTGATCTTTTAAACAATAATTTATCTCCCAATTTTTTCCCTAATTATAATAAAGAGCGTGGGTCTGGATTTAGTAGGGCCTTAAGCTTATGCAATTTGGGGCATTCTCTAAGGAAGAGAAAACAATTATAAATACAAACGTAAACTCAAAAGTAACTATATATTTAGAATGAAAACAGTCAACGGTCACTACAAAGTATGACATCCAGAAAATAACAAAAGTAAACTTTGCTCTTCCTTCTCTGTGCAGACTTGGGGCGTGAAGTGTAGTGCAAGTTTATATCATGATGCCACCTCTGCAGCATCCTGTCATGCCATGGCAGCTTGGGACATGGATGTATTTTTGAAAGCATTCCTACATTAGGGTGACTAGCAATAACATAACTATACCCTAAAGTTACTGCAGACCGAGTAAATTTATCATTAAATCCAAACTAAATTGTATCTTCAACTCAGCTTTCCCTTAGCTAGGGGACAATGTTCCTGGCCACTTCAGTATCACTCAACACAAAGTCAAGTGTGATGGGGGACGGAAGAGGGGTAGTGGAAAGAAATAATGATGTTGACTGATGGTGCTACAGTATCTTTTTTTTTTTGGTCTTTTTGCTATTTCTTTGGGCTGCTCCCGTGGCATATGGAGGTTCCCAGGCTAGGGGTCGAATCGGAGCTGTAGCCACCGGCCTACACCAGAGCCACAGCAACTCGGGATCCGAGCCTCGTCTGCAACCTACACCACAGCTCACGGCAACGCCGGATCCTTAACCCACTGAGCAAGGGCAGAGGCCGACCCGCAACCTCATGGTTCCTAGTCGGTTTCTTTAACCACTTCGCCATGACGGGAACTCCAAGTATCTTATTTTGAAAGTGATGAAAACACATGATCCCATAGCTAAGATCCTTTCAGTGTCAGTACATCTGAAAGGCCCTGAATGTTAAGCGTTGTTAGCCTTACCATTACCTCTGAGGGAAACTCGTTCACAGAAAAATGAATAACTGAATGTTCCAGATGCTGACAGGAAATATAAAAATCCATGTTTTCTTATATTTCTTTCCTACGTTCTTCTCAATTATTATTGAAAGTTATTTATCTCTAGTTTAATGTTAATATTAAACTAAATAAGGAAAAATGTCCTGTAGAAAACTATATACGTATTTTATACTTTTCCCATGTTTTGAATTGTGTGTACTAATTATTAGGAAAACATATTTAAGAATAGCAAAATACGTTTACCACAATAAGAGAAGCTAAAAAGGAATAACACATCCCTGAAGCTAATGCTCTCTTACGTTACTCTGCAACTATTTGTAAATCATCTGGGCTTCTGAAAAAAATGGTAGTATGGCTTGTATATGCTTTGTTTCCATTCTGGGTCCTTGGTCTCTAGGTAATAAGCTTGAAAGATTTAATCGAATATGTCTCAAGGCATTTAGCTCTGTTATGCCTAAACAGGAAGTTGGAATTGTGTAGCAAATTCTTCCAAAATAAGTAAAACTACACCTGGAGAGTGTATTGTAGTATAGCCCAAACTGTGGAGACTGAGGGCAGAATAACATATACAAAATTTACCTCATTGCTTCTTTACAGGATGAATATGAGAATACTTAAGTTATTGTATAGATTAAATTATTGATGGTCAATTAAAGATACAGATAAATGGAAATATCTTTAATTCTTAATATGTACCAACTAATATCCTCATAGCTTGTTTTTATAAGGATTTTTTATACTAACAACCACTTAAGACATAACAGTTTAAAATGGTTCTGTCGGCACCCAGTCTTCTGTTCTGTGTGAACTCTCAGTCCAACACTTTGTGTCCTAAATGTCATCTTGGAAGGTTTTGCTCTCCTCTTGTTGACAAGTCTTGACTGTGGCCTACTGTGGGCACTTGTCCTGGCTGTCTACCTGTTCCTGATACCATCCTTCTCTTCTTAGGCTTCCTGGTGTGCTTCTCCTGATGGACTTCTCTGGTGACCTTCCCAAAACTAGTTCTGTGCCCTAGAACATGCAGAGAATGATACCGTCATGTTAGCAGAATGAGTAGCACACAAGCAGGCAGAGGCAACCCCTGAGAGGGAGATAGCAAAGCCATCAGAGGCTGCAAACCTAGGAGGAGAGCTGGCTGAGGTCACTTAGTGCTACAAGGGTGTAAGCAGGGCTTCTTGCCCATCTCTTCTTATCAGCTAGAGGAAACCGCTCCAGCAACAGTCTCCTTGCAGCGCTATGTGCCCTGAACCTGAGTTCTGTGGTTATGCTCCTGCTACCTCTCCCAAAGGATAACAGGTTAGTTCAAATTCATTAGTCTGGAGTTCCCGTCGTGGCTCAGTGGATAACGAATCCGACTAGGAACCATGATGTTGTGGGTTCGATCCCTGGCCTTGCTGAGTGGATTAAGGATCCGGCGTTGCCGTGAGCTGTGGTGTAGGTCGCAGACTCGGCTCAGATCCTGAATTGCTGTGGCTCTGGTGTAGGCTTGGCAGCTACAGTTCCAATTAGACCCTAGCCTGGAAACCTCCATGTGCCACAGGTGTGGCCCTAGAAAAGGCAAAAAGACACAAAAACAAAACAAAACAAACAAAAAATTAAGCCCATCACTTAGAACCAGGAGAGGCTTACCAAGAGGCTCGCCTAAGACTTCCATTAGGTCTGAAGAGAGTGGTCCCATCTCCTCACTACATTTTTGGTAGCTATGTAGATATTCTACAAAATCAGATAATAAATATTTATATGAAAGTATTGTATGTAAACTAATGTTTGCTCTTGCTTGGAATTTTAAAAGGGCTATAACATGTATTCTCGTTTCAATTCGTGCTGAATAAAAGCCTCATAAGATAGAGATTGTTTTCTATTTGCATAATTTTGTTTAAAGCATTATTTTCATAGCAGGTAGCACGCCATGTCTCAGACAGGATTGCCATTATTGTGGTGGAAGAGGGAAAATATTTCCCTTGGAGGAAAATTAAAGAATGGTGCCATCGGATTGCATTCTTCTACAGATCTAGGGTCTAGGCTAAATATATTATCTGCCAGCTCCCTCTGAAACAGTATTATATGATAAATTATTTATCCAAACAGCATTTATTTCAGATGCATGAAATAGATGAGTAAAAGAATATAGTGAGTTTGTATGTCATTAGTTAATTTGTTTAAAAGCTTTACACATGGGCAAATAGAAATTTTTCCTTTTGTTCTTGTTTATTTTTGAGCTATGTAGAATTTACCATGATACTGAATAAGTTTTTGTGCATAGTTTACTGTATTGTTTTGTCTCTTTTTGACCACTGATATCGATGGTTCTCCCACTATTTCAATTATCAGTGGCCTGAATAGCATAATTGTATGATTTTATAGAGAATCTATTTTCATGATACATTAGAGTGCATGTAAAATGAATAATATGGAATTAGTATGCTTTTTAATGTATGTTTTATGAATCTAGTTTTTTTTAAAGTTGAACAGATTTTTAGTATTAATGATGATACTGTATTTTGTTGATTTCCTGCTTTGTTCTAGATACAGTGCCTGATGCTAGATATTTTATGCCCATTTGATAGATGAATCTTTTGAGAGGTCAAGGAACTTTGACGCCTAGCTAGGAGTAAGTGGAAGGCTCAGATTGTAATTCTTGTCTGCTCTGCTCTAAAACCTGAGATCTTTCCACCCCTCTAGGATTATTAAGTGGGCAGCCAAAGTAATGGGGAGTGACCAATACCTGATGTCAGAAAGAATCTAGGTCAGATACACTGTTTAAAAAAATCAGTTTTATGGTATGGATCAAACATAGTTACAATAATTGGGTGAAGTGAAAGTATAGTATTTAATTATGAATTTAAAAAATGTTTTGTTACATGAGGATGACAGCTTTAAATCTGTATACATCATGCTCAGGTTTTATAATGAAGTGAATCTTTAAATAGTTCCTTCTGACTTACAGTGTGGTTTTAAATGTGACCTACTTAAATGGACAGAATTTATATTCCTACCAGAGGAAGGCCCCATTTAGCTAGAAGTAAATTTCTCTAACAAGAAAAATGTATTCAGAATATAATTCCAAAGCCTCCAGGAATAAGACCTCTATATAAGTAGCCACATTATAGGGCTCCAAAATCTGTAAACTAAAGATTGTACCTTTTATTCAGAGATCTCTTTAGGTTCTCACCACTAGGTTATTTGTGATTATTCTACTTTTTTATATCCTTGCTGGTGAAACTCAAATCAGTAGGAGCTGGTAGCAAAAAAGTGTGAAGAAATAGAAAAGGTATAATAAAAAGTTGCAGTAATAAAAATGTGCAGTGGTTTATATCCATTTTTTTACTCTTCCCTCCTCTGAAAATGGATAACCAGCCAAGTTTAGTTTTAGAGGGAAAACAGGAGAGTCTCTTACTGGAGACTGTAGAATCTTAGAAGCCGAACAAATGTGAAAAAAAGTTGAGGATCAAGTTGGGGTGGTTGTAGTGCAGAAGCCAGAGAAGCAGGATTAAAATAGATCTGAGGCATTGCTCTCAAACAGGAGCATCAGGGCCAGGGAAGAGCCAAGAAGATAGGAGCAGGGAAGGCAGCAGCTTAACCTGGGAAGCTCAAAGGCCAGAGGGACAAAAGGAAGTGATGGAGCTGGATTTTAAACTTTGCATTTTCATGGGCCTCAAAAGCAGCTCCTCCCTAATTTTTGTGTAAGATTATTTTAGGGTTGGGAATCTATTTGTGGGGAGGAGGAGCTAGAAGAGTTAAAACTCTCTTGGCTAGCAAATCCATGACTTTCTTAGGATGTATGTTTATACTCACATGTGTATATGTTTGTGTGTCTGTGTACATATGTTTTGAGGACTAGGTGGGAGACAGTGACCAATTATGACAGAAGGCCAGACTCCTTCTCCTGCCCAAACCACCTCTTCCCATTGCCTGTGCTGGCAAAGTGATTCCATATATGGGGACAGGGGCAGATTGAGACACAGGGCAGTGACCTGGGGGCTTTCACACCTCAGCAGCCTCTGAGGTCTTCACTGAAATGTGGCAAAATACTAACTAAAACTAATAATGATGACCCTGTGGTGTCAAAAAGATTGAGTTCTGTGTTATCTATATAAAAGAGCAATGAGTTTTAGATTCGCCCCTCCTGAAATGTTAACATTTTAAAACTTTGTCCTTGGTGAGGAGGTAGTTGCTTTTGAAATTTACTTATTGATGAAACTTATTCCCTGATGCTGCCAGATAAACCAGCTGTTGCTTGATGTAGCCTTAATGATACTCCTATTATTGCTCTGTGAAAGTGATTCAAGGCTAGTACTTTAATTTCATTTGTGATCAGAGTTGCATAAGGATTGAAATTTGATTTGGGGAGTTCCTGTTGTGGCTCAGTGATTAAAGAACCTGACTAGTATCCATGAGGATGCGGGTTCAATCCCTAGCCCTGCTCAGTAGGTTAAGGATCCGGCGTTGCCGTGAGCTGTGGTGTAGGTAGGTCACAGACACGGCTTAGATCCTGCATTGCTGTGGCTATGGCATAGGCCAGCAGCTGTAGCTCTGATTCAATCCCTAGCCTGGGAACCTCCATATGCCGTGGGTGAGGTTCTAAAAAAGACAAAAGACAAAAAAAAAATTGATTTGGAACAGGATATATTTCAGTAGGCCAAATTTGCATTTTTCACATAATTGGAAATAAAATATCTTATTAAGTTAAATAAGTATCCAAAAGTACCTTAAAACTGAGAAGAAATAACTATATTTTCACAAAATTTTCAGATCCTGCTTTAAAATCCACAGTTCTCCATACTGAGTAATACTATTCCCTACTGATTCTATGCCAGAACTGAATGATAATATATTTTCCTTAAGGCATTTTTATACAGTAGGACTTTAACCATACATGGCTCACAGAATGTACCTTATCAGACCTGACAAGATTGCAGCCGAAAGGGTTATACTTTTATTCATATAACATTGTGGACCCTGCTTCAAAGGAAGGATAAAACCAAACTGTTATAGGTTGAATACTCTAATAAATAGTAAATGATAAATGAAGCGGGTTCTACTCTAGCTGCAGGGTGTGTGGATAATGAAAGGAAATCTTCAAATGGTGATAAACAGTATTATGGATGTCTTTCTTGTCATCTGTCTGCCTCTTACCATCATAGTTGTGAGAGCTGGTAGGGTGTGTGATTTTTGTTGCCCACCGAATTATAAAAGTAAAGGAAATTTTAAATGAAAAACTAATTCTTCTCTTTAGCAGGATAAATACGGAAGTGTACTTTCTGTAATAATAGGCACTTAATCACTCTTCCTCACCTACTTCCTCCCACTAAAGTTGTGAACTGGATGATGAGTGTGAAACACACCAGGTGATAAGCATTTCCATTATTGCTAAATTCTGGTTTTAATGAAAACTTTAGTTCTTTCATCATGTTTGAGATGTCAAAACATGCCCCAGTGGGCAAATGCAGGATGCCTTATGATTCATAGGAGATTACTAAGTTATGTGATTGTTGGCATAAAAAGGGAGTGAAGCTGCTTATCAGAGAGAAGCACATGAAAATCTCAGTATTTGGAGTCCCTTGCAGTAGACAGCTTCTGAGGTGGCACTGGTGATTCTTGCTTTGCCTGCCCTGTATCCCCTGACCTCCCCCTCGAAAGTGGGTCAGCTTAACGACACTCTTCTAGCCAATCGAATATGACAAGTGCAATGGGCTGTCGCTTCTGTGATTAGGCTGGATAGTGACTTCTGTTTTGCCAGCAGAGTCTTCCTTGGTGTCTTGGATGAAGCAAGGTGCCATGGTGGCACATGGCAAGGAAGTGAGAGCAGCCTTCTGCCAACAGCCAGCTGGGAGCTAATACCAACTCCGTGGGCTTGGAAGCAGGTCCTTTCCAGTCAGGATTTTAGATGAGACCCCTGCCCTGGCTGATGCTTTCATTGCAGCTGTGTGAGAGACCCTAAAGCAGAGCTCAGTTAAACTATGCCCAGTTTCCTGATCCATAGAAAATGCAAGATTAAACATGTGTACTGTTGTAAGCTTATCAGTTGGTAATTTGTTATATAGCAGTAGAAAACTAATACTTAGGTTATTAGTTAGCTAGGGCTGCCATAACAAAGTACCACAGACTAGGTGACTTGAACAACAGAAACGTATTTTCCCCAATTCTGGAGGCTAGAAGTCCAAGATCAAGGTGTAAGCAGGGTTGGTTTCTTCGGAGACCTCTCTGCTTGACTTGTAGAGATGGCCATCTTTTTCCTGTGTCTTCGCATGGTCTTGCCTCTTGGCTTGTCAGTGTCCTAACCTCCTTTCCTTAGAAGGACACCAGTCATCTTGAATTAGGGCCTACCATAATGACCTCATTTTAGCTTAATTACCCACTTTAAAGACCCTATCCCTGGAGTTCCCGTCATGGCTCAGCAGAAACGAGTTTGACTAGCACCCATAAAGATGCAGGTTCGATCCCTGGCCTCGCTCAGTGGATTAAGGATCCGGCGTTGCTATGACTGTGGTATAGGCCAGCGGCTACAGCTCTAGTTTGACTCCTAGCCTGGGAACCTCCATATCCCATGGGGGCGGCCCTAAAAAGAAAGAAAAAAAAGACCCTATCTCCAAATACACTCTCATTCTGAGGTACTGGGGGTTAGGAGTTCAAAATAGGAAGTTTACAGGGACACAGCCCTTAAGAATAGGCTGTATAGAATTCTGTAGTTGTGTTCATCTCTGTAGCTAAAACTCTATACCACTTATTGTCCATAAAGGTCTTTTGCTACCTTGTTTTTCTTTATTTTCACATAATTATATGTGTCAAATGATAAATATATAACTGTATGTTTTGTTATCTCCATAACAAAATTATAATTCCTATAAGTGTGTTTTTCATATACTTTGCATATGATACTTAAAAATATTTAAGATGATGTTAGAAGCATTTTTGAAATACAGTTTAACATTTTGTGTTTACTGGTATATCTCTAAAAAACAGTATTCTAGAGTAGCTTGTTTGAAGAAAGAAGACTATTAGATAGGGAGTTGGAAGAATTTATATTCATTTGAAGTGCTTGTAGTTCTAGTCTTTGGTAAGGCCAGAGAATATCTGTCTTTATATTTGGTAATCCAGATATAATGGATACACTGTTAGATACTATCCTCTGCTGCACTGATTTTTTAAAACACTCCTTCTAGGCTATTTCTAACACTATATATGTTTAAAATATTTTCCTAAATTGCCAAAAAAAAATAAGTGTTATATGAAATAGTTGTTTTTTGGTTTTCTTTCTTCTTTTTCTTTTCCTTTTTTTTTTTTTCTTTTTGGTCTTTTTAGGGCTGTGTTCATGGCATATGGAAGTTCTCAGGCTAGGAGTCAAATTGGAGCTGTAGCTGCCTGCCTACACCACAGCCACAGAAATACAGGATCCAAGCTGTGTCTGTGACCTACACCTCAGCTCACAGCAACGCCCAAGCCTTTAACCCACTGAGCAAGGCCAGAGATCAGACCCTCATCCTCATGGATACTAGTTGGGTTCTTAACCTACTGAGCCACAACGGGAACTCCTGAAGTAGTTCTTTATAGTATATACAGTGGTTTTCACAGTGTGGCCTGCAGATCCAGAAATCCCCAGAATCTTCTTAGGGGATCTATAGGGTCAAAACTATTTTCATACTAAAATTAAGACATTATTTGCTCTTTTTGGTATCTCCTGACATTTGCACACAATGGAAAAGAAATAGTGGATAAAACTGCTGAGGCCTTTGCATGAACTAAGACAGTGCCATCAAACTATGCTATTGGACTTTGTATTTTTCAACATGTTCTCAGAGAAAAAAAGAAAACCACAACAACAACAAAAAAAATCATTTCACTTGATTGACCTGTTGAACCAATTAAAATTATTGTTATTAAATCTTAACCTTCTATCACACATAGTTGGAACATTCTGCATGAATCAGTGGGAATAATACATAAAGCACTTCTGTTCCATGTCAGAGTGCAATGATTATCTCAAGGGAAAGTACCTGCACAGTTGTTTGAGTTGGAAGCTGAATGAGCTGTTTTTTCATGGGATACCATTTTTACTTGAAATAACAGCTGAACAACTGTGATAATTCAGATTTAGATTTTTGACATTTTCTCGAAAATGAGCAAAATGAGCCTCTCACTTCAAGGAAAACATTTATTTCCATTGACCTAATTGAAGCTTTCAAACAAAAATTAGAATTTTGGAAAACTTGCATTTGCCCATGAGAACTAGACTGATTACCAAATGTAAAGAATTTCCTGGTGAGATTAGTGGTGATATTAACGAATTTTCTGGTGAGATTCGTGGTAATATTAACAATCATTACATTTCTGATAGTGTATAATGAAATGTGTCAACATTTGCAACAACTGTGTAACATATTAATCATTATTTTTCAAATGCCTGCTGCATCATGGTGTAAAATTATGGGCCTGAGTAAAAGACTCATAGTGAAAGAGCAATGGATTTTAATGTAGCAGAGTAAAATTTTGTTATATTGGATAATGTTCCATGTTGAAAACTTTATTAAAAGTCCATAACTTCACTGATATGATTCATAAAGTTTATTCATAAAGTTTATTCAGGTTTCACTTGGAACTAACCTTTAAGAAAATAGTATTCATTGAGTTTTAGTATAATATTCAGGCATGACATCCACAATTATCCAAAAAATCTATTTTGATATTTCTTCCTTATCCAACTATATATTCTTGTGCGTCAGATTATCTTCATGTACTTCTCCCAAACATATTGTGGCATACGGAATATAGAAGCAAACATGAGAATACGGCTGTCATCTACTGAGCCAGACATCAAAGATCCTGCAAAACTTAGCAGTGCCACTCTTCTCATTTTTTTGGAGAGGAGAGGGGAATATAGTATTTTCCATGGAAAGTATGTTACTATGCTAGAGTTGGAAAATCAGCATTTTGCTATCATCATAGTAAAGATGGGTGCAGACAAGAATCTGAATGCTAAAATCTAAAGGGACATTTTGATGAAGCACAGAATATTTTCATGGTCTTAAAATGTCTCCCTACATGCTCATGTGTTACAAAAGAAAAATAAATAATTCTTTGGTAAAGAAATTCAACAGCCCCTTGACCTGGAGATCCAAGGTACCTTCACTTCTGAGGAGCTTTTGAACAAGTGTCTCCCTCCAGATGTGATGGTCTGTATTGTAGCTGAGAATGCATAGCCCAGATCAAATCATGAGCAAACATTTGAAAAAAAAACAAAATTTAAAATATTCTCTTTAAATATAACATGATGGTCCTCTTCAAAAATGTCAGGTCATAGAAGACAAGTGGAAACTGTGGGAATATTCTAGATTAAAGGAGCTAAAGAGAAATGACAACTAAGTGCCACGTCTGACCCAAGACTGAATCCTGAAATAAAGGGAAAAATGTTGTAAAGGACATCTTTGGGTTAAAGTGACAAAATTGGAGTGTGGATAGTAAAGTATTGTCTCAGTGTTAAATTTGTTGAAGTTGATAACTAGTATGATTATGAGAAGTATCATAGTTCCTAGTTATACACACTGAAATTTTAGAATTAAAGGACTTGATGTTCATAACTTACTTTCAACTGATTGATAAAAAACTTTTAGGTAGAAATATAAGTGTACATTTATATATTTTATATACATGTGTCAATTAGATAAACATACATACATATACATGAACATATACAGGGAGAGCATAAATGATGTAAAAATGGGTAAAATGTTAATAATGTATCTGAAAAAATAGTACACAGGTATTTTTGGTATTACTCCTTTTTTTTTTATTGTTATGTCCGCCAACACACTTTTTTTCTTTCCCATTGATCAATAAAACCAAGAGTTGGTTCTTTGAAAAGGTAAACAAAATTGACAAACCTCTGGTACTATCTTTATGCTTTAAATTTTGTATAAGTTTCAGTTATTTCCAAATGTTTAAAAATTAAATGCAGTCATTTATGTTGCTATAGTGGGTTTGTTATTGTTTTTAAGTGAATTAATAAATACATAAAGTTTTTCTCAGTTTTATTTCTACAGTGAACATTAATAAACCTAATCCATATAAACAAAAGCTTTGATGGGTGTGTGGGGAGGGTCCTAGATAATTTTTAAGAGTGTTAGGTATTCTGAGACCACAGTGTTTGAGGACCATTGGCATAAACTGTGTGGGTTGTTAGGTTAGGGACCTGCCTTAGTCCCTTAAGGCTGTTTTATGACACTATCTAATGAGGGCAGATTTGATAGATTCCACATACTAATTTATAATCTTAATCTCTTCGTTTTTGTCCTTGTAAAGTAGGGATAATAATATCACCTATCTTAGAGGCTATTGTAAGGTTTAAATCAGGTCTTATTTGTAAAGGCTTCCGACTGAGGACCACCCCACCGTACTGTTCTTAAGATGTCAACATGTTTTTCTCCTGTGTTCTTGCCTCTCTCTGCCAAGAATTTGCATTTTAGCTAGTGATTTTGGTTATAATTATGTGATATGAATTACTGCAAAGGAACTAAAGAATAGTATCAGATAGTTTTAAAAATAGTATCAGAAAGTTTTTACAGTGGTCTATGCCTCTTCAAAGAAATGGTTAGACAGAGAAGACGATGGAGATGAGCAAGCAGTTTGGAGATTTGGGAGTTGATGTACGAAAAGTATCATACATCTAGGGAATTGGACCAAAACTTGTATGAAGAGTGATTGATGGAAAATATGACTGGACAGGGAACACTCTGTTGTTAGGGGTAAACTGTAATTAACCCTATTTAGCACTGGTTCCATTGGCATTCCAATTGCCAGATATGTATCCTTTGCTTAAATGTGTATGTCTATATTGGCTTATTTAAGTTGTTGTGAGACTATAAGTTAGGGTAAAAAAAGAAAGAATACTGTTGCAACATGAGTATCTAGACAAAGTTCTCAATGCTATTCAGCAGCAACAGAAGAAAGGGTGGGGGAAAAAATATAATTGTAATGTATGCATGTAAGGATAACCTAACCCCCTTGCTGTACAGTGGGAAAAGAAAAAAAAAAAAAAGAATTGTGTTAAATCTATGACCATTTCAGGAAAACTGCTATCTTAAATACACTGAGTCTTCCAATCCAAACACACACACACACACAAAAAAAAAAAAAGAAAAAAAGAATACTATTGTTTTGTGCCATTTTTACTGTTTTCCCCAGCTCAAGTCTAAATTCAGCTCTATTCTATACTTTACTCTATCAAGCATCAAGCCAATGAAAAAGAATATTAGGATTTTAGGCTATTGTGTTCACCTAACTCCAAATTCAAATGATGACTTTAAAAAAAAAAGATATCAAAGGATAAGTAAATGTAAAGGCTTTATGTTATTTTGATATGCTGTTTATTGTCATTTAATCTTTTTTGCTAAATATTGGGATTTTATTTTTCTGTTTTTATTATTTTTTTAACAGATCATCAAAAACTGGAAAGGGAAGCTAGAATCTGCCGTCTTTTGAAGCACCCCAATATTGGTAAGGAAAGGTTTTCAGTGTATTTTAAATATTACTTAAAAGTTTATGTTATGTAATTTTACAATAGTTAAAAAATGTTAATTTAATGAACTAGAATACTTACAATTATTGACAAATAGGTTCCTAACTTTTGATTTTGGTTACATTGATTCTTTAAAGGTTTTGAAGAGTTTTTCAAAAAGTAGTTCTTTTATATGAATGCTTTAAAGATAATATAAGGAATTATTGGTTGAACAGTGTTTTATGTGTCTTTAAGAGTAGTTTAGCTGCTGCTGCTGAAATATGGAGAGACAGAACTTATGACATTGTATTAGTCAGCTAAATTACTTTTCACCTGTCCTGTACAATGTTTATCTCATAATCATTGATTCTATTCCAGAAACTAGTAAAATTATTTTAGACTATTATCCCTATTGAATTTAATAGCATGATAATGTTCAAAATTTTTAGATATTAATATCAGACATAGAGGAAAGAAACAAAGAAAAATCAGATGCTGTGTTCTGTGATAGTAGTTTTGATTATTTTGGGAAAATGTTACTATCCCAGCTCTGTCAGTTGAATTGTTAACCAAAATATTTCTGATGTAGAAGGAGTGAGAGAGGGAGTAAAAATGCAGTATAGAATTGGCAAAATCCTTCACTGAGAAGGTTCAGAATTCTTTAGCTTTATGTATAGGACCATTCAGTTTCTCTTCCTTCATTGTCTCTCCTCCCCCCCCCCACCCATGGGCAGTTCTCTCTCTCTCTCTCTCTTTTTTTTTATGTTTTATCAAGGTATAGTTAATTTACAAGGTTGTGATAATTTCTACTCTACAACAAAATGACCAGGTCATACGTATACACATATCCATTCTCTCTCAGATTCTTTAGTATCCTGACTTTTGTGGGTACGTCTTAGGTCCATAAGTGAGTAAATAGACACTGCCAAGTAAATCTGAAGCATTAGCAGAGCATCTCTTTCTGGCTTAGAGAACAAAACAACCTCTGA
Organism: Phacochoerus africanus; assembly: GCF_016906955.1. Lineage (NCBI taxonomy): Eukaryota > Metazoa > Chordata > Mammalia > Artiodactyla > Suidae > Phacochoerus > Phacochoerus africanus. Next base: position 109,001,138 of record NC_062553.1, read on the forward strand.
AATGTAAATATGCCTCTTTACAAACATGGCTTTTTCCTCTGATAGAAGTCCATGGCATTGCTCAGTTGGCTGTATTAGTTTGCTAGGGCTGCCGTAACAAAGCACCACAGACTGTGTAGCTTAAACAGAGAAATGTATTTTCTCACAACTCTGGAAACAAGAAGTCTGAGATCATGGTGTAGTGAAGATTGGTTTCGTCTGAGACCTCTCCTTAGCTTGCAGATGGCCGTCTTCTCCTTGTGTTCTCACATGGTCTTCCTTCTGTTTGATGCCTCCGTTTTAATTTCTTCTTCATGTAGTCATTCTGAGGTAGGGTCTACCCCAATGACCGCATTTCAATTTCATTCCTCCTTTGCAGACACAAGCTCCAAATACAGGCTGCTCTGAGTTGTTAGGAGTTAGGACTTCAATGTAAATTTTGGAGGGACACCATTCAGCCCATAATATTGGCTGAAGGAAAATTATACAGCATGATGCCCTGTCGTTCCGAGAGTACTTTTCTGCTCAGGTTTCAGATAAAATGAAATCTTAGTTTACTGAGCTTGTTATTCTAATGAAGGAGAGTTGTTTTTTGCTTGTTTGTTTTGTTTTTAATCAGAATCCTTTTATGAAACTCGATTTTGGTAGATGATGAAACCAGTTGCCTCCATTGCCTCTAGCTGACCAAGGTCAAACCAAAGACACCCAAACTAAAATAAGAATGATTTTCACTTTGTTACCCCATGCGGAACAACCGTACTGAGAAAGTGAGGAAGCACTGGGGAAACTTCTCAACATAGTATTTTTTCAGGGACCAGTCGCGGCCTTGGTTGCCTCAGGTCCTTAGAACTCTCAGACCCATTTCTCACCACAAGAGAGATTTCTAGTGATCCTGTACTTCCGGGTATACATCATAGATAGATTAAACTTTCAAGTCACAATCTCAGAAATTTTAACTTGGGAAAATTCACTCATATCATTTTTTCACTCAACAAATGAATATTCTGGGAATACAATGGGAACACAGCAGACCAATATCCCTGCCTCTGTGGAGCTTGTATTATTGGGGTAGATGGTCTGGAAACAAAGTGGAGGATGTCAGGTTGTGCAAATTACTTGGAAAGAGGACAGGGAAAGGAAATTGGGTACGTTGGGGGATTACATTTTAAATAGTTGATCAAGACGACTTTTTTTTTGTGAATGAAATTTGGGTGGAAACCGAAGAAATCAAGAGGAAGCAAGTCATTTGGCTCTCTAGGAAAAAAAGCTGTACAGGCAGAGGGAACAAACTGAGGTGTGTAAAGACGCCAAAGCTTTTTTTCTAATTGGAAAAATGAGGATGAATTATTTTTCATTTTGTCTTAATGGATGGATTTCCCTGTCATGTAAGGTGACAGTGTTGTATTTACTCATGTAAAGAAAAATGATTAAACAACAGCAACAGTAATGTCATATAATACTAAACAGCAGCAAACCAAGGTGTGCTTTACGGACAGGTACCATATGACCTGTAAGGTGGACTGGGACAGGCAGGGACAGTGCGATGAGGGGGGCGGGGCTGTTCCTCTTGAGATGATTGCACTTTAACAGTTGCACGTGGGTCACCTGCACTTACTGAAGGGAAAACAGCATTTGGTCATGATTTCCCTGAAATACATGATCTGCTGTCTATCCAGACTTTTATCCTCATCTTTTTCCTCTGGTCTGTTACGGCTTGGTTTTCTTAAAATCTGTCGGGTTTTAGAACTTCAAGGAAGGAAATACTATTTTTGACAATTTTTTTTTCCACTGTGAAATTTGCTTGCTACATTTTTATTTTTTCGTGTGTCTTCCTTCTGGCACAGAATCAATAATCTGAGAACTTGGACCGAGTAAAAGGTTTCTCCCAAAGAAATACATGTTAAACCAACAAAAATTGGTCATTCTCTAAACCACTCTCTTTTCTTCAGTGTGACTTTTTATGTTTTTTTTTCTGATTTTCAGAGTAATACATACATTTAGTGGAAAATTTGGAAAATACAATCATGTATTAAGAAGAAACCAGAGGGAATGACTTTTAATATTCGTTATATTCATTGCTGCCTTTTTATAATAAATCTCATGTATATGCTAATTTTTAGCATTCTCTTGTGTGCATTTTCATGCCCCTCTAGGTAAAAGGTGAAAATACAATTTTTAATTGTCTTGCTCAACAAAATTTATTGAGTGCATAGCCATTGCCAGCCATATTTTAAGCTCCACACACTGGTGATAAAGCAGTGATCAAGAGAGAGAGTGTCCCTGATTTTCTAAAGCCTTGCACCCTAGTGTAAGGAGATAGGCCATAAACAAATAAATCATCATAATAATGTCATAGGGCTTGGTTCTGTGCAGAGAATTAAAATAGGGTAATTTGATACCAGGGCACCAGGTGGCTATTGTCAAAGAGAGACAGAATCAGACACTAAAGGTGACAGATTTTTATTCAGTATTACTGCAGTGAGGGAAAGAGCTGAGCTTAATTCCAACAGTGGCAAAGACAGCTGGAGATTTTATGGCCTAGGAGCAGAATGAGGAGTCAGTGGGTGGAAAATGATTTGATATCAAAAGTAGGGCGATTTGGGGAGTTCCTGGCTCAGTGGTTAACTAACTCAGCTAGTATCGATGAGAACGCAGGTTCCATATCTGGCCTCACTCAGTAGGTTAAGGATCCCGTGTCACTGTGGCTGTGGTGTAGGCTGGCAGCTACAGCTCCGATGCAACCCCTAGTCTGGGAACCTTCATATGCTGCAGGTGCAGCCCTAAAAAGCAGAAAGGAAGGAAGGAAGGAAAGAAAAGAAAAGAAAACGGGAGATTTTGCTAAACTGACTTAGAATAACAAGATTCTTATTAAAGGCAGACTAAGGACTTTGATACCGAGGACAGGTGATAAGGAGTTTGATCACATATCAGGGGTGAGCAGATAGCAAGGATGAGAGGATGACCTAGAGGGATTCTTGGCTGAAACTAGCCAAGGCAGGTTGAGGACAAGGCCCCAAAGGACAAGACCTAGTTGAAAAGAGGACTTAGAGGAGCCTGTCCAAAGTTTGGTCAGGGAGAGAATCTTTGTCACTACTTTAGAGTAGCACTGTGTGTGGAGGTCACCTTTAAACTGATATCTAAATGACAGGAAGAAACATCGTGGAAAAAGCTTAGGAAGGAAGGGTTGCAGTCACAGGGAACTTCCCTTGTGAGTGGAGGAGTGAGGCGGGGCGGGGGGTGCAGCCCAGCATGTGCCCTGCCCAGGTGAACAGGGGAGCCAGATGGCCTGAGAGGAGTCAGGGGAATAGGTAGGTGCCTGGCCACAGGACTTGGTACACCAGGTTAGTGTTTGGGTTATTTCCAAGTGGAGTGGGAAGCCAGTGGAAGGATCTTAAGCAAGAAAAGTGTGTCACAATCTGATTTGCTGTGTCTGTGGGTGTGTAAAGTAGATTGCAGTCACCTGAGTGGAGTCAGGGGTAACAGTGCTTTACCAGGTATATCAGAATCTAGTTTTTATCACTCTAAGCCCTCACCTCTCCATCTTCTTGGGTAAGAACTGAAAGTTTAAGCTATTTTGAGCAGCTAGTCAGACTTTTTTTTTTTTTTTTTGAACAACCTGGAAGGATTATGGCTCACTCTAACATTAAGATGTTGATGAAATATGGAGAAAACATCTTCATGCTTCTCTTCATTAGCTTGCTTTTCATCACTATGTTCATCTTTTAATAAAATGGCTTATTTTCTCTTGAGGTATAAACAAATTCTTGGTAAACCAGGTAGTTTGAGCAATATATCAGTATATTTACTAAATAAGGGGACAAGACCATTAAGGTAGTGAAATGAAATTCTTAAGGTAATAGCCACATTGTCCTCAAAATTATTTGGTATTTCCATTGTTTTTGTGCTTGATCTTTGATAAGCATTATTACTGAGGAGTTTATTGAAACATATAGTGAAGCACAAATAACTAAAACAGTAAGAAAAAACTAGGAAACCAGGCAAAACACTCGTTAAATTCAACTATATGAATCTGAAAAGAATTGGACCAGAAAAAGAAAATATCAAGAGCTTTGATCTGACACATTTGTTATCCTAAGTGATAAACTAACTACTTACAATCTTTTATTTGAGGAGATCAATACTTGAGACAACAGTTGGTATGAAAAATTTTGTTACTGGGTTATTCTGTAAAGATCTGAACTTACACATTGTGTATACATGGGAAAAAGCAAGACAGTTCTTTTTGGAAGTTTGAAGAAACATTTATATTTGTAGATCAATATCTTTTTTTTTTTTTAAGGTAATCCTTTTTGATGAGGCTTATGAGCCCCAATAGCTGGAGAGCCAGTGGAAGGGCTGTGGCCTTTTAAAATCTAGTCTGTATTAGTGCCGTGGGACCCCTGGTTCAGTGAGTTAACCTTCCTGAGATCACATCAAAATCTCTTAATGATGACATACATTCTACCACCTCCCTCAGCCACCATCCCAAAACGCAGAAACACAATCAGATCACTCATATGTTATTATGAAGTGCAATAGAAAATTAAAGACATAGTGTTAATGAAAAACTCTGTCGACTCAGTAAACCCCCACTTT